>NC_057386.1:120337716-120980259 GCF_019320065.1 Cervus canadensis | reverse complement strand
TCAGAAAAGAAAATTCCTCTTCTTCATTCCAGCCTCTTAGATGAATGAGGAAAGGATAAAGTAAAATAGTGGGGAATAATTTGCCCTCCCCAGCGCCCAAACATCACAAGTAATACCATACCGCCCAACTCATTTAATTCTGACTTCAGAGCAGTGAGTTGCTGGCATCCAGGGAGCCTGAGGAGTCGAGATTGAGTCAGCCTCCGGGAGTAATTTGTGTTTTTGCTGCATCCCCTGGGGAGCAGCCCCATTTCACCTCTCCCTCTAGAAGCCCTTTCGCTGGTATTTGCTCATCAGGTCTTACAGAAAACAGGAGGGAAGAGAAGGCAAGGATATGGTTGTGGAGGCTGGACCGGCTTTCCTTTGCTTGTCCTGCCGTGTCCTCTCATCCCTTCCCCTCACTGTCCCTGGCCATCCCTCCCGTTCCCATATTTTAAATGATAAAGGTAAACTGTGCTCCTGTAACAGACAGATGACACACGAGTACATAGAGTAAAACAGTGATGAGCCCCCCTTCCCTCTAGCCCCAATTTTACTCCCCAGAGGACTGCTTTTAATCCTTTGCTGTGCATGCTTTGGGGGAATAATAGCCAACATGCCAAAAAATCTGTATTAGTCAGGGTTCCCAGAGAAACAGAACCAAGAGGGTGTGTGTATATAGCTGTCTCTCTAGATCGTCTCTGTCTCTGTCATCTCTATCAATATCTTCTCTATCAGTGTCATTTATATCTGTATCAACACTATCTACATCTATATTGTTATCTGTGTCTATATCAATAGCATATATATCCATAGCACCTATATTTATATCTATTCAGAATTTGAGGGATTGACTCATGGGACTGTGGGGCTGGAAAGTCCAAAATCTGCAAGGCAGATTAGCAATTCCAGAGTTGATGCTGCAGCCTTGAGTCCAGAGGCAGCGAGGTGACAGAATTCTTTCCCACATGCCAGGTGCTGTGTTAAGCCCTTTAATGGCATCGATTTGCTCCTAGAGATACCTGGAATAACAGGCAAATTTGGCATTGGAGTACATAATGAAGCAAGACAAAATCTAACAGAGTTTTGCCAAGAGAACGTACTGGTCCTAGCAAACACCCTCTTCCAACAACACAGGAGAAGACTCTACATACAGACATCACCAGATGGTCAATACTGAAATCAGATTGATTATATCTTTGCAGCCAAAGATGGAGAAGCTCTATACAGTCAGCAAAAACAAGACCAGGAGCTGACTATGGTTCAGATCATGAACTCCTTATTGCCAAGTTCAGACTTAAATAGAAGAAAGTAGGGAAAACCACTAGATCATTCAGGTATGACCTAAATCACATCCCTTATGAGATTATACAGTGGAAGTGAGAAGTATATTCAAGGGATCAGATCTGATAGACAGATGGACAGAGGTTTGTGACATTGTACAGAAGGCAGTGATCAAGACCATCCCCAAGAAAAAGAAATGAAAAAAGGCAAAATGGTCGTTTGAGGAGGCCTTACTCCTTGGAAGGAAAGTTATGACCAACCTGGATAGCATATTAAAAAGCAGAGACATTACTTTGCCAACAAAGGTCCATCTGGTCAAGGCTATGGTTTTTCCAGTGGTCATGTATGGATGTGAGAGTTGGACTGTGAAGAAAGCTGAGTACTGAAGAATGGATGCTTTTGAACTGTGGTGTTGGAGAAGACTCTTGAGAGTCCCTTGGACTGCAAGGAGATCCAACCAGTCCATCCTAAAGGAAATCAGTCCTGAATATTCTTTGGAAGGACTGATGCTGAAGCTGAAACTCCAATACTTTGGCCACCTGATGTGAAGAACGGACTCATTTGAAAAGACCCTGATGCTGGGAGGGACTGGGGGCATGAGGAGAAGGGGACGACAGAGGATGAGATGGTTGGATGGCGTCACCGACTCAATGGACATGAGTTTGAGTAAGTTCTGGGAGTTGCTGATGGGCAGGGAAGCCTGGTGTGCTGCAGTCCATGGGGTCGCAAAGAGTCGGGCATGACTGAGCAACTGAACTGTTTGCTCCTATAAGTGACCTCGGAGGTAGGGATGAAGCTCAGTACCCCATCTTACAGGTGGAAGGAGTGAAGCCCAGTCATGAGAGTGTTCCTGTGGCTGGGCAGGGAAGAAAGCCCCTCTGGCCAGTGATGTTTCTCAGGTTCTCCACTGCGGATTCCCTGACTTGTTTCTAGGTGTAGTCCCTGCCTTCTTGGAACTTAGAGGCAGCCACAGTCTTTAAACAGACAATTGCACAGAGTTATACACATGATAAAATTGTGTTGAGGAACAGGAAGGGAAATAATGGGCATGATGAAGGATGAAGCCAGGAGGATCTGACCTAGACGGGACAGATGGAAGAAGCATCTCTGCTTAAGTGACATTCAAGACAGTCTCTAAAGGAAATGTTAGACATTAAGTGTTCATTGCTTAGTCTTGTCCGACTCTTTGCGACCCCATGGACTGTAGTCCCCCAGGCTTCTCGGTCCATGGGATTCTCCAGCAAGAATACTGGAGTCGGTAGCCATTCCCTTCTCCAGGGGATCTTCCCAACCCAGGGACTGAACCCAGATCTTCTGCATGGAAGGTATATTCTTTACTGTCTGAGCCACCTGGGAGGCCCAGTGTAGACATTAGCTGAGTGGAAATGTCGACATTAGGCCCCTGTTCTACACAGAGGGAACAGCATACACACAGGTCTTGAGACAGGAACACTTATAGTGTGTCCCTGGAAAGAAGTCTGGCATGGATAAAGCCTCACAGTGAGTGAGGAGACGTGACCTGCTATTTGGGAAGTAGGCAGTAGACAGAGCTTGCATTTGTTAAAAATTGCCAGCGTAGGGAATTCCCTGGTGGTCCATTGGTTAGGACTCCACGCTTTACCTGCCAAGGGCCCAGTTCCTGGTTGGGGAACTAAGCTCCCATAAGCCATGTGGCATGACAAAAAACAAAACAAAATAAAACAGAAAACTGCCAGCATATTGGTGCTGCTGTGCTGTACTTAGTTGCTCAGTCATGTTTGACTCTTTGAGACCTCATAGACTGTAGTCCACCAGGCTTGTCTGTCCATGGAACTCTCCAGGGCCAGAATACTGGAGTGGGTTGCATGCCCTCCTCCAGGGGATCTTCCCAACCTAGGAATCAAACCGGTGTCTCCTGCATTGCAGCTGGATTTTTTATTTACCAGCTGAGCTACCAGGGAAACCCCAGCATAATGATACTTACCATTTATTCTTCCCTAATATGTATTAAGCCCTGAGTAAAAAGCTTTTTGGTAGCTCCTTTAATTCTTACAACCCCAGATAAGATTATTCCTAGGGTATAGATGAAGAAATGGAGACTCCCAAAGGTTAAGTGACACGTCCAAAGTCCCACTCCCACAGCCTGCAGGGACAGACCCAAATTTGAACCCAGAACTCCAAAGCTTTTAAATCCCACCGTGCACTTGTTTCCATTTACACTTTGTTCCAGTATCGGGTTCCTTCTTCCCGAGCATCCCAGGCCACCGGAGGTTCAGGGAGGTATGAGCATCCCCAGCTCCCCTATAATCCACCCCAGGAACCAGCTTTCTGACCAGCCCTAATATGGACATTTTTTCCATTAGGGCACTCAAATATTCTATTATTTTCATTCCCCCCAAATGCTCGGAAACTTCCATTTCCTTGTGTTTTTTTTCCCCCATTTCCTTGTTAAATAAAAGATGAGAAGCAGATAATGAAATCCAGATGCCCTCAAGGCCTGCGATGTCACCTGCCAATTTTTCTGTTGGTCATTTTTATTTTTTTTATTCTTTAAACAAACAGCAGCGATGGTTTGATGGTTCGGAGCAAGAGGCCATATTCAAATGGCATCATTACCTGTCGGGCCTCGCTATATTTTATTCACTCATTTCTCTCCTTGGATTCAGGGCTCCAATTCAATATTCCAATTGCCTTGCAGACAGTTTTTCAAATATGTCTCAAATGCCAAAGGTCCTGCCCAGATCCACCCCCTTGAGAGCTGAGAGCCGTCTCACTGTGTGACCTTCTTTCTGAGGATAAGAACGGTGTGGAACTAGACTCTTTGTGATCAAGTATATTTAGTACCTGTCTCTCCCATGGGCCGGTGGTTCTCAGTCTAGATGGTTCTGCTGCTCAGGAGACTTCAGGCAATGCCTGGGTCCATTCTGGCACTGCTGGCATCTGATGGGTACAGCCCAGTGATGCTGCTTGATATCCTACAATGCATGGGACAGCTCCTCTCAGCAAAGAATTTTTGTTGTTTAATTGCTAAATCATGTCTGACTCTTTTTTTTAACCCCCATGGACTGTGGCCCGCCAGGTTCCTCTGTCCATGGGATTTTCCAGGCATGAATATTGGAGTGGGTTGCCATTCCCTTCTCGAGGGGATCTTCCCAACTCAGGGATCGAACCTGCATCTCTTAAGTCTTCTGCATTGGCATAAGGCTTTTTTTTTTTTACCACTAAGCCACCTGGGAAGCCCCAACAAAGAATTACCTGACTCCAAAAGTGTCGAAGCTGAGCAATCCTGAATCAGACTGTGACTCCCAAGGGAAGCTGTTATCTTCAGCACTGTGTCCCCAGGCTAGTTCTGGGCACTCAGCAGAGACTCAATAAATGTTGGTTGAACAAATAATCTCATTTGGCCACTCTCAGCTGGAAGTTTGGGAAATGGCCCATCTGCATCCCCCATCCTTCCATGGTCCACTCCAGCACCCCCCAACTCTGTGTAGTTTCTTCACTCGTTCCCTTCCTTATCTTCATCTCCTGGCTAATTCCTGTTTACTCTTTAACACTCAGTTCAGGGGTCACCTCCTCCAGGAGGCCCTCTTTGACTCCCTCAGACTATGCTGGTGTCTCTCTTCTGAGCCCCATCACACTCTCCTCTCACCCAATCATGGTACTCATCACTATGTGAAGTCCACTAAGTTGTGAATAAGTCCGGCCCCTTCCCTCCCAAATGTCCCTCTGTATTGTAACCTACCACCTACTTCCCCCCACTTCTTGTTCCTGCTGACCACCATCCCCTGATTCCCTCTCAGAGAAAAAAATTCACATAGAGATTAAGAACTGACGTTTCTGGATTTGCAAGCTGTATGAGTCTCCCAGGGCTGCTGTAACCAGTGACCACAAAGTTCATGGCTTAGATAACAGATATTTATTCTCTCACAAATTTGGAGACCAGAGATCTGCAATCAAGATGACCTCAGTGTTGATTCCTTCTGGAGTTCATGCCTCTCTCCTAGCTTTTGGTGGAGGTTGCTGGCAATCCTTAATGTTCCTTGGTTTATAAACTTATTACTCAAATCTTTACCTTGTCTTCATAAGACCTTCTCCTCTGTGTGTCTGAGTCTCAAATCTCCCTCTGCTTTTTCTTAAAAGACACTAGGCATTGGATTTAGGGCTGTCCTAAATCTATGATGATCTCATCTTGAGTTCCTTAATTACATCTGCAAAAATCTTATTTCCAAATAAGGTCACATTCCTGCTTCTTGAAGAACTTGGCCTGTACATCTACATTAGCGGTTGCTCCTCACTCCTTCCCATGCCAGCCCCTGACAACCACTAACCTATTTCTGTGTCTGTAGATTTGCCTGTTCCAGGCATTTCATGTAGATGGAATCATATACGATGTGGCCTTTTGTGTCTGGCTGCTTTCACATAGCGTGATGTTTTCAAGGCTCTAGCATGTGTCATTACTTCATTCCTTTTTATGGTTGGATACTATTCCATTGTATGGATGGACCACATTTTGTTTATACCCTCTTCAGTTGAGGAACGTGTGGGTTGTTTTGACTTTTTGGCAATTATGAATAACACTGCTGTGAACATTTATGTAAATTTTTTGTATGGACATATGTTTCCATTTCTATTTTAACCCTCCTATTTGTGATAGTATATATTTTATCTTTATAGCCATGGTTATAGACACTTACAGCCACATTGATCAGCTCATTTTGGGGGAAGTATAATCATGTTTGTTCATTTTTTGGGGAAACAAAATCATATTTGTTCATGTTTAACCTACATACCATAAAATACATCCATTTTAAATACAATGAATGCATTTTTAGTAAATTTACAGAATTGTGCAACCTTCACAATATCCTAATTTTAGATTGTTTGCATCAGACCAAAAAGATTTCTTATATCTTCTGGCAGTTAATTCCTGCTCCTACCCCAGATCTGGGCAACCGTCAATCTGCTTTCTCCATATTATGTGTCTCCACATATGTGACTCAGCCACGTTAAAATCTGTTTTGCAAGCAGAATGGTTATTACATAGAGAGAAGATGCTATGCTTTCTGAATGTCTATCCATGATGGAAAATGTGGATCGGGGACTTGGATGCCCAAGGTGATTTGGGCAGGTGATTTTGCCTCAGTTTCCCTAGATGTGAAATGGGATTGATTACTATAGGATTGGAAGTTGTAACCAGTGAATATATTCAAAATACTCAGCTTGATGGTCTTTGTGTGGGAGGCACTCAGCAAGTTTTGGGCATCCTGATTACTTCTTCACCTTCCTAACAGCTCTGTGAGGTGGGTATCATCAGCCCCATTTTACAGATGAATATACTGAGGCTCAGAGCAGTAGATGGAGGTGCTGCGAATGAATTCCAAAATCAGTAGCTTTCAGAGTCTGGGCCCTCTCACTTCACTGGCTTCTCAGATTTTGCAACAAGAAAAGTTCCCAAAGAGGAGGGCAAGCCCCCACCCCAACCTTGCCTGGCGGGTTCGGAGTGCTTTGTTATAGCCCCATCTCTCAGGAACCAGTTAGGGCCGAGAGTACTTAGCTGTAAATGTGGTTTCTGGGTAAGGATGGTAATGAGGCAGATGGGAACTGTCATATGCAGCTACTCGCCATCAAGCTAAGGCCAAGCTCGAGGCTGGGACTGTGGGATCCGAAGATACCAGGATGAGGACTGGGTTAGGCACCTCTGCTCAGGGGCCCCTGGGGCCCTCAGGGCCCCTGCCGTCGTGCACGGAAGAGCTAGGAAAGGGTGTCCCTGGGCCACACTGCCCCGTGTCCTATATCCCCGATTCCAGACTCCTAATAGCTTCTCGACACACAGGGGGCCCTGTTGCATAATCCAGAGAGTGTGGGAGCAAACGGACAAAGCTGATGTTTCTTAATTCAGGTTGAGAAACTGCACATGTATGCATCTCCCACTCTGGGAACATCCTTTGCCTAACTCCATCTGGTCTTAGCTTTCTTGGAGAACCTTCCCTGGCCCCCTTCACTAGGCTATGTACCCCTGATCCTCTCTGAAAGGACCACCCTTCCATAGCACTTTCCATAGTTTCAATGAAGCCATGCTTTATGGAGTGAGCTCTGAGTCCCTTGGAGGTGGCGCTTAGCTAGTTTCGTCCACACCACACCCCCAGCATTTAGTCCAGCGTCCCGCATGGTCTAGGCCCTTTGTGGGGCAGGTGATTGATAAAAGGCCAGACATCAAGCTCTTCAGACCTTGCCCTATTCTTTAAATGTAGAGTTAGTAGCTTCTAATGGAAATCATCTCAGCTCTAGATCCTTTTCCATTGCATCTCAAGTGTGGTATATTACAGAGGTCAGCACACTCGTTCATAAAGGGACAGATAGAAAATACTTTAGGCTCCATGGGCCATACGGCCTCTGTTGCAACTAAGTGCATTTACCATGTGCAGGCAGTCAGAGATGATATGTCAGTGAGCGGACTTGGTTGAGTTGCAATAAAATTTATTTACAGAAACAGGTGGTGGGCCAGATTTGGCCAGAGGGCCACAGTTTGCTGACCTTGGGTGTGGAGGGCCATGGACAAAAGATTGGACGATCAGGCATTGTGAAACCTGGGCCCAGAAGAGAAAGGTGGTCCAGATTGTGTCTTTGAATTTGGAAGGGGATTGTTTTCAGGGTGTGTGTGTGTGTTTTCAACTCATCAGATCCTATGCAGTGATTTCCATTGGAGGGGTCAGAACAAGTGAAGTGGACCCAAGTTAAAAAAAATCTTTGGTTAAAGATAAAGCATTCTTGACCCTATGGAAGTCTTGGTTTAGAGAGTGTTTGTCTCAGTCAAGGTTGTAAAGGATGCAAAGAGCAGAAGTCCCTCCTTTTTAAGAACATTCACACTTTTACACACACACACACACACACACACACACACACACACAGAGTGAGATTGGTTGGAATGGTAAGAGCGCCCCAGGGAGGCTGAAGTCGGGAACCCAGGGGCTACCGCCCCCCTGCTCCTCTGTAAAACCCCTGTTCCTTTGCAGGTCAACCTTCCTGACTCTCTGCACATTCTGAGTGGCAGCCTCAACCCCAAGTTCACGTGCCCTCATAGTGCAGCATCTGCAGCTAACCAACCATATGCACTAGGTCCAATGCCAAAAATCCCAGGAGAGAGAATCTGATTGGCCCTTCCTAGGTCTGGAGCCCTCACTCATCCAATCACCTGTTGCTGGGCTGCGGGGGGCAGGAAGACGTATTACAATACTGGCTGAAGGGGGTAGGAGTCTTCACAGCGGGAAGTATGGGTATCTTGAAAGATGTCTGCTAAGAGGAGGTGCTAGGGTGTTCTTCCTGGTGATTTTCAGGATTAGAAAGAGCATGAGCAGTGAGCGAATTGAACAGTGACCCCCCCAAACCATGTCCATCCTGAACTACAGAATGTGACCTCATTAGGAAGAAGAGTCTTTGCAGATAAGAATCAAGTTAAGAAAAAAAAAAAAAAGAATCAAGTTAAGGTGAGGTCATTCTGGATTAGGGCGCACCCTAAATCCAGTGACTGGTGTCCTTATCAGTAGAGGAGTGGGACACTCGGAGACACAGAGTCCCACGGAGGAGAAGGCCGTGGGAAGACGGAGGCAGAAACTGGAGTGAGTGGTTACACACCAAGGAGTGCCGAGGTGCGCTGAGAACCCTCAGAAGCTGGATGGAGGGTTCTTCCCGGCAGCCTTTAGAGGGAGCGTGGCCCTGCCAACACCCTGACTGTGAACTGCCGGCCTCCAGAAAATAGATTTCTGTTGTTTCAAGCCACCCAGTTTGCAGTAGTTGGTAACAGCAGCCCGAGGAAATGAATACTCAGAATAGCTGTCTTGCTCGGATAGTAGCTGACACGGTCGTGATGTAGGAGCACCAAGGCTTTCCACACATTATCTCATGTGATCTTTACAACAACCCCACAAGAGAGACGTCATTATCATTCCCATCCTTCAGATGTAAAGCGTGGGGCTGGGGTTTAGACCCAGGTATCTGATACGGAGCCCACGTTCTTTGACACCCCTGCCTCTTGGCATTCCAGGGGCCCGATTCTGTGGTCTTCCTTCTCTCCCCAGCCTGGGTCTCCAGTGTTGCCTTCATTGCTCGGTTATTGAAGTGACACAGAAGTAAGCTCCAAGGTCAGTGTCAGCTGGGTTCTTCTGGCTTCGCCCAGTACCGATTTCCCCATCCACGCCGGAAACAGGCTTTTCCACTTGTCCACTTAGCTGGAGATGGTGGTGTGTGGGTTTACAGTCCTTGGAGGGAAAGACACGTTTCCGTCACTGGACGTGATGGATGTGAAAGATCTTTCAGGGGCACCTGAAGCTCAGGAACTGTTCATCACCAAGGCATGAATAGGAACATCTTCACCCATGAATACAGAATGTCCTCCTCGAATTCAGATAATCCTGAAGATTACAGGTCTTCTATTGGAACCTCACAGAAAGCAGTGCACGGATCAAATAATACCCCCAAGAAATTACCCAGAAATCACCTGAATGCCTTCTATTTATGTCGATACATCCCAGTTATGGGCATGTCCTCTTCTGCCTTCCCCCCACCCCTCACAGTTTCTTTGCAAAGTGAAGAGACTAGCTGATTCCACTGCATCTTCCTTACACTGAGCGAAGAGGGGGTAATTTCGGTGCTCCCAATCCAGACCCCGCTGTGGTTGGAGTGCCCGGCATTCAGATTGGGAGGACCGACACTCCAGCAGGGCAGGTCTGAAAGAGGCTGATATTTATTGGGTCTGCTTGCGTTAATTTCCTTTGGCCTCTAATCCTGCTCTCTGGGAGGATTGCTGGGTAGCTGTGAGTGTTTGATAAATTCAGCCTAGCCTAGGACATACGAGTGGTTTTTCAGCAGGAGGTGGAATTGCCTTTTAAGAACTTCAGGGAGCAATTTCTTTGCCATTATTTTTGTTGTTGTTGTTGTTGCGGCCAAAGGGATCAGTGTCGTGTAGTGTAGACAGGCTTCCCCTCTTCCAGCTCCTAGACTTCATGACTGCAAAACTTGGTGGTGTTCACCCAAGACCCCTGCCCCAACACCAGAGCCAGAGTTGGGCGAGTAGGGAGCATATGGAGTTTACAGAGATGCTCACTCGGGGCTGGGCCAGTGCCTGAACCTTGGCCCCAGCTACCTCTCCCGGCTCCCCCTAGTTCCAGCCCTGCCTAGCACGTTGTTGGCACTCCATGAGTATTTGTTGAATGAACAAATGAAATCCTGCTCCACAGCTTCAGTGAGACTGTGCGTGCATGCTGAGTCACTTCAGTCATGTCTGACTCTGCAACCCCAGGGACTGTAGCTCTCCAGGCTCCTCTATCTGTGGGATTCTCCAGGCAGGAATACTGGAGTGGGTTGCCATGCCCTCCTCCGGGGGATCTTCCTGACCCAGGGGTCGAACCTACTTTTCCTGCACTGCAGGTGGATTCTTTACCGTTGAGTCACCTGGGAAGTCCCTGAAATAGTTAATGGTTAAATAGTTTGCCCAAGATTCGGCACATGGCAGCTTCCGAGTTTGTGGTTGGAACCTAAGCTTGACTCCAGGGCCATCTTGCTCTCCCACCATGGCCCCCTGCTCCATCCTGTTCAGTTTAATTCAGTTCAGTAACTCAGCTGTGTCTGACTCTTTGCGACCCCATGAATCACAGCGCGCCAGCCCTCCCTGTCTATCACCAACTCCCGGAGTTTACCCAAACTCACGTCCATTGAGTTGGTGATGCCATCCAGCCATCTCATCCTCTGTTGTCCCCTTCTCCTCCTGCCCCCAATCGCTCCCAGCATCAGGGTCTTTTCCAATGAGTCAGCTCTGCGCATCAGGTGGCCAAAATATTGGAGTTTCAGCGTCAACATCAGTCCTTCCAATGAACACCCAGGACTGATCTCCTTTAGGATGGACTGGTTGGATCTCCTTGCAGTCCAAGGGACTCTCAAGAGTCTTCTCCAATACCACAGTTCAAAAGCCTGGCTTTCCTCAATTTCCCATTGTTTTTGGGTTGGGTTTTTGAAGGAGATTGATGAGTTTGAATTTGGAGAGAATGAGAAGGAACCAAGTCTGTTGCTGGAAAACTGTCTTTTCCTCACTTTTTCTCCTCCTCATCCCCCCAGGGGAAGCTGGCTGGTTTTCCCTCCATCCAGTCAATTGTCCAGCTGTGAATAGAGAAAAATGGCCCCAAACATGTAATAATGTAGCTCTGGGAAATCTCACGCCAAGCTAAACATCCCATTAGCCAGAGAGGAGCTTTAAGAAGGCCATGGTGTGCCGGTCACCAGCTCCAGCAGCTTCACTGAATTTTTCTCCTTTTGCAAATGATCAGAGTCTTGGCCTTGGTCTCTGGGAATGTTCCAGTTTGGTGGAGGCATGGATAGAAATGATGCTTAATGAGGAAATTAGTTCTGCCCGCACTAGGGAGTCTGGAAGACAAGATGTCCTGATTTGACACCATCCAAAGGCTCTGAAAGTTGTTCCTGAAAACTTTGATGTGGCTTTGGGAAAACAAGTCAGGCTAAATTGCCTGCTCACCTCAGAGACCTTTATCCCCCCCTCCCTTTTTAGTTTGATGGATCTATTTGAAGTCTGGCTATAGAACCTGTTTCTGAGGTTCTCAGAATTACTCCTCCCTTCAAAATTCAATCAAGTCTTCAGGGATCTATTATATATCAGGCATTGTGTGCACAATTCTAGGGACAGGAGTAGAAGACCAATGTGATGCTCACCCTCATGGAGCACTTTTGATGAAGGAGATTGAATTCCATACCTTGGCAATGGTAACAGACATGACTACCAAGGAGAGGGGAGTGGTAATGGGAAGAATTCTAACAGGGAGCTCACGCTTGGCCACTGACATCAGGAAAACCTCCCTTAGGGCAGTTATGACTGAATTGCTCTCTGAAGGTGTAGGGGAAGTTAACTGGCGGTAGACAGAGGCAAGATCATGTGCAAAGGCCCTGGGGTGGGCAGGAAAGTGTGTTGCATTTGGATGGCTGAAGAAGGGCAGTGCAGGAGGAAGAGATCAAGAGCAAGTGTGAGGGGTGAATCCCATGGAGACTTTGGAGGCTGTGTAAATTTCCTGAAAAGTGAAAGCGTTAGTCGCTCAGTGCTGTCCGACTCCTTTTGACCCCCTGGACCATGGCCTGCCAGGTTCCTCTGTCCTTGGGATTCTCCAGGCAAGAATACTGGAGGGGGTTGCCATTCCTTCCTCCAGGGGATCTTTCCCACCCAAGGATGAAATCTGGGTCTCCTGCGTTGCAGGCCGATTCTTTACCGATCTGAGCCACCAGGGAGGCCCAGATTTCCTGGGGCTGCTATAACAATTTACCCTAAACAATAGGAATTAATTCTCTCACAGTTCTGGAGGCCAGAAGTCAAAGCAGGGGTGTAGCGGATCCCTGCCTGCTCCATAGGTTCCAGGGGAGGACCCTTCCTAGCCTCTTCCAGCTGCTGGCAGCTTTAGGCTTTCCTCGACTTGCAGCTACATCACTCCCATCTCTGCCTCCGTCTTCACACGGCCTTCTACTCTGTCTCCTCTTCAATCTGAAATCTCCCTCTCCCTTTCTCTTATAAGAACACTTGTCATTGGATTTAGGGCCCCACTGGATAAACTAGGATTTTTTCATCTCAAGATCCTTAACTTAATTGCATCTACAGGGACCTTCTTTTCTTTTAACAAACAGGTTTTTATTCTGAGGTTGGGGAACAAAATACATATGCTTGTCTCTTTATCATGAATGCATAGGTGAGGTTTTTATACAGATGAGGAAAAGTGGCATGATCCCCACCCTGTCTGTGCCCCACATCTGAGTTTTGGGTCCCAAATGTACTTGTACAAATAGTACAAGTACAAATGTACAAAAGTACAAATGTACTTCCCCCGAAATAAGGCAATATTCACAAATCTCAGTGGATGTATCTTTTAGGGCAGGGGGGAGGGGGAAACCATTCACCTCACTACAGAGGTGATGATAAAGAATTTGATATTTATTTTATGACTTTGGAAAGCCACTAAAGGGTTCTAAGCAAAGGCATAGCATGTCCAAATTTAAACTTTTAAAAAGTTTTCTCTTCTTTAATGCAACGAGAACTGGAAGGCATCAGATGCAGCCAAGACTTTTTTTCCTCCAGGAGAGAGATGCTGGGGGCTTATCCTGGAGCAGTGGAGGGAATGATGTTGAAGTGAATGGAAATGAACTAGAAGTTCCTTGTTATCATCTAGAATCATTTATTCAGTGTTGTCCCGCACGGTGGCACGGGTATTGAGAATTGTTTTTTTTTTATTCTTTTTGAGAATTGTTAAGAGGACGTTTCAGCAGTTTCAATGAGCCACTCTCCCTCATCTGAAAGATGCCGACATTTGCTCTCACACAGACAATTCCCCTCATTACATGGCTTTCTTGTGAATAAATGTTTTCTTCTGGGCAGTTAATAGCATCCTCACCTAGTTAAGTACACACAGTGACAGGAAGCCAATTAAAGCCTGGGAAGGCTTTATATATCTCCATATAGCTCCAAGGCATCAGTGCAGCATCATTATTTTCCAGTGACTTAAAAAAAAAAACAAAAAACAACTGGGCCAGTCCTGTGCAGCAGAAATAAATAAGAAAAGGCAATTTCGTGGTTACTGTTGGTTGCATTTCATTTGCATTTCTTGAAGGATCTTGCTCTGCCGTGTTGCTAGGTCAGATCATGGCTGGGGAGGCAGAGTGGTAGGAAGCGAGTGGAGGGAGCAAGGAAGGTGGTTCAGCCGGGGGGCTCTGGGATCTGGTGTCCCGCCATCAAATCATGCCTCTGCTGTCCCATAGCTGTGTGTCCTTGGGTGAATCACTTAGCCACCCTGTTTCCATCTGTAAAAGGGGAGAATCCTAATGCCGACTTGATTGGGCTGTTGTGAGAATCAAATGAGATACCGCACTGACGATAGCCCACCAAAGGGTAGTGATGGTCATCACAGACGTTTTACACAAACACTACAAGATGGATTTGTTCACAGGCATGTGTTGAGTGCCTAGCACATGCCAGGCACATGCCCGGCTACAAGCAGAACAGAACCTTGAAGGCCCTGTGCTCATGTGGCCTGGTGGGGGAGATAGACGTAGGTACAGAAACCAGTCAGTATGCACAGTGTCAGGTGATGATTACTGCCATGAAGAAGCCGAGAGCCAAGGTAAGGGGACAGAGAGTGTCGGGGAGAGGGCTGCCATTTTATTTATTTTCTAGGTTAACTTTATTGGAGTATAGTTGCTTTACTAAGTTGTGTTAGTTTCTGCTGCAGGGCAAAGTGAATCAACCATACGTATGAAAGGACCCTGATGCTGGGAAAGACTGAAGGCAGGAGGAGAAGGGGACGACAGAGGACGAGATGGGGGGATGGCATCACTAACTCAATGAACGTGAATTTGAGCAAGCTCTGGGAGACAGTGACAGACAGGGAAATGTGATGTGCTGCAGTCCGTGGGGCTGCAGAGAGTCGGACACGACAGAGCGACTGAACAGCACCAACAGATACATATGTCCCCTCCTTTTGAATTTCTTTCCCACTCAGGTCACCGCAGAGCACTGAGGAGAATTCTGAGCTACACAGCAGCTTTCTCACTAGTTCTGTATTTTATGCATGCTGTCAACAGTGTATAGATGTCAATCCCCATCTTCCAGGTGGGTGAGATGGCCTTACTAATGAGGGCACGATGGAACACAGAGCTGAATTAAATGATAAGACAAGCTGTATGGACTTCCGTAGAAAGAGTATTTCAGGTTAGGACAACAGTATGTGCAAAGGCCCTGAGGCAGTCAGTAAGACTCCATGGCCCCAGTCAGGAGACAGGCAGAAGATCAATAAATAATAGGTAATATAACATCAGGTGGTGCAAGGGAAAAAATAAGGTGGGTGAGGGGACAGAATGCAGCATGGGAGACTGCTGGAAGTCTTTTGAGGGGGGGAGCAGTCAGGGAAGGCCTATTTGAGCATCTTGATATCTTGAGCATCTTGATGACAGGGTGGTGTATGATGTGCTAGAGAGCTAGTCTTTGGGAGCGGCTCTGCAGCATCCTTTTCACTCCTCCATGTTGAAGGTGCTTGTGATCGTAGATAGAGGGAAGTGATGGGGCTGCTCTTAGCTGTGGGCTGCTGCCCCAAAGGTCCCAGCGGGTACTACTCTGAAGTGGGCGTGGAGCTCTCAATCCAGGTGTACCTGACCCCTCACAGCAGAGCCACGAGCAAAGTGAAGAAGGGGTAACAGATAACAGTGATTAAAACACATTCTCTGGGAGTATACACAAGAAGCCCTTAACAAGTGAGAAGCTCTCAGGAGCTTGACTGAGAATGAGAGGAACAGAGGAAGTGTATTCATGTCGTAATAGCCAAGCACTGTAAACAGGATGGCGTACGTGACAGAAGTTCACTGTCTTACAGATCTGCAGACTAGAAGTCCAAAACCAAAGTGTTGGCAAGGTTGGTTCTCTCTGGAGGAAGAGCCTGTTCTAGCCTCTCCTCTGGCTTCTGGTGGTTTCCCGGCGGACTTTGTTCTGTGGGAGCATCACTCTGATCTCTGCCTTCATCTTCACGTGGTGTTCTCCATGTCTCCTCACTTGTCTGTGTCCAACTTTCCCCCTTTAGTAAGGACAAGTCGTACTGGATCAGGGTCCCCCCTCCTCTAGTGTGCATACATGCATGCTGAGTTGCCTTAGTCATGTCACCACCCTGATATCAATTCTGTGTGACCCCATGGACTGTAGCCCACCAGGCTCCTCTGTCCATGGGATTCTCCAGGCAAGAACACTGGAGTGGATTGCCATGCCCTTCTCCAGACTCTAGTATGGCCTGGTCTAGATTTAACTGATTACATTTACAACAATCCTAGTTCCCAGTAAAGTCACAATCTGAGTTACTGGAGGTTAGAAAATCGACGTAGTTTGGGGGCAGAGCCCATTTCAACTCAGAGAGATCTGAATTATAACAGAGGGATCTGAAATGTTTTTATTGAAGTCTAACATATATATAGAACAATGCATGTTAGTATGTGTATAGCTCTTGGATTTTTATCAAATAAGCTCACCTGTGTGACCAGCACCCAGACCAAGAATCTGAACGTTACCAGCTCTCCAGAAATCTTCCAGAGGGGCATTTCATTTTTCATTGTGTATCTTTTGATGCTGACTTTGACATTTTAAAATGGTGTGGGTTTTCTTTACAATAAAATCAAATTGAACTTAGAAATAAAGAACTCAAGCCTGTGGGCCTCCAAGGAGCAGGAGTGCACATGGGTCCCTCCCTCATGGCAGAAGGAGAGCAGCTTAGCGTGTTGTCTGTGCTCCTGCTTTTCTGTGGAGCTTCCCAACCAGTGTCCTGTAAAATGGCTTAAAGGTGCATCAAAGCATGGACCAGCTCAGTCTCTTGGGTGCCTGGGGCAGCTGGACCCCATCATCGGGGTCACTTGCTGCATGAACCATGGGGTGAACACAATTCAGGAGCCCAGCTTGACACATGTCATCTCAGGAAACCCTTCCTAAAACCTCAGGAGGCAGGCGCTACTGTTAGTCCCATTTTACAGGTGTGGAGGCTGAAGATCTTGGAGGTGACTTCACAGGTCCAGTTTCCTAGGTGTTTTCTTAACATCAACCAGATCTGGCAAGGGGAGGTCATGGATGTCCTTGGATGTCTTGAATTGCTCATTAATTTCTGTAGTAAAAGCACCTTTTGAAAATGGTGCTCTCTAATCCAACCCAGTCCCTTAATGAGAGAGGTTAAGCAGCCTCGCTGAATCAGCCCAGGTGCTCCACTGCAGAACTGACGCCTGAATCCCATTCCACCCCCTGAGCCCATACAGAGAACGGCTCCGTGATACCGCCTCTGGCAATGCAAGGACGCAGGACATCCCTTCTTACAGAGAAACCCAAGGTGTGAGAGAAACAAGTTCCAAGCTGGTCTGACTCTAGATCCACATTTTTCTTGGCATCTAGTGCTCTGGCTGCTCTGCTGTCAGAGCAGCTCAGATTATTGCCATGATCCCTTCTGAAAGTTTGTACAAGCTGTGCTCCTGAGAAATCCACTCTCCTTTAGGGTTCACTGTCCACTGGTTTCCTTATGATCCAGATAATGTGTTGATCATGGGTAGAGTGGGACCCCAAGGACACCCAAGCTGGGGCTCGGCAGCCTCCTCAGGGTGGCAGGTGGCACTAGATGTACTTGAGCAGGTCTGGGTTTTACGGCTCCTTGGCCAGTGTTCATAAACTTGGCATTTGCTTTTGGTACTTGGGGAGCCCTGACTCTCTAATGAAACTGGATCTGAGCAGGTGGAGAGCACATAGCTAGCGGAGGTGTATGGAAGAGGCGGGGGACCCGATCAGAGCTGGCTGATGGCTGCTCTCATTGTGGTGGCTGTGCGCTTCCATTCCCACAGCTTCACTTCCTTTGCCTAGAAACTCGCACCCTGGTGCTGCCACGGGTCTCGGTGGTCCTCTCTTTGGTCTCCTTAAAGAAAAGCAGTTTCCTCTCCAAGCATCTCTCTCTCTCTCTTCCCCCACAGGACTCTCCTCCGCAAACAATATCACTGGGTGGGTTATTCACTTGCTAACACAGTTTTAAAATTGTGATAAAGTATGTGTGTGCTTAATCACTCGGTCATGTCCGACTCTTTGTGACCCCTGGACTGTAGCCCACCAGGCTGCTTTGACCATGGGGATTCTCCAGGCAAGAATACTGGAGTGGGGTTCCTATGCCCTCCTCCGGGAGGTCTTCCCAACCCAGAGATCAAACCCAGATATCCCGCATTGCAGGTGGATTCTTTACTGTCTGGGTCACCAGGGAAGCCCACAAATACTGGAGTGGGTAGCCTATGTCTTCTCCAGGGCCTCTTCCCAAACCCAGGGATCAAACTGGGGACTCCTGCATTTCATAAGGATTCTTTACCAGTTGAGCTCTTATAATATCAGACATGTCACTTTAACCATCTTTAGGTGTATGGTTCAGTGGTATGAATTGAACATTGTTCTGTAGCCACTACTACCATCCATCTCTAGAACTTTCCCCATCTTCCCAAACTGAAATTCTGTTTCCATTAAACATGAATTCTTCATTCTTCCCTTCCCCTAGTCCCTGAAAACTCCCATTCTACTTCCCATCACTATGACTTGGACTATTCTGAGTACCTCATATAGGAGGAATCATGCAACATTTATCCTTTTGTGACTGACTTATTTCACTGAATGACTTCAGGGGTTCATCCTTATTGTAGCATGTGTCAAAATTTTCTTCCCTTTAAAGGCTGAATAATATTCCATTGTATGGATAGACCATGTTATGTTTATCCATTCTTCTGTTGATGGACATTTGGGTTGCCTCTACCTTTTGGCTATTGTGAATAATGCTGCTATGAATATGGGTAAACCAAGATCTGTTTGAGATTTTGCATTCCATTTTGGAGGGATTATATACCTAGAAGTGGAATTTGGGGTTGTAGACCTAGAAGTCATATGGTAATTCTGTTTACATTTTTGAGGAACTGCCATATTGTTTTCCTCAACAACTGTATCATTTTCCATTCCCACCAGCAATGTGCTAGGGTTCCAATTTCTGCATATCATCAATGCACTTGTAGGTCCTTTGGTTAACTCTCTAATGTCTTCCCCAGACTAAGTTCAAGGGCTGAATGATGACCCTTCAGCCATTGTAGACCAAGGAATATGGAATTGAGGAAAAGAATTTATTTGAGTGGCAAGAGCAGAGTGGTTTAGCCCCAGGGCGGACTCAGAGAGAGGGTAATTCTTAAAGCCTGAGTTCACTGCTCACAGAACAGATGACTTGAATAAATGGCTCTCCCTTCTAAGTCTTAGCTGTCCCAACTAATCAGTGGGATAACAGCAGAACCTGCTTTCTAGGTTTGAGAGGGTTCCATGAAACTCTGCATAGAAAGCATCTAGCATAGAGACTTGACAGGAGAAAAGCATTCTGGGAGTATCCCTAGTATGAATGGAAGGCATCCCTCCACTCAGGAGTTATCAGCCACCTACTAATGCTCGGCCTTGGAATTCACAGAGACACCTACTATCTGTCATGCTTGTTGCTTCTCAAGGCCTGGGCTTTGAGATGCAGAGGTATAGTCACTCATCTTCAGTGACCTAGCAGAAATGAAGAGGAAGCCTAGATTTTGAAAAATGAGCTCATTTCTCCAGTTCAGGTATGTTCTAGAATGTCAGTCCCATCCTCTGTGCTTCCATCAGCATGAATTGTGAATCATTTATTGCCTGTAGGTGGTTCATTTTATGTTGGTTCTTACTCTACAGCATCTTCTAGATTCTTCTTTAAACAAGACCAACAGAGAGAGGGTAATTCTTGAAGCCTGAGTTCACTACTCACAGAATAGATGACTTGAATAAAAGAACACTATGTGTTCCCCTTTATTTTTATTTATTTTCTGTGTATAGCTTCTTGTGGGAGTCCATCTTGTCTCTGCAACTAGATTATCAGCAACTTGAGGGCAGGTGCCTCTTCATATATCCTGTCCTATCATTCAGTAAAAATTTGTTCAGAGATTAAATGGATGTTCTGACTGGATACTGCCTTGGTTTCCTTATCTGTAAAATGAAGACAGTAGGACTAGTACCCACAAGGAGTATTTGGAATAATTAAATTGATTTTATTAATTCACATAGGAAGTCTGGCAAATAGGAAGTTCTTACTAAGTGTTATTTCACAGAGATGACAGTCTGCAGTGTACTACGGAGCTCTAGGGACTGCTGATGGTGAATATGATAGTTTGGGAAAACGTGAAACATTTACCAAGCATCCATTAAGCGTCAGGCACGTACAAAGTTCTTTACACATGTCACCCCATTCAATCCTCATGACAGCCCTGGAGGGAGGCGCCAGGTCCATCCTACAGTGGAGATGAGGATGTGCAGGCCCGGGGCCCTTGGAGTGACAGCTAGGACACAGCAGAGCCGCCATCTGGCTGCCTCCAGCGTCAGGTGACATGTCCATCTTCCCCTTTCCTTTCTCTAGTCTGATTCATCTTCTCCTCCCTACTGTTTTGTATCCCACCACACTACGTATCTCATTTGTGCAACAAATATGTTCCCTTGAAGCAAGACAAGAAGTATGTGGGTGATGTCAAGTTCTCTCTCGCCTGCCTGAGGCTGGGACCTGCGGTTGTTCTCCAGACTTTATGACACAGCTGAAAGAGCCCCTGAGTGCAGGCTGAGAAATAGTAAATGGTGTCCCCGCTCCCTGAAATTTTCAGGACTGAGTGCAATTCAGCAGAAGCCACATGGTCCTCATGCTTGTTTGCCTGTGATCCTTTCTCAGGGGAAAGATTCTTTGCATGTCACGGGCACCACCAAGCCCCACACTGCCCATCAGTGTAATCAGAATCAACTTGACCCTCTGCCCTCATCACATATCTCTAAACCTCTTCCTTTGCCAGAGCTATGGGAACCTTCAAGAGTAACTCTGTCCCCACACCTGTCCTATTTCTATTTGATCCTGGGCATGTGTGTGTGCTCAGTCATGTCCAAGTCTTTGCCACCCCATGGACCATAGCCCACCAGGCTCCTCTGTCCATGGAATTTTCCAGGCAAGAATACTGGAGTGGGTCACCGTTTCCTATTCCAGGGGATCTTCCCGACCCAGGGATCGAACCTAAGTCTCCTGCATTGGCAGGAGGATTCTTTACCATTAGTGCCCCCTGGGAAGCTCCTGGGAGGTGATCTCAAAGGGTAGATAAAACAGGAGCTCAGGAGCTATGTCAAGCCAGGTTTGAGTCCTTGCTTTCCCATTTCCCAGCTGTGTGATTTCAGGCAAGTGAAAAAAACCTCTCTGAGCCTCAATTGTCTCCTCTGCTCTGAGATGGGGTAGAGGGCTGGGTTCCCCCTGGAATCAGCCTCTTAGATGGAGTTAAGCACAGTGGATGTTTATTATGGAGTGCTGTGGGGATCCACCTCTATGGAAGGGAGAGGGCATATGTAGGAACAGACAGAGGGGGATGTCGAGTGGTGATGGAGGTCAAGTGAGACAGCCTCAGCCCAGAGACCCCACAGGAGCTCAGGAGCCAAAATGTCCAACCAGAGTTGATTGCAATGGGTCCACATGGCCAGGTCTTTATATTTCTACGTTTTTGGGTCATTGGATGAGGGCTGCCCCCAAGAGGTATGATCTTGGGTGAGCCAGTCCCTGAAGGGCAGCCGGGGCAGAGGGTTCTTCCTGAAGGCACATCTGGGTGGCACCTCACAGCATCTCACACTCAGGGTACACAGCACTCTTGGCTTCATGGATCTGTAATGAAGATTCAGTTTTGAAAGACATGTGTAAAATGGTACAGCGCTCGGACCATTGTACATGCTCTATAAATGAGAGTTACTAACATTGTTCATATTGGATCCCATCTCAATCCCCCATCTTCCATAAACCTTTCGCTGATTTCTAGAGTTGGAATGAATCCATCCCACCCCTACCCCCACTCAATTCTGGAGCAGCTAGATGGTTATGTAGTTCCTGCTGAATTCAGAGGTTTTGGCAAGCAGGCCTGTAGCTTACTATCAAATTCCCAGTACCTGCACATAGTAGACCCTCAGCCAGTGCTTGTCGAGTGAGGACGTCTCCAAGAGCCTTTTCTGTGACTGTGTTATCCAGCAAGCAAGGAAGCTGAGGCCCAGAGAGACCAATGGATGTGACCCGTCATGGAGGCAGTGGTGACAAAAACCTCCAGGTCTCCTGATGTCCATGTTTCCACTTTTGCAACCACCCAATGTCTCCATTTCTTTGGAGTCACCCTTTTTTAAAAAGTAATTTTTTTAAGTTGAAATAAAGTCACTTTTGCAACATCAAGATTCAGAAAACATCAAACAAACTCTTGTGAGTGAACAATGCAGTGGCATTTGGTAACTTCATTGTGTGCAGCCACCATCTGTGTCTAGTCCCTAAATATTGTCATCACCCCAGAAGGAAAGCTCATACCCATTAAGTAGTCACTCCCTGTGCCCCCTCCCTTTAGCCCCTGGCAACCACTACTCTGCTTTCTGTCTCTATGGGTTTGCCTGTTCTGAACATTTCACGTAAGTGGAATCATATGATTCCATGTGACCATTGGTGTCTGGCTTCTTTTACTTAGAATCATGTTTTTCAGGTTCATCCAGTATTATAAATCTTCATTCCTTTTCACAGGTGAATAATATTCCACAGCATAGATGTGCCACAACTTGTTTAACCATCCATCCTTTGATGGGCATTTGGGTCATTTTCACATTTTGAATAATACTGCTATGAACATGCATGTACATTTATTGGTCTGAGTTGTTGTTTAGTCACTAAGTCATGTCCCACTCTTTTGCAACTCCATGGACTGTAGCCCATCAGGCTCCTCTATCCATAGGATTCCCCAGGCAAGAATAGTGGAGTGAGTTGCCATTTCCTTCTCCAAGGAATCTTCCAAACCCAGGGATCAAACCCATGTCTCCTGCATTGGCAGGCAGATTCTTTACCACTAAACCACCAGGGAAGCCCACATTTGCCTGAGTACCTATCCCTATTTTTAATTCATTTGGAGATAAATCTAGGAGTAGGGTTGCTGGGTCCTGTGGTCACATCATGTTTAAACTTTCTGAGGAACCACCAAACTTTCCCATGGCAGCTTTGCCATTTTACATTCCCAGTAGCAACGGGTAAAGGTTCCACACTCACATCCTTGGCAACACTTGTTATTTTCCTTTTTAAAAATTTTAGCCACCCTAGGGTGTGTGAAGTGGTATCTCATTGTGTTTTTAACTTGCGTTTGACCCATGTTGAGCATCCTTTCATGTTTTGGTTGGCTACCATTTGTAGATCTTCTTTGGAGAAATAGCTCTTCAAGTCTCTCGTCCATTTAATAATTGGATTGATTGTCTTTTTGTTCCATACTCTCTTTGGATCTATTTGTCATTTCTCCTTCTCTTGAGCCCCCACCAACTGTAGCAGTGGCACCTTTCAGAGGTAAAGGAGTGCAGACTTGTAGGCAGCAGTGTCTGGGTGGAGTACTTCCTCTGTGGGCCCTTGGGCAAGCAGCTTCCATTCTCTGTGCCTCAGTTTCTACATCTATAAAATGGGGACATGGTCCTCTATTTCCTACATGAGCTCTAAAGATTGGAAGTAATGTAGGGGAAATGTTTATTCCAGTGCCCAGCATGGGGAGGCCCCCCCAAGAAATGATAACCCTTTTTATTAGCTTGAATTTTATTCCTGCTCTCCTCGATTGAATTTGCAGCTCATGGCTGGGCTCATGACATATGCTCTCTTCCTGGATGCTTCTGCATCCACTAGCAATCTGGGATGGACGCCGCAGATAGTGATGGAGACAGCTTAGGGATTCTGTACCGAAGCGAACAGGGGCAGGAGGGAGCCTTTTGCCACATCTTGATGGCTGTGTTTGCACTCAGCACGGCCTTTGGTGGGCAGCCGTCTGTCTCTGTCAGTCTGCCTAACCTCTCCGATACATAATTCATCTTGATGCCGCAGTCACACTGAAGGCAGCAGAACCCAAAGGGCAGGCAGGTCTGCATATTCAACAGGAAGAGGGGAGGCTCTCACTTATTAGCTTCCCAGGTGCCTGTGGCATAAGGTGAGGGCCAGTGACTCAGTGTCCACTGCAGCTATCTTTCTCTGTAGCAGTGAGACTCCAGGTTGCATCATTTCCCCAAGACTTAAAGATTATACTTGACATTGCTCCCTCCAGTCTGCCAGTCAAGACGCCAATTGCCCTTGATTCCCAGGCACCGCGGAACAAAGTGTCCAAAAGCACAGCAATTTTCTCACTGCTTTAAAAGTCCTCTTGCAAAGCCTCCCATCTCTCCTCCCACCCCCTCAAAAAACATAGCCCCAGTACTTTTGAAAGTCACCTTTGCAACGTTGTCACCCCATATTGGTCCCCCCTCAAAGCCCTGTTCCTGTTTTTGAGAAGGGATTTGCAGATTTTCCTCCAAATCAGAATCTGTTTGCCTGTGGTTGGAAAACACTGTCTGGCATTTAGAGATGCGGTTTCCGTGGAGATGATGGAAACATCTGCCGGCAGATCTGGGGACCTGCATGACCGCAGACCAGCTTCTGTGCCTGGCAGGAACTGGGGGACCGGTCTCTAGATGTGGAACAGAAGCCGGAGTCCTGTTTCTCTTTTTCTAAAGCAGCCCAGTGCCACAGAACGAGACCCCTTTGATGTGGTATTGTGAGAATACGAGCTGATTTTTTTTTTTTAAAGATCACTGCCATTTAATTAACCTATATGCTGGCAGCAATTAGTTTAAGACATCTGAGTAACACACAACCAGGTTCCCTTTATATCTGCTCGTGTCAAGGGCTTAGGGTAATAGTTGACTTGTGAGTTTCCTAGGTTCATAGAGAGAGGCCAGGTTTTATTCGTTCTTCTAACAGCTATTTCTTGAGCTCCTACTGTGCACCAGGGTCTTCTCTAGACACTGCCATGTCCCTGCCCTCACTGAGTCGGTATTCTAGATTAGACCATGGTCCATGGACCAACTCTGCCCACTGCCTGGTGTTGTAAATAAAGTTTTATTGGAACATGGTTTTCCTTCTGTTCATCCCCTTTCTCCCTTCTTCCTCCTTTGCCTTATTTCTTTTCCTCCCTCCCTTCTTTCCTCCCTTCACTCTTCCCTCTCTCTCCTTTCTCCTAATTTCCTTCTTCTTCCCTTCCATCTCTCCTTCTCTCCAAATTACACACATATTACACTCATGGTAAGCATTTTCACTTACTTTTCACATACATAGTCAAATGTGGGTGTTTCTCCAACTCTGTTACTCCCACTGTCTTTCTTCTGTGACCTTAAATACATCATAGGAATATATGGTAAATATATTCAAATATTGTGCAAATGTATCTGTACATATTTGTATATATTTATATTTGTAGAGATGAAATCACACTAGATGTGTTGCTGGGCAGTTAGTTTTCTTCATAAATCACTCTCTGGTGGAGTTTTCCCCATCTGCTCATGGAGAACAGGAGTTGGCAAACCAGGGCCCCAGGTCAAGTCTGGCCCACTGCTTGTTTTTGTAAAAAAAAAATTGAAATTAGGACACAGCCTCATCCATGTGTTTATGTGTTGCCCAGGACAGCTTTTGTGCTTCATTGGCAGAGTTGAGGAGCTGTGATGGATACCCCCTGGCCTGCAAAGTCTGTAGAATTTGCTACCTAGCCCTTTGTAGACAAAGTTGGTTGATCCTGGCTATAGAACTATCTTATCCTTTTTCATGACTGCATAGTATTCTAAAGTGTGGATGCATTGTATTTTATTAAATCACTCCCTTGTTAAGACACTTCCTTTCCCCCCCCCCAATTATTTTTATTAGTTGGAGGCTAATTACTTTACAATATTGTAGTGGTTTTTGCCATACATTGACATGAATCAGCCATGGATTTACATGTGTTCCCCATCCTGAACCCCCCTCCCACCTCCCCCCCCATCCCATCCCTCTGGGTCATCCCAGTGCACCAGCCCCGAGCACTTGTCTCATGCATCCAATCTGGACTGGCGATCTGTTTCACACTTGATAATATACATGTTTCGACACTGTTCTCTCAGATCAGCCCACCCTCGCCTTCTCCCATAGAGTCCAAAAGTCTGTTCTATACATCTGTGTCTCTTTTTCTATCTTGCATATAGGGTTATCGTTACCATCTTTCTAAATTCCATATATATGCGTTAGTGTGGGATGGGATGGGGAGGGAGGTGGGAGGGGTGTTCAGGATAGGGAACACATGTACACCCATGGCGGATTCATGTCAATGTATGGCAAAACCAATACAATATTTTAAGGTAATTAGCCTCCAATTAAAATAAATTTATATTAAAAATAAATAAATAAAAGTTAAAAAAAAAACTCACATGGAGAAAGGGTTTCAGATCTTCTCGGAGTCACCGTAGGACAGTCCCAACTTATCGGAAATTCCGCACCGCTGGGATCATAGTGCCGAGGTTTTACATGCTCATGATGACTCATTTGCCCCCAGAGAAGTGAGGGGTAGACAAGGGGTCTGGAGAGGTTATCCCACGGTATAAATAAGAAGGCTCGAAGCCTTGCGGTTTCTGACCCGCCGAAGGTCACGGTGTAAGTCTGGAGGAAAGAGGGCAGCATCACAGAATCATCACAGTGAGGATGGATGAGCTTTTAAGGATGATCTGCTCTAAGCCCTCATTTTACGAGTGGAGGGGCTGAACACCCGCTGGGGTTAAGTGACTGGCCCGAGTACCCAGCCGGCCCTGCTGCTGTCTGAATCCTGCCCAAGCCCTCAGAGCTGGCAGAGGCTGCTGTCTGTCTCACCGGCTCTGATGGACGCCTTTCATGTGGCTCTCGGAAAACCACCAGATTGAAATACGTGCTTTTTAGGCTTGTCTGTAAAGATTCACTCCCAATTAATTTTTCCCAGGGTAAAGGGAGCTTCTTTGAAGAGCTTTATAGGTGGCACACACACAAAAAACATGGTTTCCTTGAAGAAACATTTCCTGCCGACCTCTAGCTTTGCAGAGAGAAGACTCTCTGCTGGCCCACCACCTGGCAGACAGTTGTCAATTCTGCCTTTGCTTAGGATGCTGACCCTCAGTCAGCGCTTTCATTGGGGTATATAGGGGCATTAAGAATGCACGTGACAGCTTGCTTCTGTGCCCCAAGCAAATTCAGGTCTCAGGGAGGCTGCAGTATATTTTAGGACCAAGAGCACTGAGGTCAGACAGAACCAATTTCAAGTCCTGGCTTCTATTCCTCACATGCAGTGTGACCTTGGGTGAGTGGCTCAGTCTCTCTGATCCTCTATTTCTTCACCTGGAGATGACGATCCCCATCTTAAAGATGAAAACAACCGAACACCTATAAAGTGCTTAGCACAAAACTAGGCTCATTGTAAGGGTTTAATGGATGGTGCCTGTCAAGATGGTGCCTGGTGAGAGCCAAGATACCTGGACTGGAAAGGGGCAGGGACAACTTGGCAGATCCCTGCTTTGACAGGAAGGGAAACCAGCCTCCAAGGCCGCAGTGTCCTGCTAAGTAATGACAGAGCCAGGTCAGCCGCTCAGCCTCCTGCTCACCTACCCAGTGATAGTCTCAGCATGGCACATGACCCCCTCAGGGTCACCCTGGACAGGCCACACCATCCCCGTAGGGTGGGTGTCACTAATGGTGGTGGTGATGCTGCCGAGTTTCCCCTTCCCAGCCTCTTCTCTCTCTGTCTCCTTTAGTTGTTGTTCAGTTGCTCAGTCACATCCAGCTCTTTGCGACCCCAGGAACTGCAGCATGCCAGGCTCCTCTGTCCTTCACTATTTCCCAGAGTTTGCTCAGACTCATGTCCATTGAGTTGATGATGCTATCCAACTGTCTCATCTTCTGTCACCCCCCTTCTCCTCCTGCCTTCAATCTTTCCCAGCATCAGGGTCTTTTCCAATGAGTCAGCTCTTCAGGTGACCAAGTATTGGAGCTTCAGCTTCAGCATCAGTCCTGCCAGTGAATTATTCAAGGTTGATTTCCTTTAGAATTGATTGGTTTGATCGCCTTGCTGTCCAAGGGACTCTCAAAAGTTTTCTCCAGCACCACGGTCTCCTTTAAGGTTTCTGATTTTAGGGGATGTTTAGTTAAGTGATTCTCTGCCCAGGGGGAGGCCAAGAGAAGCGGGAAGAAGCCAATACCGGCTGTCACTTATGGGGCTGATGGAAGCCTGTCCACATCCTACCGTCCCCAGGGAGACAGCAAGAGCAGACCTCTGTATCAGTTCATCTTGGAAATTGTCTTTTCTTCAGGCCAGGGGAGGGGGAGGGAAACCTAAAAGAAAACATCCAGCCACATGCCCATGAAATCTCTGTCCAAAATCAATCATCCTTTCTAATAATGAGGGCTGTCATGAGCCTTCGTTCAGTCGGAAATGATGGCCTGTGTAAATATTCGGTCTGTAACTGATTTATGGATTGGGGAACAAAAATATAAGATTAGTTCCTAATCACAGAGATGCAGGAAAATCAGCGGGCCTGGATGCCAGCACAGATCAGGCCTGGAAGGCAGAATTGAGGGTGGCTGTCTGGGTGAGCTCAGATGGGGTGGAGGCTGGAGACGGAGCTGGAGAGGGGCCTCTGGGTCATTCCACGGGTCAGAAGCAGCGTTGTCTGTGTCCAGGTCAAATACTGGTTGAAACCACAAGATGCCTGGCTTGCAAGTGTAAGATTGGTTGTCCCCAGCCAACCCCCATATCAACAACCTGGACAACTCCAGAACTGCACAGGCACTGCTGTAAGATGGGAATATGTGTGGTCAGCTCTTATGGTGGGATTGATAAAGCGATTAGGAATTGGCTTTGAAGTCAGTGAAATCTGTGATCATGCTCCTAGCCTTTATCGAGCTGTGACCTGGGTACCCTAACTGTGGAGAAACCCAGTTACCTTCACTGCAAAACAGGGGTCATGATTGTTCCTACTCCAATGAGATAATGTGTCCAGAACACAGCATCTGATCCCTTACCTCTCAGCCAGGCCAGTCTTAATGCTGACATTAGCAGTCCCAGGAATACTGGAATTCAAACCTCACTCCCCTCCCCAGGTGGCTGATATGGGCACTTACCTGTCCTGCAGGTTAACTAGCCCCACAGCCACTCCATATAGAAAATGTCTTCTACCAGAAATAAATGTATAGGGTGGGTGCCAGTGTGGCACCCCCCACCTATGGCATCAAGGCAAAGTGGGTGCACTGGAATGTCCCCTGTCTCACTCACTGCCAGGAGGAGCTCCCGAGCATTCAGGTGATGTACAGTGGGCACACTTGGACCTTCAGACATTCATTTCATTAATTGAGCTCTTATTATGTGTCAGACTCCATACTGGGCCCTGGGGATCCACACAGAACAAGTCACACACGATCACTGCCCTCCTGGTGCTTCCAAGTGGATGGGAGAGGTCCATGTTCATCAAATAATTAGAAAAACTGATGTGTATTCCAGAATGGGGCTGGAGCTTGAAAGCATGTCCAGGTGCTGTGACAATACCCAGACTACCCTGGACAGGCGGGGTCAGGATGAGGAAAGGAAAGGCATCAAATGAAGTCCAGCCGGCAGGGGTGGCAAGCTCATGGGATGAGCCAGGTGATGGGAAGTGGGAGTCGGGGTGAAACAAACCAGAGGAGTTTTCCTGCTTTCAGTGAGTGCAGACCTTGCTAGGACAGGGGTTGGCAAGCTGCAGCTCACATCCAGCCCAGCGCCTACTTTTGTGGGTATTTTATTGGAATACACCCCACCCGTTCATCACCCGTTCATCTGGGACTGAGCTTGTGCTACAAGGGCAGAGCTGAGTAGCTGTGACTGAGAGCTTAGGGCTTGCAAAGCCAAAGATGTTTACTTTCTGGCTGTTTACAGGAGGTTTGTCGACCTCTGCACTGGAACATCTTTCCTTTCCTCTCCTGATCATTTTTTTGTCTCCTATACTATTTGTGCTTTGGAAATCCCATGGACAGAGGGACCTGGTGGGCCACAGTCCATGGGGCCACAAAAGAGTCAGACATGACTTAGCAACTAAACAACAACTCATCTTGGATCTGAAGTGTATCTTAGTGGATGAGAGGAGAATATGTGTGTGAGGATTGTTTGCTCTTCCCTAAATCAAGTCTTGGTAGAAATCTATTTGATATTGAGAGCTGATCTGTTACTGAGTGAAGTTTAACCTTAAAAAAATATAATATACCTCTTCTTAAGACATTTTCAAGTGCATATTTATACATACATTCATATATGACATGTTTATATGTAATATATTTGTTTAGTTATATATTATGTACTATATAAAAGTTTACATATATTTAATTATATATCATATATAAAATGGACTTCCCAGGTGGTGCTAGTGGTAAAGAACACGCCTGCCAATTCAGGAGACTTAGGAGACACTGGTTTGATCTCTGAGTTGGGAAGATTCCCTGGGGGAGGGCATGGCAACCCACTCCAGTAATCTTACCTGAAGAAATCCTCATGGACAGAGGAGCCTGGCAGGTTACAGTCCATAAGGTCACAGAGAGTCAGACACGACATGCACAGTCTCATTTAAGCTGTAGAGCAGGATTTAGCGTCCATGCATGCATGCATATATAATATATAAAAATATATGTATATGTTTAACTATATATCATATAAAGATAAAAGTACAAACATATATAAATATATACATCCATAAAATTTATGTAATATTGTATATAATTAATATATACAAACATAATATTATATAGTTAAACATATATGCTAAATTTCTAAGAATATATAAACAACCACATTTTAATATTTGTTAACTAAATCTGAGACACCAGTTACTAACTGGTACCAATTATATGGGAAACAAAATTCACCTCAAATTTGATCTTCAATATAAAACTTGAAATAATAATGAAACATCATAGAAATATTAAGTGACAATTGAGCACATTATTCCATGCCCATACCTCTTGTTTTCTAGAGATTTTTTTTTCATTTTAATAAATAAAGAGGAGAAATTCAAGCAAATAATATGGTATGTGTTTAAAGATTTATTATTATTATTATAAAAGAATACTCCTGTTGCTAAGCTCAAATGGCAAAGAAAAGTCTAAGAGTAATAAAGTACGTACTCCGGAAATCCCAATTTGCCAGTTGCTTCTCATGTAACTTAGACATGAGCGTGTCCACCTAAGACTGGGGGTCCATATGACACACCAGCTTAGCGCACATCTCACGTCTCTTCCTCTTTCGCTCCTCACATTGAATTGGCCAGCACGTCCTGGGAGAGCTGAGTCCCAAATACCTCCTCTCCCTCTTCCTCCATGACCCAGACCTTGGTCCATGGCGCACTCATCTTTTGCCTGGGTGCCTTCTGCAGCCTCCACTCCAGATTCCCTCATCCCATTCTTGCTTCCATCATGGTCAACTTTCTACACACCGGGGAGAGTGATCTCTTAAGAACAGAATCAGATTTCATCATCTTCCTTCTTAAACCTCTCAAACAGGTTCCCATCACTTTCACAGTCTCCTTTGAGTGTCCCCCCCTTGCCTATTTTCTCCTGTCTCGCTGTGAGTTGACCTGCCCTGGCCTGGACCTTTCCTCATGGCCTGGTCTCCTCTCCCTTCAGGTCTCTGCAAGTCTGGCCTTCCTTGACATGCAGGTCTTGGCCTAAAGGCCGTATCCCCAGAGAGACCCTGCCACCGAGCAACTACATCACCTGATTTTCATTCTCCCTGTTGCTCTTATTATTAACCAGTATTTCCTTATCATTTCATGTATTTGTATCCCCCACCAGGATACCAATCCAGGGAAAGCATGGCTCTTGTTTCTGCCTCCTTCATTGCTGGAGTCTAGCACCTCTTTGTCCTAAGAATATTTATTGGGTTCATGCTTTTCACTAATATATCTTTTAATGACACAAATGAGGTCATACTATATACACTGTTTTTTGCTCTTCCTTCCTTCACTTTGTAATAATTGGTGTTCTCACTATCCAGATCCTTTCAAACACCTACACAGCTCCATCAAATGGAGTTACCATTTCATACCGTTTAATGGATCAGCCCCCTATGATACATATTTCTGCTGTCTCCAGCCTTTTGTGAAGCAAAGTTAATTTTACTATTAGGAGAGGGAGGGGGAAAATCAGAGAGAAGAGAGGGGGTGGGATGAAGCAGATGCTCTAATAGCCCCTCACCCTGTGTGCCTGGGGACAGGGTGCTTTAGAGCAGCAAAGCCCAAAAGAAGTTTCAGTGATTCTGGAAGTGCTGTGTCCAAAATGGCAGCCGCTAGCCACAGGTGACTTCGGGGCATTCAAATTGTGGCAACTTGAGACTGATGAACAGAATTGTAAATTTTATCTTACTGAATTTTTAAATTTTAATAGCCACATGTGGCTATCGTTACTGTATAGGACAGCATAGATTTAGGCAAAGGGGTTTATACTTAGACCCAGGGATGTGGCCGATGCCTGACCCTGGATGAGTCAGGCCATCGTGGCTGAGCTACAAGGAGAGAAGGGAATGGGAAGGCGGAGTGTTTATTATTTAGCTGCAAAAGGTCAAGAGATGCTGTCACTTGAGGGAAGATAAATCCCAAGCCGGCTCTGGTTCTTTTTAGGATTTACTCATGATTAACATCTATGGGCAGGGAGCCTAGAACAGGGATTGGAAAACTTTTTCGGTAAAAGGCAAGAGAGGAAATCGTTCCTTTCCCCTTTGTGGGCCATACTGTGTGTGCTGCAACTTAACTCCCCCGTTGTCAAGCTAAAAGAATTCACAGACAATGTGTTATGAATAGGCATGGCTGATAAAACTTTATTTACAAGAACCGTCTAGGAGGTGGATTTGGTCCAGAGTTGGTCCATAGTTTGTCAGTCCCAGGACTAGAAGAATCTGGCTGGATCTACCCAGCTCAAACCAGTAGACAGCTTCCCAGAGAACAAGAGGAGAACAATGCCCCAGGCATAACTCAGGGTTTCTTACCTTTTGCACACCCAGCCAGGGTGGGAGGTGGCTGGGATGACCTACTTCCAGTGAAAGACGATTTCTGGTGGGTTACACCTGAATTTGAGATTCCTGCTCTGCTTTGGTGGGATACCCACAGCCATAAAGCAGGTGTGGGACAGACTCCTGCTTTCTGGCCAGGTCTACACTGGTGTGGAAGTGGTATGCAAGGCGGGGCTGCTGAGAGCAAACTCGGCTCACATTTCCTTTTCTATGTCCTGTGGTGTCCAACACAGGACCTTACACCCAGAGTGTGCCTGGGTGACCTGTGCTGCATTTGCAGCCAAGTGCCACATCATCTCTGAGCTTCAATTTCCCCATCTGTAAGACGGGAATGACTGTGGCACATGCCCCACAGGGCGGTGGGGAGGACCGCAGGAGTTACTGCCTGTGTAGGGTTGGTGTCTGGAATGCAGTGAGCACTCAGGCATGACGCATGCACATGCTGGGCTCTTGATGGCAACCCAGCATCAGATGGTTCTGGAGGGATCAGAGCCGCTCATCCTCGAGTTCAGCCTTTAAGGATGTGCAGGGAGAAGACGCGAGAGGGTCCTAGGAGAGTGAAGGCACAGAGAAGCTGAGGCAGTGCTCACTGGCAGTAAGAGGAAACAGGAAAACACAGCTGAGGTCACGTGCCTTCAGGAAGCAGGAAATTGATTGGAAACAACACAGATTCATACCAAGAGGATGGTGCCAGGCCTCACACCTTTCAGATCCCTCTAATCTTCTGTGGTAATTTGCACACTTGGATGATAGCCCTCTTTGAAAAACAAGCAGAAAGGCTCAGGACAAGGAAGCAACTAGCCCATGACCACAAAGCTAACACGAGGGGAGCAGGACCTCCATCCAGGCTGCTTGACTTCCAGGCCTTGGGAAGTACATCACTGTGTTGTTTGCTGTCCTTATCCACAGAAAGCCACAGGATACTGAATACAGTTCCCTGTGCTATACAGTAGGACCTTGTTGTTTATCCATCCTACAAAATATACCATTTTAAAGTGTACAATTCAATGGCATTAGGTATATTCTCAATCTTGTGCAACTATCACCACTATCCAGTTCTAGAATTTCCCATCAGCTCAAATGGAAACCCCAGACCCATTAAACAATCATTTCCCATTTACCCTTCTGACCTCAGCCCCAGGCAACCACTAATCTGATTTCTGTCTCTATAGGTTTTCCTATTCAGAATATTTCATATACATGGAATCATCATATGTGTGTGGCCTTTGCATGTGTTTTTTCCACTTAGCTCAAGTTTTTTAGGTTCATCTACATTGTAGCATGAACCAGTATTTCATAATACTGAGTAATAGCCCATTGTCTGGATAGACCACAATTGGTTTATCCATTCACCTGTCGATGGACATGTGAGTTGTTTCCACCTTTTGACTATTGTGAATGATGCGGCTATAAACATTGTGTACAGTTTTTGTGTGAACACCTGTTCTCAATTCTCTTGGGTATATATCTAGGAGTAGAATTGCTGGGTCAGATAGTAATTCTATGTTTACTTGTTGAGGAATCATCAAACTGTCTTCCACAGTGGCTGCACCATTTTTTACATTCCCACCAGCAGTGGACACAGGTTTCAGTTTCTCCACATCCTCACCAACACTTACTGTTTTATGATTTCTTGATCATGGCCATCTTAGTGGGTGTGAAGTGGCATCTCACTGTGGCTTTGATTTGCATTTCCCTAATGACTAAATAATGCTGGACATCTTTTCATGTGCTTGTCAGTCATTTGTGTACCTTCTTTGGAGAAATGTCCATTCAAATCTTTTAATCTTTCACTTTTTAATTGGGTTGTTTTTTTTGCTGTTGTTTAAAAGACTTTTTTGTAAGGCATAACTTCCACTCAGAAGTAAAATTCACCATTTTTGTGTACAGTTTGACAAATTTTATTTATCAGTACCACCCCATCAATACAGAGGACACATCCAGCACTGAGAAGGATTATTGGTTCCGTTTCTAGTCAATAACCTCCCCCAAAAAAACCACTCTTCTGGCCTCTCTCACTATGGATTAGTCTTGCCTGTTTTTGAACTTGATGTAAATGGAATCATGAGGGACTCAGACAGCCTATGCTCTTCTGTGGCTGGCTTCTTTGGCCTAACACTGTATCTTTGAGACTCAGCCATATTGTAGTATAGCAGTAGTTTCCTCTTTTTCATTTTCTTTTTTTTTTTTAATTAATTTATTTATTTTTCAGTGGGTTTTGTCATACATTGATATGAATCAGCCATAGATTTACACGTATTCCCCATCCCGATCCCCCCTCCCACCTCCCTCTCCACCCGATTCCTCTGGGTCTTCCCAGTGCACCAGGCCCAAGCACTTGTCTCATGCATCCCACCTGGGCTGGTGATCTGTTTCACCATAGATAATATACATGCTGTTCTTTCGAAACATCCCACCCTCACCTTCTCCCACAGAGTTCAAAAGTCTGTTCTGTACTTCTGTGTCTCTTTTTCTGTTTTGCATATAGGGTTATCGTTACCATCTTTCTAAATTCCATATATATGTGTTAGTATGCTGTAATGTTCTTTATCTTTCTGGCTTACTTCACTCTGTATAATGGGCTCCAGTTTCATCCATCTCATTAGAACTGATTCAAATGAATTCTTTTTAACAGCTGAGTAATATTCCGTGGTGTATATGTACCACAGCTTCCTTATCCATTCATCTGCTAATGGGCATCTAGGTTGCTTCCGTGTCCTGGCTATTATAAACAGTGCTGCGATGAACATTGGGGTGCATGTGTCTCTTTCAGATCTGGTTTCCTCAGTGTGTATGCCCAGAAGTGGGATTGCTGGGTCATATGGCAGTTCTATTTCCAGTTTATTAAGAAATCTCCACACTGTTCTCCATAGTGGCTGTACTAGTTTGCATTCCCACCAACAGTGTAAGAGGGTTCCCTTTTCTCCACACCCTCTCCAGCATTTATTGCTTGTAGACTTTTGGATAGCAGCCATCCAGTTACAGTCAAATATATGAGTATACTATGATGTGTTTATCCATTCTATTGTTGATGGACATTGAGAGTGTCCCCAGTGTTTGCCCACATGAACAATGTTGGCATGAACATTCTTACACAGGTCATTCTGTGGACACGGGCAGTCATTTTGGTTAAGGACATAATACCCTGAGGTGAAATTATTGGATCAGAGTATTTGTTCAGTTTCAGTTCAGTTCAGTTCAGTCACTCAGTTGTGTCCGACTCTTTGCGAACCCATGAATCGCAGCACGCCAGGCCTCCCTGTCCATCACCAACTCCCGCGGAGTTACTGTCAAATTGTTTTCCTAGATGGTTGTACCAATTCACAGTCTCACCAGGATTTTATGAGAATTCTGGTTGCTCTGTATTGACATTTGGTGCTGTCAACTCCATTAACCACTCTGGTGAGACCTATACTAGAATTTACTTGACATTTTTTTTTTTTAAACCAATGTCTCTTCCTCCAGCTCCTTTCTTCTTCCTCATCTGCTTCTTCCTCTTTTTCTCTTTATTTTCCTTTTTCTTCTTTCCCTTCCTCTTCTTTTAATTCTTCTTAGTATATTTTACATAAGGCTGTATACTAGAAATTAACTGCATGAAATTATAGATTTGGTATGCAAAATCAATATTTCAAATTTTAACTATTAAAATACAAACATGATTCCGTGTCTCATCTGGAAGTATTGCCTGTTCCTCCACACCTGGGGAAATGCAGCTTATGCTGTTTGACTTACTCATTGGTGCCCCTGTTTTTGCCAAGGCCCCCATTGATTCTTGCCCTGCTCCAGGCATGCTTAAGCCAGAAATGAGGGTTGTTGCCTATGGCCAAGGAACAGAGTGGATTCTCAATAAACACTCTCCCAGCCTTAGGCTTTTCCAAACCTTCCCCTTCCTCTGAGCAGCTTAGTCCAGTGTCCCTAAGTACCCCCCACCCCAACTTTCACCCCTTCTTATCCACGAACTGGTGTTATTCTTTGCTTTTTGAAAAGGGTCTTTCCTGGAGGTTACCCTTTAGCTAATTAGACGAGGCCGGCTGCAAATGATTTAAATGGCCCAGTTTGAGAAGGAGGAGCAGCTCACACAGCCCCGGGTTAGACCAGCGGGCATTTTTTCCTGTTTAGGGAAATAGCTCCTGGATTAGCCCCCTGCCACCCAGGGTAGTGTGTGAGAATGTGTGTTTTCGCCTGTCCTCCTGCCATGCCCACAAGGAGCTTGTCTGTCCCAGCCCTGTCATTTCCTCCCAGTCAACAGGGCCAGATGCTCCAGACCCCGTTAATGAGATGCTGAGGGATTTGGCCATTGAAGGCTTTCGATTTCAAGGGACACCACCCCACCCCTGACGCAGCTGAGGGCCCCTGTGAGCCTGCAGCAGACTTTGGGGAGAGGAAATGGTGCAAAGCCCGACCATCAGTTTGGGATTTCCCTCGGCAGCCTTTGTGATGAAGGCTCTGAGAGGCAGGTTGGCAAATGGGCATTCATCAGGAGCCTTCTGAGTGCAGAGCTGTCTGCCAGACCCAGGCGGAGGTGGCCGAGGCTGGCAAAAGAAATAAGGTGCATCTCCGCCCTCCAGGAGCCCATAGTTGAGAAGTAACTGGGAAGATGTTAATAAACATTTAGTCCTCCTGACTCACAGATCAAACCTGGGCCACAGTCCTTTAGAATTCTCCCGAGGTGGAGGATGTCGGTTCTCAGCCTGAGTTGGGGCACATGGACTTGGGTGGGAGTTTGTGGACCCGGCTCTGCCACTGTGGGGTGCCTGCTTTGAGTCTGCACCAACATCCAGCTTAACCTGGTCGTAGTTGCATTAATAGCAGGTAACCTGAACCCTAATTCTGTGCTGCGCCCTGTGTCATGCATGTGATCTCATAGAAGTATTAGTATCACGATTTCCTTCTTAGGTAGGTGCTATGATTTGCCCCCATTGTCCAGGTGAGGAAACTGAGGCACAGAACAGTGGGATCACTTTCCTGAGGTCACAATCAGGACCTGAGCTCCAGTCCTCCCCCCCACCCCAAAGCCTGTGTGAATTTAACTCCTACATTCCACTCCCTCTGTGCAGACGCCTTTTTTGAACCTCCACGGCTGGACGCTCATGTGGAATGAAATGCCGCGCCCTACCCCCCTCTCGTCTCCAACCACGGGCAGGGTGAGCCAGCCAACGCTGCCTGCCATTCTAACAAGAGGCCTTGCTGCCGACCCCTGGAGGGATAATAAGCAAGGCTGCCAGCGCAGGCGCTGCAAGGGGGCGACTCCGCAGGCACCGCTAGAACTCCTCAAAGCTGAGGAGCAGCAGACCTCCTGGAGAGGGTGACTTTTAGGCTGCCTGTGTGGGAGGCCTCCACTCTTAAAATTAACACACTCTCCCGCCCTCGGTCCAGAGCTGTGAAAATTTGCAAGGCGGGTTTGCTTTGACCACAGGAGGGCGCCCAACTCCTGGCCACACCTGAACAGGGCCCTGGGGTGGGGGGAGGTGAGGGGGAGAGAAGTGAGGGTAATTTTGGGTGCAGTTTTAAACCAAACTCTCTTCAGCTGATCACATAAGCTCCTGGGGAAGGGCAGAAACATTTCAAAACCAGCCCAAAAGGGACCTTCTATTCAGCTGGGGCTGAGCTAGGGGCCGAGAGTTCCAACAACAGAAATGACAGGGTCCAACCCTCCGAAGAGCTCACAGTCAGGAGAATTCAAACGTCGTATGCTACGTGTCCATTCAGAGCAATCATTCAACAAGCATTTTGTGAGCACCAACTGTGTGTCAGGCTCTGTGCTGGTTGCCAAAGACAGAAAAACGAAAACAGTACAAAATCATTGCCCTCAAAGATCCTCAGTCCACGTGGGAGAGAGTGTTGTGTGTGCATGTGTATGCGTGTGCAAGCTCAGTTGTGTCCAACTCTTTGTGACCCCATGAACCGTAGCCCACCAGGCTCCTCTGTTCGTGGAATTTCCCAGGCAAGAATGCTGGAATGGTTGCCATTTCCTACTCCAGGGAATATTCCCCACCCAGGGATTGAACCTGTGTCTCTTAGGTTGGCAGGCAAACTCTTTAGCACCGTGCCACCTGGGAAGCCAGACAAAGCCTACAGGAATAAATTTGGAAAAGACAGGAAAGTGCAGACACAGAGATACATAGAGGATACTTTAGAAGGATGGAGGCGGAGCACCAACCCAAACTAGGAGGAAATGGGGATTACCAGGGAAGGCTTCCTGGAGGAAGAACACTCGACCCTGGCTGGGATGGACTGTGGTGTCAGAGAAGTCTTCCTGGAGGAGAGATACGAGAGCCACAGTTATAAACGACATGTGGGGGTTAAACTGGCAAAGAAGGAGAGGGTCTTCCAGGCGATGGGAACAGTATAAGCCAAAGGCTGGAGGTAAGGAACAGCACAGAATATAGTGCGGGGAGCCTAGAGAGGGAAAGCGGAGAGGGTGGCAAGGCCAGGTGGAGATGGGGAGTGGGTGCGGAGTGCTATGCTAAGGAGATAGGGCCCCCGGCTGTCTTTGTGTGTGCGTAGGGATACATTTTCCTCTTCTCTTTCTGTCTCCTTTTCAGAGCCAAGAAGAAAAGCAAGCCCTTGAACCTCAAGATCCACAGCAGCGTGGGCAGCTGTGAGAACATCCCCTCCCAGCAGCGCTCTCCGCTGCTGTCCGAGCGCTCCCTCCGCTCCTTCTTCGTGGGACATGCGCCCTTCCTGCCCTCCACCCCTCCCGTCCACTCCGAGGTCAATTTCTCTGCAAGTAAGTCCTCCGCACCCGCACCGGGCGGCTGCACCAGCTGCACTCCGCGCCCGGGGCGCGCCCTCTGCTTTTCCTGCCGTGAGAATACCGTAATTGGGAGGCTGTTGTCACTGGTCACGTGTGGTTGCAGGTGTGTAGGGATGACACCGAGAAGCAAGCTAGCAGGACATTCAAGGAAACAGCAGGCTTTTCTCTCTGCTTCTCAGCTGCGCGGTCACAGGATTTTCCCTGGACGCCATGGGCTAAGGCGTCTCTGATTCAATTTTGTAATTTTCTCCCCCATACCGGTCGATGAGTGTAACCTTTACATCTCCATGATGGATTTTGGTTCACACGGGGCTGAGTGGGGCCTGGGGTGGCTTACATTCTGCTGTCGTGAGTTTTGCGGCAAAGTGGTTATTCCTAGGGGTGGAAATGGAACTTTGTGGTGATCAAGGATGAAGTCTCAGAAGGTGTTTAATCTTCTCTGCCCAGAGGCCCGTTTTGCTGAGCAGGCGCAGATGTGGTCAGAGGGGAGCCCCTGAAAAAAGCCCAACCAGTCCTCCAGCCAAGACAACAACTTTATTGCTTGGGAACTTGGGAGGAGGAGGGGGTGCTAGAATGTGAAGGAAATAACCCCGTGCCCTTAATACAGCCAGACTGTGTCCACGTGTTGCTACTCTGATAAGTGATGAATGATGCTCACTGAGCACTAGTGTGTGCATCAGACACATGTGTGATGTCATTTAGTTCTTGCAACAATCAGTGGTACACATGGATTATTCCCATTGTAAAGATGAGGAAATTGAGGCCCAGAGACATCAAAGAATCACCTAAAGTCACACAGCTATGGAGTAGTTGAGTCAGGATTTGAATCAAATTCCTTCTAACTCCAGAGTATACCAGTTCAACCATCATGCCTGATTTTGTAACCAAGTTCCTCAGATACCCAGCAGGACATCTTTCTCTAACTGTGGGATTCTGTTCTTTATCTTTACATAAAGGTTTTTAAAATTCTTTTTAGGGAGCCCATGGACCTGTTAAGGATTGGATGCAATCTATTGGTTCTCTCCCTGGAAAACTGCAGACGGAATGTCCAACACAAATGTTTGGAGTCAGGACTGTCAGGTTCAGAAGCTCTGCCTTACCCCAGCTGGATGGTTGGCCCAGAGCAGAACCGTGAACTCAGTTTACAGTCCACACATGTGTCTCCTGAGTCCACTGCAGGACTCAGTGGACGGTCTGGTACCAGAAGAGACTTGTGTGGATATCAGGAGAGGCTCCAGAGCCTGGCTTATCTCAGTGCCCAAGGCTACAGGCCCTGAATCAAGCAAACTAAAATAGTGCTCACGACACACGTCGACGCCAGAAAGCCAGTTTATCAATTTGTCAAGAGAAATCACTGTCAGAGGGATTAGAGACACTCCATGATGGTGGGTGGGCCTGCGGTGAGCCTGGTCAAGGGAAAGGGGTGATGACATTTGCAGTGAATATTGGCAGCCGATTGGGGCAGGGCATCATGGCTTTGGAGGGGGCTGCCTGGGTTCCAGCCCCAGCTCTGTTATTTCTGAGCAGTGTGCTGACCTCCAGCAAGTTAAGAGCCTCTCTGAGCCTCAGCTTCCTTAATCTGTGAAATGGGAATAACAATAGCTTCACATCACAGATGTTTGTGAGGACTGGATGAGCTCATATTTGTCAAGTTGCCTGCACAGTACTTGGCACACAGTAAGCGCCTCATAATGGCAATTGCTATTCTGGTGTTTATTGTCTCCTTCTCCTAGAGTCATTTCCATCCTCTGGCTCCATGATTAATTTTGAGGCTGTGGCTAAATGCCTTTCAGTTCACCCCCCCCACCCCCAACCCAACTCCCTTTTGGCCCTAAGAGTGCCTGGAATTTACCTTGGCGTGATGCTGGGCACTGCCTCTGGCAGCCATCTGTCTTCAGGCATCGCCATCGTATGAGAGAATGTCAGCATGGCTGCCTCAGAGGGTTTGACCATAGCCCTGGACTTTAATTCCAGCCAGAGGAGAAATATCTCCATCTTACCTTAAAAAAAAAAACAAAAAAAAAAAACCAGCCGTCAGTCTTGCATGTTCAGACCCCTGCTTCTGTCCCAGAGTTTTGCAAGAATTCACTGTAGTTCCCCATTTTCATGCCTGCCCCCCGTCTCCATCTGAGAGGAGACGCTTCCCTGCCTGCCTATGGGCAGGATCAGAGTCATCCTGAGTTAAACTCAGCTCCCAATACTATGAGGCCCTAGAAGCACAATTTTCTCTCAGGACAGTCCTGGTCCTTGTATGCAGAGAGGCCCCTCCCTGATCTCCCAGGAAGGAGAAAGCTAGCATTTGAGTCTCAGGGAGAGAACAAGTATGTAACCCAAGTATTAGCTGGACTCCCATGGACCAGTCCTATTTTCGATGATCCTGATAAATAATAGAAGCAGAGAAAGCCTGGTGGAAGAGGCTCCAGATCAGGAAATGAGAAGCTCTCCGCTGGGTCTTAGTGTTGTCACCAGTGGCCATGTGACCTTTGTCCTTGCTGGGCATCTCGGTGGCATTGTTACAGTTCAGATGCGTTGCACACTTTGTGGCCGGATATCATTATTCCCATGTTACAGATCAGGAAACTCATGCTCTGAGAGGTGAGTGATCTGGACCACATTATAGGTATTGAATCCAAACACAAACCTGCATCCCGTCTTCCTTTCTCTCTCTGGGTCTCAGTTTCCCCAACTGTACAATAAAAGACTCCATGCAGGTCCATTCCAAAGCTTAGGAACTCTAAGGCTAATCCAGAGAGTATGCAGAGTGGGTTTTCCTAGGCAGATATTTTGACTCACTCAGAATGGCGGTTTGGGAGTCTCTGGGTCAGGGCTCTGGGGAGCACACAGCTGCAGGCACTGGCTCCCCCTTACTATTGACAGTCCGTTCTCACACCACTCTGAGTTCCAGAGGAGAACTTCTGGCCTCTGGGGCCCAGTGCCAGCCTTCCTCCCCTGACCCGGCTGAGGGAACCTCTGAGGCGGTGTCCCTGCCAGGCTGAGTCTGTCCTCCCGTTTGTCACTGTCAGCTCTGGCTGTGTCTGTGCTGTGAAGGGTGGTGAGCCTCCGCCCTGTTATCCCTGATGGTAACGCTGGCAGTCAGCATTAGGAAGATTCTGGCTGCAGAGTGGCCAGGTCTTGGACCCCGGGTGCCCAGCCACCTCGAATGAGCTGCAAGAAGGACTTAACCTCTTGGGGCTCGCCCTGCTTCCCTGGTCTGGGGGTGACGGGCAGGGGAAGGGAGGAGAGTAGAAGGAGTCCTGGCTCCCGAGGAATCCGTCTCTAAGATTAGCCATGGACAAAACAGCAGATATCAGACTCTGCTGCTCAACATGGAGGATGCTGACCGAGGAGTGAACCTGCTTCTCAGAGAAGTAGAGAACCATCACTTACCTCTCCATCCTTGCTGTATTTATTTACTCCATGCTGCGTTCATGCATACCACATTGCCCCTGTATTGTCTCATTGGCTGCCTTCCACCCATGGACCCGTTTTTGGACCAATAAGCTGTGTGTCTGTGGCACCTTGGAGGGCATCTCTGACCCCCAACTGACTCAGTTCAGGTAGCCTCTGTGATCCCTATAAAGGAGCTTCTTCAGAATGAAAAAAAAAGATTGCTGCCTACATGGGAACAGTTAATTATTCACCATTCAATACTGGATGGTGGAAGTAATTTGGGGGGTTATAGCGACCAAGTGGTGGCTGACATATCATTGGGCACATCACTGAACCCCGTGAGTCTATTTCTACCCAGCAAAGATGGTAGTGAGGGTAAAATGAGGAAATCCTGTGAATTTCCTAGCATGGGGGCCAGAACTTAAAGCACCAAGTCTCAGTGAAGGGCTGCTTGGGGAGCTCTTGCTGTACATTATGTGATGGAATAGCTTGTAACAATGAGGAAAATGACGATAATAATAGCAGTCGGCATTTATTGCATGTTGACAGTGTCCCAAGCTTCATCAATTCAGGCAAAGCAATTTACTTCTGTTGTTTTGTTTAAGCTTCATAGTCCTCCATCGGGTAGGTACTCTTCAGTTCAGTTCAATTCAGTCGCTCAGTCACGTCTGACTCTTTGCAACCCCATGGACTACAGCACGCCAGGCTTCCTATTATGATGCCCATTTTACAGATGAAGAAGCTGGGGCTGAGAGATTTAAGTCACCGCCCCAAAGTCACAGGCCAGGAAGGGGATGGAGTTTGCTCTCATTCAGAATCCGCCAAATCGGCAACACTGCCATGTGAAATGGCAACACCTTTTCCACTGAAACGTCTTTGTTCAGCAAGTAGGGAGCTTACCTTGTTCGAGGTTTCTCTCTGGCGCCCTTGCCTAGTTGGGAGACTGTGTGGTGGGGGCCAGTCTTGCTCCAAGGATGCCTCTTGTTCCCCCAGAGCACAGTGCTTGCTCAACGATCGGCACCCACGTTGGCCAGCAGACTGTTATCCCACCAGACAGTGTTTATATTCAGGGGATCCATTGTCCCAGGTGGTGGCCATCCCTGTGGGCAGGGGGCAGGCAGCTGCAGAACACACCCAAAAGATGTCATCCTGAACATCTTTGGTAGAAGATGAGGGGTGATGGGGACTTCTTTTGCCACCTGTAGTTTTTGGAGTGTTTATTAGCTGTCTGGATGGGTGGGTGGGTACTTCAGGGGAGCAGCTGCCAGAACGAACAAGTGACTGATGATACCTGGACATCCCCATCTTGGCCCTGAACACTAGCTGCAGTTGGATGTGAGACCCCGGTCTTATGAAATACTGTCCTTCACCAGGTGTTTGAAGGACAGCGTGCCCTCCTCGCCTTGCCCCGTCTCACTGTGCCCTCTTCTCATCTCTTTTCCACGCAGCTCCTGCTCTTTGTTCTGGAGACACAGCGACAGGCAGCTGACCCTCAGCTGAGGGCCTGGCCTCGTGTGCCTTGGGGGGATGAGTCAGAAGCCCGGCTTGTTAGGGAGGCAGCTGCAGGTAGCAATAAAGACTGATGAAGCTGAGCTGCGCGGACTCCCAGGAAACCAGCCACTGGAAGCGTTATCAAGAGACTCGGGATGGAGGTGATTGTATAATGGGGTTTAATGAGGCTTGAGGCCAAGGTTCATTACCGCCACCCCCTGGAAGAGGGGGAAGACGAGTGCGTGCCTTGACAAAAATTGACTGCCTGAACCACATTCTTATCTCAGAATCTGGAGAAATTTTGAGAAATTTGAGTCTGACCTAGCTCGGTGGTGGCATATCTGAGGGGAAGACATATATCCCATACGAGTGACCCAAAGGACTTTTCTCCCCTAGAGTGAGCGAGCGGAAGTCCTGCTCCCCACACCCCCACCCAGGAGACCCAGGAACCGCCCATGTCCCATGCCACCTGGCATCTTTGCAGTATTTTAGAAACTGAGGTCCCAGCAGGTTTCTAACACTTACTGACCATCTGCCACTTGCCAGGCAGGTGCTGCTGTAGGTGCTTTATAGGCTCTCAGACACATGCACCTGGGAACAAGTGAAATGGTACAGAAAGGTTCATAATGAAGACTTTTGTCCCTCACATCATCCCTGTCCCAGTCCTGCTTTTAAAAAATGCTTTCCGTGTCTGCTGCTGCTGCTGGACTCACACAATTTAAGCTAGGTTATAACCTCTTTGCTGTTCTCAAAGCATGTCTCAGACCAGCACCATCCCAAAGCTTGTGAGAAATGCAAATTCTTACTCTTCTCCTTCCAGACCCACTGCATCAGCACCCCTGAGGAGGGTCCAGACTTCTGTATTTTCACCAGCCCTTCAGGGTATTCTGCACTTGAACATTTGAGAATCACTCAGTTATCTCTGTCTCTCTCTTTTGGGACATAGTTTCAAGCTTACAGAAAAGTTGCAAAAACAATACAAAGGTTTCCTGAACCCCCTTAGCTCAGAGTCTGGAGAAGACAATAGCAACCCACTCCAGTACTCTTGCCTGGAAAATCCCATGGATGGAGGAGCCTGGTAGGCTGCAGTCCATGGGATTGCAAAGAGTCGGACATGACTGAGCGCCTTCACTTTCGCTTTTCACTGTCATGCATTGGAGAAGGAAATGTCAACCCACTCCAGTGTTCTTGCCTGGAGAGTCCCGGGGATGGGGGAGCCTGGTGGGCTGCCGTCTATGGGGTTGCACAGAGTCGGACACTACTGAAGTGACTTGGCAGCAGCAGCAGCAGCTCAGGGTCACTAGTTTTTATCATTTCTTTACATTTGCTTCTTCTCTCCAATTCCCCCCACCAACCTCAGTTTCTCTTTCCCTCTCTCTCCCTCCCTCTCTCTCTTTCTCTCCTTTCTGTGGACCATTTGAGACTAGGTTACATATTCTCTTACATAACCACACGTAGTTACCAGATTTAGTAAACTTGATATTCAGTCAAGACTTTCATCTGACCATCTTCCAATTTCAGCAATTTGTCTCAATAGCATCCTTTATAGCTTTTTTTTTTCTGGTGCAGGATCCAATCTGAGGTCACATACTACATTTAGCTGTTATGTTGACCTTAAACAGTTCTTTAGCCCTTGTCATTTTGACTTTGACGTTTCCGAAGAGTAGGGACCAGCCACACACCAGAATGTCCCTCAGTTGGGTTTGTCTGCTGTTTCCTTGTGGTTAGACCTGGTCTGTGCAGCTTTGGCAGGACTTCTGCTCACGCGGCGCCGTGTTTTACTTGGTGCAGGCCTGTCTTCTGTGGGCCAGGCCTGCCAGACCTTTAGCTTTTTCAAAAAAAAAAAAAGTCTGAGACCATGATGTTGATGAGAAAGCTCCAAATTTTAAGATCTAAGCACCCAGTGAAAAATCTTTCAACCCTGTGTGAACCAGTTTAAATAGTCCCACAGGCTTGTGGGTCCTACTTGGTCTTGGGTTTCCCAATTTTTAACCTCTGTTCTAGAATCATGGAGATCGGAACAGGTAGGTGCCTCAAAAATAACCAAGTCCAAGCCCTCTTTTTTACAGATGTAGAAAGTGAGACCAGAGAGCAGAAGGGACTTGCCCCGGGTTACAGAGCTGGGTTTGAACCCAGGTCTCCTGATGCCCAGCTAGTGGTTCTCTGTTACACCAAGATGGTTGGAAAACTGAAGCTTCATAAAGTTTTGTGCTTAAAATGCCCCAGAGGAAGGAAACAGTGTCTTATTAAAAGGTGATGTATTTTGTGTGTATGGAGGGCTGGTAATGTGTGAGGTAGGTGTGTGTGTGTGTGTGTATCTATGTTTTATGCGAGGCCACTATTGGATTTTTATCAACTCCTTCTCTGATGTGCCCATATATTTTGTAATTCCTGCCTTAGCACAAACAATTTGGGCTCAGCATGCAGTGGACAATCTTAGACCTTTTGTTATAATTACTCCCACCAGGAACGATGGCAGCAAAAATTGGTTGGTAAGTGGTTGGCACTTGGAACTGGGTGGGGGAGTCATTTGTGCCTTTTGGAGTGAGTCCTGATCCTCAGTCAGGTACACACTGTCGGCGTGGACATCCTGTTCCTGTGTCTGATTGTGCTTTTGTCCCACCAACAGCCCCTCCTGCACAAATAAATATTTTTGAACGGACAGTACCATTTGTGAGCATGCCCTTTGTGGCCAGCATTGTGAGTCTATAGCTCCCCAGGGTCTTGAAGGCAAAGTAGAAAAGATTCTGCTTTTCAGAGATGCTGAGCTGGATGGTTTTGGCATCACTGAGGCAGGAACTGAAGTTGCTAGACTTCAATGCAGTCTTTGTATTTTATGGATGGTTTTCCTGACCAGAGAAACAAGTGTCCAAGCAAAATTCTGCCAGAAACTATTTTGTTAATCAGAAAATAAGCAGGTCTTTATTGCTTCATGATAGTGGTTGTACGGACATATGGCTTTGTTACAAGTAATAGTAAACAAACTTGAGCCTTTTTTGTGTGTGTGAAAGTCACTTATTGGCACATGTAAGTGAAAAGTCCAGGGGTTGTGTGAGCTTCAGGCATGGCTAGATCTAGGGGCTCAGTTCATGTCAGGACTCTGTATCTCTCAGCTCTCCTCCTCTCCAGGGTGGCTTCACTTTTAGGCTTTCATGTGGTGACTGTATGGCCTCAGAAGTTCCAGTCCCTTCCCTCTTCTGGTCCATGGTAAAGGATTGAGATTGTTTAAGTCTGAGATTCACTGGGTCAACCAGCATGACCATGTACTCACCTCTGAACCAATCAGTGGAGTCAGGAAAATGGGGTGGAAACTTTCTCGTTTAATCCTGAGTTGTGATTTTTACTTTGGGGCTTAGAAATGGAATCTTTTTGCCTAAAAAGGGAACATGAATGCTGGGGAAGCTGACAACCAGTGCCCATTAGAGTAGAAATGAGCAACAATGGTCCCTGTCTTCAAGAGCTTTGAGGAGCATCTCTCTGGTCAAATTAGTTCATGATCCAAGTTAGTGGGGCCTTGTCTCCACTACTGTACAGAAAGCTCTTTCCTATTTCTGAGGGTCTCCCTTGGGCTGTATTTCTCAGGGATCCCTGACAAGGAGTTTCTTTTCTATCCCTCTGACACTCCTGTGGTGGGGTCTCCAGGAAGCACACAGCCTGTCAGGGAAGGTTAACCCGTGGTTCCAGGTGGAGACTCGGCTCCACTGGCAATTTGAAGCCATAGCATCTTGGTATTAGCCAGGCATGGGATGGCGAGTTGGACGAACCTGGGTATGAATCTCATCTCTGCCATTTATTGCCTAACATCTCTGAGCCTCAGTTTCCCCATCTTCAGGACAGAACTTAATAGGCCTTGCTCATGGAGTAGTTATTAGGATTTGAAATAAAAGGAAGCTGAGCACTGTGCCTGTTGCTTAGACAGCATTACATGTTTTGCTGTGATCATCAGTACTATCATATAGGATTTGTGTTTCAGTTAGCTTTGATCCTCCCTGGTTTCTGCTGGACATCAGTCCAAACCACCCCTGCCACCCACACCACACCTGAATGGAACCATCACTACTGATTGAATTCCGGACGAGTAAAGTGTGATACCGAGCAAGTTAGTCCTTGTGGGCTTTTCTGGTCCTTGTGCCCATACCTGCCTTCAATGACATGTCCTTTGCTAATTCTAACAACAGAAGGTTTTCTTTTCACAGACATAGAGTCCACTCTTCTCATCCCCAGGACTGTGCTCCTGGACTCCCCTCCTGATGACCTTTTCCATCACTCATATGACACACAGGCTGTCCTGTTCTAGGATGTAGCTCTGATAACTCTGATCTTTCTCCCAGACATTTTGCCTGTTACTCGTTTTGAGTGGGGCTTCCCAGGTGGTTCAGCGGTAGAGTCTGCCTGCCAATGCAGGAGATGCAGGAGACATGGCTTCAATCCCTGGGTCAGGAAGATTCTCTGGGAGAGGAAATGGCAACCCACCCCGGTATTCTTGTCTGAAAAATCCCATGGGCAGAGGAGTCTGGCAGGCCACAGTCCATGGGGTCGTGAAGAGTCGGACACGACCTGGTAACTGACCGTGCACACACTCCTTCTCAACCGGGAGAGTCGCCCTTCTCCAAAGACTAGGTTGCCTCCTGGGCCTCAGGTGGACCTGTCCCCGCCCCATCCCTGCTGGCCTTACTGGTCTTGGGTGCACACCCTTGCTCGAATGCCCCACCCCACCAGCATCCAGGCAGGATCTGGGTACCTGTGTTTCATTCCAGGCACATTCTTCTCAGCCAGGATATGAGTGGCAAGTGTCTCACTGTGCTCCACGCTGCTCTGTCTGAGGCCCCTGTTAAAGTGATTCTCCCCTCGGCTGAAAGTCAGGGCATCCCCAGGCAGGCATGGTGGACACAGTGCCAGCATCCTTTATCTTTGCCCCCAACTCCTCCCTTTTCTGTTTTCTCTCCTCCCTTCTCTGTTTTCTCTCCTCCCTCTCTTTCTCCATCCTGTCTGTCTCAGTGTCTGTCTCTCTGGATTGGTCAGCCTCTTTTTCTGTTGGTTTTCCCTGGGAACACTGTCACCCTCCTCTTTTCTCCCGTGGTGTCACCTTCACACTTTCAGTCCCCCTCCCAGCCCTAGCCTTGCTGACGTTCCCTCTCTCTCTTCTCCTCTGTCTTTCTCTCTTCACCCTGCTGTCTCCAGTTACCCACCTTCCCAGCCTGACTCTTCCAGCCACTTTGTGCTGCGTTCCTTGATAGAGGTGATCTGAATTTGGTGGCTTGGGGGCTGGAGAGAGGGACGACTAACCCCGCCCCCCAAGAAAAAACCCCCAAAGTGCCTGTCTGTTAGGGATTCATTACAAATCGTAGGGGTAGATGGCAGAAGTGTCCTGTCTGGGGCAGGGGCTGGCCTGCCTCTTCTGGATGAACCCCACTGCTGATCCCATCATGACAGAACTGGGATCTTAGGTCCTTAGGTGCTAATTGGCACAACTCAGCCTGCTTCCAGCCAGGGTCATTATTTTCTGTTTCCCCAAGCCTTCCATGCTGCATTTGGCCTCAGCACTTTCTGGAAACCCCAGGAGACACTGAGAGTATTTAGGCCAGGGCTCAGCAATTTTTCCTGTGACCAGAGAGCAAATATTTCCAGCTTTGCAAGTCAACAGTCTCAACTACTAACTCTTTAATAGTAGCATGAATATAGCCTTATGTAACCAAAGGGGTAGGGCTGTGTTCCAATAAAGCTTTATTTACAAAACAGGCAGTGGGCTAACTTGGGCTCAGACTTGGAAGCTAAACAAGCCCCGTTTTCAGCTCCCAGCTCTGCCCCCTACCGGCTAGGAGACCTCGGGCGAGTGAGGTCTCTGAGCTGCTGTTTCTCATCTGCAAAATTAGGAGAACATTTGGGCTTCCCTCATAGGGTGGTTTTAAGATTAAATGAGAGAATGCCTGTAAACTGCTAGCACAGGGCCAGGCACATGGTGAGCAGGCAATAAATATCTGCAATTATTATTTATATAATGTTGCTAATATGTGTACATGTTATATATAACACTCATATATATGTTATATATATTATATATACACATATATGTTTGTTTATATGTATATATATACACACACACACACACACACACACATGCAGACATACGCACAGGCATACACAAATGCTCCACGAGATGCAGTTGTTTTCTGTGATGGATTTGGAATTAGAGGAAGAACCAAAATAGTGTGGTTTTTGGTTAGGCTTCTGCACCCACCTTACTTAATGAGGCCACTTCACAGTTGGTCCTCATGAGAAGCCAGGGCTTTAATCCAGGACCCATTTCCTCTGTCAGGGTAGCCATACCCACCACCCAGTTCATCCACATTGAGGTGATTGCTGTTCACAACCCCTTCCAAGCAGCATGGGATTCGGTTTCCAGTGACAGTGAGTGGAGAGACAGACTATGAAATCAAGATTTGCACCAGGGCCAGAACAGCTTCTGCTCATATGTAAACTTAATCCCAAGAGCAGATGTATGGTTTGGGAGACCCAGGCATCTAGACAGAGGAAACAGTCCTTACTTACCCAGTTTCACTTCCTTTAGAAATCCCACAGAATCTGGACAAAAAAAAAAAGAGTGGGGGTTGCTGGTGAAAGAAGAGTATCTGGCTTAGGCACCTCCAAGACTGCATTCCTCAGGGCTTTTTCTGATGCAGAGACCTTCCACATACTGGCGTCAGAAGATAAAAGGGAAGTTGCTGGTTTAGGTACTGGGGGAGAAAAAGCCTAGACATAAACAAGGTCTTCAGGAATGGCTGGATCCAGAAGCCAGTGTCATCAGACTGTGTTCTTTTTGTCTCTTGTCTCACATTATGCTTTCCATTTTATGAGTTTCTTTCTCAGGTAGGCGCTCCCTTCATGGTAGCCTTTGGCTGGCCCAGGTTTCCATCCTTAGAGATCTAAGTGCATCAACCCCCTGAAATAGCTGGATTGCCTTTAAGGGGACTAGATCTCCAGGGAACACCAGGGTGATGTAACCTCCAGAATAGGGATGCTGAGCAGACAAGAGCAACAACTGCTCCTACAAAACTGTCTGTGGGTTGATTACCTATGATTCACGCTCTCACTTATTTCTCTCCTCATTGAGGAGCCAGGGGAAGTGTGAATGATTAGTAAATCAGAAAAAGAGTGAACCTATTTGATGAGTTCCACTTCCCTTTCTGTTTACTTGAGATTCCCACTTTCAGAGGGTGTCAGGAATCTTTTCCCTTTTGATCAGCCATGAAATAAGAAGGAACTCAGTGGTTCCAACCCTAATTGTACATCCCAATCACCTGGGCAGGGAGGGCTTTTCAAAATTCTGGTTCCCAGGCTGAAGCCCCTGTCCAGTGACGCCAGAGTCACTGGAAGGTGAAGCCCACTTTTCAGTGCTCCCTGGGTGATTACAGTATGCAGCCAACATCAAGAACCACAGATCCAGCTGGAGTGGCCAGCATATTCAGAAGCTATCCTAGACAGGCGGGGCTAAGTTCTTGTAGGACTTTCTGAAGACCTACGTCATCTCTGTGGATACTGGGAACTGTCTTCTCGTCTCAAGCTGTAGAATTAAATAGAAGACAAGTTTTGGTCTATAGTGTGACCCATGTGATTTACAGGTGTTGGGCCCCTGCTGGGGCCATGATTCACCGCTGCTGTTCCTGCCTGCTAGCACACTGATTACTGTCAGATTATCTGGTCTCCTTGCTGCATCTTAAGCTGGGCTGACACTGAGGCAGCAACATGGGATTTTGAAAGCATATATGCAGAGGTGGAGGAAGTGGGTGGGCGGACAGGTGTGAAATACAGACAGGACTGTGGTTCCTGGGGTGGATGACAGATGGATCAGGTTATGGCAACAGGGCCAATGAGGAGACTTGGACACCTGTTCAAAGGGCTTCAAATATCTGCAGTTCTCCTCCTAGGCTCATTCAGTGCTGGTGAAGGGCTTACAAAATCAGGAGCTATGCAAAAGCATCTGAACCTCCTCTTGTTGAGTGAGAGGAGACCCTAGAAGGTCCTGTACTGGTTCTAATGTGTCAGCTGTTCAAGAGTCTCTTTCCCATTCCAATCTCTGAGGCTGGGCCCGGAATCTGGGAATTGAACAAGCACCTTTGAATTATGCCCCAGTTTGGGACCTGGGGCTGTTTTTAACTGGCTTCCAGCTAGATAAAAGAAACAAACTGTGTTTCCACAAAGTATGTTAGTGAGTTAAATAAGCAGCCTTTTAGTTTGAGATTGTTGTTATTCAGTCGCTCAGTTGTGTCTGATTCTGCGATCACGTGGACTGCAGCAGGCCAGGCTTCCTTGTCCTTCATTATCTCCCGGAGTTTGCTCAAACTCATGTCCATTGAGTTGGTGATGCCATCCAACCATCTCATCCTCTGTCGCCCCCTTCTCCTCCTGCTCTCAATCTTTCCCAACATCAGAGTCTTTTCCAATGAGTCAGCTCTTCTCATCAGGTGACTAAAGTATTGGAGCTTCAGCTTCCAATGAACATTCGTTTAGGACTGATTTCCTTTAGTTTGAGATAATATCCATCAAAACTTTTTGGTATTAAATATCCTTTTTAAAGTGAAATGATGGGTAATTATAGATGGTTTTTTTCTTTTTTTTTTTTTTACACATAGTGTCCTTTCTTAGAAACAGACATTGCTAACTGTAAGTCGTCTCCTGTTTATTAAATATTCTGGTCCGTAAAATTCAAGTCAGGAACTCTTTCTCTAGATTGGAGTTTTAAAGATCAATTATTAACATTATTGAACCAAAGCCCCTTCTTCAAAAAGAAGCTCATATAACCCCTTACTGTATGAATCAACAGACGAAAGGGGAGTTGTTCTGGGTTTTGTAAAAGTAGGTGGCCTGGTGTTCCATGCCCTGGCTCTCCCCTCAGTGATGGCTTTGGAGATACTTCTTTGAAATTCAGTTTGGAACTGCTATCTCAGAAATTTCTTTAAATGATTCGAATTGGAAACCCAAGACCCTAGGATGGAGAGCATTCTCTCAAACTCCTGGTTCCTAATTCGGTCCAGTCATTCCAAGGGTTCATGTCACTGATGAATTAAAAAGACCCTCCCATCCCCCACCAACCCCAGAATGGAGTTAGCACCTGGTAGGTGTTGGGGGTATCATCTTCATTGTAATAACCCCTATTTTCTCACTTTGAAAATGAGAAGAACATAGCCCAGGGAAGTGAAATGACTTTCTCAGGGTCACCAAGAAGGAGGAAGGACTTGGGGTCAGGACTTGGTTTACCTTGAGGTCCAGAGCACCTTTCCGCTTTCCCTTATGCAACAAAGCTGGCTCTGGCGTCTCGGAGGGAGCTTCGAAAATATTCAGGAACTATGGCTTTTCCGATAGTATAACGTATGAGTCTGTCTCTTCAAGAGTCATTCCTCCATCTGTCCATCCAACCAAAAATATTTCAGATTGTCTCCTCCCTGTGTGGGTACCAGGGATACGGGGATGTGTAGACATTCAAGATCTCCATCTTCACGGAGCAGCCAGACTGCTGGGGGAAACAGATATAAAGAGCCACTGGCTATGGCGGTGATAAAAGCTGCGAGTGAATGTCCAAGATGCTATGCAAATTAAAACAGGAGCGATGATGGGAGTGGGCAGAGCAGGGATGTCTAGTCCAGCCAAGGAGCCAGAGAAGGCTTCCACGAGCATGGGCTGTTTATGCTGAGACGTGAAGGCTAGGTGGGGCCAGTCAGATAATGTGATGGACATGCATTTAAGGCAGAAAGAACAGCCTGGGCTGAAAGAGTTGGACAGGTTTCAGGAACCCAGGAGCCTGTGGATGAGGCAGGGCAGAGAGAAAGAGATGAACAGGAGCCCAGATCCAGAATTTTGTTTTAGTGTATGGGGTTTAGTACTGCGGGAAGCTTTTAAGCCTCAGGTCTCAGGCACTTACTCAGCTGTGCTCCTTCACCCTTCCCTTTAATGACATCTCCTGCTCTCTGACAGGTGGGTCTGTTATGGGTTGAATTGAGATCCCCTCAAAAATATGTTGTAGTCCTAGCCCCCCAGGACAGAACATGCTCTTATTTGGAAAGGGGGTCATTGCAGGTATAATTAGCCAAGTTACGATGAGGTTATAATAGAGCAGGGCAAGCCCTTCATCCAACATGACTGGTATCCTTCTAAGAAGAGGGAAGTTTGGACACCAAGGCAGAGACTGGAGGGGCACAGCTGCAAACAAAGGGGCCCCCAAAGTTGACGGCCACCCCCAGAAACTGAAGGAGACAAGGAAGGGTTGCATTTAGTCGTGATTTCAGGTTTCTGGCCTGTAAAGCCATGAGAGAATACATCTCTGCTGTTTGAATGCATCCAGTTTGGGGCACTCTGTTACGGCAGCCCCCTGACAGTAATAGGCATTGCTAAGGGGTACATCTTCAGCCCTGACGTATGCGAGTGCCATGCTCATGAGTCAGTCTCCCGGTGACTGTATAATGGGTCTGGGAGTAAACTGGGTGCTTTTTGGGAAAATGACATGAGCTCTTCTCAGCTGTGAAATTGCTCGTCAATCAGTGCGTTCGAGTGATCACCTCGCAGATGGCCTCCTAGTGACCATAAAGAGTTAGTGCTGCTTCCCAAGATGGCCTGCTGGCTCCCTAGATGGCCGTTTGCCACAGAAGAGAGTCTGGACGTGCAGCCCACGGGGCCTCTTGGCGGAGGAGGGGGTGGGAGCCAATTAGGCACAGCTGTTGCCGCCCACCCTCAGGCGCACGTGTCTATACTGCCTGCAACACTATGGGAATAAGCTCTTTGGAATCAGCCATTGTCCCAGCCCAGAAAGCCTCAGTGGAAGCCCCTTTGTACCCTATTGTCACCCCATTTTGTGATTTAATGGTAAACTGGGTACGATGTCTCTTAATTCACAAAGGGTGTTAGTCTGATGTTGGTGTCTATGTAATGAGTGTTGAATAGATTAGAAACTCCGAAGTGTGAGCCGGGGCCTGCGATCCCTCACTGTGCAGTGTTGGCAGGGTTAGTCAACCTCTCTGAGACTCAGTGTCCCCTTTGGAAAGTGAAGATTCTGCTACTTCCCCACACAGTAATATGATAAAGATTAGATTCAAGAATGAATGGCTAAGTGGCTTCTATACTGAAGAATTCTGCCCCATTGGGGAAGGCTGTTTGAAGGAGTTGCTAGGCAGGCTGACAGAGGCTTTTTTTAAAAAAAATTTATTGACACACAGTTGATTTACGATATTGTCTTAGTTTCAGATGTACAGATTTATACATATTATATATATATATTACATATATATTCTTTTTCAGAGTCTTTTCCATTGTACATTATTATAAGATATCATGTAGTTCCCTGTGCTATACAGTAGGTCTTTGTTGGTTATCTATTTTATATATGTGTATATGTTAATCACAAACTTTTAATTTATCTCCCCGTCTTTCCCTTTTGATAACCACAAGTTTGTTTTCTATGTCTATGAGTCTGTTTCTGTTTTTTTTTTTTTTCTTTTTTTTTTGTTTGTTTCTGTTTTGTAAAAGGTTCATTTGTACCTTTTTTTAAAGATTCCACATGTAAGTGATGTCATATGATATTTGCCTTTCTCTTTCTGGCTTACTTCACTTAGTAGGATAATTTCTAGGTCCATCTGTGTTGCTGAAAATGGCAATATTTCATTTTTTGTGGCTCAGTAATATTCCACTGTGTGTGTGTATTTGTGTGTATATATATATATATATATATATATATATATATACACACATACATACACATACATACATACATATATATGTATATATTCCACATCTTCTTTATCCACTCATCCTGAGAGAGGCTGGAGTGAAGCCCCCCACCCCTCTGTTTGGGGTTCAAGGTAGAAAACATCCTTTGATCTTACTGAAAATGACTGATGAGTGGTCGCTGCAGTAGAGATCTCCCAGCCCAATGTTGTTCTGGGTATCCTTCTCACTGTTTTTTCCTTTCTGTAAAATATTTACAAAATATATATCCCAAATGAAAAATAGTGTATTTGCATATATACATAATACATATAGTTTGTCTACAATCTATATATGCTCAAAAGAAAAATGCTACAAGTTTAATGCAATGTTTTAAGATAACAGGTGGACAGACTACAGTGTGTGGGCCAGCTGTCAGTTTTTGTTAATAAAGTTTTATTCAAACCAGGGCTGGGATTAGGGGAGTATCAAGTGAGGCAGGGTTGTGCAAGTGCTTATATAAAAGTTGGATGTTTTGTTTCTAGTGGATTTTTTTGCGCTCAGTTAAAAATGCCACATCGAAATATTTTTATCTTGACACCGGAGTGTTCTGGCCACCTCCTTAAATTCCTGCGGGCTAATGCCCCACTTACCTTCCCCTAGTCCCAGCCCTGATGATAATGCTCAGGAAACCAAACTCGAACTTGAGAACAGGGCATCTCAGGCTCCTGTTTATGTGCATTACTCTTCCATTCCCCTGAGAGACTGACAGCATCCTGGGTTTGTCTCACCACATCTTGCTTTTCTTTGTGGCTTCACATATGCAAGTCCCTAAACAGTACATAGTTTAGTTTTGCATGAATTTGACTTCACAGAAATGGAATCGTCCCTCACATATTCTGTGGCTTTTCCCCCTTGAATACTCTGGTTTTGAGATTCATTCAGGTCTATATAAATAATTGTAGATCATTCTCATACTGTCACATCCTGTGTTTTACCAACTCTAAGACACACATGTCCCCCCGCAGTTCAACACCACTGAAGCTGGGCTCTGACTTGCAGTTTCTGGCACCTCTTGGTTGCTCTCCTCCTGGCAGAGTTTCAGGCTGTCAACATTTACCATCCATCCATTGCACGCAGACATGGCTCTTCATAATGTTGTCACTTCTGAGGGCCTCTGCTTACGTGAGTTGAGTTTCACTGGAGTTGAAAAAGTCTTACACAGAGAGGTGTAAGAACAGAGCCTCATGATATATGATAAAATATGTCTAAATAAGTCTAAAAGGTATTTTATTTATTTTTTAATAATTTTTTGTTTATTTTTCTGGCTGCACTGCATCTTCGTTGATTCGTGAGCTTTTCACTAGTTACAGCATTCTGTAACTAGTGCACAGAGCTGCTCATTGTGGTGACTTCTCTTACTGTGGAGCACGGGCTTTAGGGCTGATGGGCTTCAGGAGTTGTGGCTTCCAGGCGCTAGAGCACTGGCTCAAGAGTTGTAGCGCACAAGCTTAGCTGCTTTGCAGGAAGTGAAATCTTCACCGATCAGGTACTGAACCTGTGTCTCCTGCATTGGCAGGTGGATTCTTTACCACTGAATCACCAGGGAAGCCCTAAAAGATATTTTAAAGTAATACCAAATTTAAAAGTTTTAAGTGTAAGAAAACACTGTGTCCTAGATAATTGGTAGCCTCTTTCTATCTTCAGTTGAGTTCAGTGCAATCACTCAGTCATGCCCGACTCTTTTGACCCCATGAACCCCAGCACGCCAGGCCTCCCTGTCCATCACCAACTCCCAGAGTTTACCCAAACTCATGTCCATTGAGTCGGTGATGCCACCTAACCACCTCATCCTCTGTTGTCCCCTTCTCCTCTGCCTTCAATCTTTCCCAACATCAGGGTCTTTTCAAATGAGTCAGCTCTTCGCATCAGGTGGCCAAAGTATTGGAGTTTCAGCTTCAACATCAGTCCTACCAATGAACACCCAGGACTGATCCCCTTTAGGATGGACTGGTTGGATCTCCTTGCAGTCCAAGGGACTCTCAAGAGTCTTCTCCAACACCACAGTTCAAGAGCATCAATTCTTCGGCGCTCAGCTTGTTTTATAGTCCAACTCTCACATCCATACATGACTACTGGAAAAACCATAGCCTTGACTAGAGGGACCTTTGCTGACAAAGTAATGTTTCTATCTTAGTGGTTCATAAATTGATGACCTTACACTCAATGGCACCTTGAAAGCCAGTGAAATATGGTAATATCCCATTGTGTGAATAGGCCACAGTGAATGCATGTGTTCCTCTGTTGATGGATGTTGGGATATTTTTCCCTCTTTATTTATTTTTGGCTGTGCTGGTTCTTTGTTGCTGCGCTTGGATTTTCTCTAGTTGCGGGGAGCGGGGACCACTCTCCAGTTGCTCTGCACGGGCTTCTCATCGCAGGGACTTGTTGCAGCACACAGGCTCTTGGGTGTGCAGGCTCAGTAGCTTAGTTGCCCTGCAGCATGGGGAAACTTCCCAGACCAGGCATCGAACCCGTGTCCCCTGCACTGGCAGACAGATTCTTAACCCCTGGACCGCCAGGGACGTCCCTTTTCCCTCGTTTTTTTACTGAAGCTTTCAACTTGAGGTCAGAGTTTCTCAGCTTCAGAACTATTGACACTTGAGGATGAGTCATTTTTCGAGGCGGGGCCTGTCTTGTCTGTCTTAGGATGTTTAGCAGCACCCCTGGTCTCTCTCTCTGAGATGCCAGGAGCACCCTTCCCCCAAAAAACACAGTTCAGAAACCAGAAGCTCTTTAGACATTGTCAACCTTCCTCCAGGGGCAAAAATCACCCCATGGCTGAGAACCACGCGACTAGGGGACATATGATTGGTGACCACAGTGGTTGCCTCAGTTAGTATGTTCACCCAATGATGCATTGGGGTTCTCTATCCTCCCTATTTTTGCCAGCTTTCATTAGGCCAGACTGTTGAACTCCTTTGCCCATGTGGTGAGAATGAAACTGCGTCTGGGCTTTGTTGCTGTTTACATTTCCCCAGTTGCCAGTGTGGTTGAGGATCTTCTCAGAAATGTTTTGACCTCTCATGTTTCCTCCTCTGTGTCTTTGGCCCATTTTTTTTTTTCCTAACGAGTTGTTTCCTTTTTTTTTTTTTTTTTACCTTATTGACTTTTAGGGACTAAAAATATTCTGGGTTCTAATTCTTTGTTATACGTGTGGCAAATATCTTCTGATTTGTGGCGTGCCTTCTCACTTTATTGTCTCTTTTGATGAATAGAAGTTTTTAACATTAATGTAGTCAGATGTATCATTTCTTTCCTTTATGGCTTTTGCTTTTAAGAAATCTTATTTAATAAAGTCTTTCTGCCCTGAAGTCATAAACACATTGTCCTTTCCACCTGGAATTGATTTTGATGTATGGTGTAAGGGCAGCTCTCTTTCTTTTTTTCTTTCCCAGATGGGTAGCCAGTTTCCTGGCGTCACTTATCAAATAGGCTTTCTTTTGCCCCACTAATCTGCCGTTGGTTGGTCAGGTGCCTAAGTTCACTCAGGACCATTCCTGTACTTTTTATTCTGTTCCACTAGTTGTCACTTCTTCCTATCCCTATTTTTTTTTCAAGTATATCGGAATAATTTTGAAAATTTTGTTTTAATTTTCTTTTAAAAATAGTCTCTCTTAAATGCACTGGGGTATCTCAGAGCAGAAAAGGACACTGAGGAAAAAACTAGTGAAATACAAATAAAGTCTGGTGTTTACTGAATAGCAGTGTACTGACATTGGTTTGTTAGTCTTGACAGAGGTACTGTGTTTATGGAAGAAACTGCATGAAAGGTATATGGAAATTCTCTGTACTATCTTTGCAAAGTAGTATGTTGATTAAAACAGATTCCTCTCATTTAAAAAAAAATTTTTTTTTTGGCCTTCTGTTACTAACACCATCTCTAATCCTTACACCCATCACTTACTTTTACAGTTTTTAATTTGTCATCTCTCAGCTTTAAACCATTTGTCTTAATCTTCGAGCTCTTTTGCCCTCCATCTTTTAAATTTCTGCTTCCTTGACTGATAGTCATTTTTTATTTTCAGTCTCCTTTCTTTTCTCTCACTACGTAAGGCAAAAACTCTTACTGTCTTCTGCTTATTGGCGTCCTGACTCATTTTGAACTTACGGGTTATTCATTGCTTTTAGTTCGCTCTCACCTTTCATCTCTTCATAACCATCTACCCTCCCTTTAAAATATTATGTATTTTAAATATATAATATTATTACATGTTATATAAATACATATTAAAATATGTAATATTTCTCTCCTCTGCTCCTCTCTGAATACCTTCTCTTAGTTTTGGTCATGTTTGTAACAGCAGAAAACCCTGGCCACAGGAAGCCAGCAAGGAGAAAACCCTCAGCATGAATGGGGACAGAGAGGGGGCGACAGCTGGCCTGCTTCCTCCCTCCCCTGAGTTTTAGCACTGGACTCTAGTTCTCCAGAGGTCCCCGCTCTGGGAGCCTTGCCGTGGGTTAACCCTCTACAGGCGACGGTTCTGAGTGCAGATGGCGTGTTTGATTTGCTGGGGCAGCAGCTGCTGCAACACCTGGGGCAGCAGTCATCACACCTCCGTGGCATCTCCTCCTTGTAAGTCCCTGGCCCAGTATCATTGCATTCACCTCTGTTGACTGAACTTGATCTCATTGCTCTCACATCCCTGACTTTGGGATGGTCAGAGGGTCTGCCTCTGGGCTTGACTCAAGTTCTCCAGGAAGATGGATATGTTGTATGTCAACACCGACATTTTCCTTGCTGAGGAAAACACCTTCAGCTTGGAGGTAACCCTAGTTGACTCCAGAGTCCTCAGGGCAGGCCGATCATCTCTGGGACTCTGAGTGCTGGGCGTGGCTGATCTAAGAGGACCCAGCCCTGAATTCCTACCTTCCTTGTGGTCATTTCATGTGACAATGAAAGTATGACTTGAAATGGAAATTCTTCCTCAGTTGGTATATTTCAGCAGTAGGCTGGGGGAGAGACAATTCCTGTAAGATTTTATCCTGAGGGCATCTCTGTCTAGCCACTTTCTGCTTGAAGTGAAATTTCTTCTCCTTTTAATCTTGGCCTGGCAACCGTCTGCTTTCATGATTGGCTTGTAGAAGTTGGTGGCTGATGAATGCCTGGTGGGGGCTTTCAGATTCTACAGGGAACCTGAGCTTTGTGAGGGCCTTTTAAAGCTCCATCTTATACACCCGACTTTCTCCTTCCATCAGAATAGATAAATTTTTTATGAGGGCTTTAAAAGATTTTTTTTTTAACTTTGGAATTTTGTTTAACGCATGGTAACAGCTCACATGCTGTATAATGCTTTTTAGCTTAAAAGTGCTTTTTTGTTTATTATCTCATTTGATAAATAATGATAATTATCCCCATTCTGCCCCCAAGGAACTTGTTTCATCTTATGTGAGTATGTAGAAAACACTGAGGTTTCATTTGGATTCTGGGTGTTAATTAACACTTAGTATGCTTAGAAAAGGAACCGACTAAAGATTATCTAGATTTATTATCATAATATTTAGCATATTGGAATATAGATGAAGAAAAATAATTAGGCATGAAACATATAGATAAAAGTCAAGATTTTTTTTTCTGATGAAGAAGAAAAGACTTAGATTAATAATAATCACAAAGAAGGATCATGAAGTTGTTTTTTGAGTTTAAGAGTCTAAATATTTTTCAAAAACAGAAATAGTTATAAGAGGTCAGGCCATCATCCAGGCTTGTAGTTTTAAAATGTCAGGTCCCAGGCAGCTCCATTCTTGGCCGATCATTTATTCTTTCAATAAACTATTCAGAACCTTGTTTTTCCATCTGTCTCTTTCATGGCAGCCTGGAGAAGAGTTTTACTTTTCATGGAGTCCACTGGCCTGGGTTGCAAATCCTCAGGTCTTTGGTGAATAGATACCAACAGGAAATAGTACTGTGGTCCTTTGTCTTCAGGGTCCCTGCTTTTTGCCAAAGACATAGTCCTGACCTCTACCTTGTCCAACTGTCCTTAACGCCCTCCATCCTGCCCACGAGAGCCTCTCTTCTTCACCCATTCAGCAACCACACACCCGCAAAACCTTATGTCTCTGATTCCACCCTATTGTCACTTCCTAGCGAGTTCTCAAATTGCATCTTTCCATTCATGTTTTCCTTCTGGGTCAAAGCCATCACTGCCACAACCAAAGTCCCCTAACTCATCCTCTCCCTTCACCTTCTTCCAATCCATGACCCAGCTGCAGCCAAGAGATCTGTGCAGAAGGCAACTCTGGTCAGTTCCTCCTGCTTAGAATTCTTTCAAAACCCTCCATTGCTCTCAGGTCAGCAGCATGCTAAGTCGCTTCAGTTGTGTCCAACTCTTTGCAACCGCATGAACTGTAGCCCACTGGGCTCCTCTGTCCATGGGATTCTCCAGGCAAGAATACTGGAGTGGGTTGCCATGCCCTACTCCAGGGGATCTTCCCCACCCAAGAACTGAACCCACATCTCTTATGTCTCCTGCACTGGCAGGTGGGTTCTTTATCATTAATGCCACCTGGGAAGCCCTAGGTCAGAGACAAAACTCCTCAATGTGGCCACCAGGCTGTGTGTTCTGGTCCCTCCCTCTCTGGCTTCATTTTGTACCCCCCCCCCCACACACACACACTCTCTCTCCTCTCCCTCCTGCCCTCTCTCTTTGCCTGATCTCCACGCTCCCTCTTCCATATGTACTGGTTTCTTTCAGCCCCGCTTATACCACCCTGTTCCGTTCTGCCCCAGGACTTTTGCACATGCTGCTCTCTCTGCCTGGAACACAACTGAGCACCCAGAGTATGTGTCAACCCTCACCCTGCAGTAGGTTTGTGTTTCCATAAGGAGATACTGAGAGAGATTACTCATGGGAGTACATATATTAGGCATGTGTACCATCACTTCCTTAGAATTTCAGGGTTCTCCTTGCTTCCTCCTGGATGTGCTGGAAGGACCCCAAACCTACTTAAGAGGACTCTGCCTGGCCTGTCTGTGAACATTCCCGTGACCCACTTCTGTGTGATCCCAGTTGGCTGAACAATAAAGCAGATGGTAGCATACTCAGTGAAGCTGGAGACACTCCTCCTACTAGAGGACTGGCTAATGTTTCTTATTTTGCATAAAGTTGACTGAAGGGAGCAGAGCTTATGGAGGGTATGTGCACATTTCTTGATATACCAAGTAGGTCTCTGGGATACCAGGACTGAATCGTTTTGACTTCCCACAGGATTCCTTTCACTAACCTACACTGTGGCTCTTATATTTCCTCATTGTTAACGGAAACATTTTAGGATGGTCCCAAGAGGAGTTTGTGGCAGATGCTGGTTGCCTTGGTAACCAGTATCCTATGGAGGACCTATTTCTGCTTTCAGTAACAGGAAGAATTGTGATTCTCACACTCTCTTGTGTCATTTTTTTATATTATAGAAGCAGTGACTGGCTCAGGTGACTGACTGTATTATCCTCTTTGTACGGGCTACCAGGAAGCTCAAGATCATATCTTTGGCCAGCTGCCCACAACTGTCAGCTTAAATGCTACATCTGTTCTCCTAGGTTTTAGATTTATTTCCTACTTTCATTTTCTTTTTGCTCAGCATTTTTTATTAGCTCATTCAAAAACTTTTTCCCTCTATAATGTATGCATATAAACAGTTTTAGATCCTTTCTGGGATAAAGAAAGGCATTAAAGATGTACAAATGTTAAGTATCATTGTATATATGGCTACTCACCCTCCCCCCCCCCACCCCAAGGGCCCATGGGGAGTCTATCATATGGCAGGCACTGGTCTAGATGATCAGATTTGCATTATTAAGTTTAAATAGGAAAATGAGACTCAAAGAGGTTGGATAGCTTGCCCAGAGTCACATGTCAGCATTGGGCTGAGTCTGGTTTCTTAAACACTGGGCTTCAAACCACTAGCTTAAACTTCCTCCAGTGGAGTGCTTGCCTACCTCAGGGCATTGTAATTGTTTGGCTGCTTATCTTTCTCCCAGATCTGACTGTGTATTTCAGGTGGACAGTGTTCACACTTGTGTCGTATTCCTGGCACTGAGCACCATGTTTATAGAAGAAGTTCAATAAATATTTGTTGAGTGGGTATCAGCTTAAACTAGGTTTTGAGAACAATTTTCTCTTATTCCTAAAGGTGGAGTAAGGAACATTTCTAAATTCATGATTCTGAAAATTCCATTTAAAGTTTTTTATTTTTTTCTGGTGTATAATGGACCTGGAAGTTTTGTGCAGATATAAGAGAGCCTTTTTCAATCAGTGTGAGTTAGTCATGGTTTTGCCTTTGTTCAAGGCAGTGGAAGATATGAACGTGTGTTTAATCCTGCTTGACCTTGTCTTCTGGGGACAGGGAAAAAAAGAAATCTTGATAACTAAATTGCACAACACTCAAATTGCACAAATAGGCTCACTGAGAAGGAGATGCCAGTTGAATAAAATGACTTTCGTTGTCTTATCAAAGAGACTCTGCAATAGGATCTTCTGCTTTGCAGCTGTTTGGGGTGCAGTCTGTGAAGGCTAATTGTGAATCCCAATCGTGTTGACTCTCTGGGCTCTTGAATTACGCATGTAAAATAAGATGCAGGAAATGATGATTCAATCCTGAGCGAATCACATCCTAAATCCTGGATTCTTAAGGATTGGGTGCTTTTTTCCACCTCTCCTCTTTTTTTTAGGAAATCAGAAGTGCAGAGAATTATGGTGACCTGCCTTTGGTTGCATTGGGAGTTGTTGGTGGGAATGGTTTGAGTCTCTTCTATAAAGATGGGTTGAGGTTTGCAGCTGGTGCCATCTTGCTTGTGAGCAACACAGTTATGTAATTTTCATGTGCTGAATGAGATCATCCCTTAGTGCCTGAAACTGACAGAACAGAGTATGCTAATGCATCCCCAGGTAAACCATGGAGTGTCTCTGGCCCCTTCATCTGTTTCCCTTTTGCAAGTTAGTATTCTAGAGGCTAAAGCATGGAGATGTGGATGGTGTTGAGGAGAGGGTCTGTGTTATGATGATCATTTTTATATCTGGCTTAAGAATTTTGTACTTTTTTTTAACTTTGAAATAACAGTGGACTCATGAGAAGAGCCCAAATAGTATAGGATTCCTGTGTACTCTTCACTCAGCTTTTCCCAGTGACCTTATCAAACATAGCTATCGTACTGATCTATTACCATTACCAGGAAAATGACATTAGTATGATCAGTTCAGTTCAGTTCAGTTGCTCAGTCATGTCTGACTCTTTGCAACCCCATGGACTGCAGCATGCCAGGCTTCCCTGTCCATCACCAGCTCCCAGAGCTTGCTCAAACTCATGTCCATTGAGTTGGTGATGCCATCCAACCATCTCATCATCTGTCATCCCCTTCTCCCGCCTTCAGTCTTTCTCAGCATCAGGGTCTTTTCCAATGAGTCAGTTCTTCGCATCAGGTAGCCAAAATAGTCAAGCTTCAGCTTCAGCATCAGTCTTTCCAATGAATATTCAGGACTGATTTCCTTTAGGATTGACTGGTTGGATCTCCTTGCAGTCCAAGGGACTCTCTAGAGTCTTCTCCAACACCACAGTTCAAAAGCATCAATTCTTTGGTGCTCAGCTTTCTTTATAGTCCAACTCTCACATCCATACATGACTACTGGAAAAACCATAGCTTTGACTAGATGGACCTGTCGGCGAGGTAATGTCCCTGCTTTTTAATATGCTGTCTAGGTTGGTCATAGCTTTTCTTCCAAGGAGTAAGCGTTTTTTAATTTCATGACTGCAGTCACCATCTGCAGTGGTTTTGGAGCCGCCCCCTAAAAAAAGTCTCTCACTGTTTCCATTGTTTCCCCATCTATTTGCCATGAAGTGATGGGACCAGATGCCATGATCTTAGTTTTCTGAATGTTGAGTTTTAAGCCAACTTTTTCACTCTCCTCTTTCACTATCATCGAAAGGCTCTTTAGTTCTTCTTCACTTTCTGCCATAAGGGTGGTGTCATCTGCATATCTGAGGTTATTGATATTTCTCCTGGCAATCTTGATTCCAGCTTGTGCTTCATCCAGCCTGGCATTTCTCATGATGTACTCTACATATAAGTTAAATAAGCAGGGTGACAATATATAGCGTTGTCATACTCCTTTCCATATTTGGAACCAGTCTGCTGTTCCATGTCCAGTTCTAACTGTTGCTTCCTTACCTGCATACAGATTTCTCAGGAGGCAAGTCAAGTGGTCTAATATTCCCATCTCTTGAATAATTTTCCACAGTTTGTTGTGATCTACACAGTCAAAGGCTTTGCTGTAGTCAATAAAGGAGAAGTGGAATTCCCTTGCTTTTTCAATGATCCAACAGATGTTGACATTTTGATCTCTGGTTCCTCTGCCATTTCTAAATCCAGCTTGAACATCTGGAAGTTCATGATTCACATACTGTTGAAGCCTGGCTTGGAGAATTTTGAGCATTACTTTCCTAGAGTGTGAGATGAGTGCAATTGTGAGGTAGTTTGAACACTCTTTGGCATTGCCTTTCCTTGGGGTTGCAATGAAAACTGACCTTTTCCAATCCTGTGGCCACTGCTGAGTTTTCCAAATTTGCTGGCATACCGAGTGCAGCACTTTCACAGCATCACCTTTTAGGATTTGAATAGTTCAACTGAAATTCCATCACCTCCAATAGCTTTGTTTGTAGTGATGCTTCCTAAGGCCCCCTTGACTTCGCATTCTAGGACGTCTGGCTCTAGGTGAGTCATCACATCATTGTGGTTATCTGGGTCATGAAGTACTTTTTTGTATAGTTCTTCTGTATATTCTTGCCACCATTCTTATGATATGATACATTGGTATGATACTATTAACTAAACTAAAAGAGAAGGTCTGTATTAGTTACATGCACATATATGTAGATTTTGGTTATCTGATGCAAACAGCCAGTTCATTGGAAAAGACCCTGATGCTGGGAAAGATTGAGGGCAGAAGGAGAAGAGAGCATCAGAGGATGAAATGGCTGGATGGCATCCCCAATGCAATGGACATGAACTTGAGCAAACTTTGGGAGATGGTGAGGGACAGGGAGGCCTGGTGTGCTGCAGTCCATGGGGTTGCAAAGAGTCAGACACTACTAGGTGACTGAGCAACAACAATATGTGGATGCAATCACTGAATTCTTGCTCTGTACCAACCCCTTTGCATGCTGATACCATTTAAGTTCTTGTAAGAACCTGTTGAGGTAGATGCTATCGTTGTCCCCAATTTACAGATGGGGAGAGTGAGACACTGGTTAAAAAGCTGCCTAAATACATGCAGCTAGTAAGTGTGCTGTTGTGATACCAATCTGGAATCTGACTCCAGAGCCTACATTCTTAACCTCTTTTCTCTACTGCCTTCCAACTCAGTAGTAAAATTCTTTGGAAGTAGAGGCTTAGATTACATATCCTCCTACTCTTACTGCAGTGATTTACCTGTGGTAGGGGCTTACTACATATTTAGGTTTGTTTGAGCTTCCTTTGTGGCTCATCTGGTAAAGAATCTGCCTGCAATGCAGGAGACCTGAGTTTGATCCCTGAGTTGGGAAGATCCCCTGGAGAAGGGAAAGGCTGCCCACTCCAGTATTCTGGCCTGGAGAATTCCATGGACTGTATAGACCTTGGGGTTCACAAAGAGTCAGACACGACTGAGCGACTTCCACTTTCACTTTGAATACATGATGGGTAGGGTCTATCAACTGGGCTTCCCTGGTAGCTCAGCTGGTAAAGAATCCACTTGCAATGCAGGAGACCCTGGTTTGATTCCTGGGTCAGGAAGATCCCGTGGAGAAGGGATAGGCTACCCATTCCAGTATTCTTGGGCTTCCCTGGTGGCTCAGATGGTAAAGAATCCACCTGCAATGTGGAAGACCTGGGTTTGATCCCTGGGTTGGGAAGATCCCTGGTTTGGGAAGATCCCACGGAGAAGCAAATTCCAGTATTCTGGCCTGGAGAATTCCTTGCACAGAGGAGCCTGGCAGCCTATAGTCCATAGGGGTTGCAAAGAGTCAGACATGACTGAGCGACTTTCACTTTCAGGGACTATGAGGTATGACCAGAGAGAATCTTTTTTTCCCTCTACATCCCCAGAAGTTGAGGATGACTAAGTCTAAGCCATGAGAACTAGGAATGAAAGAGCCTGGGGAAAAAAAGGAAGAATGGGAAATAGCCACACTTTGGTTATTGGTCATGAACCACTTGATCTGATACCAGCATCCTAAGCCATGTTGGCAGCGAATGGGCTCACCTTTCTGGCCTTTGCCTAACCCGTCATGGAGCTAGGAGCAAACCTAACCTACCTCTGTTAGGGCACAGATATCTGTTCATCAGGAGCTCTGAGGTCCGTGAGCTTCAGTAATAGTTATTCTGCAAACTATTGTGCTGCATGTACTTCCTTAATTTCTTCATTTTTCTTTGTTTGCCCTTGGTCAACCATGACACAAATGTGTGATCCTGAGGAATATATCAACTAATGACAGTCAATATAAGGTCACTCAGAATGGTACCTGGGGATAATGAATAAGGATAGGGGCAGGAACTAAATAGGATAAATTGACTTCAGTTCAGTGAATAATTACTGAACACCCCGATGGGCCAGACACTGCTCATCACTCAGGATCTAGGGACCATTAGGACTAGCTCTAGTGTTCAGGCATCTTGCACATGATGGCGGCAGTTTGGTAGAGGGAAAAAGCTCTCAGACATGGGTTCAGATCCCAGTGCCCTTGTTATTAACCAGCTGATGAACTTTGAGCAAGTCTCTTAACCTCTCTGACTCTTAACTTTCTCATTTGTAAAATGAAAGGAAGAGTACCTTCATTAAAGATCAACTGTGGTAAATTAAAGAGGCAAATGTAAAAGACCACATTCCCTACAGTTTCATTTATATGAAATGTCCAGGAAAGCAAATATATAGAGACAGAGAGAAGATTAGTGGGTGCCTGGGGCTGGGAATGGGAATAGGAAGTGACTATAAATAGGTACAAGGTATTTCCTGGGGTGATGGAAATGTTCTAAAATTGAGTTGTGATGATGATCGCAACTGTGTAAATTTACTGATAGCTCAGTTGGTAAAGAATCTGCCTGCAATGCAGGAGACCCTGGTTCGATTCCTGGGTTGGGAAGATCCTCTGGAGAAGGGAAAGGCTACCTACTCCAGTGTTCTCGGGCTTCCCTTGTGGCTCAGCTGGTAAAGAATCCACCTGCAATGTGGGAGACCTGGGTTCAATCTCTGGGTTGGGACAATCCCCTGGAGAAGGAAAAGGCTACCCACTCCAGGATTCTGGCCTGGAGACTTCCATGGATTGTATAGTCCATGGGGTTGCGAAGAGTTGGACATGACTGAGTGACTTTCACTTTCACTTTCATTGAACTGTACCCTTAAACTGACTGAATTTTACAAATTTGTAAATTATACCTCAATGCATGCATGCTCAGTCGCTAAGTTATGTCCAACTCTTTGTGACCCCATGGACTGTAGCCCACTCGGCTTCTTTGTCCATAGGACTTTCCAGGCAAGAATTCTGGAGTTGACTACCACCTCCTTCTCCAGGGATATTTCAAAAAAGCTGTTTTTTAAAAAGTATTCGTGGTGAGGCTCAGTGAGATGATGAGAATGGAATCACTTAAGACATTCTGACATTCTTTACATGTGTGCACTATCATTAGCATTTTCAAAACTGGAAGTTGGCTGCTCTCTGAGGCCAGCTACACAGAGAAAGTTGCTGGGGAGTATGGTTGCACCAACTTGGTAGCCTGGCAGTCTAGCAGACATCCTTGTAGTAAATAATGAACATTGAAAGTTGTCGGCTTCTGGAAGGTAGGGGCTGGCCTTTTATCTGGGTCTCCCAAAGGCCCTGAAGAAATTCCTCCTTCTAGTAATGGCAATCTGTACTTTTGTGGACCAACTGTACTGCCAAGAATAACTAGAAATACTGGATAAGATATTTTTAAAAATCTGCCTAAAGACATCAGTAAGGTACGCAGTTAGTGAGGCTCCCAGAAAGAAAGGTCACACAGAGAAGTGAGCCCATAGTTCAATGCTATTTTTCCTCTCAAGTTATTGGTTAAATCCAAAGTGGCGGCCAAGAGATTAGGAAGCTAAAAACTTCCTTCACCTCTTGGGGCTGGAGGAACAAAAATTGGAGCTCAGGACAAACAGAAGAAGACCTTGGTAAATAGCAATGTGTCCAGTAGGGACCTGAGAGGCTATGCTCTAGGAGTAAGGGTAAACTAGAAATATACCAGTGCTTATAAAGATAAAGCTGAGCTTAAAATCTTGTCAGTCCCTGGTTGGATTAACATGATTTCCCCCTTCCTTAACTGCCTGCCAAAAGCAGAAGCAAAAATCTCCAGCCCTTTCTGTAGAAAAATAACATTATCTAGAATCTCGAATTACCTCAATTTTCAGACAATTTTGGGAATTCGGTAAAAAAAAAATTATACCAAGCATATTAGGAGGCAAAACCACATGACTTAAAACCAGAAGGAAAGGACAGACCAGAGGAGTTATTTGTATTATCACACATGGGCTTTGTCTTTTGTCTTATTAAGATTCAATTTCTTAATTCATGTGATTCAAGATTTGCCAGAATTAGAAGCTGTCTCCTCAATTAGCCTAGGTCTAATTTAGGTTTTATAAGATCAATACTATTGAGGTATAATAAGTTGCACCCATCTAAATTTGCTGTTGGATGGATTTTGACAAGTGTATTCATCTAGGTAACCACCATCACAATGAAGATATAGAACATTTTCATCACTCCAAAAAATTCTTTAATATCCCTTTGCAGTTAATCTCTTCATCTTCCCAGTCCCATCAACCACGTATCTTCTCTCTGTCACTATACATTATTTTTCACTTTATAAAACTTCATATAAATAGATTCATAGGGTATGTATTCCTTTGTGTCTGGCTTTTTTTCCACTCAGCATAATGTTTCTGAAATTCATTTCTGTTGTTACAGTTATCAGCGGTTTGTTATTTTTATTGCTTATATTTCATTGTAAGACATGGATTTTAAATAACTATAATTAAGATACATAAGAAATTTTATGACAAGAAGAATTTCAGCAGAGATCTGGAAACGAGAAAAAAAATCAAATGAGCATTCTATAAATGAAAGGTAGAATAATAGAAATTAAATATGTGGGTTCAAAAATTAGCAAGTTAGGCATGTTGAAGAGAGAATTAGTGAACTGGAATATGGGTCAGAAGAAAATATTCAGACCTAAACACAAAGGGAGAATAAAGATAGAGAAAACATTGAGAAGAATATATGTGAAACATATGGGAGATGCTTGGATGGTCTAATATACTTGTGGTTAGGATTTCAGAAGGGGAGGAGATAAAGAGACAAAAGCAACATGCAAAGTGATGATGATAGAGAAATTTGCAAAAATGACAAAAGATGTCAAGCTAAGAAGTGCCTTGAACCTCAAATAGAATGAATACAAAGAAAGAATACACCCAAGCACCTCTTAGTAAAACTGGTAAGATCCAGTTCGTGTTTCATGGAGGGCTCTCAGTCATTGCTCGTTGCATGCATGTATGTGTGAATGAATGATGAAGGAAAGAAAAGAGGGAAAGAATTAAAAATGGAAGGAAGATGAGTCATGGAGCCCAGCTTTCTTTCCCTGACTTGCCTTATGTTGTAGGTAGTTTCCTGGGAAGCAGAACCTGAGATGGAAATTACCATGTGGGAAGTTTCTTGAGGACCACTGCTGGAATCTAGAGTGAGGGGCGGGCGGGTAAAGGATGCAAACTGGGCAAAAGGAGAAGTTGGGCTGTGATACAGTCTCAATAAAGACCTCATCGAACCTCACAGGACACTTGAGCTGGGCTGGTGGTGCAGAGATGTTCTCAAATAGGGACAAAGTGCTCAGGTCTTTACATGCCTTCATTGGCCAGTTTTGGTAGTGGGCTGTCCTCAAGGAGTGGGGTGTGCTTTGGGCAAGGCTGCTTTCTTCAGCCAAGAGTGGTTGCTAGGTGGAGAGTGTATCTGGGGGGTGCCTCGCAGTGTTCAGTAGCTCTCTGATACTTCCTTTCATTTCTTTTCCCCATGAAAAAGAAATGGTATGGAAACCCAGCATCCTAAGGTTTAAAGCCTTCTGGAGTTACCCAGTTCTTTAACACTCATATAAAATAAGTTAAGCCCTCATACTGTGTGAATGAAGAAAATCTGTTTACCTTGTGGGGCATGGTGACTGGAGAGGTACTTACCTATTCTGATTTTTTTTCTGATGCTTTTCTTTTTTTAAAAATTCACCCATTTCAAGATTCATCATTATTAAAATATTTATTAAATTATTTTTGAAATACAGTACTAGGTACTGAAATTCTTTTTTCTTAAAAATCCATATGTTATCTGTTGCTGCATGACAAATTATCTCAAAACTTAGTGACAAAGTGACATATCTTTATTATCTCACAGTTCTTTAAGGAATTTTGGAGCAGCTTAGTTGAATGGTTTTGGATAAGGGTCTTTCATGAAAGTGCAAACAAGATGTTGGTGGGGCTGGAGTCACATCTGAAGACTTGACTGAGATGGTCTTAGTCCATTAGAGCTGCTATAACAAAATGCCATAGACCGGATGGCTTATAAATGACAGACATTTATGTCTCACAGTTTCAGAGACTAGAAGTCAAGGATCATGGTACCAGCATAGTCATTAAGAGGGCCCTCTTCCTGGTTTGTAGCTGGCACCTTCTTGCTATGTCCTCACGTGATGGAAGGAGCTAGGGATCTCTCTGGAGCCTCCTTTTGTAAGGCACTTATTCTGTTCATGAGTGCTCCTCTCTCATGCTTAAGCACCTCCCAAAGGCCCCACCTACCATCATCCTTTGGTAGTTAGGATCTCAACACGTGAATTAGGTAGGTATGGGTTCAGACTGTAGCAGAGGCTGCAGGATCCACTTCCAAGATGGTGCACTTACATGGCTAGCAAGCTGGCACTGGTTGGCAGCAAGACGTCGTTTCTCTCCATGTACATCTTTCTATAGGGCTCTTTGAGTGCCACAGCAACCTGAGTCTCACAGGAGCTAGTTCCCACCTCTCCACATCGTGTTGGTCTCTGCAATCTGCTTTGTTCCAAGGTAAGCAGAGTCATAAATTGATGTTTCATTGAAGACTAGAAACTTGGGATGGACAGGTAGTGGAGAAGGGAAGGGGAAGTGGCAAAGAACAGTGAAGTATTTAGCATTGCTGCCTGGAAAATCCCGTGGACAGAGGAGCCTGGTAGGCTGCAGTCCATGGGGTTGCTAAGAGTCGGACATGACTGAACGACTTTACTTCACTTTCATGCATTGGAGAAGGAAATGGCAACCCACTCCAGTGTTCTTGCCTGGAGAATCACAGGGACGGGGGAGCCTGGTGGGCTGCCGTCTATGGGGTCGCACAGAGTCGGACACGACTGACGCGACCTAGCAGCAGCAGATCATACTCTTCTCAAGGTTTTGGGTCATAGGACAGAATTTAACCCCTGTGTCTGAGCTGCTCTTGGGTCTTTAAGGCATAACAAGTTCCTCTAGACCAAAATGGAATATGATGCCTAAACGGGTTGTGTAACTGGAGAGAAGGAACATGCTTTCTCAGCACTCTGGGTATGTTTCACCAGGAGAAGACAGAGTGGGTGGTCACCTTTGCTTTTACCGTAAGATTCTTCTCCCTGTAGCAGGTCCACTGAAGTGGGGAACACCGCAGAGGCAAGGGTGTTCCTGGTGTATGCTGGTGTGGTGTATTCCTGGTGTGTGTGCTGAGTATTTCTGGTGCATATATTGGGTGTTCCTGGTGTGTATATTGGGTGCATACCCAGTGTGTATGTTGGGGTGAGAGGCGAAGAGAATGAAATAGATGTTCTTTTATTATTATTATTTTTTTTTTTCCCAATTATTTCTATTAGTTGGAGGCTAATTACTTTACAATATTGTAGTGGTTTTTGCCATACATTGACATGAATCATCCATGGATTTACATGTGTTCCCCTAGATGTTCTTTTAAAATAAATTTTATCACCACTGCAACCACTATTAACAAATTCAGGCCAAGTCTTCACACGTCAGAGAAGATGTCAGGACAGGAAGCAGAGAGCAAGTATTTCCACACTCCCATATTAATAGAGAGATAACACTCAGAATATCCAAGTAAATTTCAGAGGCAGTGGTGACATTTCCAGAATAAACATTAGTTAAACACTTATGAACGACCGTCAAAATTATTTCATGGGTGTAAATTAAAAGCCAGCCCTGTAATGTTGATTCATTTTCCTCTCCCCAAGTTCCCACAGTTGAATGTGCAAAAGTACGACAGGAAGGTATTAAGCGACCTTTCTCCACACGGAGATGTCAATTGCTTTCCCTTTTATCGTCTATGAGGTTTCTTTTTCAACAGGATCTATCATTTATTCCTAATAGTGATATTAAATTCACATTTTATCAGATGATGAACTAGAGTTCTGAGCAGCCCACCCAGGGAGAAGTATTCCAGAGAGTTTCAGGGCATTTTTTTTTTTTTTATCCAGCCTGAACAAGTCCAGTCAATTCTGTTATCCATTTGTAATCTTTATTCTGTGTGTCTTATGCATAGATCAGATTTTCTCCAGATTTTTACAGCTTTTTATTTTAATTACAAAAAGTAATTTATGCTATTACAACAAATTCAAACAAACCAAGTGTATCACATAAAAAGGTCTCAAGTCCCACCATCAGGATATGTCCACATAAACCAGTCTGAGTCTATCCTTCCTGAATTTTTTTTCTATACATATTCATTTCAGTTCAGTTCAGTCGCTCAGTCGTGTCCGACTCTTTGTGACCCCATGAATCAGTATTCTATTTTAAAAGTGTATTGACAGTTTGTGTATTTTCACTTAATATGTCAAGGACATCTTTTCACATTATCTGTATATGTCCATGCTTTTAAAGATATAATATTTCATACTTTGGATACAATATAATTTATTTGCTTCTATATTTTTTAAACTGGAGGACAGTTGATTTACAATATTATATTGGTTTTGGGTGGACAACGTAGTGAATTTGATATTTTTATAGATTATACCTCATTTAAAGTGATTATAAAATATTAGCTGTATTTCCCTGTGCTGTGCATTAATTACATCCTCCTATCTTATTTATTTTATATCTAGTATTTTGTACCTCTTCATCCCCTTACCCTATCTTGCCCCTCCCCCACCCCCTCCTCATTAATAACCACTGATTGGCTCTGTGTGAGTCTGTTTTATTATTAAAATTGTGCCCATATTTTACCGAACTGTCGTTACCACAACGTCTCACATGCAGCTCTCTTAGCATAATGTTCATTGTTTTAGCCTGCCTCGGAACACAAAGTCTGAGGCAAGGATTAAGTGCTAATGCTTTGTTTGGGTGGTGCAATCCCAGGGCATCAAGAGTGAGGAATAAAGGAAGAAGGAGAAGCAATGCCATCCTGGCCAGCGGTCCACTGTGAGCCACACAGAAGCACCACATCACTCGGCAGGGGTATCTGCTCTTCCATGTGGGGTGTCCTCGGACAAGCTGGGCAGAGAAACTGTACCTCAAGAGCTGACCACTCAGGGGAGGAAGGGAGACAGAACGCATCTGCCCACCGGCCTCTCCCAGCCTGTCTTCCAATGGTCATGGTTCACCCTGTGATGCATTAAGCCTCCCACCCTTAACAGGTTGTGTCGTTCAGCCCATTTGGTAGCTGCTCAGAGGCCTGATCCCCTGCCTTGTGCGATGGTGGTGTTTCTTCTTTTCCTGTTTAATTTATTTTGTTGAAGTATAGTTGATTTACAATGTTGTGTTAATTTCTACTGTACAGCAAAGTGATTCAGTGATACATAGTTACACCCTCCTTTACGTATTCTTTCCCATCACGGTTTACCACGGGATACTGAATATACTTCCCTGTAGTGTTTTTTTTTCTGGGGCTAGTACGGGAACCTGCAGTCTCTGGATGTGTTGTTGATCAGCCTCAGGGACTAAACAACGCCCCATGGGATGGGTCTGCAGGGTGGCAGTTGGGGGAGAATGAGGTTTCAGGAGACACCGTTCAGTTCAGTTGCTCAGTCATGTCCAACTCTTTGCAACCCCATGGATTGTAGCACACCAGGCTTCCCTGTCCATCACCAACTCCCAGAGTTGCTCAATCTCATGTCCATCGAGTCAGTGATGCAATCCAACCATTTCATCCTCTGTCGTCCCCTTCTCCTTTTGCCTTCAATCTTCCCCAGCATCAGGGTCTTTTCCAGTGAGTCAGTTGGAGTATTGGAGCTTCAGCTTCAGCATCAGTCCTTACAATGAGTATTCAGGACTGATCTCCTTTAGGATGGACTGGTTGGATCTCCTTGCAGTCCAAGGGACTCTCAAGAGTCTTCTCCAGCACCACAGTTCAAAGGCATCAATTTTTCGGTGCTCAGCTTTCTTTATGGTCCAACTCTTACATCCATATATGACTCCTGGAGAAACCATAGCTTTGACTAGATGGACCTTTGTCAGCAAAGTAATGTCTCTGCTTTTTAATATGCAGTCTAGGTTGGTTATAGCTTTTATTCCAGGGAGCAAGCATCTTTTAATTTCATGGCTGCAGTCACCATCTGTAATGATTTTGGAGCCCCAGAAAATAAAGTCTCTCACTGTTTCCATTGTTTCCCCATCTATTTGCCTGATGGGACCGTGATCTTAGTTTTTTGAATGTTGAGTTTTAAGCCAGCCAGGAGGCTGGGATAGTCTGGGGAGGCCAGTGAGGTGTGTCTAATAAACTCATATTTCTACAAAATGTATTACTAGAAGAATTGTTCATTCAAAGTTTATATGCATTTAGAATTTTGATAGATTCCAATGAATTTCTTTCCAAAAAGGTCCTACAGATTTGTAGTCTCATGAGAGCATGAGAGAGTCATTTCTTATACATTCACCAACTCAGGATACTGTCAGTTTTCATCAAGGTTTCCAACTTGATAGGTGAAAATGGGTTTGGTTTCACCTGTTTATTTAATTATTAACAGGTGTTATTAACAGGTTATTAATTATTAACAGGTGTTAAATAAACACCTGTTTATTTAATTATTGATGAGGTTAAACATTTCTTTCATAGACGTATTGGTCATTGTTTTTTTGTTTTTTTTTCTATGAATTGCCCATTCATATGTCTTGGAACAACGTCAACTTTTCTATTTTCTAGCAAGGTACTGGATGCTTTTTCTAGGGAGTGTAAATGCATTTAAGTATTGTTCAAAGGGACCCTAGAGAAAGCAAAACTTCTGCCAAGAAAGAACTGCAAAGTCAAACACAAATGTGATTTTTTTCTTTTTTTTTATTATGGTAAAATATATGTAACATAAAACTTACTATTTTAACATTTTTTAAGCATACAGTTCTGTGGCATTAACCACATTTGCATTGCTGGGCAACCATTACTGACACCCAATTCCAGAACATTTTCGTCTTCCCAAACAGAAATTATGTACCAATTCAGTACTAACTTCCCATTCCCCCTCTGCTCATTCCCAGGAGACCACCATTGTACTTCCTGTCTCTATGATATTGACTACTCCAAGTATCTCCTATCAGTGGGATCAGACAAGATTTGGTCTTTTGTGACTTACTGATGTAACTGAGCATAATACCTTCAAGGTTCAGCCAGATTGTAGCATGCATCAGAATGTCTATCCTCTTTGAGGTGGAATACAAGTGTGACTTTGAATTATCACTGGTTAGGATTGTCTGTTGGAGAAGGAAATGGCAACCCACTCCAGTGTTCTTGCCTGGAGAATCCCAGGGACGGGGGAGCCTGGTGGGCTGGCGTCTACGGGGTCGCACAGAATCAGACATGACTGAAACGACTTAGCAGCAGCAGCAGCAGGATTGTCTGTGGGATTTCTTGGTGGCTCAGATGGTAAAGAACCTGCCTGTAATGCAGAGACCTGAGTTCAATCCCTGGATTGGGAGGAGGGCATGGCAACCCACTCCAGTATTCTTGCCCGGAGAATCCCATGGACAGAGGAGCCTGGCCGGCTACAGTCCATGGGGTCGCAAAGAGTCAGATACAAGCGAGCAACTAAGCACAGCACAGGATTGCCTATAGTTTTCCGGTAGAGCATGGGTTTCTGAAGCCATCGTTAGAAGAGGCCCCAAGTTGCTATCTGAGCCCTGGGTTCAGCCATCACTTCTGCTCCAGATCTGTTTTTTCTTGGCCACTTCATGGCTCCTAGGCGCCCCCAGGTGTCCCCTCCCCTTCTCTATCTGCTTCCCGTGAACATAAGCTTTATTAGCGCCTGCCTCTGCCTTGACCCTCCACTTCTCACCCTGCTTACTGATGGCAGACAGTCTGCAATGAATATATGTGTGTGTGTGTCTTTTCAAGTATTGACAGATTTCTATCATGCTGAGGGGCGTGATTTGACTAGTTTAGAAACTTTGAAAGAGACCATATGTTAACCCTGGAATTGCCAAGCCCTGTGGGACCTTCTAAGCTTTCTTTTGTAAATCCAGAACCAAGTTAGAGTTGCCCAAGCTTCCCTTGGGGCTTCCCAGGTTGCGCTAGGGGTAAAGAACCTGCCTGCAATGCAGGAGCCATAAGAGATGGAGCTTTGATCCCTGGGTGGGGAAGATCCCCTGGAAAGGGGCACAGCAACCCGCTCCGGTATTCTTGCCTGGAGAATCCCATGGACAGAGGAGCCTGGCAGGCTACGGTCCATAGGATCACAAAAAGGCAGACATGGTTGAAGCACCTTAGCATGGCAAGCTTCCCTTGAGACTGCCACCCCACCCCACCCATGGATTCCTACTCCATGCAGGCTTCATGTCACAACTCCAAGCCCACATGTGGTGCTGAGGCTAAGAGGAGAGGAGGGAGGAATGATGATTTCACTTTCATTTAAAATTTAAAATTAATAACAAGAACTTGATTTTTACACAGTGCTAATAATGGTCTATTGCAGAAGTAATCTTGCTTCTTAGAGTATATTCTTAGTTATATTGTGAAATGTACTCAGTGTTTTTCTCCCCTCCCCCCACCACATGTATTTTTGTTTATACATAAAATTTTGGAATATCTGGGTCTAGATTTGCTAATTGGGATCAACTTTAATGGCTGCATAGTATCTCATGTCCTGTGTTTTATTTACCCATTCTCTTATCGTTTGACATTCGGGTTGTTCTCTAATTTGGGGGCATTCTAAATAATTTTACAACTTCCAAACAATCTACATAGCTGCAGAGCTTTGTGTGCAACCACGATTATTTCCTTAGGTGGTGTTTTTTGGAAGAATAATTTCTGTGTCACAGAGCGCGCATATTTATAAAGCTATTGAATTATGTTGCCAAATTACGCTATGGAAATTGTACTGATTTATACTCCCTGAAAACTAAAAATCTTCCTACCCAGGAGGCTGGTTAATAATATAGTAGGAAGAACACTCCGGAAAAATATAAAAATAAGAAAACTACCCAGCTGGGAGGATCTGGGCAGTTCTGTCTCCCTCCCCACAATGGTTTCTTCATTTATGCAGTAGGGAAGTTGGGTTATGGCTGGCGCTGGCAGACTTTTCCCTTAAGGGCCCGATAGTAATTATTTTAGGTTCTGTGAGCCCTATGGCAGTAGTTTTCAACTGGGGGTTATTTTCCATTGCCAGTGTCTGGAGACACCGTGGTCGTCACAACTAGGGAAAGAGTGCCATGGGCGTGTAGTGGGGAGAGACGAGGGGTGCTGCTCAACAACCTACAATGCACAGAACAGCCCCTCCCACGAAGATTTATCCAACGCCAAACGTCAGCAGTGCCAAAGCAGAGAATCCCTGCCAGAGGGTCCCTGCCACAACTTCTCAACTCTGTCCCTAAAGTCCAGGAGGAGTCAGGGATGGGTACCACTGTGCTCCAGTGGAGCTTTGTTTATGGACCCTGAAATCTGGATTTCATATAATTTTCCCATGTCACAAACTGGTCTTTAAAAAGCTTTTTTTTTTTTTTTTAAAGTAACTTAAAAAATGTAAAAACCATTCTTAGATTGAAGCCATAATTGGTGCACTGAGTTTGGCCGTCAAGCCAGTTTGGTGACCTCTGGGTTAGTTGGGCCCTATAGCCTCTTGGGTTAGCTGCTCAGAGATGCTGTCAGAGGAAGGCAACAGATGTTACTACTCAAGCATTCGTTCTATGCCAGGTACTGTACGCGGATGGTTATCTTGCTTCCTCTTATGTCAACCTCGTGCAAGGTTCTTATCCCTGTTTTAAAGGTGAGGAACTTGAGACCAAAAGAGAGATGAAGTCACTTGTCTGAGATCTCTCACTTACAAAGCAGCAGAGCTGGGACTTGAACCCAGGGATGGCCCCTACTGGACCCAGTTTGTGAAATCCACATGCCGTCTGGCTCCAGAATGATGCACCTCTTCCCCAAACCTAGATGTGTGTGTCTGAGGTTGGGACCAAGGTGAGATGGTAGGGTGTGGGGGGAATAGATGGGACCATAGGAAAGAATGAAGAGTGTGTAAAGGAAGGAGGTTGAGAGTAAGCCCTGCTTCCTGTTCACAGAAGATAGGAGGGAGGTTCCCTGGCTAAGGATGCACCCCCAGTTTGAGCTGTTATTCCCTCGCCATGTCCATCTCAGACCTCACAGCACTTAGCTCCATCAAGTAGCCTCCACTCATGGGCTCCACATGTCTCCTTGTGGCTGTGTCCTCACTGAGTGCCCCAAGGCACTTTTGCCTTCATGAGCCCCTTCCTCCATTAAAGGATTTTTTAAATCCGGTTTTGCTACTACATTGTTATCCAGACTGTTGTTGATTATTATATACCCATTATTTATGCATTCACTTCTTTCTTCTAATTTATAAAGAAATGAAACCAAAAACTTCTTTCATGGGCCTCCAGCACTGAACTTCCTATGCCGAGCAGAGTAGCTGCTCCAGTGCTGTTTCCCCAGAGTTCTGGGATCAGGTCCCGACTGCTCTGAATTCTAGAGCAAGTCTCTTTATTCTCAGAGCTGAGATTTCCTTGTTTCAAAAGTAATAACAATGCCTTACAAATCTGAATCAGGAGGCGATGATGAAATGATCTGAGGTTTCCTTCCTTTGTTCCTTCCTTCAGTCGGCAGATACTGTTCTTAATAATTGAGCAGCTACTACATGCCCGGTACTTTTCTAGGTGCAGCATAAGACACAGCTGTGCTTTGAGGAGCTTGTGGTCCAGGTTGAGCTTATAACAAAACACTGGTGAGTCTCAGACATCATTAGGCACTTGATGGGCAGTCTGTCCCTTAACAAACCCAGGAAGCAGGCACTGTTTTCTGCTCCATTACTGATGAAGACGCTGAGGCTCAGATAGTTTAAATAATACTTCCCAGTGGGTGGGACACTCCCCTTGCACAGTTGAGCTGATCTCTCATGGTGGTGGTTCCTGTGGCCTGGGCGTCCCTGCTCAGGAGGCATCACTCTTGCTTCAGTGACATCGGGGACAACCCAGTTTCATGTGGCAGCAACGGTGCCCAGAGTCTGTCCCACTCTCTCCGGAAGGTCCCCCATGGTGTCAGAAACCTTGCCCCCTCCTGTCATACCTGTCTTTCGGCCTCAGATCCTCAGAACCCCTGGGTTAATCTCCTGTCAGCTGGATGCCTGACACTGTCACCCACCCTGCCCATCAAGCCTGTTCATTGCTCCTCTGAAGTTTGCTTTCCAGGAAGCTCTGTTGATACAACACGGGTGGTGGAGCATGAGTCCGGGACAGCTCTGAGCTTTGCCTGATTCCCCTTTAGGGATCACCCTACTGGGGAAGAGGTTAGGAAGGTTGGAGAGGCAAGAAGATCCCCAGGTTCCCAGCTCCCCATGCTGGAAGCGGGTAGTGGTCCCTCCAGAGTGGTGCAGACCTGACCCTCTGCAGCCTTCCCAGGTTTCCCACCTTGAGCTCAGTGCTGGCTTTGCTGCCAACCAGCCGTGTATCTCTCTGAGCTCAGTTTCCTTATCTGAGAAATGGGCACATGCATGCCTCCCCATCCCATAGTCCTTGGAAAGACTGAATGCAGTCATGTCTACCAGGCTCTTAGGACAGTGAACACATTTCAGGTAATTACTATGAGAGGGAATCCCTCTGTGTGCAGACTACCCTAGTCCAACCTTACTTTCATGCACCCAGATCTTCAGTAGCCGTTCCTCTGAGTGATACAAATCCTAGGCCAGCACCCAGGAAGCTGAGATGAACCAGATCTCCCCCTCGTTCTTGAAGATCATTGCCATCATGCACAGACAGATAGCCCAAGTCAGCCTGCAGGTGCCTCTCAGGGACAGGTCGGGGCTGCACAGGGTCCCATCCCCCACAGAACTGCCTGTGGATTCCAGGGTAGGTAGAACTCTGGGGAGGCAGACGGGGGGCTGAGTGGGTGGAGAGCAGCTTCCAGAGCCCCCTCCTTCCCGTGTTGGGCAGGAACTTTATCTCCTGTCCCCACTCCTAGGTTTATTCACAGGAGCCTCTCTCTCTACAGCACTCATTTTCTTCTTTGTTTTCTAGCCATTTAGGAATGTGTCTAGAAGGAGCTGTTTGTTTCTTAAGGAAAAGGATCTCCCGTTATTCTTGTTTCCATGTTCCCAGAACCAAGTCCAGCGTGTGAGCCAGAGAAGGTAGTGAGCAGGCACTCACTGGTGGAAGGAGGGAGTCAAGCAGTGTGAGAGTCAGCAGGAATCACCAAGAAGACTCTTAGTCAGTTTGGGCTGCTGTTAACAAAAGTTCCCTAGACTGGGTCATCTAAACAACAGAACTTTGTTTCTCACTTCTGGAGCCTGGCAAGCCCAGGATCAAGGTGCTGACAGGTCTGATGTCTGGTGAGAACCCCTTTCCTGGTTTGTAGCTATATGCCTTCTCATTGTGTCTTCACAACAAGAGGGGAAGAACAGAGAGAAAGTGTCTGAAAGGGCACTAATCCATTCACAGGGGTTCCACCCTTATGACCTAATCACCTCTCAAAGGACCCACTTCCTAGTATTATCACATTGCAGGCTTGGATTTCAACATATAGATCCTGGGGGAGGGGAGAGCTGGATGGGAGGAGGGTCGCACAAACATTCAGTCCACTATGGAGCCTGTCTCTGTTTTGATGAAGGCTTTAATGCTTTGTTTAAACTTTTTAATTTGCTCACCTTTCATCTGCACAGCCTGCCTCTGTGCTCGGCTCTATCCTTAAACACTTTGCATGCATTATCTCTTTACAGCATCTTATATGAATCATGACTGCCACCCGGGGGCATATGCATTACTGATTTACAACCGGTGAAAAGAACAGAGAGCAGTAACTCACCTGAAGTGCCTGACTAGGCAGTGACTGAGCTGAGATTTGAGCTCTTGCTGCGACTCTCATTAATGGGTAGAGTTGGAGGGCTTTTCCTGTCCTACCCTTCCTTAGAGGGACCCTCTGTATCCTTACTCTCCTTTTTGGAGTGAGGGTCACAGTTGGAGGGGGGAGCCAGGAGCTGGGGGTTGAGGACTGAAGTCAGGATGAGGCAGGTGGGAAGATGTTCAGAAGCTTCAAGGGGCTGTAGGCCAACCACCAGCTTAGCCTCTTGGGGTCACTCCATTGCCCCCTTTGTGGACCAGCCAAAAGCAAGGAGTGAAAATCCTGGATGTCTGTTGTGTTTGTTGAGAATTAGTTACGTGGAATGTTAATAGGTGTGATGGGCGGGAGGGTAAGGACCCAGGTCAAACACATTTGGAAAATCTAGGTTATAACAAGTTAAGCGGGTCTCTTTAACTACAAGACTTTTCAAAACTGATAATGTTGGTAATGGTGACTCTTCAAAGCTCAGTGGACATGGCATCCTGGTTTTTTTCATGGGGCATTTATCAGGATTAGCATGGTATATGTAATAAGTATGGGATGCACAGAATTATATCTAACAACCCCAAACACTTTGATCTTGCAAGTCAGAGAAGCAGGGAAAATGTTTACCAGGGTCTCCATCTAACGGACAAAGAAACTGAGGCACAGAGAGGTTAGCAGAGCATCCCTAAAACCCAGCCTTATCCCTAGCTCAGTGCTCTTACCAGCAGACAAAGCTTTATTGCAAATCTCCCAACTCACTGCCATAAGTATTTTGGAAGAGCCTGTCTCCCTTTTGTGGATGAACCTTCCTCATTTTGGCCTCATTGTTTCTTTCATTGGTTTCTTCTGCTTATTTCTAGAGTCCATCTGAGGCATGAAATAAGCCCATTGTCATTTATTCCAGTGGCCCACTGCCCCTGAAAGAAAGTGAAAGTGAAGTCGTTCAATCGTGTTCGACTCTTTGTGACCCCGTGGACTGTAGCCTACCAGGCTCCTCCGTCCATGGGATTTTCCAGGCAAGAATACTGGAGTGGGTTGCCATTTCCTTCTCCAGGAGATCTTCCCAAACCAAGGACTGAACCCAGGTCTCCCGCATTGTAGGCAGACACGTTACTGTCTGAGCTACAAGGGAAGTCTACCCCCCCCCCCCATTTAAGTGACAGGATAGGAGGTCTGGGGTCCTTGTCGGCAACACTAGAGGAGCTTTAGTGGATATTGGAGCCTTGTTGGCTTGGAGAGAGCCTCCTTAAAACCCAGTCAACAAGTTTGTCACAGTACCACTCACCCGAACTCAGGATGAACTCATCTGTCCATCAACAGACTCCTGGGAGAGCCTCAGAACACAGATCCCCTCAAGAGACCAAAGTCCCCCAAGATCCCAGAGAATCTGTTTGTCCCTCTCTTTGGAAGAAGCCACCAACAAAGTTAGAAGCAAACACAAGAGATCAGACCTCTTGAATACAGACTGTTTGGCCCATGCAGATGAATCAGTCTTTCCCCTGAATTAATTGTCAATGTTTAAAACTTGGGAAATTTCATATAAAAATCTAAGTCTCTGGTTTTTCAAAGAAAAACCAGAAAATCTGGCAGCACTGGACCCTCGTTCCTGATTGGCCACAAAGGCCTAGAGCCGAGTGGCGGCCTCTGCTGTAAGTCAGGATGCAGAATTATATCTAACAAACCCCAAACAAACCTCATCACAGAACCCGCCCCTCCTGTTTTCTCTCCAGTAGCCACGCAGAATGCCAGCTGCCACCTAGCGCTACGTGCACTCGCTGTTTTAATCTATATTTAATTGGATTAATTATCATAAACAATTTCCTGCATCCATGTTTCTATAAAATTTAAGAAAATTATGAACAGACTGAGAGGGCCCATGTTTCATTTGTCTAACGCTGTGGCTGTTGTTCAGCTGCTCAGTCAAGTCTGACGCTTTGTGATGCCAGGGACTGCAGCACGCCAGGTTTCTCTGTCCTTCCCTATCTCTGGGAGTTTGCTCCAACTAGTGTCCATGGAGTTGGTGATGCCATCCAACCACCTCATCCTCTGTCACTCCCTTTCTCGTTTTGCCTTCAGTTTTTCCCAGCATCAGGGTCTTTTCCAGTGAGCTGGCTCTTCACATCAGGTGGCTGAAGTGTTGGAGCCTCAGCTTCAGCATCAGTTCTTCCAATGAATATTCGGGGTTGATTTCCTTTAGGATTGACTGGTTTAATCTCCTTGCTGTGCAAGGGGCTTTGAAGAGTCTTCTCCAGCACCACAGTTCGCAAGCATCAATTCTTTGGTGCTCAGTCTAACTTATAGGCACTGAGATTTCATCTCCTTGCTCTAGATCAAGGATTGCCAAACTGTGAGTTGCCAGTGACACCTGGCCCCCTGAAGGCAAAATGGCAGAAAGGAAAACGAGGTCTTCCCAGGTGGCTCTGTGGTAAATAATCCACCTGCTAATTCAGGAGACTCGGGTTTAACCCCTGAGTCAGGAAGATCCCCTAGAGGAGGAAATGGTAATCTGCCCCAGTATTCTTGCCTGGAGAATCCCATGAAGAGAGAATCCTGGCAGGCTACAATCCATGAGGTCGCTAACAGTTGGACATGACTGAGTGCAACTGAGCATGCATGCACTATGGAAAACAGTTTGGTATTTCCTCAAAAAGTTAAACTTAAAATTACCATAAAACCCAGGAATTCTACTCCTAGATATATCCCCAGAATAGAAAACAGGTTTTCAAACAAGTACTTGTACAGAGATGTTCATAGAAGCGGGATTCACAGTAGTCAAATGGTGGAAACTACTCATATGCCCATCAGTGGATGGGTGGATAAACAGTAGAATATTATTCAGCCATAAAAGAGTGAAGCACTGATGCATGCTACGCATGGATGAACTTGAAAACATGATGCTTAGGGGCAAGAAGACAGTCACCAAAGGTCATGGATTGTATGATTCCATTTATATGAAATGTCCAGGGTAGGTACATCTACTGAGACTGAAAGTAGATAGTTGCTGAGGGCTGCCAGTGGGTAGAAAACAGGGAGTGGGCTGCTTCATAAACCTTTTTGGGGGTTTATGAACATGGTTTAGAACTAGACAGAGGTGTTGTTTGCACAGTGCTGTGAATATAAATTCCACTGTATCCTAAACATTGAAATAGCTAATTTTATGTTATGTGAGTTTCCCTTCGTTAAAAAAAAAAATCTAGCCCCCTTCCTGTTTTTGTGCTGCCCGCAAGCTAACAATGTACTTTTACATTTTTAAATAAGTGAAACAAAGCAAAAGAAGAATAATAGTTAATGACTCGTGACCGCTATGTGAAATTAATTTTAGTGTCCATAAATACAGCCTTATTGGAAAACAGCCATGCCAGTTCATTTATGTATTGCCTGTGGCTGCTTTTGAGTTACAGCAGGAGAGTTGAGTAGTTGTCACAGAAACTGTGTGGGCTGAAAAGTCTCACATATTTCCCGTCTGGTACTTTACTGAAGAAGGTTGTTGACCTCTGGACTAGATCTTTTTCGAAGTCAGGTGGAAATTAGTATCTCAGTTTCCCACAGGGGAGCACAGTGGTCCCTGGTCTTGAGCCAGGAGGCAGAGGGATGGACAAGCAGGCTTCCCTGGATGTTCAGTGTGTTAGTCCTAGGGCTGCTCCAGCAAAGTTCCACAAAGTGGGTGACTTAAACAACAGACATTTATTCTTCCCTGTTCCTGGAGCCAGATGTCTGAAATCAAGCCACCAGCACGGCTGTGCTCTCTCCAAAGGCTCTAGAGGGGAATCCTTCCTTGTGTCTTGCTGGCTTTTGGGGTTGCCAGCAGTCCTTGACTTGTGGACACATTGCTCCAATCTCTGTTTCTGTCTTCACACGGCCTTCTCCTTGATTGTCACGTCACATCCTCCTTCCTCTTCGTGTCTCTGTATCCGTTTTCCCCTCTTCTTATAAACCATCAGGTTAGGACCCGTTATGACCTCATCTTAAACTGATTGCATTCCCCAAAACCCTATTTCCAAATAAGGTCACATTCTCACAAATTAAGTTATCTAGGAAACAAACTCACAGACATAGAGAACAGACTTGTGGGCAGTGGTGGCAGGGGAGGAGGGATGTACTGAGTATTGGGATTAGCAGATCCAACTAGTGTATATAGAATGGATCAGCAACACGGTCCACTGTAAAGAATAGGCAACTGTATTTAATATCCTGTGATAAGCCATAATGGATAAGAAAAAACAAATCAGGTTGCATTCTGAGGTTCTGGGTAGACATGAATTTGGGGGGGACCCTATTTAACCCAGTACATCAGGCGCCCCCAAGATCTTTGATTCTGAATGAGTGAGCACAGACTACTCATTCCTTTATTGGAAGCATCCTGAGGCTGAATGGAAGTAAGCAGAGGGCTATTAAATATGGATTAAGCACCTTCTAAGTGCTGGGCATGGTTTTAAGCACTTGATTAATCCTCTGAGGAACCAGTGAGGCACAAAGAGGTTAGGCAAGAACTTTCCTGAAGTTTTGCAGCTGACACATAACAGAGACACATAAGAGAGAGGATGTCAACCCAGGCAGCATAACTCCAGGGCCTTATTGAATCCGACGGCCACCTTGCGGGGCTGCTGTTTAAATTTTCATTTCGCGGGTTAAGTAAGTAAACAGTCTCAGAGAGGATAGTGGACTCAGCCACCGGCAAAGCTGAGCTGTAAACTTAGGAAGCAGGACCTTGCTCCCTCGAGCACACAGGCGCCCCCTCCCCACAAGCCCCCACCTTTAATCTTCATTTCTTCCTTACATGCGTGGAGAAAGTCTTTTGCCTGCCCTCACTCAAGGGTGATATCTAGGAATGAAAGAAGCTAGCGGATGCAAAAAGAGTCACCTGGAGGCTTTGATGAGGCTCCAAAATCCCTGAGCTGGCTCTGAGCATTCACCCATGAAAACCCTTTCAGCCTTTAGAGAATCAAGGTCCTATTGACAAATGCGAAGATGTTGACACGCGCTCGAGGCTGACTGCCCGCTCCAAGGTGAAAGGCATATATCAGGCCGGTGAATGTGCTTCCTCAGAGTTCATCAATCCTGCCTTTGTTTTGTGCATAAGTGAGGATGATCACATTGAAGGAATCCATCATTAGGTTGTGTTCCTTTCTACAAGCACAGAGGCACCAGGGAGAGGAGACGGAGGGTGTGGTATGGTCCAGGAGTGCATTCAGAGCCTACCTCGACAGAGAATGGGGGCAGGTGGCGGAGCAAAGAGGCTCTGAAAACATGTCTGATTGCGTCCACACCCATCCATCAGCCCTGGGTTCAGCCCCTCTTCCTTTCTCCACCAGCTGTCAATCACATGGCTTTTTCAAAACCTGAGAATTTTTCACCTTAGGGTTTGGCTTGCTGAGCTTGAGAATTGGGAAGCTGGGGCCCCTTTTGTGAGTTTATTTTCCTCTGTGAAATCTGCAGTCACACCATCTTTGAACACTGGCCCTGAATGCCTTCGACAGCTCAGACTCAGTCCTCAGGATTAGTCTGAAGATGATGAGCCATGCGGCTGGTTGAACCTGTGGCTACATGACTGACCTTGTGATGCCCACAGGAGTCACAGGCTTGGGCAACCTGTCCCAACCCCCATGCTCACCATTCACCCCACACCTTTGATAAGTAGTTGGGACCATAGTCAAGAACCCCAAGATGTTTGGGGCTCCCATTAAGTGGTTCCCTTCTTCTTATACATTCTCAGTGTCTTTGGCCTGCAGCAGTGATCCTCAACCAGGGGCAATGCTGTCTCTTCCCGACCCACTCCCCAGGGACACTTGACAGTGTTTGGGGACGTTTATATGTGTCACAGGTCGGGGTGCTCTGGCATCTAGTGGGTGAAGTCCAGGGATTCTGCTCAACATCCTATAAGGCACAGACCACCTCCAACAGGGAATTATCTGGCCCCAAGTGTCAGTCATGCTGAGGTCAGGAAGCCCTGATTCAGAGCATCATTCTCAAGATGCAGTCCCCCAACTTCACAGCAGTGTCCACATCACCTGGAACTCGTTAGAAACACACATTCTTGGTCCCCACCCCAGACTCAGTGACTCAGCAAATTTTACCAAGCCCTCCAGGTGATCTGACACATGGAGTTTGAGAACCACTGACCTAGGACAATGCATTTTATAAAAGGCCAAGAGAAGCCACTGTGGGCCCACGTCTCCCTGCATATACCAGAGAGATGCCTCTCTGACCGCAGAGTCCATGTTCATCATTCTATCTCTTGGTCCCGTTTGAAGTTGTGCCAGACTACAGAGAGCTAACCTTCCACGCCAGGGCCTGCATGCTGTGCTAAGTCGTTTCAGCTGTGTCTGACTCCTTGAGACCTTAGGAACTGTAACCCGCCAGGCTCCTCTGTCCATGGGATTCTCTAGGCAAGAATACTGGAGTAGGTTGCTATGCTCTCCTCCAGGGGACTTTCTGAACCCGCGTCTGTTATTGGCAAGCAGGTTCTTTACCACTAGCGCCACCTGGGAAGGCCCACATCAGGGCCTAGTGTTGGTCTAAGGATAAAGAATTTGCGAATTAAATGAAAACACTGCTAAATGGCCAATGAAGGTGAGAGCACACCTCGGGTTTCTCTGGATGCTGTCAGCTCTTGTGGGCTTGTTAGATTACGTTGCTTAACTCCACAAAGAGCCAGGGCAGGGTTTCCCTTGATTTTGATTTCCATGGAATATTGAATCTTATTCACAGATACTACCATGCCTGCCTCATCACTTCAGGATGCTAGATGCATGAACAGATTCCCTTGCTCCCCCATGGGAAATTTCTGATAAAGGAAGTAGCAAGAAATTCCTCCCTCCTCCCTTTTGCTGTGTTGGTAAAGTACTGAACTCTGAGCTGCAATCACCAACTCAATGGAAATGAGTTTGAGTCAACTCCAGGAGTTGGTGATGGACAGGGAAGCCCGACGTGCTACAGTTCATAGGGTTGCAAAGAGTCGGACACGACTGAGCAACTGAACTAAACTGAACTGAGCTGCAATTTTCTCTTCTGTAAAATAGGATAGGGTCCTGGTCTTTCTGGAGAGTCCTGTACCTAAAATGCCATGCACAGAGTATACACTTGATAAATGCCCATTTATACTTCTTTGAAAGAAGAGTTGGGAGGCATATGGCCCTGTCAGTTCCTTATTGCTGCAGTAACACACTGTCATACATTTAGTGACTCAAAACCACATGTACATTCTCTTACAGTTCTGGAGATCAGAAGCCCAAAATGAGTCTTGGAGGGGCTAAAATCAAGCTTTGTGTGTGCAGGGCTATTTCCTTCTAGAGGCTCCTGGTGTGATTCAAGCATTAGGACATAGGTGTCTTTGGGAGGCCATTGCTTGGCCTACAGTGTCTTAGCCCATCTGGGCTGCTGTAACAAAAATGCTACCGATTGGGTGGCTTAAATAACCAAACATTTAATTCTCACAATTCTGGAGGCCGGGAAGTCCAGGATCAAAGTGCCGGCAGGTTCAGCATCTATTGAAGCTGGCTTCCTGATTCCCTCATGCCCATCCTCTTGCTGTGTCCTCATATGGGAGAAAGGACCAGGGAACTTCCTGGGGTCTCTTTTGAAAGGATCCTAATCCCACTGAGGAGGGCTTCACCCTCATGATCCCATCATCTCCCAAAGGCCCCACCTCCAACTACCAGCCCATTGAGGATAAGGCTTTCACCATGTGAATTTTGGAGGGACACAGACATTCAGTCCATAACACGCAGTGACTAAGGTCATTGGCAGTTCTATAAGTAAAGTCCTTTGTAGGAGACACAGTAGTGGAACGACCACAGCACTAGGCTTGGTAACAGGGTGATGTTCGGGTGCTACCATTCCTGAAGGCTGGTCCTAAGTTTATGGCAGGTGGGGAGCAGCAAGCACCACGCAGTGTTTCTCAGAGCAGGGCGCCTAGATTAGAAGCACCACAGCACCCAGGAACTCATCACAAATGCAGATTCCCAGGTCCTGACCCAGATGTAACTAAATTAGCTTCCCTGGCAGCAGAGCCCAGTTACTCTGCATTTTAGCAAGCTCTTCTGGTGATTCTGACGCCTATGCAAGTTTTTTTTAAATAGTAGTTTTATTGAAATGTAATTCATATACTTTAAAGTTTACCCTTTTACTACAGAGAGCTAACTCACTGGTTTTTGGTATATTCACAGGGTGGTGCAACCAGCAGTTCAGTTCAGTTCAGTCACTCAGTCATCTCTGACTCTTTGTGACCCCATGGACTGCAGCGCGCCAGGCTTTCCTGTCCATCAGGAAAGCTCCAACTCCCAGAGCTTACTCAAACTCATGTCCATCGAGTCAGTGATGCCATCCAACCATCTCATCCTCTGATGTCCGCTTCTCCCCCAGCCTTCAATCTTCCCCAGCATCAGGGTCTTTTCCGATGAGTCAGTTCTTCACACCAGGTGGTCAAAGTATTGGAGCTTCAGCTTTAGCATCAGTCCTTCCAATGAATACTCAGGACTGATTTCCTTTAGGATGGACTGGTTGGATCTCCTTGCAGTCTAAGGGACTCTCAAGAGTCTTCCCCAACACCACAGTTCAAAAGCATCAATTCTTCGGTGCTCAGCTTTCTTTATAGTCCAACTCTCACATCCCTACATGACTACTGGAAAAGCCATAGCTTTGACTAGATGGACCTTTGTTGTCAAAGTAATGTCTCTGCTTTTTAATACGCTGTCTAGGTTGGTCATAGCTTTCCTTCCAAGGAGCAAGCAAGTGTCTTTTAATTACATGGCTGCAGTCACCATCTGCAGTGATTTTGGAGCCCCCAAAATTAAAGTCTCTCACTGGTTCCATTGTTTCCCCATCTATATGCCATGAGGTGATGGGACCAGATGCCATGATCTTAGTTTTCTGAATGCTGAGTTTTAAGCCAAACTTTTCACTCTCCTCTTTCACTTTCATCAAGAGGCTCTTTAGTTCTTCTTCACTTTTTGCCATAAGGGTGGTGTCATCTGCATATCTGAGATTATTGATATTTCTCCTGGCAATCTTGATTCCAGCTTGTGCTTCATCCAGTTTGGCATTTCTCATGATGTACTCTGCATATAAGTTAAATACACAGGGTGACAATATACAGCCTTGACATTCTCCTTTCCCAATTTGGAACTAGTCTGTTATTCCATGTCCAGTTCTAACACTTGCTTCTTGACCTGCATGCAGATTTCTCAGGAGGCAGGTAAGGTGGTCTGATATTCCCATCTCTTTAAGAGTTTTCCACAGTTTGTTGTGATCCACACAGTCAAAGGCTTTGGCGTAGTCAATAAAGCGGAAGTAGATGTTTTCCGAAACTCTGATGGCAAGAGTAAACAGCGATATTTTAGGAATCAGTGAACTAAAATGGACTGGGATGGGTGGATTTAACTCAGATGGCCATTATATCTATTACTGTGAGCAAGAATCCCTTAGAAGAAATGGAGTAGCCCTCAAAATGCAATATTTGGATGCAATCTCAAAAATGACAGAATGATCTCTGTTCATTTCCAAGGCAAACCATTCAATATCACAGTAATCCAAGTCAATACCCCAACCAGTAATGCTGAAGAAGCTGAATTTGAATGGTTCTATGAAGACCTACAAGACCTTCTAGAACTAACACGCAAAAAAGATGTCCTTTTCATTATAGGGGACTGGAATGCAAAAGTAGGAAGTCAAGAGATACCTGGAATAACAGGCAAATTTGGCACAGAATGAAGCAGGGCAAAGGCTAACAATTTTCTCAGAGTTTTTCCAAGAGAATGCACTGGGTCATAGCAAACACCATCTTCCAACAACACAAGAGAAGATTCTACACATGGACATCACCAGATGGCCAACACCAAAATCAGATTGATTATATTCTTTGCAGCCAAAGATGGAGAAGCTCTAGACAGGCAGCAAAAACAAGACCAGGAGCTGACTGTGGCTCAGATCATGAACTTCTTATTGCCAAATTCAGACTTAAATTGAAGAAAGTAGGGAAAACCACTAGACCATTCAGGTATAACCTAAATCAAATCCCTTAGGATTATACAGTAGAAGTGACAAATAGATTCAAGGGATTAGACCTGATTGACAGAGTGCCTGAAGAACTATGGACCAAGGTTTGTGACATTGTATAGGAGGCAGTGATCAAGACTATCCCCAAGAAAAAGAAATGCAAAAAGGCAAAATGGTGTCTGAGGAGGCCTTACAAATAGCTGAGAAAAGAAGAGAAGTGAGAGGCAAAGGAGAAAAGGAAAGATATACCCATGTGAATGCAGAGTTCTGAAGAATAGCAAGGAGAGATAAGAAAGCCTTCCTCAGTGGTCAGTGCAAAGAAATAGAGGAAAACAATAGAATGGAAAAGACTAGAGATCTCTTCAAGAAAATTAGAGACACCAAGGGAACATTTCATGCAAAAATGGGCTCAATAAAGAACCTATTATACAGAGTGGAGTAAGCCAGAAAGAAAAACACCAATACAGTATAATAATGCATGTATATGGAATTTAGAAAGATGGTAATGATAACCCTGTATGCGAGACAGCAAAAGAGACACAGATGTATAGAACAGTCTTTTGGACTTTGTGGGAGAGGGCGAGGGTGGGATGATTTGGGAGAATGGCATTGAAACATGTATATTATCATACATGAAACGAATGGCCAGTCCAGGTTCAGTGCATGATACAGGGTGCTCGGGGCTGGTGCACTGGCATGACCCAGAGGGATGGGATGGGGAGGGAGGTGGGAGGGGGTTCAGGATGGGGAACACATGTACACCTGTGGCAGATTCATGTCAATGTATGGCTAAACCAATACAATATTATAAAGTAATTAGCCTCCAATTAAAAGAAATAAATTTATATTTTAAAAAAAGAACAGAAATGATATGGACCTAACAGAAGCAGAAGATATTAAGAAGAGGTGGCAAGAATACACAGAAGAACTATGCAGAAAAGGTCTTCATGACCCAGATAACCATGATGGTGTGATCACTCATCTAGAGCCAGACATCCTGGAATGTGAAGTCAAGTGGGCCATAGGAAGCATCACTACAAACAAAGTTAGTGGAGGTGATGGAATTCCAGTTGAGCTATTTCAGATCCTGAGAGATGATGCTGTGGAAGTGCTGCACTCAATATGCCAGCAAATCTGGAAAACTCAGCAATGGCCACAGGACTGGAAAAGGTCAGTTTTTATTCCAGTCCCAAAGAAAGGCAATGCCAAAGAATGTTCAAACTACCGCACGATTGCACTCATCTCACATGCTATTAAAGTAATGCTCAAAATCCTCCAAGTCAGACTTTAACAGTATGTGAACTGTGATCTTCCAGATGTTCAAGCTGGATTTAGAAAAGGCAGAGGAACCAGAGATCAAATTTTCAACATCTGTTGGATCGTCAAAAAAGCAAGAGTTCCAGAAAAACATCTCCTTCTGTGCAACTATCACCACTAATTCCAGAACACTTCTATCACCCCCATAAGAAATTCCTCACCCATATGCTGTCACTCCCTGTTACTCCTCCCTCAAACCCTTGGCAACCATTAGTCCACTTTCTGTCTCTGTGGATTTATCTAGTCTGGACATTTCATGTAAATTAAATCATACAATATGTAGCCATTTGTGTCTGGCTTCTTTTACTTAGCATAAGATTTTCAGGACTCATCCATGTTGTAGCAGGAATAAGTACTTCACACTTTTTCATGGTCAAGTAATATTCCATTATTTGGATAGATTACATTTTGTTTATCTGCACATCACTTGATGGACATTTGGGTTGTCTTTACTTTCTGGATATTATCAATAATGCTGTTATGAATGTCCAAGCTTGAGAACTACTGAGAAAAAGAATTCATCAGAATTCAGAAATCTGGGTCTTGCTTTGCCAGTTCAGAATATAGAGACTCCTAGAGTTAGATTCACGTTAACCAGACTTTTGAGACTGATGTATGCAGCTGAAATGTATGTTTGTTAATGTACAATGAGAGCTCACTGTCACCAGTACTGCATTTCTCAAGGGCCATGTGATTTGTCCATTTCCTCTCTGCAGTCTACCCTTCCTGAAGGCCAGATTTTCATTGGGAGGCTTCCTGGTGATTCTGGAATATAGAGTAGGAGGGTTTCCTACATGAAATGTTGAAGATCCCAAGCCGGAATAACCTGCTTTTCCTGGGCTGGGTAATGAGGAGTACAGGCAGACTGCCCAGGGATGGATCCTGGCCCCACCACTGGAAAACTATGTGACCTAGAGCAAGTTACTCAACCTCTCTGACTGTTGCTTTCCTTCTCTGTGATTTTGAGATCATAATAATGAAGATCTTATAGGACTATTGTGCAGATTAAATGAGGTAACACCTGTAAAGTGTTTAGCATTAGTGCCTAGTGTGTGGTCCATGAATCGTGGATATGAATACCTTCAAAATGATTAATCATCTCATATTTGGGAGTGGGTTGCTACAGGGATTGGAAATAACAGAAGTCCGCTACAAAGTCTGTCTGTGTGACCTTGTGTAAGGACAGCATTATTCTGCTTGTAAGTGAAACAACTCAAACCTTCACATGTTTAAAAATGAGGATGTAGTAGAGAAACTCCAGGGGCTCAAATGATCTATCGGCCCTTGGTTTCTCTGCATCTCTCCACTCTGTTTTGCTAGTGTGTTGGCTTTCTTCTCAGGCAGGCCCTTCCCACAGGGATCCTTAGGTGGCCCTGGGCACTCAGGTGTGCAACCCACCAACTTAGCTACTCCAGGGAACAGAGGGTTTCCTTAAAAAAAAAGATCCCAGGGTGTTCTGTGGACTCTGGCCCCTCTTGGGTCACATGCCTGCCCCTGAACCAGTCACAGTGGTCAAGGAGTTGGGATGCTTTCAACTCTCCGTGCCTGGGTAAATGCTCTGCCCCAGGACCACGAGGTCCAGCCTACCCTGAACCTCTAGGTCTGAGATGCTGGAAGGGTTGTTTCCCAGTGGAAAACCAGGCTGCTGCTACTGGAAGAAGGAATAGGCTCTGGTGCCAGCATCCCCCGTCCCCTGGATGGGCTGTGGGAGGTGAGCCAACAGCTGCCTCCTGGACTCTGCTTCTCTTTATGGTCGACTGAGGGCTTCCCAGGTGGCTCAGTGGGTAAAGAATCCACCTGCAAGGCAGGAGACTCAGGTTCAACCCCTGGGTTGGGAAGATCCTCTGGAGGAGAGCATGGTGACCCACTCCAGTATGCTTATGTGGGAAGTCCCATGGACATAGGAGCCTGGTGGGCTACAATCCACAGGGTCGCAAAGAGGTGGACACAACTGAAGCAATTGAGCACACACACAAGCGTGGTTGACTAAGCTCCTCTTTCAGTCTGTCTTAACATTTAATCTGATTACGTCAGGCTCTGGATCTAGATCCCTTCCTAATAACTCTTTGGACAGGGATTCTCAACTATAAAACTGTGGCCATTTAGGGCTGGATAATTATTCGTGCGGGGGCTGACCTGTGCTTTAGTGGATGTTTAACAGCATCCCCGGTTTCCACCCACGAGGTGCCTGTCACACCATCCCGCAGTTGTGACTCTCCCAAATGTTTCCAGATGCTTGAGAACCACTGCTTTACATTAATATTGTTCCACTGCCCTCTGATCCATTAGGGGTTGTGCTAGATTCACTCTTGGAGGGTCAACTTTCTTCCCTCCAAGTTCTTGGGGTGGGGGTTCTCTATCCGCCCCAGTACCAACAACACATTGCTGATAACTGTGACCTTAGTGGAGCAGAGGTCTCCCGTCTCCATGGCCTCACCTTCAGGGCTGCCGCATCAGGACCAGAATCTGATGTCACATCTCCATCACCTCAGCCCCATTTAGAGATGCTTTGGCATGTGGGTGCCCCATCTTGACCTTGGAATATGCTCCATCACAAGGCTGTCTCCACCGTGTCTGCAAACTGCAGACAGTGTGACACCTCTTTGGACATCACTTTGAGCATCACAGAACTGAGAGGGGGAGCAAATCTATTGCCTAAAGTTCAGACCCAAAGATGCCTGGCGTTTTGGGTTTCTTAAAGTTAGACTGGGGTCTCTCCCAGCAATCTTGCCTGGTCTGTCCCTACTGAACCTGCTAAGGCAGTAAATTCCATGAAATGACTCCATGTGGGGAACTTCTCAGCAGCCCTTTATTCTATGGACAATTAACTTCTGCCGAACACTGACTACTGGGTGACTGCATAATTTAAAAAAAAAAAGAAGTGTCACTCTTCCATGGGGGAAGAATTTCATCTCAGGCAACTCTGAACAGCTCTGATTTAAGATCCATAAGTTCAGTTCAAGGCAATAAATATATAAGTAATGGATGATGTAGTGTGCAAGCAACTTAAGACCCATCCATCACACCCGGGCAAGCGAGGGCTGTGGACACGCTCAGGGAACAGGATGATAGGAGGGGAATAAATGGTCAGAGGGACCTAGACAGTTCTGCTTTCCCCATAACTCACCACTGCTTCTCCAGACTCGTGGCCTCGTTCCCAAAAGAGCTTCCTCCACCCCCTAGTTTTGTCTTCCTGGGCCAGAGAGATGGGCCACTAAGGAAAAAGCAAAGAACCTGGGTTGCTCAAGGGGGAAGCCAGACTTGTTGCATACCTACTTTGTACCACGCACTTGCTTCATATTCCAGTGCCTAATTCCTAAGGAAAGCCCACAAGATGGGTTCTATCAGTCCGCTGTTACAGAGGAAGAGGTCCAAAGAGCAGAGAACAAAAGCATCACAAAGGCAGAGTCAGGGATTGGGACTCAGGTCTGCGGCTGTAATTAATGCCACCTTGTCCCCCTGCCTCTCAGGCAAAAGAGTAGGCGAGGGCCCCTGGGTTGCCTGGATGGTGGACCATGCCATCCATGAACGTGTTCATTGCCCATTTCTGGGTTCAGGTGTCAAGCCCAACTTTCAGATCCCAGACTGTGGTCTGCACGTTCCCCCTGCCCCTTGCCTGTCACTGATAACTGCCTTTTCTGTGGGTCTGTTTCAACGTGAGGCCATTTATTACTACAACTGAAATTGATGGAGCACAGATCTGACTGTTTTCCTCCCTTCACAGGGACATTTGCGGTGATGGCAGTGTGGGGCCTCTGTCTGTCAACTCTTGCTTTGTGCTCGTTTAAGCCTGAACCGGGCGCAGTAAGCAGCCTCTTCCGATTAGCATTTTCCTTGAGGTCAAGGAGAATGGCCCTGTATCTGTGTGGTCTGAGATGGCTCTGCATGGCTGGCGGGACCCCGAGCTTCTTCGGGTTTCCAGGCTGCCTCTCCTCTTGCTCGGGGCTCCTCTCCTAGGGAGGGTGCACAAGAAGACCCCCTCGCCGACACTCTGCTGGTCTCTCCTCCTTTCTGAATATCTGAAGAGAGGCCACAGTGCTCACGAATGGGGCTCTACAGTCCAGGAGTTTTAGGTTAAAATCTCAGAAGGACATATTCCACAGGTGACCTCTGAGCCTCCGTCTTGCCATTTGCAAAATGGGATCATTAGTACCTACTTCACAGGGTAGATTCTCCTTTCGTTCGTTCATTCATTCTCTCTTCCATATTTGTGGAGATGCCACTTTGTATCTGTCCCTGTGCTGGCTGCTGGGGATATAGGAGGGAATGAAACAGACATGTTATAAAGAATCAGTGTGCTAATATATGTGAAACACTTAGGCCAATGATTCTCAAGCTTGTCTGGGCATTAGTAGGGTGTGAAGACCTTTTGAAATGTTCAAAGCCAGGCCATACAAACCCCAGCATAATTAAATTGATGATCAGCAAACTTTTAATTAAAGAGCCAGATAGTAAATATTTTAGGCTCTGAGGGCCATCAGGTATCCATCATGGCTACTCAGCTCTGATAAGTGCAAAAGCAGCTGTAGACAGTGGACATGTTGATGTGCCAATAAACCTTTATTTACACAACAGGTTACAGGCCAGATTTGACCCTTGCACTTTAGTTTGCTGACCCCTGAATTAAATCACAGTGCAGGAGAGGAGTCCAGGCATCAGACAATTCCAGGGTGCTGACAATTGGGGAACCACTGACTTGGGCAATGCCTGGGTCATGTTAGCTATTACAATTCCTAGGTTGTAGCTCAGAGAAGTCAACTACATTGCCCAGTTTGGGGGCAGAACCAGGACAATACCCCTGGTCTTTCTAACCCTGAACCCCATTCTTTTGATCATTTTGCTTTTCTGTTTTAAGCTCTTGGAGCCTCAGTTTCTTCACCTGTAAAATGGAATTGATACTAGAGCTCCTTGACACAGTAGCTAAGAGGCCTAAATGTGAACACTGATGTACCTTGCAAGGGGGACTCAGTGGTGAGAATCAGGAGGAGCTGAAAATGTTCTAGTAGCTCTGGAAACCATGGGGCCCTGTACAGGCTCATGGGAAGAAGTTTGAGTGAGGAAGTGGGCTCCGTTTTTGAGCAGATGGGCTTCAATTTGGTCAGCCACCCTAGCTGAGGTCCCAACCCCCATCCAGAGCCTGAGAGCTGGGGCTAGAGCCATGGGTGGGTGGCCAGGGCAAAGTAGAGTACCTGGCTTCCTGGGACCCCCCTCCCTGGTCCAGGCACTGCAGGGCCCTGGAGAAATGAAGCCTCCATTTGTAGGATTAGGCTTCTGGGTTATTTTAGCTGGAGTTAGCAAGAAAAACCCTTCACCTCTCTTTTAAGCCAAACTCTGAACACATACAGATGAGTAATTGGCAGCTCCTACTGTCCAGGACCTCATGGTCAAGTGGGTAGTCAGGAGATCAGATGTGTTAGCAGAGGCTCTCGTGCAACAAAGCAAGTGACCTGGAGAAGTCAGCACAGGATGCTACAGGAGGGAGGTGTGTCTGACCCTGTGCATTCTGGAGGGCTTCCTGGGGGAGCCACACCTGTGCTGGGTCTTGGAGAGAGTTGGCATGAGTTGGACTAAGAGAAGTAGGGATGGAATAGAACATACAGAAGAATGTTCTAGGGAGAAAGACCAGTATCTTTGAAGGGTGGAGGAGGTGCAAAAGAGCAGATCCATGGTGTGAGTGTGACCGAGGAAGAGCCGGGGACAGCCGTGCTGCCAGTGGCAGTTTCCAGGCCAGGACTGGCCCTCGGCGCTGTCCTTCTGCTTTCTCAGAGGCACTGGGCACGTCTTCCTCTCTGGTCTGGGATCAGTGTAGCCTTCCTTCTCACCTGACTTGTCTTGGTCATTTGAGTAGATGTGATGCCATAACAGAAGTCCTGTGATATACCAAGTCTGCCCTCAGGATTGTATTTAAGGGACCCACTATCTTCCCCCTCCAGAAGCACCGCACAGATTTCCTTGCATGTGTGCGTGCTAAAGTTGCTTCAGTTGTGTCTGACTCTTTGCGACCCTATGGACTATAGCCCGCCAGGCTCCTCTGTCCATGGGGTTCTCCAGGCAAGAACACTGGAATGGGTTGCCGTGCCCTCTTGTAGGGCATCTTCCCAACTCAGGAATTGAACCTGCATCTCTTATGTCTCCTGCATTGGCAGGCGAGTTCTTTACCACTTGTGCCACCTGGGAAGCCCACATATTTCCTTGTTGATAATTAATTTCCTGAGTACTTCGCAAATAAACCACCATGGACCCACTATCCTGGTGAGATTCTTTTGGATTTCTAGATAGTGTTTTATTCTTCCCTTTTGGTGTTTTTTAAATCTTATTATATAAAGTGATTTTGACATTTCAAGGAGATGATCCCTCTCCTCTTTCTAGACCATAGGAGTAAAATTATATCAAAGGGAAATCCAAGGGGAAGGTTTGGAATAAGGATACAGGGAGAGAGAAGGAAGATGGGTTTTCTAATAGGTCTCATTTTTAGAAATGAGGGAAAATGGATAATTAGTGCCACTCCCCCCAACTCCAATCTGTGTGGTGGTGTCTTATGGAATTAGAGGCCCATTGCTTCATTTTCTTGTCATATCCACCCCCTTATCAGCCCCCACTTCCCCCATACTGCCTACACACATCCTCAGCCTACTGTTAATGTCTTAGAATCTCCATCTATCATCCCCACAAGCAAGATAATTACTCGTGTGGCACCCGGGTGTCCCATTGTTTGGTTATGAGGTTAAAAATCCCTGATACACTTTAATAAATTCAACAGTGAGCACATTATAAAATGTAATTAAATGCCTCAGCCATCTTCACTTTCTTTACCAGCAATGAAATTTAATTGAGGCCACGTGAAAGGGCTGAGATAAATCATGGGTGATGACTCCACGTTTCACGTGTCTACTGGGAGAGGGCGTGATGTTATCCTCTGTCTACGCATGTAATTTATGGGCAGTTCAGGGGATCCCAGCTCAGCAGTTACCTGCTGGGACTCAGACGCACGGTGGTGATGGTCTTTAAAAAGGGGAACGTGATTCTGAAGGGGGGGTGTTACAATACATACATTCTAGTTTTCTCACTGGATCCTGAAGGTAATTCCAGTTTGGTTTCACCATTAAATTTTTTTTTTTACCCAGGCCATGGGCCAGGAGGGACAGGTGATAGAGGAGAGCTTTGATTCTAACTCACTGTGATATCATCCCGTTACCTCCTCTGCACTTTTCTGCCTCTTGCCCCACGTATCAGCCCTCTCTGCACTCACATTGCTTAGCGCCCTCACTGCTCACCTGTCCTACCAAGGTAGGCTTTCACCTGGAGCCACCCGCAGGAGATCACTTCATCTCTTCCCCTCGGCCATGACCAGCACCACCACCTCTCCCACTGTAACTTACACGTCCTCAAGGTCTTCTCTCTGCTTTGATGAAGTGACAACCGGATAATCGTATTAATTAACCCAGACAGGAGCAGTGAGAGGAGAGGGTTAATTTTTTCCCCTCTGTCTCCAGGAGCTGACATAGATTTCAGCAGTGGCATGTAATCAGAGACATTGCCTCATCACAGATTATTCTACCAGGAGACAGTGAGAGCTAGAAAGAAAACAGGCTTGGGGTGAGACTGGGATAGGTTAGAATCTGGTCCTACTCTGCCTGGCTCTTCTCTTCTGTAAAATAAGCATGGAAACAACACACCCCATGTGGTGTTAGGATTAGGTAAGCAGAGGGATGACACCCTGTGGGTCATGAACACTTCGGCTTGGAGAATGCACACCACTTGTCCAAGAATTCCCACCATGTAAATGGCTGAAGTGGGTCTATAACCTGAGCCTTCTGGCTTCAAAGAAAAAAAAAAAAATTTCACAATGTATACGTACATCAGACCATCACATTATATACTTTAAATATCTTACAGTTTTGTCAATTATACCTCAGTAAAAGTAGAAAAGTACTTTCTTACTAACCAGCCAGGAAATGAGTTACATAGCTCTTAGTCAGGGTTTGACATACTTTTTCAATAAAGGGCCAGGTAATAATTAGCTTTTGACTTTGTGGACCACATTGTCCCTGTCTCAGTTACTCAAACTCTGCTGTTATAATGCAGAAGCAGTCACAATGTGTAAATGAGTGGACGTGGCTATGTGCCAATCAAACTTTATTTATAAAAGCAGGAGATGGGCCAGTCTTGGCCTGAGGGTCATAGTTTGCCAACCTCTGCTCTAAATCCTGGTCCCTGGAGAGCTTTGTCAGGTTCTAACTGGTGTGTTAATTCTAGAGGCAGAGTGATGATGACAATGACAAGAACAAGAATGACAATAATATGTCAGGCACTCGGCTGAGCTCTGTTCCAGTTGTATTACCCGCTTCATCCTCCTACGAGGGAGATAGTGTGACCCCCCACCTTTCTTTTTTCGCCAGAGACAAGGAAAGACACCTTTCACAAAGGTGAAAATGCCCAAGGCCTCATAGCTGGGAAGTGGCAGAGCTGATGGGTGAACACAGGTCTGCTCACTTCAAAGTCCCACACTCTCCTAGGCAGCTTGATAACCTGGAGGCCCTTCCCATTCAGAAGTGAAGTCTGCTGCCCTGTCTCCAGAATAGGTCTACACTCGGTGCCTTGTAGGTGGCTTGAACCCCATATACATGCAGGCTGGTTTACCCTATACCTCCATTCCCACAGTTTTCCTATTTCTAGGCTGGTGGCTTCACCATTGCCCTTTGTTTTCCCCAATGCCACAGGGACCCCTAAGAATCTCCTCTGAAGGGTCTCTTCCTTTAAGAGTGAGCAGCACAACCTTTGCTCACGCCAAGCATCTCTTTATCACTATCCGTCCCTTCTGCCTTATTGCTTCCCTGCAAGACCCAGGACCCAGGTTCACTTTCATCTACATACTCACCAGTGCTAAGTGGTTCCCTGGTCACCTCCATAGCAATCACGAGCCCCCAGATGATGAAATTCACATCTTGAGAAGTGGCTTGTAGTTGTCACAGAGAGAAAATTATGTCCATCTACGCCGAGAAACTCAATTTGGCCCTGAAGCACCATGGAGCTGTAACCTTTAGCGATAGCACAGAATGAAAAGACTCTTAGATCTGATGTTTTGAATTGGATATTAAAGCAAATAGAGTTGTTCCCCGCTATGTGAATAATACTGTGAACAGCTTTAGTCAAGGATTGGTCTGCACCTTGGATGAATCAGTGGGATTTTAGCTGGTGGCTTGAACGCTCTAAGTTTTATTAGTTTCAGGAGCCTAAAGAATTTGCTCCTTGATTTGAGTGCAGCACTATTGCTAAGTTCTCAGTCTGTCCTGCCCCTGGGCTGGAAGCTGAAGGGCAGCTGGACCTTCCATTTCATTTGTGGCATTTCTGAGGATGAGGGCTGATGTTGGGCTGTCCTGGCTCAAACCCCAGTTCTCCCGCCTAAAAAGGAGTTAGAAGATCAGATGAAATAATACATCTAAGCGTTTAATCTGAGTCCAGCCATATAGTAGATACTCAATAAATGTTAGCCGTTATTATTAATAGTACTATGTGCTCAGAAGTCTTTATCTCCATGGAAACGTTTACGGTTAGCATAGCTCCTCTTCTAGCCAACAGAGTTTAGGGACTTGACTGCAGTAGATGGTTTCTTGTGGTCCTGTCCAACTCAAGGATGCACAATCTGAACAATGATTTTCACACTTGTCTCAGGAGACATAGCATAGGAAGGCAGGATGGTGTGGGGGTGAAAAGCAAGGCTTTGGTTTTTATAGGAAACTGAAGTCAACTCTCAAGTGCACCAAAGACTAGCAGTAAGACGTTGAACAATTAATTATCCTCATTTTCCTTACCTCTGAACTAGGGATACAACCTCATGGGGTTGCCAGGATTCAATGAAGAAACAGCTCCAAGAGGCGAATCCTTATTTGGGATACATACAAGAAATAAGACTGTGCCTTGCTCCTGGGCCAGCCAGTGGACGGATTACTGAGGGATATGGGTTTATTTTTTAAATCTGTATTTACTTGTTTGTTTTACTTTTGGCTGTGTTGTGCCAACATGGGGATCTTAGTTCCCTGACCAGGGAGAGAACCCAAGTCCCCTGCAGTGGAAGCTCGTAGTCTTAACCACTGGACCACCAGGGAAGTCCCTGGGGTATGTTTTTGTTTTTGTTTTTTTTTAATTGAGGGCTGCAGGTGAGATCGTGACATGACAGCTCAAATGGGAAAAGTCTGGCCTGGGATATGAATGGCCTTATAAGGGTCAGGGCTCATATTTTGGACCCCAGCGGGGGTGGGGAGTTAGAGGTTGGGGTGAGGGTGGGACCCTCCTGTTATTGTCGAAGCCTGGCAGGCTGTTCTTCCCTCGGCCGCCAGAGGGAGCGCTTATATGTATAAGACCCCCACACAGCATCCCACTCTGTTTTAAGATACTTGTTCAGTCGCTCAGTTGTGTCCGACTCTGTGAGACCCCATGGGCTGCAGCACGCCAGGCCTCTCTGTCCCTCACCATCTCCCGAAGTTTGCTCAAGTTCATGTCCATTGCATCGGTGATGCCACCCAGCCATCTCATCCTCTGACACCCTCTTCTCCTGCCCTCAGTCTTTCCCAGCATCAGGGACTTTTCCAATGAGTACTAGACAGTTCCCATTGTTTTAACATAAACCCCAAAGTCCTGTTTTATTTCATTCATCACATGTATCACATTACATCTCCCCCCAGACTTAACTCTCCTGTTCACGATACCCACCCCAGATTCTGTTCCTGGTACTTTCAGTGCTCTTTCAGTTTCCTGTGGCTGCAGTAACACATTAGCAAAGCTCAGTGGCTTTCAAGAACATAAACGTATCATTGCACAGTTCTGGAGGTCAGGAGCCCAGGACCAGTCTCGGTGCTATCGGGAAGGAGTTTTCAGGGCTGTTCCTTCTGGAGACTCTAAGAGAGAAGCTGCTCTCTTGCCTTTTCTGGCTTCCAGAGGCCACTGCATCCCTTGGCACATGGCCTCTATCCATCCTCAGAGCCAGCAGATCTCCACGTCCCCACATCTCCTTCTCTGACTCTGACTCTCCTGCCTCCCTCTTTCACCTGATTACATCAGGCCCACCTGGCTAGTCCAGAGTAATCTCCCATCTCAAGATCCTTAACTTGATCACACTGACAAAGTCTGTTAGGTCCTCTTATCTGTGGACATCTCTGGGGATGGAGGGTGGGAAAATTCAACAAAATATTTGCTGAATAACTGCATGAATGATACTTGGAATACACCATGGCATCACTTTCCAAGCCTCTGTGGCCCTTTGGTAAGTTTGAACCGGCTGCTTGCCATCTTCCGTTTACTCTTCTCAGAAGTAGGAGGCATGGACAGTTACAGGGTGGGTTGAACTCGGGAGAGCAGTCTGGAATGAAAGCATCCAGTTTGTTCCTGTCTGTGGTTTAAATCCCAGTTCAGTGACTTCTAAACTACAGACAGTTGCTTACTGCTTCTAAGCCTCACTATTCCCATCTGTGAAGTAGGGATGAAATTGGCTGTCATTTATTGACCCCCAGCTAAGTAATTAAAAAAAAAAAAACCTAGTCTTAGCCTTTACATGCTGTGTGACCTTGGACAAATGGCATCCCTTCTTGATTTCCTCATTGGTGAAGTGGCACCGATGGTAACAGCTGATACATCACGTGTGCTCATACATGCAGTGTGTGGATAAAATGAGATCACGTATGTGAAGGGCTTATTTGGCAATAGTGCTTGGTGCATGATAACACTCAACACAAAGCATATTTATTGTTTTTCTTATTTCTCATTTTTATTCTTATCTCTCTCCTCCTCTTCTTTTTCCTCCCTTTCTTTTGCTTTATCATCAGTCATTTAAAAAAATTTTTAAATCACTCCAACTGTTAATCTTTTTTTTTAAACAAATGTATCTATTTATTTATTTGGCCTCACTGTGCAGCATGTGGGATCTTAGTTCCCTGACCAGGAATCAAACCCATGCCCTCTGCAGTGGAAACGTGGAGTCTTAACCTTTGGGCCTCCAGAGAAGTCTCTCATCACCCATCTTCACATGTTGTCTCTGTGGTAAATGTTTTCAAGCGTGTTCCCCATGCCTGACTCCTCCATTAGCCTGAGTTCAAATTCACCAGGTCAGAGCCCAAGTTTTTAATTTTAAAGCTCTACCTACTGTGATGATTTTATTGATATTGGTTCCTTTTATCATGGGTCCTGTTTGTCTGGCTACCAAGGTGTCAAAGACCAAGCCTCCTGGTTTCTCCCCTTCTCTACAGAGGCACTTCTGAGAGGGCATCAACAGTGGGACCTAAAGGAGAGAAAAGGAGCCCTCCTTCCCTCCAACCCTCTCATTTTCTGTACCCCATGAATGAAAATATCTGGGAAGAAGTGTCTGTTTTCCTGGTATCTTGCCTCTGGAACGGAAGGCAACAAGGATGGTCACAATTCTGCCCCCGTGTCTGCCTGACTTGTTATCAGAAAATGAGAGTAGAAAAGAAGCTTTTGTTCAGCTATGGAGACATCTTAATAGGCACTTTGATTGTTAAACAGAAGTTTCTGTATCAGTTTAATTGCTCTAAATGCTGTTTGCCTTCTCTGTTATGATAAGGCCTGAATTTTCGTAGATTTTCCTCTTAAACAGTTTTCCTTTGCTTTAAGGCTTGCATTGGCAAGTTTAATGAAATCCAAATGAAGAAAGTAAAGAGAAGATCTCAGAGTTCAGATCTGCACACCCACGGATGAAGCCGTGTGGAGGTTATTATTGCTTGAGACTAATGATGTCGCAGCCACTGAATGTAATTGACGGAATTCACCCCTTCAACCAGATATTGAGAAATGAAACCAAACTACTAAACTTAATTACATCTGCTTTTCTGAGAAGGTGCTGTAATTGAGAATAACAGAATAACTAGGGTACGAATCCAGTGGTGAGATGTGCTTATAATAAAAGAGGATTTGTTCTCTGCTGAGTTGAGCTTCCCAAGTACCATCTCAAGATGTTGGGGGGAGGGACGGGGGTGGGGAGACGGTCAGAGAAGTGAAAAACATCTTGATGAGGGTACCTTAACCTTGGCACCATTGCCATTTGGGTCTGGTTAGTTCTTTGATGCAGGGGTCTGTCTTGTGTATTATAGGATGTTGAGCAGCGTCCCTGGTCTCTACCTAGTTAGATGCCAGTACCCCAACACCACTACCACCTCTTCCACCCCGGTTATTTGGCCATATCTCCAAACAATGCCAAATGTTCCCTTGGGGCAAAACCTCCCTGACTGGGGCTTTTGGAAGGCTCATAAACCCTTGCAGAGTTACTCCTTGAGGATCTACCAGGGCCCGGCTGTGTGACCTTTAGCAAGCCACTGCAGCTCTCTGAGCTCCTGTCTCTTCCTTTGTGCTGTGGGAATCATGAGAACACCGACTGCACAGAGGCGTAGCTTCTGGGTATAAGCTGCACAGAATAGTGCCTACCACATATGGAGTACTCAGTATATTCACTCTTTCTGTGACACTAATCTCAGATTCAGCAAACATGTATTACATGCTTACTTTGTCCAAGATGCTGTGCTATGAGACAGTGATGCAAAGATGAAGATGTGGTCCTTGTCCTTGTAGGAGTGGCAGAAATATGCAGACCTGTTGGTACAGCCTCGTTCTCCACCCATGGCAGACATGGAGAAGGAAATGGCAACACACTCCAGTATTCTTGCCTGGGGAATCAATCCCACGGACTGTATATAGCCACCAGGCTACACAGTCCATGGGGTCGCAAAGAGTCGGACACAACTTAGTGACTAAACAATGACAAAATGGCAGACATTGCTAATCAACCCCAATGCTCTTTCCTCTTGAGCCTCAGAATCCTTCTGAATATACCTTTCTAGACAGCCGCTACTAACATCCCATGAGATGAAACCCCTTTGGTGCTGCTACTGATAATTTTGTGGATTCCCCACGAGGAGGCTGTGTATCTGAGCTAGTGTACTGGCTTCCACTCCAGCATGGTCATTCTGCCTCCACCCATTCCTGGCCTGGAGAAAGCATTGTAAGGAGTTAGCAGGTAGAATCCTTCCTCCGAAATCTGACTTCACTCCCCTGTTCTCTTTCCTTTAAAATTATTTTTCTTTCTTGTTTTTTGTTTGTTTCTCCCACAAGTCAAAACAAGTTATAAAATGGGCTTGGACTTGATGACATTTAGTTTTTAGTTAACCTGCAGGAGATTCCACTGGCTGTGATTCTGACTGATACATCATGCTGTCTCTCTTCTGGGTTTTCTCTGCCCTTTGGGACTTACAAAATCATTTGTTCTCCCAGAAATGGTCCCAGCTTTACAAGGGCAGAATTGGGGTTTTTGGAAACAGCTTTCAGATGGCTGTCGACAGTGTCATTAGACGGAAGGGAGGCGTGAATGGGTTGGGGTTAAATGCTCCCTGATCGGTTCAGACATGGCCAGCTCCCCGATGAACACTCCACTCCATAACAATTGCTGTGAAAAATGAGGCGTGCATTTGCAGCTCTGAGGACGGGGAACCGGCTCCATCCATCTGGCCTGAGAAATGAGAGCTGGCGTGTGGGTCAGCCACTTCCTTCTTCTCTCCCCTAACTGGTGGAGGCTTCACAGAAAGCACCAGTTCATTTCTGCTGTTGTTTCACACTTCCCTGGGGCCTGTGAGGTCTGCGAGGAGGGTGATGCAGGCAGCCAGGCAGTGGAGTGAAGGTGGGGGCTGGTGCTCAGAGGCTATGGAAGGGGTCTTGGAACTCAGTGGTGGAGTGGTGGTATGGGTCACTGGGAATGTAGCCTAAGGCATGAGAGAAAAGGCCTGATGGAAACAGGCACCCAGTCTAGAGTCCATGTGATTTATTGTGTCTTCCTCATTCCCATTTATCCATCAGATTATCCCTCTGTCTAGCTGTCCATCCATCCATCCTTCCATCCACTCACCTACCAGTCCATCCTTCCATCCATCCATCCACTCACCCACCTACCTGTTCATCTGTCCATCCATGCATCCATGCATCCATGCATCCATCCATCCTTCCATCCACTCACCTACCAATTCATTCATCCACCTATGCATCTGTCCACATTGCAACTCATCTGTCCATCTTCCTACCTATCCAACCATTCATCCACCCAGCTATCCAAACATCCATCTGTCCATCCATCCACCTACCAGTCCATTTGCCCGACTTCCCATCTGCTGACTCACCTATCTGCCCACCTATCTACCAAACATTCATCTATCCGTCTATCAGCCCACCTACCAATCCATCTACCCATCCATCCACCCTCTCATCCATCCATTCATCCATCCATCACATATTCTAGCGTGAGTTTAAGTTGGTGCGTGGTTAGATATTCTAAATAGTTACTTATACAGAAAGTGATATTGGTTTTCCGTACAGAGTTTACTTTCAGAAGAAATGTGTTTAAACAAACAAGTCAACTTAATTAAGTTGTACAAGGGCATACAAAAACTAGGAGAGTGGTAGTTGTATGACCGGCACTTGGAATCTGTCGAGTCAGAGCCTTGCAAGCACAGGCACGTGTTCTAGGTCCCTTAAGCCTGGACTCACAGCTGGTGTGCCATCTACAAGGTGTGTGACCTCGAGCACATGACTTCCTGTCTCCAGGCCTCAGCTTCCTCATCTGTAAAGATGGGATGCTCACAGTCCCTAACTTTGTTTTGAGGATGTAACGAACTCAGGCATGTGAGTCACATGGCACATGCCTCACTCACAGTAAGTGCTTGCTGATGGGAGCCAGGCTCAGTTTTAATCTCCCTTGGCTGCTTTCTTTCCAGGTACTGACTGGAAGCCTCATTCCGGGGACCTTGCTTGAGTCAAGATAACAGATGCTAAACCAGTTTTCCACTTCGCTTTGGTTTAGCAAGTAATGGTGGCCAGTGCCCTTCCTGAGGCCAGCAAGCCTGCCTCTTCCTTCCAGGGCTTGGTGAGAGCCCACCCCCACTTCCAGTTCTCTGTGTAACGGGACCTTCTCGTGTCTTCTCTCCCTGCAGACACACTGTCAGTGCCGCGCTGGTCCCCACAGATCCCTCGCAGAGACCTCGGCAACTCCATCAAGCACAGGTAGGCTGGATTCCTGAGTGCACGGTGGGGCCCCTTCCCAGCAGGGTGACTGCTGGGGGCTCTGGCCCCAGGGTGGGGAAAGGCTCGGCAGAGTGTTCTGCCCCATTTCCTGCATCGTCCTGCTCCTCCCTTCTCTCCTCTGCCAGGTTGAACCTTGATGTGGCAGGGCAATGAAATGCCTGCTTCTTTTTCACCTGGCTCTTAACAAACTTAACACCTAGTGGTTAAAAGCCAGGGCTTTGGAGTCAGACTGACCTGTATTCCATTCCCAGCTAGTAAAGCTTTGCACCCTTGAAGAAGTTACTTCACCTCTCTGAGGCTCAATTTTCTCATCAGATAATTCTGCCTACTCATAGGGTGGTCATGAAGATTAAGTGAGATAATGTATTGAAGTGCTAAGTGAAGGCCCTGGTGTGTAATAACCACTGAGTGTTGAGACAAGTGCTTGTCCTAATTTTGAGTCTCTGCACCCAGAAGACAAGGTTGCAGGCTGAGATCAGAGATGCTTACATTCTGTCTGTCCAGAGCTCCAGCCCTGTTGGGTGCAGGGTTCAGTCTCTCCAGGAGCGCCCTTGCCCTTTTCAGGACGGAAATTTTTGTCTGCTAAGTCACCCGTTACGTGAAGTTAACTTTTCACTTTTTATCATGTTATCCTCACAATCTGTTCACAAACTCAGTGGGGTGAGTAGTACAAGTGTGGTCACATCCATTTGACAGATAGAGAGATGGAGGCCCTGAATGATTACATGATGAATCTACAAGCTGACCAACCTCAGCACTTTGTGTTCTTTTGACACCATGGCTGAGAGCTTTCTGTGCACTGAGGCCTCTGTGACCAGCAGAGTTCACTCATTCATGGTTTCTTTTCTCTAGTATTTTTAGAGAATATCTGAACCAGGGCTGCAACGCTGAGCACCACCTAAGGCTTTGAGTCTTGGGGAGCTCGCAGTCTAGTGGAGGGATAGACAGTTAACAGACCATGACAGTACGGAGGGGAGCGGGGCTATAAGAGGTGGGCAACACCAGGGGCGGACACCTAATGGTATCCTGGGGTGAGGCAGGAGCGGGCAAACTCTCTCAGAATGGCATCTCGTGAACAGTTTTTGAAAGAAATGTGTTGACAGGATAGTTGCTAAGACTCAAATGAGAAAACGGTGAAGGAAGCCTTGAGAAATACATGATGATAGACACATCAGTAGTCAGGCAGTGAGATGCAGAGAGAAAGACGTCAAAAACACGGGCCCTTTTTTGTTTTCTTACATTCTGCTCCCTGACTCAGCTCCACCCCCGGACTGGCCACATCCCTATCTCAGCTCCACCCCTGGACTGGCCACACCCCTAGCTCAGCTCCACCCCTGGACTGGCCACACCCCTAGCTCAGCTCCACCCCTGGACTGGCCACACCCCTAGCTCAGCTCCATCCCTGGACTGGCCACACCCCTAGCTCCTCTCCACCCCTGGACTGGCCACACCCCTATCTCAGTTCCACCCCTGGATTGGTCACACCCCTAGCTCAGCTCCACCCCTGGATTGGCCACACCCCTATCTCAGCTCCACCCCTGGAGTGGTCACACCCCTAGCTCAGCTTCACCCACTGACTTGGCTCCACCCCAGTTGGCCTCACCAGGGCTGAAGGAAGACACCAGACTCTAGCACCCTAACGTTAGACCTGGTGGTACCTCAGATTCAAATGCTGATGCCAAGAGGAGGAAAATCATTTGGTGATTTGGGGCATCAGGAACATCTTCTTAGAGGAGCTGGCACTTAGGATTCCCTGTTACTCTCCAGTCTCACCCTGTGTTTCTCCCCGGCTCCATGCCAGGACAGAGAGACCTGGACTCATCCCAGCCTTCGTGAAAAAATGAAATTAAAATCGCATACCATCCCCTGTCCTCAGAGTCACCTCAGTCACCTCTTGGGAAGAGGGATTGCTGATCCCAAGAATGAAAGAGGGCTGGAAAAGAAAGAATTCCCACCTGCCACTCATATTCTTGATCCCCACACTGCTGGCTAGTGGGTGGAACACGAGCCCATTTGCCATTCCCCAGAGCTGCCAAATCCTGCAAAATAGATCCTGCCAAACTTGCTGGCCCTACCGAGGGGGCAGAATGGGACTTAACCAACCTCCAGTCCAAAACTGGAAAGGGAGTTTTCTTGGCCACAAGAGTCTATGTTCAGAATATTGCTATTTGCTTATACATGGAGGTTTCGGGCTGCAGCTCATTCTGTTCGGAGAGTGACTGACCCAAATCAGGCAAGATGGTACAGCAGAGGGATGCAGGCTTGCCCTCAAAATTTTCAAGCACCAAAGTTACATAATCACTTCCAATTTTCATTTTGACACTGTGAGGCAGTGAAGATTAGATACAACTCCTGCTGGAGGTGACAAAAATTGAAAATGAAAATTAAGTCTGACCTGGCAACCTTCAGTACTTTTCTCGGACCCAGCCCTGCTGCTGCCTGGTATCTCTGGGTGAGGAAAGCAACCTGGCAACAGTAGGGAACCCCGGAAGTTAATGCACCTCTGTTCCCACTAGTTCTTAGCTGTATATCAGAAACCTCCAAACTGCCTTCTGTTTGCAGCAAGTGGTAGTGGCTAGGGAGGGAGGTAAGCTGATGGCCCGAAAAGGCTTTCCCTTTAGAGGCCTCTTCTCTGATACTAAAGTTTGGGGATCTCCACTTTTTTGGGGGGATTCCCTCTTGAAGCTCCCTAACCAAGGGATGTAAATAGCAGTGATGGGGAAGGCTCAACTCAGTGATAGGGAACAGACTCCCGGGAAAACCGCACCTTGCTTTGTGGTTCTCTGAGGATAGTCACAGCCCCATTCATCTGTCCCGGAACTGAAATTGGCACATAGTAGGCCTCCAGGCATGTTTGTTGAATGACTGAATGACTGTTTTGAATGTTTGGGCAATAATATAGTCACAACCCCATGTGGTGACTGCTTTCTGTCTACCAGGCCCTATGTAAAGCCCTTGACATGTGTGACCTTGTCTAATCCTCCAAACAACCTATGAGATCAATAGTGTTATTATGCCCACTTTCCAGATGAAAAGACCAAAGCTCCAGTGGTTTAAGCAGTTTGATTAAATCACCTAGTTTGGAAGAAGTGGGGCTGGAATCAACGGCCCATTGCTTCTCGTTCCAGTGGTCATCCTTCTAGTGCTAGGTCAGTTACCATCACCTTGGCCTTGAACACTTTCTCTCTCTTCCTCACAGGTTTTCCACCAAGTACTGGATGTCACAGACGTGCACGGTCTGTGGGAAAGGAATGCTTTTTGGCCTCAAGTGTAAAAACTGCAAGTAAGTGGCTGTTCCTGGAAGTGCCTTTTCACAGTGCCTGATGTCAGGCCGGAGCCAGCCTGGACTCTGAAATGGCTTAGGGGGTTTTGTTCCTTGGCTCTCAGGAGAGCTGCTTGCTCTGTTTTTTGGAAATAGGCCCTAAAAGAACACCTGCACTTGGGGAAAGGCTCAGGAGAATGCTTGTGAGTAAGAACTGGAGCTGATGGTCTGTGCTGGAAACACCGAATGCCGTCTGCAGAGTACAGCGAGAACTTGCATTTCCACAGGCTCTGGAATCAGGGGTCGGCTAACTGTTTCTCTGGTCAACCAGGGAGTAAATATTTTAGGCTTTGCGGCCCACAGGGTCCCTCAGCTCTGCTGTGCTGTTCAAAAGCAGCCATTGACAATATATAAACAAATAAGCACGACAGATTTATCAATTCCAATAAAGCCCTTTGTACAAAGACAGGCCATGGCTGGTTTTGGCCTCTCAGCCATGGTTTGCCAATCCCTGAGTTCAATTTTGCAAACGGCTTTTGCCCTTTATATTTTTCTCCTCATGGCGTCTCTCCGGGTGGAAGTGGTTCTGATTCTTCCCATTTTACAGATGTGAAAGCTGAGTTAATGCTAGGATAAGCCTGAGGTCACATGGTTAAGAAGTGGCAGTCAAGACTTGAACCCTGCCCCCCAAACTCCTGTTCTTTCTGTGGCATCATGTTGGTCTCGAGTTCTGGCAAGAAGACTAGACCACACAAGCCCCACCTCTCCCAGTTTCCATGTACCCACCCCAGGTCGCGTCTGGCAACAGGATGCAGGAGGGACTGTGATGCTCAATGTAGGCCTTGGAGTCAGACTGAGATAGGTTTTTACATCCTGGTCCTACCACTGTTTAGCTCAGTGACTGTGGGTGAGTCGCCTCACGTTTCTGTTGTGAGGATTTTCATCTGCACCAAAGAAATGATCATCACACCTGCCTGATGTGGCGGTGAGTGTTGAATAAATCAACACCAAAGGACATAGCCCGGTGCCAGGCTTTGGGTTCTTCTGTCAAAGGTCACAAATGCCTTTCTGTTTGGTCTTCCTCTTCCCTCCTGTAAACTTGTACTAAATACCTGCTCTGGTCTATAAAATATTAACGTTCAGCTGTATCAAGTGACAAATGAGTATGCATCTGATTGCTTCATAGGAGCCACTAAGTTGAAAAGTAGGACTCTTTCTTTCTCCTCCAGCCTCCCTCTCCCTTGTCCAGCCCAGGTTGGGAACTGATTCAAGTTGCATCAGGCCTCCCCACATCCCTGCCCCATGAAGGAGTTCCTACTCTCCCTGCAGCCTGGATGTCTCAGTGATAAGGCAAGGCTGAGCCCCCTTCCCTCCTGGAGTTGTGAGGAGGATTAATTAGTTCCAGCCTCTAAGGAACCTTAAACTCGTGGCACACGGGGATGGGGTGGGGGCAGTAGCTACCAGGTGCTAGTGTCTGGGGGCCCACGTCCCCACCTTGGTCTCAGGTGAGTCCCCAGGATGGCGGCCTCTGCTCTTTCTGACCCCGAGATGCACAAAGCCATGCCTTCGGGTCCAGGTGGAACTTCGGTCTGCTTTCCCCGGTACACTTCGGGGTCCGTCTCCTCTGTGTGTAGTCACACCACATTCTGAGGGGGAGACGGCAGCTTTCACATCCTCACACCTGCCGCGCAGAGGCTTTGAAGTCAGGTAACTAGGTGACAGGGACGCAGCCAGGAGTCCACGAGGCTGAACGCTTCCTGAGCTGTTTTAATTTTCAGCGCTAGAGGCAGACGTCTGAGGTAGCCTTCGCTCACGCTCTCTCTGTTCTAGAAGTAATGAGCAGAGGCTCAGACCCTGCGGAAGGCTGGGGGAGGGATGGGGACCTGAAAGAGAGAGGTGGGTGCCTGCCAGAAGCCGAGGCTCTAAAGCAGGCAGAGCTGAGCTGGAGTCCCACCTGCACCGCGAACGCCCTGTGTGCCCTTCGGAAGGGACTCTCACTGCGGGCTCAGTTTCCTCACCTGCAAAGTGGGCGTGATGTTAGCGCCCCTCCCACACCCCCCACACCCCCACCCCCACCACAGGGCTGTTGGAAGGAGCCTGTGAAAGGTCCTCACCCCAGATGGCAAATGTTTTATCAAACATTCCTCCCCACTCTTACCTGGTACAGAAATGCCTCCTGGAATTGTAAGAGGCAGGATTCAAGCCAAGCCCTGGTTGGAAGGAACCCTTGATCTAACCAATTTGTTCAGCCCTTAGGACTTACCTGGTAGCTCAGACAGTGAAGCGTCTGCCTACAATGCGGGAACCTGGGTTTAATCTCTGGGGTCGGGAAGATCTCCTGGAGAAGGAAATGGCAACCCACTCCAGTATTCTTGCCTGGAGACTCCCCATGGACAGAGGAGCCTGGTAGGCTACCGTCCATGGGGTCGCAGAGTCAGACACGACTGAGTGACTTCACTTCACTTTCTTTCACTTTAGAACAACCACCCAAAAGGTGAAAGCAGACTCTGTAGCAGCCACAGACCTTCAGGATGCCTCAGGAGCTTTGATGCTGTTACTTGCGTGATGTCAGCAGAGTTTAGTGCTCTCTCTGGTGTGTAATTGTTGTTGCTCTTTGGTTGCTGAGTCGTGTCTGACTCTTCTGCGTCACCATGGACTGTAGCCCACCAGACTCCCCTGTCCATGGGATTTTCCAGGCAAGAATACTGGAGTGGGTTGCCATTAGGAGCTTGCATTACTGATATCATCTGCTGAAGTTTGATTTTACTTCTCCATCAGTGAAATTCTGCAGGTTTTTTTGCATTAATTAACAGTGAGGAGGATGGCTGGCTGTTTATATGGGATTTCAAAGACTGGCAAAATTTTAGTTGGAAAGATTTGGATAAAGGACAGAAAAGGAAAACAGAGCCCATTGTCAAAGAGGTTAGGGGAAGACACACCTATAGAGATGTGAACTTCAGTGAAGCTGAAGTGTGGGCATACAGTCAGTAACCAGTGAAATCCCAGAGGGCAACGCTGAGAATGGGGAGGGAGCTGGTTAGAAAAATGGGCAGAACTATTTGTTCATTTACTCTACCAATGTTTATTGAGCATGTACTGTGTGCCGGGAACTGTTCTAGTGTTAGTTGCTCAGTCGTGTCTGCCTCTTTGCAACCCCATGGACTATAGCTCGCTAGACTTCTCTGTCCATGGAATTCACCAGGCACGAGTACTGGAGTGGGTTGCCGTTTCCTTCTTTAGGGGCTCTTCCCCACTCAGGGATCAAACCTGTGTTTTCTGCACTGCAGGGCAGATTCTTAGCCGTCTGAGCGGATTTAAAAAATGGGCAGAACTGTTTGTTCATTTACTTGACTTCTGTTTATTAAGCATGTACTATGTGCCAGAAACTGTTCTAGGAACAGGGGAAACAACAGTCAATGAAACAGACAGAATCCCTGCCCTCACGGAGTTTACATGCTAGTGGGGGTGAAGACGGGGAGGCCAGACAGTAAATGAAGTAGTGAAATGGGTCATCTGTTCAGATGATGCTTAAGTGCTAAGGAGAAGAACAAAGCAGAGAAGGGAGGCAGGAAGGGCCAGGGAAGGGGCTGCAGTTTTAATTGGAGTGCTCAGGGAAGGTCTTAAACCTGACTGGGAACCTTGCAGGGGGAAAGTGGTGTGTGATGTGGGTCATTTCCTGTTACCCTAAAGCATTTCCAGAGGCTTGGGTTTAAATCTGTCCCGAAGGTAGTGATTCTCCACCCCCCACCCCCAACCCGATCCCTGCCTGTTTTAAAAAAGAAAACCCAGAACAGGGCTTACCTGGTGCCTCAGACAGTAAAGAATCCTGCCTACAATACAAGAGACCCAGGTTCGATCCCTGGGTAAGGATGATCCCTTGGAGAAGGGAATGGCAACCCATTCCAGTATTCTTGCCTGGAGAATTCCATGGACAGAGGAGCCTGGCAGGCTACAGTCCATGGGATCACAAAGAGTTAGACTCGACTAAGCAACTAAAAAAATCTAGGACAATTCTGGTGGTGTTACTGCCAGAAACTCCCTGGCTTAGACATATGCTACTCCAAATGTGGTCCCTGGGCCTATAACCTGTAGCAGCAGCAGAACCTGGAAGCTGATCAGAAACTCAGACTCTCAGGCCCCACCCCAGACCTGCTGCCCCCAAATCTGCATTTTAAGATTGTCCCAGTGACTCGTGCACATTAATTTTGAGAAGCTCTGCTCTCGTGAGCTCCAAATCCCCTTGCAGAGCTAATTTTATTTCTGTAGATTATAGATCTCAAACTGGAGTGTGTATCAGGATCTCCTGGAAAGTTGAATAGAACACAGCTCCCTGGACCTACCCCGGAGTCTCTAGTTCAGCAGGTCTGAGGTGGGTCCCCAGAATCACATCTCTGACAAGTTCTCAGGTGATGCTGATGCTGCCAGTGCCGGTCCTGGGACCACAGTCCGAGAACCATTGCTCTATATATGAAAGCACTGGTTTCCCAAGATCAAAGCTTATTTTAGCACATGAGTGTTTTTTTTAATGTTGGTCCGTCTCTGCTGATTGTTTTTCAGTCTCTTCTGCTGTGACATCCCTTGGCCTCCCTCTGTAGACATGAGTCTTGCTCGTCCTGGTCTCTCCAGTAAATTTGTCCAGTAAATATTTGTGTGCGGAGTGAGTCAAAAAAGATACACTATGATTAGGAACCCAGGTCAGATACACACACACCTCTCTTTGAATCCCGACTCACCACTAACTGTGTAAGTTCTTCTAAGCTTCAGTTTCTTTCTACATGCGTGCTAAGTCACTTCAGTCATGTTCAGCTCTTTGTGACCCCATGGACTGTAGCCTTCCAGGCTCCTCTGTCAATGGGATTTTCCAGGCCAGAATACTGGAGTGGGTTGCCATTTCCTTCTCCAGGGGATCTTCCCAACCCAGGGATCAAACCCAGGTCTCTTACATTTCCTGCACTGGAAGGTGTGTTCTTTACCACTAGCACCACCTGGGAAGCCCTCTTGCTATACAGAAAGAAAAAAAATGACATCTACTTTGCTAAATTTTTTTTTAATTGACTAAATAAGGGAAAATGCTTAGCCTGGTACCTGGCCTATTATAAGAACTTAATAAATGAAAGTTAATACTGTTATTAAATTAATTTGGGAGTACCCCTCCACCCAGGAAGCCAGAGTACTTCTGAATGTCTAATCCCTTTCCCCCCTGCTTTGGTTTGGTGCCCGTTTCCTCCGGAATTATCATCAGCTGTCTTGTCAGCATTCTGAATAGAGAGATTAATGAACTAATAGGAAATTATGCTCAGAAAGCAATTTGCAGTTATCTAAAATGAGGCGTTTTCATCTAATAGGTTCACGAGCACAGAATGGAGTTGAGTTCTAAGTGGTCGGCTGTCAGTACAGACCATGTATTGTCTGATAACCATGGATTCAGCTGGCTGAAGTTTGCTTTTGTAGTAAGATGCTGATGGATTTCCTTGGCTCAGTCATGTCTTATCTGCACCCTTCCCCCTTCTCAGGGTCCTTCCAGAGAAGGACACTTCTGCGGGGCTGAGGTCAGGTTCCTTGGAAACCTGTCCACATCTTTTTTGGGTTTCTTTCAGGAAAACTGGCAGTGGTGATTTGAGTGGTTGTATTCTAGAAAATAAGAATTTGAACCAAGGTGACTCTGACCCGGACTCGGTGTATGGCCTAGAAATCTGCATTTTTAGTCAGCTTCCTAGATAATTCCTATTTGCACATAAGCATGAGTGTTCTGGGCTGAGGAAACAGCACGGACAAAGGCTTGGCTCGGGACTTAGTGTACGTCGCTCAGTCGTGTCCGACTCTTTGCGACCCAGTGGACTATAGCCCACCAGACTCCTCTGTCCTTGGGATTCTCCAGGCAAGAATACTGGAGTGCATTGCCATTTCCTTCTCCAGGGGATCTTCCCAACCCAGGAATCGAACCTAGTCTGAGCATATTTTGCAGGCAGAGTCCAGGGTAGAGAGGAGACTGGTTCTGCTTTGCAGCCACATACCAGCCCTAGGACTCCTGCTGTTGCCTCCTGAGGCTCCAGGCCCGTGAAGGGGAGGCACCCCTCACCACCCAGCCAGCCACTCTTCTGGGAAAGCGGTCTTGGGCTCTGGAGCTCCCACCACCCTGGATCAGCTTGCCGGCCAGGACGAGGCCCGGTGCAGGGAGGAGAATGTGGTGTCGGGCTGGCCGTGCCTCTGGGCGGTGGTGGAGATCCTGCTGTGCTCTGAATCACCTGCTCTTGGGGCCTTAGACAGGAACCGTACGGGTATCAGAACACCTTGCAGATGTATAAGACTCATTTCCTTTAGGACCACAGAGTACTGGCTTCTCTGCTTTGAAGATAGGATGATTAACTTAGTAGCCGCTGAGCACAGTCCCAGTGACCTCGTTTAGGGATGCCGGTGCTACCAGTTCAAACCTGAGACCTTCCCCGGGGGGCTTGCCCTTGGCTGACTGTAGCTTCTCCCCCAGGGGGCTCAGAGGCAGGCTGTCAGGGCATAACTGGTGCAGGTGTGCAAAAGGCCAACTTCCTTGCCTGCAGGCAGACAGACTCAAGGGTACAGTTCACACCCCAGAGCCCCCTGTGGGATCAGGCTGAGACCAGAGTCACCTGCAACCATGTCCTTGCTTAGCTTCTCCCCCATCCTACCGTGCTAAGGAACGTCCTGTAGAACCCCCTCCATAAATCACTTGCCAGATTGCACATCTCAGGATCTGTTTCTAGGGAGCTCGACATAGGACAGTAAAGCAACAGCATGATCTAGACGCTGGAGCCAGAGAGAGCAGGTCCTGGTTCTGCTGCTTCTAAGCTGTGTGGCTCTGGGAAAGTTTCTAAACTTCTCTGATGTAAAATGAGGCTACTGTGTTCATTTGATGTGATGAGACATGTGAGTGCTCCAGTCACGTTAATGATTTGATGATTCTTTCAAATCAGACTCTGTAAGATGCTCAACAGTTATTTCATTACAGAAGTGGATTCTCTATTAATATGAAATATGAAAAGAAACAGACTCACCAGATCACCTCCGAGGTTTAAGCAATGTTGAAGATCTAGAAAAGTTAGCCCATTTCCTACTTTTTTGTAGTCCTTTTTCTCCATTTTTCTTTGGGGACTTTCTGAACCAACCAGTTTCTTGGGAGACTAGTTAAAGGGTTCGTAACGAGGCTTCTCAACCTTGGCACTCTTGACATTTTGAGCCAGATCATTCTTTGTGGTAGGGAGGCTGTCCTGTGCATTGAAGGATGTTTAGCACCATTACTTCCACACACACACCCCCACTCCACCCTTCCCCTACTCCACCCTCAGCTATGACAATCAAAAATGTCTCCAGATATTGCCAAATGTCCCTTGCGGTGTGGAGGGGGCACAAAATTACCCTTGGGGGAGAACCACTGTTTTATATCCTAAATCCCTCATCCCCAACCAGTGGGACTGTATATCCATTATTCAGCTTTTAAGTGCCAGCATTAGAGTGCCATTACTGAAATATTCAATAGAATGATCAAACTGCTCAGGTTGCCTGGGACTTCCCTGGGTCAAGCACTGAAACTCCCAGGTCCCAGGTGACCCAGGTTGGCGGAGGCAGGTCTGTGCTGATAGAAACATTTTACATGCTCCGATTAAGGTCACTGCCCGCTTCCGTAGGCGTGAGAGCCATAATCACTTCCCTGGAAAGGTAGAAAGTGATGTTTAGAAACAGCACACTATTTCCAGTTTATTCCAGTGTGTTTTAATGCATTTTCCATAGTTCCCCCTCCTCCTGCCCGCAGTAGCCTGGCTAGACATGCTTGCACTTAATTCTTTTCACGTAAGCAGTCCCTTTGCCATTTTACAGGCACTTCTTTATCTGGTTTTGCTGTTATTGGATCTTTTCACTTGGATTTCACATGCTCTTTGGTGCCCTCCTTGCCCTGCATGTCCTTCTCTCCAGTGTCCTTGCCTCAAAGTCCAATGTTTTATCTGAAATGTTCCTGTGTTTGCAAAATGACTTCAGCCACAGGTGACAAGGAGATAAAAGCAGGAAGTAAGCCATGGTTGGTTTGAGCCACTGGGCGCTCTAATTTTCCCAGCTCTTGCAAAACTGGGGAAATGATGAGCTGGTGTTGCAGCTGCTGCGAAGTTCCTGGAAGCTTCAGGAATTTGTACAACAGGCAGGATATTGGCAGGATATAATTATGAGCGTGCATTTCAGAGATCACCAGCTTGAAGCCTAAACTTATTTTTTCCACTAATAGAAACACTTCAGTTTTTGCAATAATCATCATGAGAATTAATGGTCCCTTATATGTGTCTTTACCTATTATGTGCGCTAAGTCGCTTCAGTCATGTCCAACTCTTTACAACTCTATGGACTGTAGCCTGCCAGGCTACTGTGTCCATGGGATTCTCCAGGCAAGAATACTGGAGTGGGTTGCCATGCCCTCCTCCAGGGTATCTTCCTGACCCAGGTATTGAACCCAAGTGTTTTATGTATCCTTTATTGGCAGGAAGGTTTTTTACCACTAGCACCACCTGGGAAGCCCCTTACCTATTATAGTTTGGTCCAATTACAGTTGTATGTGAGGGTAGATTATAATTCTCCTGGAGGTTGAGGTGGGGATTGGATACAAGGATGATGATGATGGTCATGGTATCATGTATCGAGGGCTTGCTGAGTGCCAGACATTCTGCTAAGTACTTTACATGCATGAATTCATTTAATTCTTACAACAACCTGAGAAGGTAGGGTCTATTATTATCCCCGTTTTTAAGAAAGTAGAATAACTAGGAATAACTTCAGGAATAACTAGTTGGCCCCAAAGTCTCATTGTGGGTGAATCCACTCCTCAAACCCACTGATCCCTCTGATTCAAGATCCCAGGGCCTTAACCAGTTTACCTGGGCAAAGGACCAGCCACACAGCTGCCAGTCCCCACTCTGCCTCTCCTTGAACCAGACAAGCAGAAGATGAGAATCTGATCTCAACCTGACCCTGGACCAGAGCTATCAGTCTTTTCCTCCCCCACCTGCTGCCTTCTCCCATCATCCCTTCTTGAATCGAAAGATGATAAATGGGTCTCTGCAATGAACCCGCCCCCCTCCACCCCAGGTGCTGGGAACCCAGAAGACTCTGTGGTCATGCCCTCCTCTCTCGGGGAAGCGGGGTGTGGGGTTGGGGGAGGCGTCTCCAACAGGTAATAAATCTATGGCTTCCTTATAGAGACCTCTTACAGAAAGACCGGTGCTGGGGTTTTCCCAATTATTGTCCATTATGTTGCTGGAGTGTTCGTTCTGATTTCTGTGTTAATACTCCCCATCTCCCTTGCTCATTTCGGCTGTTGCCTTTCTCTTTCTAACACAGTTGAAGGCCAAAGAGCTCAACCCCACTGGGCAGTCAGCAGTGAGGGAAGGGGGGTGTGTTCTTTGAGGTCCTTCACTGAGACCATAAGGAGATGTTTCTAGAAGTATGGGCTCAAATGACAGACCCAAGGGGAACCAAAATTAGACAAAACTGCTCAGTTGGGGTATTCATACAGACAAACCCACGGCAAAGAGGGTACTGACTTGGTTTAGTGATTTTGCAAGAAGCCTTAAGAAGCACCTAATGCAGTGATGTTGGGGAGGCAAGCGGAGGCGGGAGAGTGAGGAGGGATAACCCGAGATGGGCACTGGCTGCCCCGTAAGTGTAAGTATCTGCTTCCCAGGGTGGGGCGGGGGTCGGGGGAGGTCTTTCCAAAATGCTTATCCAGCCTGCACCTCCCTGTTTAACACCCTCCTTGGTTCCCCTCAGTTCTCAGAATAAAATCCAGTTTCCTGAGCAGAGCCTGTGCCATCCTTATTTACCCCTCCTTCCTCCCCTCTCACCACGTCCCTCCTTTTGCCCAGAGCTCCAGCTTCTCCATGCCACCAACCCTGCAGCAGCACCTGTGCCCACTCACTGATGCTTCTTTGCACCCTAGTGCTTCAGCCTAGATCTTTCTTGTGCACCTCTATTCAGTGATAACTGTGCAGCTCAGTTATCACTGCCTCCAGGAAGCCCTCCCTGACTCCCCTCAGTTCCAAAGTGCCATATCCTGCCCTTTCAGATCATCCCATGTAACGTACGATGTTGTGTTTATCTATTTACCGCTCTGTCCCTCTAACCAGACTTTGTTCAGGGGAAGGGCTGTGTCTGCTTTGTTCACTGTTCATACAAACAGGGTGAGCGCAATGCCTGGCACAGTAAGTGCTCAGGAAATACTAGGTCGTGGAATAGATCTCAAAAGGAGCCTCTGGATGGAAGTGTTTCTTCCGAACCCAAGGCTCTGGGATCCTGGTTCCCATCCAAATTGCGTCATTTCTAGGAGGTGACTTGACTTTGAGGCAATGAAATGAGTGATTTTAATCACTCATTTAATTTTAAAATGTGGCATTCATGTTTGAAAGGACAAGAGATGGGTTTCCATACCCATCTAGATAGTAAACTCCTTGCTAGATGATGCTAAGAAAAGTGATTAAAGAAGAATTCTCCCCCTATGTTATTATACACTCGCAGTGCCTCACACAGCACCTCGCACAGAGGAAGAAGATGATGATGTTTTTTGTGAGCATGAATGAATGGTTATCCTGAGTCTGCTGTGTTTACTATCTATGTGATTGGGCTGCTTCCTGAGCCTCAGTCTTTTTGACTTTAAAATGGGTGTAACAGTATCCATCGCTCACAGGATTGTTGTTCAGAATTGCCCAGGGTTATGTTAAGAGCGCCTGGCTCCAATTGGGTGTTTGCTTAACATTTCTTCAACTGGATGTCAGGGACCAGGTATTTAAAAACATCCCATTTGCACTCTGTAAGGAAAGGCAGATTGCAAAGTGAGCCGGTGTGGGATGAAAGAAAGGATCAGGGATTTAGGCTGCCTGGAGCAAACTTTTCGTAAATTGGTTCAACTCCGCTGGCAAACCACTTGAACATGTTTGTTTTCACCAGCAAGGGTCATGATGGTGCCTCATCCAGGAAGCCTGCCTTACTGATCCCAGCCGCACACCAGTCTCCAGGCTTGTGTCTGCTCTTAGGGGCTGCTGGGGGCCAGGTCACATCCATTAAGGAAAGGGCAGAGCTGCTCATAAAACTGTTTGTCTCATACAGTTTCTGGGCAGGATCTACACAAGTCCAGTTTGCTTGTGGTCAGACCCCCATCTCCCACCCCCGCGTCGGGGAGGAAGGAGGGCCGAAAGAAGGGAATGCAGAAGGGGGTGTGTCCGTCCGCACTTCACAAACGGCAAGGGATACAAGTTATAAGAAATAGAAATCACTTTCTAAAAATTAATGGAGACTTGGGACTTCCCTTATAATCCAGTGGTTAAGACTTCACCTTCCAATGCAGGGGCCACAGGTTCGATCCCTGGTCAGAGAGTTAAGTTCCCACATGCCTCACGGCCAGAAAACCAAAACATAAAACAGAAGCAATATTATGACGTGTTCAATAAAGACTTTAAAAAGTAGTCCACATCAAAAAAAAAAAAAAATTCAGAAAATTTGATGGAGACTATTCATGTTCCCACACCAGGAGCAATCTGGGGGCGTTCCCTTCTGCTGGGCTACCTTCCTGTGTCTTTCTCCTCTCCTCTCTCCCTCCATCTCTCCAGTGTCTGTTCAGCCTGTATCAGGCACCAGCCACCAAGCCAGGCACTGACAGCAGGGAGGGAAAGGTGCTGCAAGGAGGAGAAAGACCCAAATCCTGCCCCCAAGATAAATTCACATATTTAATTTTCAGACAGAGAGGATGTCTCATTCGGCCAGCAGCTCCTTTGGAGCAGGAGATATCCCACGTAAGCAACTTTTCTTGATAACTGAAGCTTATCCTGTTAGCCTTTGAAGTTGAAAAAAATGAACTCTTTTCCATAAAAGTTTTAAATAAATCCTTTCCAAGTGTCCAGGCTGCCTGAGACTTGTGTGACATTTCCTGTGTGCCCTCAAGTGTGCCTTACCCCAGCCTGCAGAGACATTGACCTATTTGCCGTCCAGGTGGGCACCACTCGGCATTTCCTCACTGGATCCTCATGGCAGTTCTGCCTACGAGGAACCTGGAACTTAGCCAGGCAGGTGGATGCCTCCTTGGTCTGGAAAAGGTAGAACTGTGACCCAGGCTCAGGTCAGCTGGATTCTGAAGCCCAGGCTTTTTACCTGGAAGCACATATGACCTTTACCTGGTGCCCGGAGCTGATCAGAGTTACCATCCTAACTTGCAGGGCTCCTCAAGGCCATGTCTGGTATGGAGATTTGTCCAGAGAGGTCCGCTGTGTCTTCCCCACCTCTCCGTTTTTCCTCCTTGTGGAAGGGAGCATATGGAGGATGCAATTCGTTGACTGTGGGCTCAAGGGACACATGAAGGACAAGGAGCAGAAGGCTTGGTTTTGATGTAAGAGCTTTGGGGCAGACCATGTCGGTGTTCCAAACTTCTTCTAATAATCATGGTGACTTAGTTGGGCTCCCCTTTTTCTACAGACCCTGATACAAAGATCTGGGGACAAGTAGTTTCTTTGAGAGGTGAGCCCAGGGCACCCCAGTGGAGGGGGGCAGGGGGGTGGTGTTGAGAAGTGAGAGAGGGACAGGAAGGGAAGGCAGCCTGTCCTGGGTCCTAGAAGAGCAGGTGACAGTCATGGGCACCTGGGGTCCAGTCCCTTGATAATACACCCCTGAGTTGTCCCACAGATTGTTAGTTAGTGGAACACTGCGCAAACTAACAATAAACACAACCCCCACAGTAAAAACAAGAGTACCTGCAACTTAAGTGCTCGTCCTAGGCTTCTTACCTCTGTTGTATCATTCATCTCTACTGTCCTGTGAGACAGATGCTGTGATTGTCCCCACTTTACAGATGAGAAAACTGAGGCTCAGAGCGGGTCAGTGACTTGCCCAGCTTGTCACAGCCAGGAAGTGGTGGTGTCAGGCTTTGAACTCAGATTTGTTAAGTATATTATCCTGACACCATTTCCTTTTACTTTTTAATCTGTTTATTTGGGGGTGGGGTATGGAACAAGGAGGACCCTGCCTTCTGGAAGACTTAGACATCCAGACATCTCTCATCTGGGAAGTAGAGTGTGTCCCTCTTCTGTGTGGTCCTTGAGCTCTGGCGTGCATTTGCTGGAAACCCACACTTCCAGCACTTCTTGAGTCAGAACCCGAGAGGGTATGCCTTGGGAATCTGACTCTGAAGTAGGTGGTCTACCGATAAATTGCATGCTAGTGGCTCTTCTTTCTTGGGCAGTGAAAAGGAAAAAATCTAATTTTGGTGGAATCATGCGTGTTTGCTGCTGGAAAAATGATTCTTCATAAATGAGGCATGTCTAGCCTCAGTCCCTGTGCCCCCTCCCCTCCAGGGTCTGGGTGATTTCAGTGCCAAGCTTATCCTGTCTGGATGAGCAAGTCCTGAATGTGTGGGCTCTAGTTTTTGACATGAGAACCTCTGCGCAAGGCTTAACTGTCCGGGCATCGGAGAACGATCTCTTGGGGTTTCTGCAGGAGCAGGGGCCGTGCTCCCAGCCCCGGCACTGCCCTTTGAAGCCATGGATGGAAGAATGCATGTTCCATCTCCCACCCTGCAGCCAGAGGTGGAGGAAGGCTGCTCCCTTCCTGCAGAAGACAGAAAGGAAGATGCCAGGAGGAGACAGGAGACGGCTGAGGTCACTAGGGGTCTCGCCTGCCTTGTCCTGATTTGGACACGGTCCAAATCACGTTGAGTTGCTTGCCGCCACTTCATGGCGCTGCCCGTGTCAGGGAACGGGGTGCTTCACACCTGCCCATCAGCCTTCCAGCTGAGTTTGCTCAAGAAGACTCCTAGGTCGGGGGTGGCAGAAAGGAACAATCTCTTTCTGGAAGTTTCTGGAAGTTGAGCTATTTCAATCAGGGAAGAGTACAGAAACTTCTTGGTCTGACTATCATTTGTCATCAGCAGTACCCCCAGTTCAGGTGCACTCATCTGACCCAGTCACAGTTGTCTAAAGCCTCTGATTTCTTCCGGGTGTTTGTGGGATCAAATACAGACTCTCGTACTGGGGCTCTGCCCACCTTCCCTTCCTCAAATCTTCCTTTCACTCTGGTTCTCTTCATTTCAGCTTCATCAGCCTTTAACTTCTGACCCCTGAACCCATCAGGCTTGATTTTGCCCCCTAACCTCACTCCTGTCACTTTCCATCTCGTTTCCCTGCATTATTTTTTCACCATCTTCCCACACTGGCAACGATCCGATATTTATGTGTTCATTAACTGTCCCCATAAACATAGGGGCTTCATCTGCGTGACCATTGTGTGTATCCCCAGGACCTGTTTGTAGAATGAATTAAAGGCTAATTTCACACTCAGCAGGGCTTTCCATCAGGGCTTTGATGCAACACTAGTTATCTCCATGGGAGCTGGGACCTTCCCTATGGGTCTGAGTCTGGGGGCCTTAGAAAATAAAAAGAGAAAACCAGGTCATAACACCCTTTGAAATCTGACAAAGGTATGGGGAAGAGCAAGGTGACATCTTGGATTTGTCCAAAAGAAGACATTTTACCTCTAAACTCTTAAACATAGTACCAGTAAAACTTAATACCTGTTACTAATCTCATCCTAGTTGGAAGTCTTGGTTGGCTGTCTCCTATAGAATGAGCCTTTAAGAAAAAAATGAGCCTGCCTCAGGCACCACTGAGCCAGGGTTTCTGCTAGGACAAGTCAGTTAAACTCAGCTTTTCTATCTGTACAATGGGAAGAATAATACCTATTTCATAAAAGTGCTTTAAAGATCTAATGACTTAGCATCTATAGAATTCTTGATACAATGGCTGGCAAATGAGTCTTCAGGTAAGCAGGTGGTGATTGAATGATGATGACAAATATAGACTGATAGATAACAATGTCTTTCAAAGCATGAAGTCCAAGTGGACATTGTTGGTTAAACAGTTACTTCCCACTCTTGGACCATCCAGGACTGACCTGTGAATGTGGGATGACAGAAAAACTCTCTCCAGAGTTAATTTCCTAGGTTCCAAGGGTATGCCTTTGCAGTAGCTGTCTTATCTCACCCCACATCTTGGTGTCCATAGCACCCAGAGCTTTCTGAACCATTGGTGTGTCTCATCCACCCATTCATCTACCCAGCCATATATCCACCCTACCCATCTATCCACCAATCTATCCATCCATCCACTGATCTGTTTAAACATCCATCTATTCATCCATCCATCCATCTATTCATCTGCCCACCCACCCATCTCTCCATCTACTTAACCATCCATCCATCCATCCATCCATTCACCCATCCATCCATCCACTTGTTCATCTTGACATCCATACATCTATCCATCCTTTTCTCTTTTTCTCTCTCAGGTTAAAGTGCCACAACAAATGCACCAAAGAAGCCCCGCCTTGTCATCTCCTGATCATCCACCGAGGAGGTAAGTATTTAACACTTCATGCCCTGGGGTAGTAGTGAGGGTTCCTGCAGGCCATCTGAGATAGCTGTCTATCCAGGTCAATTTTGGATAACCCCTTGATCCTTAACCTTTGCCTGCCTCATTTCTTTCCCTCTGACCCCCTCCTCCTGACATCTGTCACCTTAATCCACCCCCGTGCCCGTTCTCCCTATTCTTTGTCCTCACTCTGGTCTCCTTGATAGTTTAGCCCTCAGATTCATCTCCCCTTCCTAATTCTTTTCTCTCATTCTTGTCTTCTCTCCTAATTTTTCACTCTCCTCTCTTTCCCCCCAGTCCTACTCCTTTCCCTTCCCACTTAAAAAGAGTACTAGCTGAGTGTTTTTCCACTATGTGCTCTTCAGACTGTCAGTTGGCCCTGTAGAAATAGGCACAGAGAGGGGTCTTGATTGGACCTATTGGTTTGGGTCATCCGTGTTCCATCTCCAGAGGCCTGGGGAAAGCCTGGGCCAACCTGGCTGGGCAGGGAGGTAGCCAGACACTGCCTCTGGGAAGCCACTACCAGCCTTCCACCAGGCAAAAGCAAGACCAATTTAGTCAGAAGGGAAGACTAGAAGGAAAGTTTTTACCTGTCTGCCAAGAGTACAATATGAGGCCGTGTAGTCCAACTTTCAAAATGTAGTTCCCCTGATTCTTGGGGTAGGTTTTCCATTATCGACACTGTACTTCATCTAGTGGGGGACTCTCTAAGCCTGTATTGCTCAATACAGTAGCTACCAGCCACATCTGACTATTTAGATTTAGGTGAACTACAATGAAATAAAAATTTAATTACTCTGTCACACCAGCCACATTTCAAGGGCTCAGTGGCCACATGCAGCTACTGTACTGGACATTGCAGATATAGAACACATTCATCATTGCAGATATTGGCCATCGCCGGTCCAGACCCTTACTCTTCCAGCTGTGGCCCCTGGACCAGCAGCAACACGGGAATCACCTGGGAGCTTGTTAGAAATGCACAGCTTTTGGCCCCACTCCAGACCTATTGAATCAAAATCTGCATTTTAAACAGCATCTACATGTGATTCGTGTGCACTTTACAGTTAAGAAGCACTGCTCTGGAGTAGAAGTTGCAAACCCAGATGCCTGCCAGGGCCAAGCAGGTACCCTGAATGACAGATGCTGGCTGGATGGGGCCATACAAAGCGGAAAGAGAGCCCAGGCACCTCCTAGAGGGGATGGCCACTCCAGCAATGTGACTTGCATTGTACCACTTCTCATGTTTCTAAAAAAGCCCAAATGGCTTCATATGCCATATACTTATTTTTAAAAGTTGTGCATGTGTGCTAATTCGCTTCAGTTATGTCCAACTCTTTGTGACCCTATGGATTATAGCCCTCCAGGCTCCTCTGTCCATGAGACTCTCCAGGCAAGGATACTGGAGTGGGTTGCCATGCCCTCCTCCAGGGGATCTTCCCGACCCAGTGATTGAACCCGAGTCTCTTATGTCTCCTGGATTAGCAGACGGGTTCTTTACCACTAGCGCCACCTGGGAAGCCCATGTAAGCAACTTATTAAAGTTGTTAAAATTCTTACTGGCCCCCTTCCCACCACCCGCCTTCTGTAGGTTGGGTGGAGGCTTAGTGCCAACTTTGGGGAACACAAGTTGCTAGCCCTTGTCCTCTTCCTCCACCCCTCCTAGCCCTCCTGGCCTTGGGTCGGTGTGGGCTCAGGGGAACCTGCCCTGTTCTCAAACGAACCGAAGGGAAACTTAAAAAAGGAGGCAGATGGCTGCCAAAAGTGCTGGCTTGTCTTCCAGAGCCAATGGGCCATTGGTTTTCGATGATCTTTGCATTGCTTTCCTCCATGAGGAGAGGAAATTGCAAGAGAAGGAAAAGTCTGCAGCTCTTTCCTCTTGCCCCTTCCCACCTCACATCCTTAATAAAGAACCATCTGTTCCTTGAGCAACTGTATACACACCCCAAGCTTTTTTTAAAACTGAACTCTCACTGCTCTGGAGACCTTGTGTTGCATCAGATTCTTTGGGGGAAATTGCCTCCCGCCAGACACCCCTCCGTGGTAGCCTGCTGGGGCCCTGACTCCCACGTGGAGACTGGAACCAGCCTGCTGGGAGGTGACCCGCTCTCAGACGCTGACATCTGAAGAAGGGCACCCTCCCCCCCACCCACCGTCAGGGCCATGCCCCCTTTAGTCAAAGAGCAAACAGGAACTTTCCAGCACTCTGCCAGCTTCTTGCTCTACCCGCCCCTCTTTGGTAGGAAGTTGAAAATATAGTTGGTTTCCATGGTGATGGCAGCTCAGGCGTAAGAGAGAAATTAAATCCCTGGGTCAGTGCAAAGCTGTAACTTTCTCCCTAACTGCCCCACCCCCACAATAAAAAACAGCTAGCCAGTAGCATTACCAGGCATCATATTTGCATGTGAGCCTCGCCCCTCCTGCGGCCCCTGTAAATAGTAAGTAACAGAGGGCTGACAGAGAGAGGGGCTCAGGTGGCATGGTTGGAGTCTGGACGTGTTTGTTTAGCACCGCCTGCTGGTCCAGCTTTGGTGTGCCTGCAGGGATGGATGCAGAGGGGAGGCTGGGGGAGCCGAGACTTCCCTTCAGGGATCCCCAATGACCTTGTCTAGGACAAATGTGCTTTGACATGCTAGAGGTCGCTTGGGCCTGAGAAATCCCACAAGTGACACAGGATGATCCTAACACACAAGCTTAGGTGGGGGAGGGACAGGAGGCCAAATGAGCTGTCCACTGATGACAGCACCTGAGAAATCTGGAGCCTCCTGTCTCTCAAAGGAGGTTAAATTCTGAAATGAACTCCAATGTGAAACAATTATGATACGGGAGAAAAAGATTCTGATAGCTTCAGTTTCATTATTAGAAGTTTTAATTGTCAAAAGCCATATGTTGACAGTACGAACATCTTAGAAACCGCAGAGAACACAGTGGGGAGAGTGTCCCGCTACTGTGACACAGCACAATGACTGTCATTTCTCGGCAATTCCCTTCCAGCATTGGGGGGTGGGCCTTTGGGGTAGGGTCTGCTCTCCTGGCATCGATACAGAGCAGAAGTGGTACTTAAACTTCCAAATCGCTGTCTTTACCCCTACGGATCCAGCAAGGTTAGTCCGGACAGAGTCCGTCCCGTGTGACATCAACAACCCTCTACGAAAGCCACCCCGGTATTCGGACCTGCACATCAGCCAGACGCTCCCCAAAACCAACAAAATCAACAAGGTGAGACTGGGGTTCCGCTGGGTCCAGGCCTGCTGGGTCAGGGCGCTGCCGTATGAGGAGCAGGAGGGAGGAATGTTCTCAAACAGGACTCGGTGGATTGATCTGGGAGCCTTGCCCTTACTTCCCAGCACCCCTGGGCTCTCTTGTCATTCTGTGTGGTTTGTGTCTAGGAAAGTTTGGGGAGCATCCAGCCATCAGTGCAGAGTGAGTGTGCCAGCGATCTGTCTGATTTTAGAGAGGGCACCTGGCAATGAGAATGAATGAACGTGTTGACAGGGGCACAGTAGGGATGGGAGGACAGCCCGAGAGGGGGTCCTTAGTGGTTCAGGCTCCCCCTCTTTGCCCTGTGAGCTGTTTCATCATCTGCCAGGATGAGCTTTGTGGAAGGTTCTGCACTCTCTGACACATCTGTTGAATCTGATTACCTCAGGACAAGAGTTTGTTTCTGAGCTCCTCCTGGAGACTAGGTAGATGGATCTGTGTGGGGGCCCTGAGCTCTGAGCCATAGCCGATCTGGTTGGCTTCTGACTGATCCTCAGATGGTGGTCAGCAGCAGACCTCTCTGTGTGTCTTTCTTTCTAACATGGGCTGGAAATTTCCACTGGGGATTTCTGCATTCTTTGTTTGATCTGTGGGTTGGACAACACCAAAGGGATCCTAGGGACATTTAAAGCCTCATGGAAGAGGAAGAGGTAGCACACGCCAGCAGGTGATTTCTCAAGCCCTGTGGTGCCTCAATGCATTATGTGGAAGGTGGATAAAGTGTGGGCCAGTCCAAGTGTGTGGACAGTCACCCACCTGGATGAGCATCTCTGGCCGTGTGACCTCTCCCTGGCAACCATACTCTCCCTTCTGTGCGTAAGGCTGGGGATGGCCTAGCCCCCTCCCCAGTCCATTCTCCACACAGCACTCAGAGTGATTCTTAGTGAATGTAATTTGAATCATGCCACCCTCTGCTGAAAAACCCTCCTGTGGCTTTCTGTCGAGTGGAGGAAACAGTCAACCCCCTTCCTGCAGCCTGCAAGCCTCCATGCACAACTGGTCCCTCCCTCCTTCTCCAACCTCCCTACCAAAGCCCATATGTTCTTTCTCTCTCGAGCTGTCACCTACCACACTGGGTCTCAGTCATTCACCATCTGGCTCCTGTGGCATCGTCTTAGGACTTGATGATACACTTGGCCTCTGAAGTCAGGCAGATCTGGCAGCCAGTCTTGGCTTCCTCCACTTACTCACTCTTAGAGTGTCTGGGCAAGTTACTTAATCTCTCTGAACCTCAGCTTTCCTGTGTGTAAAATGGGCATGTTCCAGTAATCCACAGCTGTGCAAACCAACAACCTCAAACTTAGTGCTGGACACCAACAGCTTTTTAATCATGCTTGTGGAGGCTATGGGTCAGGTATCTAGAAAGCAGTCCAGCGGGGATGGTTTGTTTCTGCTGTACAATGCCCAGGGACTCAACTGGGAAAGCTGATGCAGCTGCGGGCTGGAATCATCTAGAATAGGGATTAGCAAACTATGGCTCACAGGCCATATCTAGCTCACAGCTTGTTTTTTTTGTGAATTAAGTTGTGTTAGAACAAGCCACATTCATATTTTCTATGGCTGCTTTCAAACTACAACAGCAGAGTTAAGTAGTTACAACAGAGATCACTGGCTCACAAAGCCTAAAATGTGTTCTAATGAGCCATTTCGAGAGAAAAGTTGCCAACCCCTGATCTAGAGGGTCCTTCACTCACATGGGCTGGGATGAGTCAAAGGCTGAACTCAACAGAGGGTCTCTTTGGGAGCAACTACACACAGCCTTGCCTTGTGGCTTGGGCTTCCTTACAATGTGGCTGCTTCAGGGTAGTCAGGCTCTTCTTACATGGCACCTCAGGGCTTGCAGAGCAACTTTCTCATCAAACAAGGTGGAAGCTGCAGAGGCTTTTATAACCTAGCGATATAAAAATCCCATGCACTGTCTTGGCTTGTCACTAGCCAAGGGTTGTCAGTGTCGGTTCTGCTGTACTGTCCTGACAGAAGCAGTCACAAGCCTACTTAGATTTGAGGGGAGGAGGCATGGTTCCGCTTGTCAGTGGGAAGAGTCCGAGGAATTTGTGGCCATATTTTTTTAATGTCTCCTGCTGAGCAAGAAGAGTACCAACCTCAGAGAATGGCTGTGAGGATGAAATGAAATAATCAGGGAAAGGCGAGGCGCTTGGAGAGGTTCCTGGCGTGTGGATAAGTGTCCAGGAAATTCTAGCTGTTTTTATAAGCTTAAATCTTGGGCTTCTAATCACAGTGTCAGGCTGGGTCCACTTTTCTTTTATTTTTTGGTAAAATATGTAAGTCTTTAGGAGAGGGTCTCCCCCTTCTGGAGTTGGGGTGTTTAGGAGGTTCCAGTGGTGAGGCTCCTGGGAAGTAACTATAACCATCCTTTCCTTTGTGACCTCTTGAGGGGTGAGTGGCTCAGAGCCATCTCGAGACCTTTCTCTCTGGCTTTACAGACACAGTGAGCCTCTTGGTGTCAGGTGAGACAGAAACACGGGTCAGATAGATCGGTGACTCTGACATTGTTCTGCTTGTCTGCCAGCAAGAGAATTTGATAAGAGAAATAAATTAACCTCTGTTTAGAAAGCGGCTTTGGCATGAAGGTGGACAGGAACTATCAGAGAGCTGGGTTATTTTTTTCCCCTTACTTCTCTTCTCACTAGCTTCACACAGATTCTTTCTGTCAGGCAATGATGTGGTTAGTGCAGTAGATTTCTGAGCCAATTTGGTCTGAAGATTTCCTTTTCGTTGCTCTGTCTCCTCTCTTGTCTAGCTCTGTCAATCCAGCTTCATAAAAACCTAACCTGTTCACCCAGCCTAATGGTTTGAATGTGCATTTTGGAATCAGAAGGTCTGGGCTTGAAACTCGGTTTCTTCATACCCTCTGCGATCAAACCAAGATCCTTCTGCCTTTGTTTCCCCCTGTGTAAAATAGGCATTATCGTAGTAATGGATAATGGGGGTTGTGGAGAGGCTTTGGTGCAGCGATATGTGTAAAGGATTTAGTCCTGACACTGGATCCTCAGGGCATGGAAGAGCTGGGGGTGAAGAAGAGAGACAATGTGGAGGAGAAGGAGGAACAGAAGGAGGAGCAGGAGGAAGAAAAGGGGTGGAGGAGGAGGGAGAAGAAGAGAAAGAGGAAGAGGGAGGAGCAAGAAGAGGAAGAAGAAAGAAGAGGAAGGAGGAGGAAATGAAAGAAGAAGGATGAGGAGGATGGAGGACATGGAGGAGGGTGAGGGGATGGAGGAGATGAAGGAAGCGGAGGAGATGGAGAAAGATGAAGAGGTGGAGGAGAATGAGGAGATGGAGGAGAAGCCACAGAAGCAGGAGCATCTGCCGGCTCCCGAGGGGTCTAGTCTGTAAGGCGCATACTTCCACATCAAGGCATCAAAAGCCCCACCTACCTGGGTGTCCGAAGCTGAAGATCTGCCCACTGCAGGGGAGCTTTCTGGAGTGGCTGTCTACTTGCTGTCCTTTTCAGTTGGTTGCAAGGAACAGAGCCTCATCTCTGCTAGCTCAGCAAAAGGAACTGTCTCTTGGAAGGACTGGGCACGGGGCAATAAGAGAAAGAGGAATCCTGGTTAAGGAGTTCGGGCTCATGAAACTGGACATAGAGGACAGACTTGTGCTCAGGTCAGCACCTCGGACCTCCAGCAATACCATGGGTCACTATTCTGGTCCGCCATCATGACAGTGGTCAGCTACTCTTTGTGGGTCCCCTCTGGTCTGTTACTGTTGACTGTTTTCCTCATCCTTTGCTCTCACCTTTCTCTCCATCTTCACTTCTGCAGCCATAGAAGCACTCCTGCTCCTCGTTACCTCGGCTGATTTGTTTTCTGGCCTGTCGTAGCTCTTCTGTCCCCTTCAACCTCATCTCCTCTCCACCTTTGCTCTGCTTTCTGCTATTATTCCTCCTGCCCCCACTCATCTGATTACTCCAGGTATCATAGGTCATTAACCAGCTGCTGTGATGCCCTGACCTTTGGTCCTGAGTTGGGAGTGGGCTTTGGAGTTCACAAGACAAGTAAGGCTGTTTAGGAGACTCTGTTGGGTTGGAGGTAGAGAAGGAAATGGCAACCCACTCCAGTATTCTTCCCTGGAGAATTCCATGGACAGAGGAGCCTGGCAGGCTACAGTCCATGGAGTCACAAAGAGTCAGGCACAACTGAACGACTAACATTACTGCTACTACTGTTGCGTTGGAGGGTGGGGATGGTTTCCTTAGGAGACAGTTTCCATGGAAGAGAGAGTTATTATTACTGCCATGTCAAAGTCAGCGCACAGCTGGGTGAGGGGAACCTGGGAAGCGAACATGCTTCGTTTGATCCTCAGAGTCAGATGTGAGTTCTTATTACTTGGTTCAGCCTTCTGTGTTTGCTTCTGGGCTGGAAATGGGGACTTGGGCCACTAACTCTCTGTATGATTCCAGCACATCGCCCCTGTGTCTGAATCTCAGCGTCCCCATCTACAACATGAAGTTGGGGACTGGATGGTCTCTGAAGAATGTTTCCACATTTTAGCTGCACTCAGAAAGAGGAATTACGCCATTCGCCCTTCCCTGCATGATCTGAGAGAGTCTGAGTTTCCCTCTTACGGAAGACAACCTCCTATTGGGACGATCTGGGTCTGGCCCGAGGAAGGAATTTCCTCTCCCATTTAGCTCTTCTGCTGGGGAATGTGGGCACTCTGTGCACATTTCTCTTTTGCTGATTCTGTTGATTCACATCAGCCCTGAGCCTCAGATATGAAAGAGACTGAATTGCTGCCCTGTTTCCTCCATAAAGACAACTTTTCCTTGCCTCCCTCTCTTTTTCTCGCCTTCCCTCCCTCCTTCCTTTCCATTCACTGATACATATAACATTTATTAGCCACTTCTTATGTTTTTGTTTCTGTGATGTTTTGCTGATTCCAAGATAAATAAGCACAATCTAGAAGAAGGGCGTAAACCTTTTCTCCCCCCTCTCTCTCTCTCCTTGTCCATCCCTCTCTTCATTTCTATTTTCCTTCCTCTAGCACACACACTGAGAATAGGGAACTTCTTACCCTGAGGACGAAGACAGATAAGCAAGCTGAGAAGTGATGGTGTTGAAGCAATAGCAGAAGCCAAGACCAATATCCGAGCAAGCTAGTACCAGGCAGGGCCAGTCCCAGGAGGAGGAATGTGCTGACCTGGTTGGTTGAGTGGGAGGTCAGGGGAGCTTCTCGGAGGAGGGGCAATCTGAGCTGCCTTTTGAAGAAAGAGTAGGCATCTTCCAGGCCAACTGGGACAAGGCGGAGAGGATAGTGTTAGTCACTCAGTTGTGTCCAACTCTTTGCGACCTCATGGACTGTAGCCTGCCAGGCTCTTCTGTCCATGGAATTCTCCAGGCAAGAATACTGGAGTGGGTACCCATTCCCTTCTCCAAGAGGTCTTTCCAACTCAGGGATTAAACCCAGGTCTCCTGCATCGCAGGCAGATTCTTTACCATCTGAGCCACCAGGGAAGCCCATTCCAAGCAGAAATAATAACATCTCCCAAGCCTTGGAGATGTGAAATAGCCTGGTTTGTGTTGGGAACTGTGGGCCACTCGATGTGACTATGGCAGTCGTTGTAGGAATGAGAGAAGTGATGCAAGCCCAGGTCCAGCCTGAATGTGTGCATCATGAACCAATGTTTTCATTTAAACATGCTCTGCTATTGGAACATGATCTGTATGCCTAGCGGGACACTGTTTCTAGCACAAACCTTTATGCTTTTTAAATAAGGATAATGTTTTTTTGCAGAGCATCTATGGAAACTTCTTTGCCCATCTATGAGTAGAAGTTCAAAGAAGAGAGTCTTGCTAGGATGGATAGATGCCTGACTTCCATTTACCCTATCCCTCTACTGACACAATCAGTCACTGACTTCCTCTGAAAACCTCCTGTGCCCCCTTTGACTGTGTGATAGCTTCACAGCCCAGCCACATAAACCTTAGCCCACATGTCACTGCCTTATTTTTCCTTACATTAACGAGTCTGTTGCCAGGAATATGTAATTACTATTAGGTAAATTAGGATGGAGTGAGAAGGCTGGCTTCCTGATACATTACTATTAAAATCAGATCAGAATTACCTCCAAGGTGGTCTTGTGTGGAAGGTGGTTGGAATGAACTAGATCGTGACCTTGCCTGGAACAGGACCTTGTTCAGGGCATGTTTGTAGTTCCTTGATCCACAAGAGCCGCAGAGGGTGACAACCTATCTGTCCTTCAGTGGATGGTTGATCAAAAAACTGGATACTCATCCATACCATGAAGTATCATTCGGCAATAAAAATGAACAATCCTTTGTTGCATGCAGTAACTTGGATGAATCTCCAGAGAACTATTCTGAGTGAAAAAAAGCCAATCCAAAAAGATTACATACTGTATGGTTCAATTTATAGAACATTCTTGCAATGACGTTATAGCAGTGAAGACTGGATTAGTGGTGCTGGGGGTAAAAGATGGGAGGGAGGGGTTGTGAGGAAAGAGAAGGAATTGGGTGTAGTTAGAACAGGACAACATGAGGGATCCTTCTGGTGGTGGAAATGTTCTGTATCTTGACTGTATCAGTTCAGTGTCTGGGTTGTGATTTTATTGTACTCTAGTTTTGCAAGATGTTATCATTGGAAAAAACTAAATAAGAATGCATTGTTGTTCAGTCACTAAGGCATGTCCAACTCTTTGCAACTCCATGGACTGCAACACACCAGGCTTCCCTGTCCTTTACTACCTCCCAGAATTTGCTCAAACACATGTCCATTGAGTCGGTGATGCCATCCAACCATCTCATCCTCTGTTGCCCCCTTCTCCTCCTGTCCTCAGTCTTTCTCAGCATCAGAATCTTTTCCAGTGAGTCAGCTCTTCACATCAGGTGGTCAAAGTATTGGAGCTTCATCTTCAGCATCAGTCTTTCCAATGAATAGTCAGGGTTGATTTCCTTTAGGATTGACTGGTTTGATCTCCTTGTAGTCCAAGGGACTCAAGGGTCTTCTCCAGCACCATGATTCGAAAGCATCAATTCTTTGGCACTCAGCTTTCTTTATGGTCCAATTCTCACATCCGTACATGACTACGGGAAAAAGCACAGCTTTGACTGGGATCCCTCTAGTACTCTTACAACTGCATGTGAATCTGCAGCTATCTCAGATTGAAAGCTTAATTGCAAAAATAAATGCTGTCACAAATATAATTGCTTCCGTTTATTGATAACAAAATGCCTTATCCCAATGCTAGGGATTTAGGTACATACATCACCTTAAACTTCACAACAGAGCCACACAGTGGGTGTTCTCAGCCCATGTGAAGGACAAGGAGAAACTGAAGCTCGCAGTGGAGAAGTCACTGATGTGGAGGCAGTATGACCTCGTGGGAGTGGAATGACCTCTGGGAAGGGGGCATGCACAGCCCGGTCGAGCACCCATTGGGCCTCCAGATGAGGAATGTCTGTTCCCCACCCCCCACCCTCCACCCTTCTATGCTCGTTGGTATTTGCTATACTGACTCTGGGGTTTGGCAGGTAAACACACCTGTTGACAAAATCAGATCGCACAAAACCATCCTTGGGTACCTGGAGCCATGCTGAGTGGTGTAGCTCTGAGTGATTCAGGGACCAAATTATCCATGTGCTGTGAGTGAACTGATTAAGGTACCTCTGAGAATGCTTAGCTCTGCCGACTTTGAGAGGCAGGAACCTCTTTCCTGGGATGCTGAGGTTTGCTAGTATTTAATCCCATTTTACAGAGGGCAAAACTGAGGAATGGTGAAGTTAGGCATTTTGTTCAGGATGCGTGGGAAAGAGGTGGCTGTGTTTCCCTTTCCATCACTTGGAATCCTACTCGTATTACTTTCCTGGGGCTGCAGAAACAAATTACTGCAAACTGGTTAGCTGAGACAAAAGCCATTTGCTCTTTCACAGTCTGGGGTCCAGGAGCCTGAGATCAAGATGTCAAGCAGGGTTGGCTCCTTAGGGAGAAACTCCAAGGGAGAATCCATTCCATGCCCCTCTCCTAATCTTCGGTGGCTCCGGCAGTCCTTGGCATTTCTTGGCTTCTAGAAGCATCAGTCCAGTGTCTACCCCTGTCTTCACAGCACCATTTCCTCTGTGTGTCTTTCCTTTCCTGTTTCTTGTAAAGACACTTGACATGGGATTTTATGCACCCCACCCCACCCCGAATCCAGAATGGTCCCATCACAATTAGGTCACATACTAAGGTTCTGAGTAGACATGTCTTGGAGGGGAGACAGTATTCAGCCCACTGCATGGCTACTGGCCCCACCCTGACCAGCGCCATTCTGAGGATGTGCACACGGATTCTGTCTTCATCTTGGCTTTAGAACAGCTTCAAGGGCCAGAGGAGGCCGTGCTGGTTCCAGCCGAGAGGCGAGGGAAGATGCTGCAGGCCGGCTCTCTCACTCTCTCTTGAGCTGTCAGGCTGTTGATTCTTTAATAAAACACTCGGGAGGAGAGGCGTTAGGACGGGAAGAGCTCTCTGGGCACCTCGGCGTGGAACTTTCCAAAATCAAAGAGGCCCAAGGAGAGTGGCTGTCACCTGCCTGGCTTTCATTACGTGGTAACCTTTCAGCCCAGGCTCCAGGCAGTGGGCAGGAATTTGACTCAAGAGACTGTGCCTTCCACAGCTGGATGCAACCCGGTGGGGGTGGGGGAGGCAGGTGGGACTTTGAGGGGGGTGTTTGAGGAAAACGGAGGAGGCACTGAGGATGCTGAGGGGGTGCTCTTCCCGGGCAGCTCAGCCTCGCTGCTGCAGTGTCTCCGCCTCTCTGCCTGCCCCTGCCCCCACCCCGCTCTCTTTTCTTTCTTCAGGACCACATCCCTGTTCCTTACCAGCCGGACTCCAGCAGCAACCCCTCATCCACGACGTCCTCCACGCCCTCCTCGCCAGCGCCCCCGCTCCCGCCCAGCGCCACGCCGCCTTCTCCCCTACACCCTTCTCCTCAGTGCACAAGGCAGCAGAAGAATTTCAACCTGCCAGGTACCTTACACGCGTGGGAGGTCTCAGGGTGAGGAGTCGGGTCCATGCCAGAGCCGTGTCCAGGCCAGTCCACCTGAAAAGTGATGGGTTGGAAGCATATGGATTAAGTCTTACCATATGCAGGGCAACTGCTACATAGTCCCTTATGTGATCTCTAGAGTAGCCATGAGGTAAGTAGGATTGGTTCCATTTTACAGATGAGAAAATCGAGGCTCAGAAGGTAAGGGGACTCTCAGAGACTCTGTCTTTTGGAAAGCAGCATTTCAGGGTCTCCACCTAAGTCTGAGTCACAGGGGGAGCCATCTTCTCTGGAGCTGGATGTTGCCTTAAGTGTGAAATCAGGGGACTTCCCTGGTGGGCTGGTGGGTAAGACTCTATACTCCAAATGCAAGGAGTCTGGGTTCAAACCCTGATCAGGGAACTGGATCCCACATGCTGCAACTAAATGTTTGCATGCTAAAAGCTGAAGATCCCACATGCCCCAATGAAGATTGAAGATCTAAGAAGAACTCAGACCAAGTGCTGCCAAAAAAAAAAAAAAAAAGAGCTAAATCAGTTGAAACTGGCAACTGGATCCTGTGCCAAGGATCTCAGGGCCCATACACCTGAGCATGGCTACATTCTGAGTCTTATGCAGACATCAAGACAGGGCTCGAAAAGAGTGAGCTGGCGTCCAGGAGTCAATAGCCAGCTCTCTCATGTCCCTGCCCTGTGACCTCTGGCTTCAGTTTTCATACCTCTGAAAGGATGCAGGTGGACAAGAGGACCCCAAAGGGTCTTCTAGCTCACAAACTCCAGGGCACTCCGCCACTGACCTGATGCCCTGTGCTGGGCTGAGACAATGGAGAAGCCCTCACGTGGTGTTCTGGCTTCTTGGACTTACAAAAGGGATCTTTCTCAGCTTTCAGGCGAGACAGACCTAAGTGTCTTCCCACCCCTTCCGGGGCTCAGCCCAGCCCACCTCCTGTTCTCCGATCGCCAGGACACTTCCAGCTCAGCCATATTTGTAGCACCATAGCTGACTTCAAGACGGAGGCTGGCGGGATGAGGTCTGGTTTGACGAGTTGGGACCAAAGTCTAGCTCTATGTTGTACAATATGGTACAGACTAGTCACACATGCCTATTTAAGTTTAAATGAATTAAAATTAATTATAATTAAAATTTTAATTCCTCGGTCATGCTTGCCACATTCCAAGTGCTTGAGAGCCACTTGTGGCTAGTGGCCCCATGTTGGGCAGCACAGGTGTAGACCGTTTCCCACCATCGCAGGAAGTTCCACTGGACAGTGCTGGTCTAGGGGTGTGGTTTCCTCTTGAGCCAGAGAGCTTCCCACAGCGGGGAAAGAAAAAAAACCCAGGTCCTCAGCCACAGGTCACACCTCCAAGCCTATCCACCCACGAGAGAATATCTGGGAAACAAATGAAGACCCAGGCCCACGTTTGGGTGACGCCCAGATACATCCACCCGTTGAGCATAAGCTGCTCATGTCACCTGCCTACACTGCTTTGATCTGGGCTGTGTCCGAAGGGATAGAGTGCATCTTAAATACTTGCGTCATGGGGACTTTTTTGACTAAGTCCAAGCCCAAGGCAGCCTCACACCTGTGGTGCGAGGGCTTCTCACCTGGGAGCCAAAAAGGACCCTAACGGGAGTCATCAGCTGAAATCCGTCTCAGTAAGTGCCCCCGAGTCAACTAGGCAACAGTGCCCAGCGATTCCATAGACTGAGGGTTCCCATCAGCACCCCCAGCCATTTCTACTTCCCTGGAAGGTGAATGTGAAAAAGGCCCTTTGACATCCCCTCCACCCCTTTGACATCCCCTCCACCCCTTTGATCCCCCCTCCCCCAATCTCAGGGGGCAAAGAGTCTGGATGCTTTCCTAGAGCTGTTCCACCCCTCACCCAAGATATTCACTTCAGGGCTATTTTCCCTTGTAACCATTTGCTGCTTGTTTATAGACAGGGAGCTGGCAAAGGACCTCTTAAGGGGGAACCATGCATCAAAGCACCAGCACTCTTTCATCTCTAGAAGACTCTGCTGGCATCTTTAGACACGATCCCTGACTCACCAGGGGTGATCCCTGTTTCCTTCATCCCTTCAGTCAGAGCCCCGGGAAGGGGTCTAAACCAAATTACTATGCTAGCCTGCCAGTGGGTCTGCACCTACCCCATGGCAGGTCCCAACAGTGCCCTGACCCTCTTTGGGGAGTGGACTCATGGGTCCTCTGGGTGAAGGCGCTTTAGAACAGCAGTTAAAAGAGTGTGAGCTCTGGAACTAGGCTGCTTGTTCCTACTAGGCTGCTCAAATCCCAGCTCCATCACTTAATATCTATGTGCTGTTGAACAAACCACTGACCTCTCTGTGCCCCTGTTTCCGCATCTGTACAATGGGGATAATAATAGTACCTACTTTGTAGAACCCTCAAAAGGCTCAACATTACCATACATGTGCAAAGCTTAGCAGAGCACCTGTCTCATCCGAGACAGCTCACCTTTGGTGAGCTACTTTCATCATTATTAGATTAAACCCATGATTAACAAATTAGCGTGGCTACCACTGCTAAGTAATATGCCCTAACCAGAATTGTGGAAATAAAGATGAGGTCCCCAGATACCCCGAAATTGGGAGTAGGAATCAAATTAAACTTTTAGGGGAGGTGATTTGGCATTGTCAGAGCTTCAAATGTACATTCCCTGGGCCAGCAGTATCACTTCTAAGAATTTATACACAGAAGTGTTTGCACAGGGATCTATAACGATTTTTTTTGGCAGCAGTGAAAAATCTGGACTCAACCCAAATGCCCATCAGGAGGGGAGTGTTTGAATACACTGTAATATATCTGTGTAACCAAACACTCAGCCGCCCTTGGAAAGGATGGAGTAGCTCTTTGTAAATATCCCGGACGTGGGAAGAAATCCATAATGTCTTTTAAGTGGAAAATAAGTGATTTGCAAAACCACTGGTATAATAACATCCTATTTGTTGTAAAATGATTTAATGTATTTGTATGTGTATATTTATACGTGTGTGCGTGTATGTATTTGTATATGCAGACAAATGTCTGCAGGACTTTATGGCAGGTGTTCTTTCTAAGAAGAGGAATTTTATTTTATGCACTTCTGTAGTGTATATAATAGCAAGAAACATGCATCCGTTTTATAATTGAATAATAATAATAAAATGCAGTGTTGACATAGAAAACAAAATAGGACCCTCTAGAAGGACAGCCAGACCTTCCCCCCAACTCCCCGCCTCTGCCTGCCTTAGGCAGTTTTGGCAAAATTCCTCCAGGATGACAGGCATCTATTCTGTTTACACAAGGCCCTGGTCACCTGTTACATACTCCAGACTGTGAGTCTCTGTTGATGGAAAAGGAGCTTTGGCTCTGGTTTCCTGCAGATGTTGAGTCTTCTGAAGACAATTCAAGCTAATACCTAGGCATAACAATGCCCCTGGCACTGGTTACTCTAGAACATTCTTTTTGAAAAAAGGCCATGTGGTTAACAGGCATTTGGCTCAACTGTTAACCTCAGGGCACGTGAAGGACACCCTTCACAGGATCTGGGATTGTGCTCTGCTGGTTGGCTGGACCCCCTTGTTCTTTGCCACTCCCTTCAGAATCCTGGTGCCATGTTGGACATGGCACAGTGAAGGGTGGAGGGCTTCGTTTGGATCCCAGATTTGCCCTCTTCCACCTCTGTGGCCTTGAATATGGCACTGACTCTGTTTAGGCCTCAGTTTCTCTTCTGTAAAATGGGTCTGAACTGCCAGTTTGTATGACATTTGCTGTGGGAAGGTACATGAAGGGGCTTTGTGAGGGACTGTCGTATGGGTTCCTCAGACTGAAGTGTTCACACACCTTCTTCCTTTGGAGTAACCTGGTGCCATGTTTAGTATCTCCTCTATTGAAAGTCAGCTCCATGACGCTAGGAAGACTGTCTGCTTCACCTACCCCTCTACTGCCAAAGCCCAGCCCAGTGTCGACTGCTGAGAGCACTAATTAAATGTTTGTTGAGTGAATAAATGAGTGAACAAGTGACTTGAGACTCCCAGAACTGCATGTTCCTTTTCTTTAAACTGTCTCTGGCTCTGCATCCCATCCGTTCATTTCTTTAATGGATGTTTTCTGAGCATCCACTATATACCAGGTACTGTTCGAGGCACTGGGTAAGGAGCAAGGGACACATCAGATGTGCCCTGTATGAGTTGACTGTTGCCGCTGTAACAAATTGCCATGAGCTTAATGACTCAAAGGAGCAGAAGTTTATAACTCTACAGTTAAGGAGTCAGAAGTCCAAAATCAGTTTCACTGGGCTCAATATCAAGGTGTCTGCAGAGCTGTTTCCTTTAGGAGGTTCTAGGAAAGAATCCATTCCCTTGCCTTTTCCCAGCTTCTCAAGGGCTGCCTGCGTGCCTTTGCTCATGGCCCTACATCTGTCCAACCTCTGCTTCCGTTATCACATCTCCTCCTCTGATCCTCTGACTTGGATCCTCCTGCCCCCATCTCATAAGGACCCTTGTGATTATACTCAAGTTTCACCCAGAGAATCCAGGATAATCCCCTCATCTCAGGATCCTCAACTTAAACATATGCAAAGTCCCCTTGGTCATGTAAGGTAACATATTCCCAGGTTCCTGGAACGAGGATGTGGACGTCTTGGGAATGGAGTTGGGGGAGAAGGGCCTTATTCTGCCTGTCACAGTCTCTGCCCTCATTGAGTTTATACCTTAGTGGAAGAGACAGGTGTTAGCCTAGCAAACAGACACACGAAAATAGGATTATAAATTGTGGTAAGTGCTGTGAGGAGAGAACAGTGCTACGAGCAAGTCAAGAAGAGAACAAGTTTAGGCTGAAATATCAGAAGCAGCTGAAGGCAGGAGGGGAGTTGTTCAGGCAGACAGAGGGGAGTACACGCAAAGCCCCTTTTACCAGAAAGGGCTGGAAACATGTGACTGATGGCTCGGAGTGCCCATAACCAAGGCACCAGGCAAGGATCAGAGCTGCAGGGCTGAGGCCTGGTGGGGCCTTGCAGGGATGCATGGTTTGGGCAGGGGGTGATTTGATCTTTCCACCTTCCTTCTAGATCCTTTCTTTCAGATGGCCACTGAGGCTGCTTTCTGAGGAGTCCATAGGGAAGGAATGGGGGCTTGAGAGTGGAAGAGCCTTCAAAGTAGCCTGTTTGTCTCTTTGACCTCTGGTCACCTGCAACCTCTCAGTTCCTGAACCCTCTTTGATACCAGACAGCCAGGAGCCACTCAGAGTCATCAGCTGCCCCTCTGACCCACTTCTTTCTGGTGTCCGTCATCAGCAAGAACAGGCGGGGCTCACAGCACCCTTTCCCTCCTCCTCTGGCCAAGACTCTCTCCCTTTCAGTCATCAGGAACAAGCTGTCCTCAGGCCATGGAGGTCCTAGCAGGAGTCAGAGGCTGTGTGTGGAGGCATTTGCCGGGTGTCCATTGCTGGACACCTGTCGCTTCTCAGAGTGACACCCATTCTCCATCACCAGCCCCACCTCCTTAAAAGAATGTTTAACTGCCAGCTAACCTTTTCTGCAGACACTGAATCCCCAGTTCCAGTTGGGGAGGGAAGAGATCAGCTAAGTCTCTTGAGAATCCCATGAAATTTTTCTTTTTTAATTTTAGCTCCTGTTGACTAATAAAATGTCCAAATGCAATGAAAAAAAAAACCTAAGTTATCTAATGGAAGAAGGGTCCCTGACATCATGGAGGTCAGATTTCTTTTAAAGCTGTGTTCTGTAACCTTGAACGAGTTGCTGCCCAAACTAGGTACTTTGTTTTCCAGAATCAAAAAATACATCCATTTGGATTCCAGCTAGATTCAATATTTGGGGGATTGCTGTTCTAAAAGAGACTTGAGTAATTCAACAAACATGAGCAGCTCACTCACTGGGTACAAGGCACCAAGCCAGGTGCTTGGATCCTGAATACCAGAACTTGCTGTCCATTCTGGGATGGGGGTGAGGTTTATAAACCAGTTCCACCCTCAGGACCAGCTCATGACTGAGTTCTTTGAAACTCTCTGTCTATAATGAATTATAAAGCATTCTTGTCCGTTAGTTAAGAGAACTTAGAAAGATACCAGCTTATGCATCGCTGTTAACCTTGGTTCTGCCTCATCCCTGAACTCTTATCTCATGTAATGATGAGCTCAGCCCTATGTAGGAGAGATTATTATTGGTCCCCATTTCACATATCTGGAAACTGAGACTTGGCGAGAGATGCCCAAACGTTCACAGGCAATCAAAGGAGGAACACAGATTCAGCCCTACAGGATCGGCTTCTGGACTCCAGGTTTGGAGCCACTGTACTAATTCTTGGTGAGCCAGCTTGTCTCTGAATGGATAAAACTGTTTCTGGAAGTGTATTCACCAGCTCAGACTCATATCTGATCCCATCCCTGCTCACCACCTTTACTTGAGGACATAAAACTTTCTGTGACCTGTCCCCTGCCCCTGACATCCCTCTTACCCCCTGATCCAGGTTCTCCACCCCACTGGAGCAGTGCTAACACTGGAAACCATGGGGATGTCTGGAACAGCTGGCCTCCAGTGAACAGATGGAAAGTAAAATTAATTGTAGGAAAATCGGCAGTGAATCTGAGGAATTTTCTTTTATATTATCTTTCCTTAAATACGGAAATTAATTTGTGCCTTTGCTAGGCAGAATAATGGTCTGATCCTGGGTCCTGTTAATACGTTACTTTACACAGCTAAAGGAACTTTGCAGCTGTTACTGAATTAAGGATCTTGAAGTGGAAAGATAACCCTGGATTGTCTGGGTGGATTCTAAACGCAGTCATGAGGATCTTTTATAAGAGGGAGACAAGGCGATCAAAGACAGTAGAAGGCGACGTCAGGATGGAAGCAGCGACTGGGGTGATGGAGGTGTGAGCCAAGAAATGGAGGTAGATTCTCCAGCTGGAAAAGGCAAGGAGAAAGTTCTCCTCTGGAGCCTCCAGAGAGAACAAGCCGCCCATGACTGTTTTCAGGCTTCTGACCTTCAGAACTCTAAGAGGATAAATTTGTGTTAAGCCATCCAATTTATGATAATTTGTTACAGCAGCAATAAGAAAACCAATACAATGCTCAGTGCAGAAAATTAGAAAAACATGGAGACACATAGAGGAGACACGTAGACCACCTTCATCCAGTGCTCCTGGCCCTATCCCCAGCTTCTGGCAGTCCCAAATCCGATCTCTGTTTCTGTGAGTTTGATTTTTTTTTAGATTCTGCATATAAATGAGATAGTACTGTTTATCTTTCTCCATCTGACTTATTTTACTTAGCATGGTACCCTCGAGGTCCATCCCTTTTGTTGCGAACAGCAATGGCAAGATTTCATTCTTTATCATGGCTGAGTAGTATTCAATTGTGTATGTATGTGTGTGTGTGTGTGTGTATGTATATATACACGTATTTTCTTTATCCATTTGTCTATCGATGGGCACTTAGGTTATTTCCACACCTTTGGATGCTGATTTCTTTTCCTTCAGATATATACCCAGAAGTGCAATTGCTGGATCATCTGGTAGTTCTAATTTTTACTTTTTTAGGAGCTGCCTAATGTTTTCCACAGTGGCTGCACCAATTTACATTCCCACCAGGGGTGCACAAGGGTTTCCTTTTCTTTACGTCTTTACCAATATTTGTTATTTCTTGTCTTTTTTGGTAATAGGAATCCTAACTGTGAGGTGATACGTTATTGTGATCATAAAGGATTTTCTTAAGCCACTATAACCACTCTGCCAGAAGGGAGAAAATTAATGTGTTAGATTATGGGTTTAGAGACTTCTCTCTACGTGTGTGTCTTTATGCATTTAACAAAGATGAGATTGTGCTCAGGATGGCTCTCCGAGGTGGGGTGCTCTGTCTTCAGGGAGTTTCAATGGGAGGGTTGGCTTGAATGTTTCCGGATTCTTTACACATGTTCTCAGTTGCTTAGAATTTGGGGTGTCTGCAGAAGTCTGGAAACTGTCAGGGGTGGGCAGAGGACCACAGGGTGGCTACAGGAGCCCCATTTGTTACCTGAAGGGCCAGCTCCGGGGCGGCACTCACTGTGGTGTTTTCTTTCTTTTGCAAGCGTCCCACTACTACAAATACAGGCAGCAGTTCATCTTCCCAGGTGAGTTTCCTATGAGCTCAGTTTCTTCCAAGCGAGCCCACCGAGGCGTGGCAGCTGCTGTGAGGGGACAGAGGCGAATGTTGCCGGAGTGTACGAGCCCAAAGAGGATCAGGTGGAACCATCCAGACCACAGGCTAGCTACTGGATGTGGAGGCAGGGGTAAAAAGGGTGGGGAGTCCAAGGACTCAGTGGCACCAATGAGGTCCCAAAGCACAAATGGAAAGGCCTGAGTGGGTGGTCTGCAGTGCAAGGATGGGCAAGGGTGGGGAGGGGTCCAGAACCCCATGGTGGGGGAGAGATGGTCAAAGGGGCTGGAATCGGGCATGGGAGACATGAAACCAAGAGGCCTCATCATCCCAAAGGGGACTCAGGAGTGAGGAGAACCCAGAGATGATGCTTCAGTGGGTGCTTCGGGCCAGAGGCTTGGGGGCTCCGGCAGCCCCATCGGTGTCAATGGGGAGTTTTGTTCAGGATGTCATCTTGACTACTCATGCATCTCAGCAGGTAAATTCAAGTGGTCAGGGAAAGGAGAGAGTGGATTGGGCAGCCAGGGACTCCTGATCTGGTGAGAAGTTTCCAGCCACCGGCATCTTCCAGGAATCAGGCTTTTGGGGGAGCTTGTGGACCCCTTGTCTGGTTTCTGACTGTCCAATCTTTGGCTCTCAGATGTGGTGCCAGTGCCAGAGACGCCGACGCGGGCGCCCCAGGTCATTCTGCATCCAGTGACCTCGAATCCAATGTAAGTGGGGTAGAGACCTCTCCCCCTGCTCTGGCCTTTCAGTTTGCTCAGGATCCCTGTCTTCTTTCTTCCTCTTCCTGGAATTGATGGGGTGGGAGGCAGGGTTGGGGGAAGCTTGAGGGGGCCACAGAGACAAGCAAATAACTTGGGCAAAGAGAGGGAGAATGAGACAGCCCAGGCCGAGAGGCACAGTGCCAGTCCCTGTGAGTCACTTCTGCCGTGTGTCTCTGGTCTCGCCAATCAGGTGTGACTTCAGGGGCCGGACCATTTCCTTCAGACCCCCAGATCCTCCTGTGGTCAGAAAGACAACTTCTCCCAGGCAATAGCTAAACCTTAATGGAAGGGCAGTTATTCTACATCATTATCCACTGCTTAAAAAGGAAAATTTAGGTTTATACTAGAGATCAGTAACTTACAGCCAATGGGACAGACCCATGTTTTTGTAAATAAATTTTGTTGGAACACTGCCATGCCCATTTATTCACAACATGCTGTCTATGGCAGCATTTGGACTACAGCAGCAGAGATGAGTCGTTCCAACAGTGACCGCTGTGTGGCCATTAGACCCTCAAATATTTACTATCTGGCCCAGCAAGTTTGCCAATCCCTGGTTTCTAACATTACAAAAATAAAATGAGCTTATTTTGTGAAATTTAAACTATTCTATAAAAAAAAGAAAAAGAATAATTTATAATTGCACCACTCTTAGAAGTATGCTCTATTCATATTTTACATACTTGGGATCTAAACTGTGTGCGATTTCCATCCTGCTCTGTTCATCCCTTAACGCTATAACATCATCTTTTTCATACTATTCCAGACTCTTCATACGCATTGATTTTAAAATACCATATTGATTTGGAATGATCTCCTTAACCGTTTCTCTACTGCTGGATTTTACATCTTCCCATATTTCACTGTTATAAACAGTTCTGCAATGAACATCTTTGTGTGTGATGTCTTTAGCTTCCTTAGAATACAAGCCCTCTTTCTAGGAGGCTATTGCTCATGCAGCCAAAGTGAAATCACCTTCCATAACTTCTTTGGTTGTGACCCAAGTCTAGGGCATGCTAAGGACCCAACTTTGGTTTGACATCTTTCCAAACTCACATTTTTGCCTATCTGGTTTTTCTTCTGGCTCCCCCAGCTGCTCCATACTTTCTGACCCGTGTTACCGACTTTGTTAAAGACCCAAATGGTACATCTCTGAGATCAAAGGAGCAGCAGTTTGCCGGAGGATGTTGTGCTGACATCTAGCTCCAGATCGTTTCTCTACAGCACATAAACCAGTTCCACAATTTGTGCAAGATGAACTCCAGGTTATTAACTGAGAGTCAGGGAGTGCTAGTGAAAAACGGAGTCAATAAGTGCCCACGATCTGCTTAAATGTGTGTGGAGTGATGGGAACTGACTCTTTGCAGCAGGGAAATCATTTAATAGCCCCGGCTGCTGTAATCACGCCTTAATGCAAGCCGAGGAGGGCAGCCCGTTCTGTTGGGCGTGAGGAGGGACTCCAGCTGCATTGTTCCACCTCCCCCGGGGCATCAGATTTCCAGCGTGCAGTTTCTGCCTTTCAAAGCTGTACTATAAATTATTGGTTAATAGGGTGGCAGATGCTACTTCTTTCTTCTTCTTTGAGCTCTTACAATCTTTCAGCCTCCCTCTCACCAGGAGTCTCTCCAGCAAGTGGATTGACTCTGTCTGCAGGGTTGGCAGCTTCCTGGTGAGGTCTGAGAGTCAGGATAGGGGAGCCCCCATCAAATAAGGAGATGGGTTGGGGGAATCTGCTAAGCTTCCATGGTGGCCACTGTGATCCTTTTCTCCCACCAGTTTCAGTTCACTCTGGAAACATCCTCTACCTTAAAAACCCACTCCCCCCACCAAATTCTTTAACACACGCTGTGCCTTGCATTTCCCTCACGTATCGTGTGCTCCAGCAGGCCCACAAATCCCCTGCATGTGCACCCAACTCACACGCACAGAGAGCAACCCCTGCACAGAGCACATCCCATGACACCCACACGGCCCTCAGTGGACACTCAGCACTCGCGGTGTGTGTGCCCCCAGCTCCTATACCCGGCTTGTTCCTGTGCTCAGAACACAAATGTGGCTCAGGAGCTCAAGAATGCATGGGATACACACACGCGTGCATGCACACACACACACACACCTGTGTCTTCCAGTCCAATGCAATCTGCCTCCTCCTCCTCGTTCTCACTCACCCATCTCCATGGAACGTGATTGGCAAGGTCCAACTCAAAACAATGCGAACTTTCAAATTCATCCAGTAATCCTCTCTCTTGGGCATTTCCATCATCATCCATTTATTCAGTTCATACCTAACTTTTGACCCTTGTTACTCATAGCCTTTCTACACTAGTATATAAATATTCCTTAAGGTCAGGAAGCCATGTCAGTTTCAATGCTGTATCCCTCTAAGGGTCTGGCACTGTTCCTGACTCTTAATTCTAATCAAATGGGTGAATGAATGAATCCTTCCAAAGAATCCTTCCAAAAGATTCAGAACTGTAGAGATATGATTAATTCTTTCCTAAGGAACACCTAGAGCTCTGGGGATTCTGCCATCCATGGCATTTTATAAGGAATTTATAAGGCCAATTTATACAGAAATTGCTAGATTAGGGGAAACCAACAAAGAAAAATGAGCCCTGAGCAGACCAGAAAGTCCATTTAAAACAATGTCCTTGTGCACCTCTCCTTGGTGGCGAGGTTATGGATTATTTTAGACACAAGCAGTGAAGAGAAATTGGAGAAAAAGGCTTAATGGAGAGCTTCACATTTTAAGACGTTTCATACATGGATCAAGTCAATGCATGCACCCATCATTTCACCCTAGGGTCACGTTTATTTTTCTTTCTTTAAAGCTTGGAAGGAAATCCATTACTTCAAATTGAAGTGGAGCCAACCTCGGAGGTGAGAACCAGAGAGCGATGAAGCAAATGAAGCAACTTTTTCCGGGGCCTGCCCACTTGGCAAAGGCGATTGATGTCTTTGATGACACAGAGGGCTTGGGGTGGACTGGGGATACAGTGCCCTGCTTGATGGACAACTAACAAGCAAGGGGCCCCTCCTGGTGCCAAGCCTAATGGGCCGTTAACATGGTGTGCATCACGGAAAAGCTAGTTGTGCAGAAGTTGGCAGGTGATCTGCATTCTTAGTTGAAAATTCAGCTCAGAGCCAGTGAGTACCAAGGGGGATGTGCCCCACTACTTTCTGAAGAATATGTGAGAGGAGGGGACGAGGGCCTCAGGGTCTCGGGCTTAGTGTGGTGTTAAGAATGTTCTGGGGCCTCTTCCCACCTGCCAGAACTCCTAGAGGAATAAACGAAGTCTTTGGGGTGAGAACCAGAGCCCTGACTCTTCAACCCTGCTGGTAGGTCCTGAACTGAGGGGAATAGAGTCAGGGTCCCCAGAGCAAATCGTGTCCTTTTCTGGAACGATCACAGTAGCTGGAAAGTGACCCTGAATGAAGCTGTATTTCCCATGTCATTTCTCCTGAACATGCCTTTGGGAGTAGCTTGCTCAGGTTTGGGGTTTAGAGAGACTGCACTCGGCCAAGGGGCCTCCTTCTCCGGCCGTCTTGTCAGGCTCCAAGCCCATGAAAATCACCACCACCTCCCCCCCGCCACCCCCCACTGGGCTCAGGCCGCTGCTGCTTGCACATTCCAGCTGAAGAAGCCAAGGCACCAGGCCTCAGGTGTCTCCGGACACCACGCTGGGAAGTCGGATCCCTAGGCCTGGAGTTTCTAACTGTTGCAGTGGTCACGTCTAAGTGTGCCTGAGTCATGTGGGCGTGCAGTGAAAATGCAGAGTCCTGGCTCTGGCCTGCGGATTTTCTGATTCAGAAAATCTGGCTGGGGCCCACGAGTCTGTATTTTTTTTCAGCCATCCTGGCAGCTGTTTTGTACAGGCAGTCAGGTCTGTGCAAAGAACTCAAGAGATCTTTGCCTCACGGAAAACCTCACACCACCCCCAGGGGCAGATGTCATTAGCCCCACTTTATGATAAGTCAAGGAAGGCCCAGAGAAGTGAAGCTCCTTGCCCAAGGTCACACAGTGGCCAGATTCCAGCTCATCTGGTCTGACTGTTAAGCCCATTCTGTCAACCTCTCACTCTTCTATCTCCTGCCTTCCCAACTGAACAGGAACCCCAGGCCTCCGGCCTATACCGAGTACCTCTGACATCTCCTGGTTTCTGCCTCATCAATTCAAATTCCTCCAAGGGAACGAAGGCCCTCTCTGTTAAGGATTGTCACATGTTATATGCAGGTGTATAGGGTGTCCGTATTTCAGCTTGTTGTTTTTCTTACTCCCACATAAATAACCAGACAAGTCAGAACATCATGGTCTAGTAGGAGGGCATCAAATATTAGGAGGCTAGAGACCTGAATCTTAACCCTTGCTCTGCCTGGCAGCCTGACCAGAGCTAGGCACTTCCCACAGGGACCAACCATCCCTGTCTGCCGGTTTCCCAAGTGTGAGACTGTCAGCTCCCAAATGGGCAAAGTCCTGGGAAACCAGGATAGGTGGTCCCTGCCCCCCAGCATTTCTTCTCTCTGAGCTTCAGTTTCATGATCTCCCTTTCAGCTCCTTCACTTCAGCACAGTGATAGACAGGAGGTACTTGGGCAAATAGAGAGACATGTGTGCACTGGCCAAAAACACACAGTGGGGACCTGGTGGGCAGGCGGGATGCTGACGGGAACTGACCCCTCTCCCTCTCTGGCCGTAGAATGAGGAGGGCCACGACGAGGCCGAGGAGTCGGAGGATGACTTTGAGGAGATGAACCTGTCCCTCCTCTCGGCCCGGAGCTTCCCTCGCAAGGCCAGCCAGACCAGCATCTTCCTCCAGGAGTGGGACATCCCCTTCGAGCAGCTGGAAATCGGCGAGCTCATCGGGAAGGGCCGCTTCGGGCAGGTGTACCACGGCCGCTGGCATGGCGAGGTGGCCATCCGGCTGATCGACATCGAGAGGGACAACGAGGAGCAGCTCAAGGCCTTCAAGCGGGAGGTGATGGCCTACAGGCAGACGCGGCATGAGAACGTGGTACTGTTCATGGGCGCCTGCATGAGCCCGCCACACCTGGCCATCATCACCAGGTCAGTCCCGCCTGGGTTCCCCACTGTCATATTCATTCCCAAAGCTCTGCTTCCGGCAGCATTGAGCAGCGGGGGTTCTGGTAGATTCAACATTCTGGTGAATAGAGGGTCTGGCTTTACCAATCACATCTATGGTTTGAAGCTTTGAGATTCCAGAAAATGCTATTTGTGCTGCAACTCTGGTTGAGAAGTTCTGTGGAGAGAGCTCCACGTGGGAAGTCAGAAAAGCTGGTATTGAATCCCCTTGTGCTCCACACTTGTGAAAAAGCGTCTTTGAGACTCACTTTCTCCAAATGTAATTGAATGGATTAGACTAGCTCGGGTGTCAGCAAACTTTTCCTGTTAAAGGGCCCAATAGTGTTTTCGGCCTTGCAGGCCGTAAGGTTTCTGCAGCAGCAGCTCGTCTCTGCTACTGTAGTGTGAAAGCAACCTCAGACAGTCTATAAGTGGATGTCTGTGGCTGCGTGCCAATAAAGCTTTGTTAACACAACCAGGCGATGGGCTGGGTTTGACCTACAGACCCTAGTTTGTTGAACCCGGACTAACATTCTGATGACTGATTCCGGCTTTCATTAAAACAGCGGCGCACATTTGTAGGGCTCCACCGTTGTTCTTTTAAATATTCAGGATCCATGGTTGATAGCTGTACAAAAGGGGTGGTTAACAGAGAAGTGACAGTAGGAGCATATCAGATGTTGGGAACTTTTTTGGACTTGCTGTCTCTAACCTCCCGCAGTGATGTAGGCATGGGGAAAAATAACTGTAGATTCAGTTGAGCAGTTGTGGAACAACCTTTTGATGTGTTTTTAAGCTGGGGCCTTTGCTCTCCTATCACTTAGGACGAGCCACAGCATCAGTGTTCTTGTGCCAAGGGTCCATTAGGAATCTTCTCATTCTTAATCTCAACACAGGCAATAAGATCCCAAGTACACAAGCCTTGCGTCTTGGTAAGTGCTATGGTGGGAGCTGTGGGCTCAGGGAAGAGCTGGTGTGTCTTTGATCTGTTCCCTTGTGATCCATACAAACCCTCTTTGAGTCCATTTGTAAGACCTGGGTGATGGGTAGAAGCTGTGTTATCATCTGTCACCATTGATTATGCAGCTGGTGGGTTGACTGGAACTTGTGTGTCAAATGGTAAGTGCTTGCAAAGGATTAGAGATCTAAGGATGGCTCTTCAACCCTTCTTTAAACCAAGGAAGAAATGGTCAGCTCTCACTTCTACACAGGACCAGAAGTGGCTATCAGATAATAAGCCAGATCATATTCGGGGCTGAGTTGCTCTGAGTAGAGGAGTGGATCAGTAAGCTTTTCTGAGTAACAAACACCCCCAAACTTCACAGTTTCTCACTAGTCTGTACACAGTTCTTCTGTGGCTGGGGTCTTGGATGTGTCTGTGGTCTGCTGGCAGGTCAGGTTGAGGGCTGGTCAGTCTCGAATGCCTTTGCTCACGTGAGTGATGGTTGGACATGTGTCTGATGGTTGGCAGATTGTCAGCTGGGGTGCCTCAGTTCTTCTACACGTGGCCTCTCACCCCCCAACAGGTCAGCTTGGGCTCCTTCCCATGGTGGTCTCAGAGTTCCAAGTGCAGCAAGACAGCAAGAGGTCAAACCCTGATGCACAGTGGCATTCGCATCTCTGTCTGTGTTGCATTGGCTGATGTCCAGTGGCCAAAGCAAGTCACGTGGCCCACCTCTATCCAAGGCGTGCAGAACAGACTCTACCTCTGGCTGGGAGGATTTGGAACGCCATTGTTGCGAGAATGTTCATTCAGGGAGAGGGCCAGTGTGTGGTTGTTTTCCCGCCTACCACTGCCAGCAAGCCCCTTAGCTCCCTTTTCTTTCTCCTTTCTGGTATGTATCATCTATATTAGCAGGCTGTCTGCAGTCCTTTACTTGGGGTACACAAGTCTGATTAGAAGATAGTCTTTCCCACCACCACTGGTTTCTGTCCCTGTTCCCACCAGTCTGTTAGCCCAACTCCCTCTCTCTGATCAGCTCCTCACCTTCTGGCCTGCTAAACCCCTCTTTTTCAAATCCTCAAATTAGAAATTCAAAATCCATCACCTCTTCTCCTGTGCCTGAACCCTCTAAGGACCTCCTGGCCTCTGACTTTTTCCAGGAGTATCAATGGAACCCACTTACCCATGCCTCCCTCCCTTCTTCCCCAAGGGCTGGCTAATTGGAAATGGATGGATGCAGTTAGCAGCCTTCCTTGAAAAAAAGAGTGGCCATTATGAAAATGTGTCGCTCCCCCTGCAAGCCAGCTGCGTTGGCGGCCCCTTTTCTATTATATACAGAATCCTGAGTCCCCCTCCCCAAGCACCATAACTGCCTGCAGATTTCACAAATAGCACAGCCTTTTCCTGGCACCGCGATAAAGACTTCGCAGCTTTGGGACATATAATTGGTCTCTGAAGTGTTTTGGTATTTTGTTTGAAGAAGCCAGATGAGCCCCAAAGAAGTGGCATTTATTCCATATTATTGTGTCATTATATATTTATCTGAAGGAGGGGCCAGGTGCCCTCCTCATTCCCGTTCAACACCATCCACTTGTTGGCCACCCAGGTTTCTTATCTGAACGTTCAGTTTGAAACCAAATATTTGAGTAATTCGATTAATCACTTACATTCGTGCAGTTGGCTGGCAGAGGTTGATGGTTGGATGCAAGCCAACCAACTGGAACAGCCTCTGGACCCTGGATTTATTTTACAGGGAACATAAAACCAGATAATCACCTGGCATATTCTGGATAAATTCACAATGGCATGTTCTAGCCAATTACTTAGTAATTATCATCGAAGTTAACACGTATTTCTAAGATTAGCTTCCTTGTAATGCGGTGTGGGTGGCTCTTGGGGAGTGAGTAATAACCAACTAGTTACCCAATTGCTAGAGCCACAAATGCAATTAGCAGCAAGATTGCTAAATCGTTTCACGATTGGGTCATTATAGGATTATTGCCAGGCTATTGACCGTCTGCACAATCACTCATTTTTTTAAAGCCCCAGATGGAATTTGAAAGCCAATAAAGATAGGATTGAATGAAAGCATCTCTTGTCCTTCTCCCTTGCTGCAGAGTCTCTTAGATCTCAGTTTTCCCATCTGTAAAATGAACAGGTAGAAGCAGATGTTGGTTGCAGGGTCCTTCTTTGGTTCTCTGAGCCTGGGCCACTTCAGAAGCAGTCTGGAACAGCCCTGGAACCATGCTTCCCAAAATACAGCCCACCAGGGCCACCTGCATAAGAACCACCAAAGGGAGGAAGGTCATTAAAATGCAGATTCCTGGGTGCCACCTCTATTCATTTCCTAGGGCCATCAAGACAAATGGCTACAAACTTGATGGCTTAAAGCACCATGCATTCATTCTCTTACAGGTGTGGAGGTCACAAGTTTGGAGTGGGTCTTGCTACAACCAAAGCAGGGCTGCTTTGTTTTCTGGAGGCTTTGGAGCTTTTAGAGCTCCCAACTTTTAGAGCTGCCTTCCTTGCATCCCTTGGCTTGTGGCCCCTTCCTCCATCTTCAAAGCCAGCATTGTGGCATCTTACTTCCACTGACGCAGGTCACATCTCTCTTATAAGGACTCTTGTAGGACCTACCCAGGTAATCCAAGATAATCTCCATTTCAAGATGTTTGACTTAATGGCAACTGCAAAGTCCCTTTTGCCATATAAACTGACAGTGACAGTGTTCAGCAATTAGGAACTGGATATCTCTGGAGGCCATTCTCCAGTCTATTGAATTTTCCTCAATCTGGTGGATCAAGTCTATTTGTAGGTGAAGCCTTTTTCAACCAAGCTCCCATTCTAATTCCAACAAACACTTGGGATCCAGCCCTAAAGAGTATCGGCAGGGAGTATTATTTAAGTGCACAGTGTAGGTGTCAGATGCGTCCAGCTACTGCAGACGGAAATGGAAACAAGGAAATTTCCAAGGAAGACAGACTGGACAGAATTACAAAGAACTGGAACCTCAATGGGAGGTAATGTGTTACCTATCTGGTGACAGGAGTCTGGGCCAACCTGCCTTAGCTTGATGCCATGGAGACGAAACACATCCCTAAAGTTGATGTCTCCGGGAGGGCCTCCCCAGGGCAGCCTGATGCCCCTGAACCCACCCTGGCCACGTCACAGATGTGGAGACGCCAGAGGGAGCCAGGACAGGAGCACAGATCTCCACCACCAGTACGCCTCCTCCCCTGACAGTTTGAAAACCCCATCCTTCTCCAGGCTTGTCCACCCACCCATCCACCCATCCATCCATGCAACGGATATTTAGTAAACTCTAATTAAGCACCAGGCATTTTGCTGGATGTTAGGGGGCGATAGTGAGCAAGACAGGCATGGACTGGGTTAATAGAGGGCTATCATTTTATTTGGAGAGACAGCAGTAAATACTAAAGCAATAGAGATCGTTTGAGTAGGTCCCAGCCTGTTGAAGGAAACAAACTGGAGAGATGTGCCGCAGAGGGACTTGGGTATCAGGGTAGTTTTAGCGATGTGTGTGTTGGGGTGGGGTGGTGTCCAGGCAGCCTCTCTGAAGCAGTGGTATTTGGGCAGAGACCCTGATGCTAGGAGCCAGTGGGGGCAGGGCACACCCCAAAGAGCGAATAGCAAATGCAAAGGCCCAGGGGTAGGAATGAGCAGAGGGTGATTAAAGGACCAGAAGGAAGACTGTGGTGGCAGAGCCTGGTGGGTGAGGGCAAGAGGGTAGACAACGAAGGTAAAGAACCGGGCAGGAGCCAGACGGGGGAGGGGAGGGGCTCTCTAGCTGGTTTGGGGGGCAGGGTTTAAAACAATGCCAGCACCTACCCCAGTCTCTCATCCTTGGCACTGTGACCTTCTCATCCTCAGCCCTGTGGCCTTTGGGGCTGGACGATTCATTTATGGCGGCTGTCCTATGCATTCGAGGCACTCCCTGCCCCCTGCCCACTAGGCACCAGGAGGACCAACTCCCTAGTTGTGATAACCCAAATGTCTTTAGATTGCCAACACCACCTGGGGGCAAAGTCGCCCCAGTTAAGGACTCTAGTTCCCAGAGAGCCTCTAATTAGTCTAGATGGGGCTCTGCCCTCAGTACAAAGCCTCCCCAGGTGACTCTTTTGGTGGCCAGGAGACCCTCCTTCATAGAACCTAAAAGCTGGATGAGAGGTCTGAATTTTATGCTCAGTGCAGCAGGCAGGGACAGTATCCAGTGTGTTTGGGGGCAAAAAGTGAGAAACTTCCAACATGAAGGGTATTGCAGAGTGTTTTTAAAGAAGGGAGTATTTTGATGGCTGCCAAGGTAACAACAGTTCAAAGAAATGTCACTTTTTCTGCCCTAACTTCCCAAAACGATCAAAGAGCTGGTGGCTTCGGCAGGTGCCAGCATCCACTCCCACCGCCCATCCCATTGCCCCTGGCCAGACCAGAAAGCACTGTGTTATAAAGACCACCTTGTCGTGATTGCTATACTAACAGTGAATGAGGGTCTGCACCAGCAGAGGGGAAGCTGCCAAGTGTGAGCCTAGGGAGAAAGAAGCTGCCCCATCCCTCCCAGAAAGGTTTATCACAATGTCCCGATGTCCTCTTTACATTCTGCATCAGCCAGGGCAGGAGGACTTGGAGAGCTGTGAGCCAGGTAGAGGCTTTTCTTGCCTTTTCTAACAGCTAAAGGAGGCAGCATAGCTGATCCTCATTGTTAAAACCATTTCCCTGACTGAGGGGCATTTATTTAACGATAATAAATGCAGAATCCTCCAGAAGCAACAGATTCCAGCAGCCTTCAGCAAGGCACAGTGACGGTCTCCTGGTTATCAATGTGCCCATTTTCAGTTGAGTTCAGTGGCTCAGTCATGTCCGACTCCCTGCGACCCCATGGATTGCAGCACGCCAGGCCTCCCCGTCCATCACCAACTCCCAGAGTTTACTTAAAATCATGTTCACTGAGTCAGTGATGCCATCCAACCATCTCATCCTGTCGTCCCCTTCTCCTCCTGCCTTTAATCTTTCCCAGCATCAGAATCTTCCAGTGAATCAGCTCTTCACATCAGGTGGCCAAAGTATTGGAGTTTCAGCTTTAGCATCAGTCCTTCCAATGAATATTCAGGACTGATTTCCTTTAGGAGGGACTGATTGGATCTCCTTGCTGTCCAAGGGACTCTCAAGAGTCTTCCCTAACACCACAGTTCAAAAGCATCAATTCTTGGGCACTCAGCTTTCTTATAGTCCAACTCTCACATCCATACATGACTACTGGGAAAACCATAGCCTTGACTAGACAAACCTTTGTTGGCAAAGTAATGTCTCTGCTTTTGAATATGCTGTCTAGGTTGGTCATAACTTTTCTTCCAAGGAGTAAGCATCTTTTAATTTCATGGCTGCGGTCACCATCTGCATGATTTTGGAGCCCCCAAAAATAAAGTCTGCCATTGTTTCCATTGTTTCCCCATCTATTTGCCATGAAGTGATAGGACCAGATGCCATGATCTTAGTTTTTTGAATGTTGAGCTTTAAGCCAACTTTTTCACTCTCCTCTTTCACTTTCATCCAGAGGCTCTTTAGTTCTTCTTCGCTTTCTGCCATAAGGGTGGTGCCCATTTTACAGATGAGAAAACTGAGGTCAGAGAGGCTAAGGGATCCCTTGTCCAGATCATAGAACAGATAACTGGCAGAACCTGGAATTGAGCAGATGTACATCTGAATATATAGACATGCTCCTGATGGGTTGGTAGTTGAGGTAATTGGGAGTCAACATTATCAACCTTCTGTTCTGGAGTCTGCATGCTTGTGGGCAATGTGTAGATAACTTCTTTCACCTGGGGGTTTTAGTATCTGCAAAACAGGTCAGAGGATATAGCTCAGAATATTCTCTACAGCCCTTGAAAGTGAAAGTGTTAGTTGCTTAGTCATGTCTGACTCTTTGAGAACCCATGGACTGTAGCCAGCTGGGCTCCTCTGTCTGTGGGATTCTCCAGGTAAGGATACAGGAGTGGGTAGCCATTCCTTTCTCCTGGGGATCTTCCTGACCCAGGAATTGATCCCGGGTCTCCTGCATTGGGGAGGAACTAAAGAAAGGTCCTCGACTTCGCTTAATGGTTAAACTACTATTATTTTGTCTTGTTTGGCTGTTTTCCTTTGTCTCTGCATTTTCTCACTTTTCTAATTAAATTTTTCCTCCCAGGGAAGGCCTGGGAGGCCAAAATTTTTCTATAAATAAGAGGCAAGGGAAGGACATGGAGGGTGGGGTTTCTATCCCCAGAAAGCCCCATAGGGTTCTGCCCAGCTACGATCCCCTCTATTCTTTGATACTCTTCAGTCTTGAGAAGGAACAGGTGTAGGACGAGAAGGAGAAATCCTAAACTCGGCAGAGGAACCTGGCTTTAGGAGGGGACTAGGTTTCAAGGTGGGAATGAGATGGGCATGTCTGAGGACTACCAGGAAGCAAGAGCGAGTGATGGGAGGCAGGGGAAAGGAGCTACAGGGCCTCAGACATGCAGGTGAAGCCTTGGAGTCTATCCTAATGCAGGGGGAAGATTTTAAGCCGGAGCTGCTCCCACCACTCTAGAAGTTTCCTGAAGGCCAGGCTGCTGCCTCCTTTGACTCTCACCTGCTTGAATCAACTGTGTCAGAGCTCATTTGGTTGAGAGCAACAATGCCGTCAACCAAGCCCAGCTCTGAGGGACGCAGACAGAGGAAGTGGGACTCTGGGGTGTCCCGGCGGTCAGCGTGGTGTTTCTAGAGCTTTGGGAAAGATGCTGAATGGTTCCTCTGCCTTTGGGAACACAGCAAACTTCACCGCGATGCTCTCACAGGGATGGAAGTAGGGGAGAGTGACATGTTAGGGGCATTACCTTAAATAAACATCTGGTCTGAAAAGAGGGGCTCCGGCTGTGCACCCCAGGAAAGAGAGCGAAGGAAGGAGAACATTTCCCCACAGCTCTTGAGCAGGTTTTATTTCTCCTTTAGTGAGTGTCAGCAGTCCCCTTGCTGGGTGCCTGGAGCCAAGTGCAGTTCTGCAGTCATGTCATCCTGACTGTTCTGCCGGCACACACAGGACATCCACAGCCTGTCCTCATCTCCCAGGGATGAGATAGGAATGAAATCCCACGGGGCCTCATTTGCACAGCTTTTTAAGTCTGGTAAATATCAGGAGTTATTTAATAGGTTATTTATTTCCAGCTCCAAATCAGTTCCTGTTTTTCACGCTTTCAAACATAATAACTCCAGGCTGCTATCTTTGACACACGGAGGACCCTGCCTTTTTCTAAGATGGTAACTTAGTGCCTGAATGAGATCTTTTTTGTAACTCTGTACGTATGGCCTTTCTGATTTTTTTTTTTCTGTCTTCAGGCCACTTTGATTGTCCTAAATATATCATGCAAGAGTTGGGGGGAGGGGGGCCTGAGCACATGAAGATTCCATTCCCCCCATCATCTAGTGGAATTGACTTCCTTTTATGTTCAAAAAGCTGAATTGCTTTCTCTTTATATAAAGCACAGCTGAAAAGATTTTTTTGTCTGTGGCTGTCTTTAATTGTGCTGGAATGTAAGATGCCCCGGGACCTTTGTGAAGGAAGCCTATAAATGTGCTGCATCATCATCATCATTATTATTAGCATCATCTCATTTACATTGTACATGCCTGTTGGTAAATGATCATGTGACCAGCAGAGGACTTGGGTGGGTGAAAAGTCACGCCACTGCTTTCCTCAAATCTGAAAGATTCTACACTGGCCTGTGTGACACCATCTTCACTTGCCTCTTGTGTCTTACTACACAAGTGGTAACTCATTTGTTGTTGAAAATACAGATCAGCAAAAAGAAGAAAGTGAAATTCACCCAGAGTGTCTGCAGCCAGAGGCATTTTTGCTATGTTTCATTCTAGGCAGTTTTCTGAGTATATATGCCAACTCACAGTTTATGTTTGTCAGAGTAACAAGTAGCTGCTGTAACAAATAAGCCTTAAAACATTAAGTGGCTTAATACAAGAGAAACGTATTTCTCCTTTATGTAACAGTCCAAGATATGTGTTTCTGGATGGCAGGTGGCTGTTCTCCGCGTGTGGAGGGGTTCATGCTCAGTCCCATCTTTTGGAGTTTTTCCCAGGGCTGAGAGTCCTTTGCGTTTCGTTGGGGAAAGAGGAGAAGCATGCAGGGTCACATGGGCCACACACCATTTCACTCGTATGCCATGGACTGGCCCAGCCCCTGGGCCACACCTGACTGCCAGGGAGGCTGAGAAAGAGCTAAACTATATCCCTGGAAAGAAAACAACTTGGGTTTCAATGAAGAACCAGCAACTCTGTGACAAACACACATTTATGGGTAGGGTCGGTAAGATATGGAGAAAGAAATGGCAACCCACTCCAATATTCCTGTCTGGGAAATCCTGTGGACAGAGGAGCCTGACAGGCTACTGTCCGTGAGGTTGCAAAGAGTTAGATACAACTTAGCATGTTGTTTTTGTGGTTCAGTCACTCAGTTGTGTCCAACTCTCTGCGACCCCCTAAACGGCAGCCAGGCTGCAGGCTTCCCTGTCCTTCACCATCTCCTGGAGTTTGCTTAAACTCATGTCCACTGAATCAGTGATGCCATCCAACCATCTCATCCTCTGTTTCCCTCTTCTTCTCCTGTCTTCAATCTTTCCCACCATAACGGTCCTCTCCAATGAGTTGGCTCTTTGCATCAGGTGGCCAGAGTATTAGAGTTTCAGATTCAGCATCAATCCTTCCAATGAGTATTCAGTGTTGATATCCTTTAGGACTGACTGGTTTGATATCCTTGCAGTCCAAGGGACTCTCAAGAGTCTTCTCCAGTACCACAGTTCAAAAGCATTAATTCTTTGGCACTCAGCCTTCTTTGTGGTCCAGCTCTCACATCCATACGTGGCTACTGGAAAAACCATAGTTTTGACTGTACTCACCTTTGTCAGCAAAGTAATGTCTCTGCTTTTTAATATGCTGTCTAAGGCTTGTCATAGCTTTCCTTCCAAGGAGGAAGCATCTTTTAATTTCATGGATGCCGTCACCATCCACAGAGATTTTGGAGCCCAAGAAAATAAAATCTGTCACTGATTTCATTTTTTCCCCATCTATTTGCCATGTAGTGATGGGATCTGATGTCATCATCTTAGTTTTTTGAATGTTGAGTTTTAAGCTAACTTTTCCACTCTCCTCTTTCACCTTCATCAAGAGGCTCCTTAGTTTGCCTTTGCTTTCTGTCATTAGGATGGTGCCATCTGTACATCTGAGGTTATTGATATTTCTCCTGGCATCTAAACAACAAGTCCTTCTGCATTGAAAATAGACTCCTCCACCAACCCTGTTCACAGCTAGCTGTTTTCACTGAACAATTTTTGCATGAACAATACCTATTTTGGATTTTAGTCTATTATTGCCAATGTCATCACTCCTATTTGCCTCAGTTTCCTCATCTGTAAAATGGGGATGACATTGATCTCTTTTTCTAGAGAGGAATAAGAATTGGAGATCTTGTATGTAGCTTAATGCCTCTGGTAACTAGAGGTGCTTGATACCTTGTATCTCCCAGTTGCTATAGTGATGACAGCATTCTAACAGCGATGACAACAATAATGAAAATGATAGCGACAATTAGGAGAAGTATGGGAAAAGAAATGCAGAAAGGCAAAATGATTGTCTGAGGAGGCCTTACAAATAGCTGTGAAAAGAAGAGAAGTGAAAAGCAAAGGAGAAAAGGAAAGATATTCCCATTTGAATGCAGAGTTCCAAAGAATAGCAAGGAGAGATAAGAAAGCCTTCCTCAGTGATCAATGCAAAGAAATAGAGGAGAACAACAGAATGGGAAAGACTAGAGATCTCTTCAAGAAAATTAGAGATACCAAGGGAACATTTCATGCAAAGATGGGTTTGATAAAGGACAGAAATGGTATGGACCTAACAGAAGCAGAAGATGTTAAGAAGAGGTGGCAGGGAATACACAGAAGGACTGTACAAAAAAGATCTTCAAGATCCAGATAATCGTGATGGTGTGATCACTCACCTAAAGCCAGACATCCTGGAATGTGAAGTCAGGTGGGCCTTAGAAAGCATCACTACAAACAAAGCTAGTGGAAGTGATGGAATTCCAGTTGAGCTATTTCAGATCCTGGAAGATGATTCTGTGAAAGTGCTACACTCAATATGCCAGCAAATTTGGAAAACTTAGCAGTGGCCACAGGACTGGAAAAGGTCAGTTTTCATTCCAATCCCTAAGAAAGGCAATGCCAAAGAATGCTCAAACTACCGCACAATTGCACTTATCTCACACGCTAGTAAAGTAATGCTCAAAATTCTCCAAGCCAGGCTTCAGCAATACGTGAACCGTGAACTTCCAGATGTTCAAGCTGGATTTAGAAAAGGCAGATGAACCAGAGATCAAATTGCCAATATCCGCTGGATCATCGAAAAAGCAAGAGAGTTCCAGAAAAACATCTATTTCTGCTTTAGTGACTACGCCAAAGCCTTTGACTGTGTGGATCACAGTAAACTGTGGAAAATTCTGAAAGAGATGGGAATACCATACCACCTGACCCACCTCTTGAGAAACCTATATGCAGGTTAGGAAGCAACAGTTAGAACTGGACATGGACCAAAGACTGGTTCCAAATAGGAAAAGGAGTACATCAGGGCTATATATTGTCACCCTGCTTATTTAACTTATATGCAGAGTACATCATGAGAAACGCTGGGCTGGAGGAAGCATAAGCTGGAATCAAGATTGCCAGGAGAAAGATCAATAACCTCAGATATGCAGATGACACCACCCTTATGGCAGAAAGTGAAGATGAACTAAAAAGCCTCTTGATGAAAGTGAAAGAGGAGAGTGAAAAAGTTGGCTTAAAACCCAATATTCAGAAAACTAAGATCATGGTGTCTGGTCCCATCACTTCACGGCAAATAGATGGGGAAACAATGGAAACAGTGAGAGACTTTATTTTGAGGGGGCTCCAAAATCACTGCAGATGGTCACTGCAGACATGAAATTAAAAGATGCTTGCTCCTTGGAAGAAAAGTTATGACTAACCTAGACAGCATATTAAAAAGCAGAGACATTACTTTGCCAATAAAGGTCCGTCCAGTCAAAGCTATGGCTTTCCCAGTAGTCATGTATGGATGTGAGAGTTGGATTATAAAGAAGGCTGAGCACCGAAGAATTGGCGCTTTTGAACTGTGGTGTTGGAGAAGACTCTTGAGAGTCCCTTGGACTGCAAGGAGATCCCACCAGTCCATCCTAAAGTAAATCAGTCCTTGGTGTTCACTGGAAGAACTGATGCTGAAGCTGAAACTCCGATACTTTGGTCGCCTCATGCGAAGAGTTGACTCATTGGAAAAGACCCTGATGCTGGGAGGGATTGGGGGCATGAGGAGAAGGGGACGACAGAGGATGAGATGGCTGGATGGCATCACCGACTCGATGGACATGAGTTTGAGTAAACTCCGGGAGTTGGTGATGGACAGGGAGGCCTGGCATGCTGTGATTCATGGGGTTGCAAAGAGTCGGACACGACTGAGCGACTGAACTGAACTGAACTGAGTGTATTTTCAGGTGCCAAAGCCTTGGCGCTACAGAAGGATGTTTTGAGTTTATTATAATATCAAAGGATACAAGGCAGTGACTGCAGCTTGATGCTTGGGCTTGTGACCCAGCTCTGCTCCAGGCTTGAGCCTTGGCCACGTGGCTTAACCTCTGTAAGCTTCAAGCTGCCCAGGAGGAGATGTCAAGTCAGGGCTTGGATATGCTGGTCTAAAGCTCAGATGAAAGGTTGGAGCTGGAAATAACTGCATATGAGTCATCCGCGTGGAAGTGGTGATAGAAGCCGTGGGCTTCAGTGGAAGCTGAGGTCACCCTCCTCTCTCCTGGATGACCCTGGGCAGGTCAGTAGGAGCAGCCAGAGGTGCATGGACTTGGGAAGCCAATCCAAAGTGCCTCCTGCCACCCAACTTCCCCACCACTGGTCCCTCCTATGTTGTCATGCGTGCATGCTCAGTCACTTCAGTCGTGTCCAACTCTTTGCAGCCCTATGGACTGTAGCCCACCAGGCTCCTGTGTCCATGGGATTCTCCAGGCAAGAATAATGGAGTGGGCTTCCATGCCTTCATCCAGGGTATCTCCCCAACCCAGGATTTGAACCCACATCCTATGTCATCACTATATTTTATTTTCTATAGGGCATTTCTCACCATAAGATAATATTTTGTTCCTCAATTCGTTTGCTTCTTGCCTCTTTTCCCTACATCCCCTCCCCGACCTTAGAATATAAACCCCAGGAACACAGAGCCTCAGCTATCTGACTCACCCATGTATCCCCAGCCCCTAAACTATTAAGTCCTCCTTAAATACATGTTGAATGAATGAATAACAGATTCCAAAAATACATTCACTCACATTATCATAGCCTGCTTCTCTCGACAAGTGTAGCAGCAAACAATGAATGGTACTATTTACTTAGAATCACTGAGGAATGAGTGGGACATAAGTAAAATATAGTACAAACTAGTCAGGGGGTGGCTTGAGGGTGTGGGAGAATTTGTGGTGATGGCAAGAGGAAAGATGCCAATAAGGTGATGTTGGTGATAAAAATACAGTAAAGAAGCTGAATGGCTTGGGGGTGTTTGCTTTGAATACTCATCACGTATAAGGTCCTGGCGCTGATGCTGGGAACGAAAAGAAGTGGGCATGGCCTCTCCATCTGTGGGGCTTACTGGTAGACAAGTAACTGGGTGATTCTCTAATGGTGTCCTAATGGCTACCATAGGATCCTAGGGAACTGACTGGGGCCCCAGAGTGGCCCCCTTATTCAACCACTTGGCCAGATGTACAAGAAGGCATTCCCAGTAGAGGGACCGGCATGTGCAGAGGGCAGGAGGTAGGAGGCACCAAGACCAGGGGGTGGAGGTGAGGATAGGACACAAGCTGGAGTCACAAGCTGGAATATAGGATCCACATGGGGAATAACAAGATATAAGAAGCTGGAGATGCTCTTAAAGGAGTTCAAGAGCCAAGCTAAGGACACAGAACTCTTCTCCTAAAGTCAGCAGGAATCCCCCCCCAGAGTTGTAACTAAAGGAGTGACAACATCGGGTTTGCAATTTAGAAAGACCACTTTAGGACAATCCCTTCTCTTAGGAGAGCTTGTCACAGGATTGTTGATGTGCTTCTCTGCTTTAAGAAGGGTGTGGACAGTCAGTGTTGATCCTCATCCGACGTCAGTGGGAACTAGCACAGGTTTTAAAGCTCTTGGTCCTGAAGGATCTTTGGCTCGACTCCCTGAGGGGAAAGCAACTGTGAGCTGGCAGCCCTGTGGAAACGAAGGCGTCTTCAACAGCTTTCTCTATTTACCCGAGTCAAAAATAGCCAGCTGCACTCCCATGTTTTGGAGGCAAATGTGGGCAACATCAGCTCCTTACCATGTATTCCAGAAACCAGAGGAAAGGTTTCTTCTGCACGACTGGCAGGCAGTGGTTAAACAAAATTTCAGGAGTCCCGGGGGCGGAGGCAGCTTCATGGGGTGGGGGAGGTGAAATTGTCATTAAAAGCTGGTACCCCTCATTCAATCGACCTGGGTACGCATTCTGGTTTTCCTGTCCTCCGAATCATGTTAACAACCCTCTGAAGTAGGCCCCATGCAACCCTCCCATTTTCGACAAGGGAATGGAGAAAGGAAGCAGGAGGCCTAAGGTTTTAAGGCTTAGGAAGAGGCAGGGTTCAAACCCAAGACTGTCTGGTTCGGACCAAAGTTCATATTAAACCATCTTCTTCTCCTCTTTCCCTTCCTAGATACACCTAAGTCTGTCCCCCCTTCTCCATGCACCATGGACCTCTTAGAATCCTCCGCTGCTGGGTCCTCTGCCCCAGGGAAAGCAAAAGCTGACCCACGTCCTAGTCAGATTCATTGTCCGAGCCACCAAGCTTGCCTGGCATGCAGAGTTGGCTCTGGTATTTGTCCCTCTCCCTCCCTCCCCAGATGGCAGACTGCAAGGTGGCCCCAGTGAGCAAAGGGTGGGAAATGTCAGATCAGTGGGTTTTCACCACTTCTGGGAGCCTGCCAGCCTTGGGGTTAGGTTTGAAGGCTTCTCAACCCGCCTACAGTTGCTTGGCACTGCTCAGCTTCTGCTTTGTCCCTGTGTGATCATGTTTAAGATAATTAAGCCCATAAATCAAATAATAAATAGCTATTGACTCTTTGTCATGGAGTATATCAGAATTGATTGACCACTGGGGATACTGCTTTCCTCAATCAATGGGGGACTGGGGGGATAAATAAATCTTGATAATGACTGGCAAGAGGAAGATCAATAGGTATATTACTATATGCATTGGGAGCATATATCTTCAAAAGTCAAATAAGAGTTTGTCCTGGCAGAAGGGGAGAACAGGAGAGCAGAGAGACTGACCATCGGTATCCCTGGACGTGAGCAGGGTATTGGGCACATCGGAGGCACTCGCTGACTCCTTGGTGAGCTGCAGAAATCCAAGGAGAGGTTTTCTTTAAAGAGAAACTATATTTAGTGTTTGCATGTGCGTGTGCGTGCTCAGTCATGTCTGATTCTTTGCGACCCCATGGACTATAGCCCACCAGGCTTCTCTGTCCATGGGGTTTTCCAGTCAGGAATACTGAGTGGAGTGCAATTTCCTCCTCCAAGGGATCTTCCCGACCCAGAGATCAAACCCGAGTCCCCTGTGTCTCCTGCACGGCAGGCAGATTCTTTAGTGCTTGAGCCATTGGGGAAGCCCCTATTTTGTGTTTACTGTTTCTATTCTCTGGATGTCCAAGCACCCAGAGACCCCCTCTGCCCAAGGGCTGTGTTGTTCTGTTCGTGTTTGGCCTTCCCCAGGTGGGAAGGACAGGAAATGATGATGGGGTGGGGAGGGCGGAGGAGGGGAGACCAGGCTGCTTGGGTGCTGGCAACATGCACAGAGAAAGAGGTTTGCAGAACCTCATCAGGTTCAGGGAGCAAAATCAAGAGTTGGGCTGAGTTTGAGGGGCCGCTGAATTTTTCAGGAGGAGATGTTAAGTAGGCATTTAGATAAATAGTTGTTCAGAGATGAGTTCTAGCCTTGTTATTCAGTCGCTAAGTTGTATCTGACTCTGCAAACCCATGGACTGCAGCATGCCAGGCTCCTCTGTCCTTCACCAAATAACATCCGGAGTTTGCTCAAATTCATGCCCATTGAGTCGGTGATGCTGTCTATCCATCTCATCCTCTGCTTTCCCCTTCTCCTCCTGCCCTCAGTCTTTCCCAGCATCAGGGTCTTTTCCAGTGAGTCGGGTCTTTTCCAGTGAGTCAGCTCTTTGCATCAGGTGGCCAAAGTATTGGAGCTTCAGCTTCAGCATCAGTCCTTCCAATGAATATTCAGGGTTGATCTCCTTTAGGCTTGACTGGTTTGATCTCCTTGCAGTCCAAGGGACTCTCAAGAGTCTTCTCTAACACCACAATTAGAAAGCATCAATTCTTTGGCACTCAGCCTTCTCTATGATCCAACTCTCATATCCACACATGACTACTGGAAAAACCATAGCTTAGACTATATGAACCTTTGTTGGCAAAGTGATGTCTCTGCTTTTTAATACACTGTTTGGGCTTGTCATAGCTTTTCTTCCAAGGAGCAAACATCTTTTAATTTCATGGCTGCAGTGATTTTGGAGCCCAAGAAAATAAAATCTGTCAATATTTCCACTCCTTCCCCATCTATTTGCCTAGAGATATAAAACTGGGAGCTGTCTGTGCTGTGAGGAATTAAGAGCTATGGACTTGGGGAGCTGGCCCCGGGCAGTGCTTCTCAAACTTGATTGCATATTAGAATGCCCTGGAGGGCTCGAGCAGACACAGGTGGTGGGCTCTACCCTCGGCTTCAGATACAGTTGCTTTTGGATGGGGGCCTAAGAAATTGCATTTTTAACATGTTCCCAGGTGATGCCGATGCTGCAGGTGTGGGAAGCCCACTTTGAGGACCAGCAGCCCTGGGGGGGAAAAGATCAAAGTGAGAAGAAAACAGAGGGTTCCTGTAAAGACTGCTGAGTAGTGGCCAGAAAGTCAGAGGAATACCAGGAGAGTATGTTATCATAGAAATCTGGAGAAGACTGTATTTTTTTTTCCCACAAAGGAGGAGCGGTCAGCTGTGTTGAAATGACAGGCAAGATACAACTGGAAAAGTGGCCCTTAGACTTCTTGCAGCCTTGAAATTTGTTGGGTTGTGATTTTAGACCTACTTGAATTCCCTATTCACTTGCCCAGTGACCTTTGACACCCCCTCCTGTGATCCTGGGTGCCTACCATATGCATTCCAGATTAGGGTTAGGCTTCAGATCATAAGGAAGCACTTCACCTTCCAAACTGGAAGGATGGTGGGACCATTTCAGAGATATTAGTGATAGCTGTCGAAGGGGCCTGAATCACAGGTGGAAGATCCATCCCCCCAAAACAGTTCCCAACAGGAAAGAGCAGAAATTCATCATGATGACTGTGTGGAGTCCCTGAGGCTGGAAGTAAATCTCTACTCCGGGAAGACACTGCACAGTATTGTTCTCAAAACCTACTCAGCCACCACCATCCTTTTATTTATTTATTTTTTTAAAAAAATTTTTTTATTAGTTGGAGGCTAATTACTTCACAACATTTCAGTGGGTTTTGTCATACATTGATATGAATCAGCCATAGATTTACACTTATTCCCCATCCCGATCCCCCCTCCCACCTCCCTCTCCACCCGATTCCTCTGGGTCTTCCCAGTGTACCAGGCCCGAGCACTTGTCTCATGCATCCCACCTGGGCTGGTGATCTGTTTCACCATAGATAGTATACATGCTGTTCTTTTGAAACATCCCACCCTCACCTTCTCCCACAGAGTTCAAAAGTCTGTTCTGTATTTCTGTGTCTCTTTGAACCAGTCCTAATGAGATGGATGAAACTGGAGCCCCTTATACAGAGTGAAGTAAGCCAGAAAGATAAAGAACATTACAGCATACTAACACATATATATGGAATTTAGAAAGATGGTAACGATAACCCTATATGCAAAACAGAAAAAGAGACACCACCATCCTTTTAAAAATAAGGGAAGTTGGTGGCTTGGTCGAACCATTGTAAACATGAAAGAGAGCTTTGCTGTGAAAAGGCACTATGAATATTTATTAAGGGAAACGTTTATTGAACATCTACTACATGCTAGGCTCTGTGCTAAGAACTTTATAGACAGTGATTGTTGTCCCCATTTTATAGATGGTGAACCTGGGGCATAGAGAGATGAAATGGTTTGTGTGAAGTTGAGTCAGGGTCTAACTTGATCTTTCTGACCCCAGAGTCTGAGCCTTAAGTACACCAGACTGTCCTGTGCCATCTTAGACTGAATTACCTCTTTGTTTGAATATTTTTTTAATTATTTATTTTTTCCTTCCCGTTTTATTGAGATATAATGGACATGCAGCACTGTGTAAGTCTAAGGTGCACTGCATGATGATTTTAATTATGTATGTCATGAGATGATTACCACAAGTGTAGTGAACATCCATCATGTCACATAGATACAAGATTAACGAAATAGAAAAAATATATTTTTTCCCCTGCGATGAGAACTCTTAGGATTTTCTCTCTTAACAACTTTCATATGTAACAAACAGCAATATTCTTTTTGGCTGTTCCCCCACGACCCTCCAGCTAAGTTTTATATAGCCCACCATCACAGTCCAGCCACTCCTCTCAGTCTTGGGAATGGAGTCAGATTTATGGGACAAGATCCCCATATAGAAATTTTAAACTGATGAAGACAGTTCTTGCATGTCAGAGTCAAGCTTCTGTGGGTCTTCCAGTAGCTGACCTTGTGGATTATCAGAAAATACCAAGCTGATGGTCACCAAAACATCTCGTAGGGAAGTGTCTGGTTGACCAGTTGTCTGGATCTGGTGCAGATTTACCAGTGCAAGTTTTTCTTTTGTACTGATAATGATTTCACCTTCCTGAGCCTTGATTTCTGCATCTGTACAATGGAGATAATGATAGCTTTCACCTCTTGGTTTTATTGTGGGGACTAAGTGAACTCATATTTATAAGGTACTAAGATCAGAACCCGGCATACACCGACTGCCATTTACGTGTTAGCTAGCATTTGTTGTTGTTGCAGTTTTTATTACTACTAGCCCTGCACCAACGGAAGTGACAAAAATAGCACTCCTATCCTATGCTGCAACAGAAAGAATGTTGGATATAGAGTTCAGAGTCCTGGGTGATTGTTCTAACCTGATTACTTGCTGACTGTTGGACCTTGGACAAATTTACGTCACCTCTTTGAGCCTTGGTGCTCTCGTCTGTAAACTGGGGATAATGTAATTCCTTGGGTGTCTTAAGAGGAGCACATGAAATACCAGAACTGAAAATTCTTCATAAGGTAACCAGGACTAGAGAAATGTGGGATAATTTAAAATTTTATAATAATAACAATAGTTTAGGAAGCATTGAGTGTATGTCTGGTAGTGTTCTAAGCACTTCAGTGGTGGCTTAGTCACTAAGTTGTGTCTGACTCTTGCGACCCCATGGACTGTAGCCTGACAGGCTCCTCTGTCCATGGGATTCTCCAGGCAAGCATACTGGAGTGGGTTGCATTTCCTTCTCCAGGATACCTTTCTGGTCCAGGGATTGAACCTGGATCTCCTGCATTGCAGGCAGATTATTTACCAACTGAGCTGCAAGGGAAACCTCTAAGCACTTTGACTTTTCCCCACTACCAGATAAGATTGATACTTTCGTGGTGGTGGTGGAGCAGGGATTTGAACTTAGTTCTGCTATTGTCAAAGCTAGTATACGTAAATACTTCATTGGCTAAGAGAACTTTCTGCTTGAATTGGCAGGCAGCAGTGACCCAAGTTTAAAGTTGAGGGGACCTGCGCTCAGTCTCCCTTTATTGGGGTTCAAGCCTTTTGTTCTCTGGGGAAGTGACCATCCTTAGGATGTAACTGACAGATAAGAAGCAGGGACCCCTCTCCTGAGCCTTCTTGTCATCTTCTCTCTTTGACTGAAACAGAGAATCTTGTGGCTGAGAAGTTGTTCTTGCCTTTAATCAAAAGGTTTGTCTCTGAGTCCTCTTCAAAAGCAGATTCCTTTTCTTCTAGGCATTCAAAAGACCCAGAGGAGCGCAGAGCAGGGAACAGATCAAGTACCTTCAAAGGCAAGGAAGGGGTTGCAACCATCTTCAGCATTTCCCCAGCTGAGGCCAGTCCCTCCAAGGCAGTGATTAGCACAGCCCATGGGGATTTGAGGCACAGATCAAGAATTCTCAGCGGACTTGTTTGGAAGCGTTTGTTGACCATCAAGGACTGTCATAGCATCTCAGTCACTGGAATCTGATCTCTCTCTGAGCAACAAGAGCTGCCTGTGACAGTCTCAAAATTGGAGAATTGGATTATTATTCAGTCTTGTTAATAAGCCACTGTTTCTCTGGCTCTGCTGGCCTTGCAGCCCTTCCTTCTGCAGAACCTCTGCCACCTCTGGCCTCCCTGTTCACCTTCTTCCTCTCCAGCTTTCAGCCTTGGTGCTGGCATATCCCAGGGACTAATCCTACCACTCCGATATGGAGTATAGAGATGGAAAACTGGAGCTGTTTACTCAGCCTGTAGAACAATGGGTCTTCCATCAGGTGCTGAATATGAACAAGGAAAGGGCATGGAGGGAGGAAGGAGCCAATAATGCAAGAAGTTCCTCTGCTGTGACCTTAGATAGGCCTTTAACCTTTCAGTTGCCTTGTTTGTGAAATGATTATAACTACTTACTTCCCACTTTGTAGGGTCATTTCCCTCCTTGTCTGGACCTGAATGGCTTAAGCTGAATGCTTAGAAGTGAATGAGCCTCATCCATCCATCTATCTTCTTATCAATTTGTCGATCCATCTTATACCCTCTCCCCCTTCACAGACCTGTCCACCCACCCTTCCACCCATTCCCACATCCACCCACCCACCTGCCTTTCCCACACATTCATCCATTCAACATCTGTCTTTTCAACTACCCATCCATCCACCATCCATCTATCTTCCCACCTATCCATTCATATACCCATCCACTCAGCCATCTAATGATCTAGCCATCAAGCCATTTAGCAAGTTGTTGTTGAGAGCTGTTCTCTTAGGCACTGCCATTTTACTAAGAATGAGTATTTGGGGCTTTTCTTCGGGGATGTGATGGAGTCAACTTGTCAGAGTTAAAGCCAGTCCTTTGATGTAGCACAGGATGGCAGGGCCAAGTGGGGAAACTGGTTAGCATCATTCTGGTGTCACTGGGCTGGAGCCAACAATAAGTGACTCCACAGGTGCATCCATGAGTGGGAGTTTCAGCAGACTGCACATCTGTGGAAAGGAACTCTAGGCCATATTCCCAGATGTCAAAAGGAAACAGACCACTCCAATGAAAAAACCAGGCAGCAAGACTAAAAGACTCAGAATCATCTTTGCCTCCGTGTTTCCTTCCCTTTAGTTCTATTTTGGTGGAACTCTGCTGAGAAGTGTGGAAGCTGAGACCCTGGGGATAAATGGAGGAGGAGAGGCTGGTCAGAGGGTCATTTTGGGATGTAGGGGATGGGAGAAGAAGGTGCCCATTTAATAGGCTCTCTGGTAGCTTAGCACGTTTTCCAAAAGTTGGTGCTTGGGTGTTGGGCGGGGGGGGCTGCTGCAGACCAAAAGGTGCAGGGCTGTTTGCTGCCTGTGTTACACCCCATTAACTCTCAACTCATGATAATTTATCAGTGGCAGGCTGGAGTTTACTTATTCATTATTTATTGAGAAAGTGTTTGCTAAGCAAATCAACAATTCAAACAAGATCGCAGTGGGGTAGATTTAACCCACTCAAGAAATCCTACCAGAGCACTTTCACTGCCTTAAGGCAGATGGACTGCTGGTGGCAGATGGACACCCGCTGGCCTTCATGGTTCCTGCCTTGCAACCTCAGAAACCTTCACTTGCTCTCAAAATGGTCTCTCTCTAAGGAACACGTCTCTCCCCTTCTTCTGCCCCATCCAACCCAGTTTGACAGTTAGCTCTATGTTGCCATTTTAGTATAGTGGTAAAACCCTTTGGTCAACCTTAGTAAGAATATCTTTGGAGTCAAGTGTCCAACCCAGGTCCTTTGAGTCCCTTACCTTATATGAGGTGAATGGCCATGGCTTTCTTTAAATGCCCTGAAGATTTGGTCCTTTTGTCTGAGGAAGATCTCTTGGACTTGGAGTTGGGATCCCTGGTTTCCCAGCTTGATGCTGGATGACCTTGGGTGAGTCATTTGGGCTCTGTGATCCTCAACTTCCTCATCTCTACATGGATCTGTACAAGGGCACATGGATCGTTATCCACAGAACTGTTTCAAATAGTAGATTAAGCCAAGAAGATGAAAATGTTTTGTAAACAACAACAACAACAAAAATAGATGTGAGGAGGAAAATCATTTTTTAGAAGGATTTCAGTGAAAATAAGGTTTTTTTTTTTTATTCATTTGAGTCAGGATGAGTGGTTTCAGCTTTTCCAGTAGTTCTGAACCTTTCACATTAGGATTAAAATCACCTAGGGGAGCTTTTTAATCCTGAGTGATGCCTGGACTCTCTGCCCCTCCCATCCCCCAAAAGTCCTGATCCAGTTGATCTGGGGTGGGGCTTGAGTATGATTCTGTTGACCCTCTCCAGGTCATTCTATCCTGGAACCAGGATGAGGAACCTCTGCACAATTCCCAGAACAAGCCATGTCAAGCTTTTCTCCCCAGTCTCAGGGTCAGAAAAGCTTTGTGACAGGGCACCTGGAATCTTGCAGACTCTGGTACAGCCATGCCCCTGTCACTTCCTCACTGCTGTGTTCATCCTTTAAAAAGGGTAGAATGTCTCAGTGACCAGTATTATTGAGAAGAGTAAATATGATAACAGCACAAGTGCCTTTCTTTACCTAAAACAGTTCGGGCTCAACAATTGGTAGCTAAAATCACTGTTGTTACTTGTGAGGGGTGGACCAATAAAATCCCAGGTACAAATGGCACTGGGGGTTCCCTGGGACAAAATCCAGTTTCCAAAGATCAGCAGAAGCCATGGTGATGGCAGTAGTTCTTGCTAGAAGAGCAGGAGTAACAGTAGTAATGACCGTCAGCATGAAGTTCCTACTAGGTCCCAGTTGTTGTTCACTCACTTAGTCGTGTCCAACTCTTTGCAACCCCATGGACTACAGCATGCCAGGCTTCCCTCTCCTTCACCAACTCCTGGAGCTTGCTCAAACTCATGTCCATCAAGTCGATGATGCCATCCAACCATCTCGTCCTCTATCATCCCTTCTCCTGCCTTCAATCTTTCCCAAGGCTCTTGCTAAATAATCCCTTTACTTGGATGATTTGGGATCATCTTAACAGCTAGCTACCTTAAGGAGCTATGACTATTATTACCACTTGACAGCCCAAGGACTCAATGGAGGTGATTTCCTGAGGCATTCAGGGAGGAGGCAGGCTGGGGTTTGAACCCAGCAGCCAGACTCCAGAGCTTCCACATCAAGAGTCAGGGAGAAAGCAGATATTAACCAGAGAGGTGCTGCCCTGGATGATGAGGCATCGTCATCCACGTGCCTGGAATCTTTTAGATCCTGCTAAAGCGGTCCATTGGAGAAGGCAATGGCACCCCACTCCAGTACTCTTGCCTGGAAAATTCCATGGACAGAGGAGCCTGGTAGGCTGCAGTCCGTGGGGTCGCTAAGAGTCGGACACGACTGAGCGACTTCATTTTCATTTTTCACTTTCATGCATTGGAGAAGGAAATGGCAACCCACTCCAGTATTCTTGCCTGGAGAGTCCCAGGGATGGGGAAGCCTGGTGTGCCGCTGTCTATGGGGTCGCACAGAGTCAGACACGACTGAAGTGACTTAGCAGCAGCAGCAAAGCGGTCCATGGGGTTGCAAAGAGTCAGACACGACTGAGCGACTGAACTAAACTGAACTGAACTGAAAACAAAGAGAGCATCTCCACTCCTTGTCTTCTCAAGAGAATGTAGATCTGCCTTCCAGCCCAGGATCCCTCACTTAGTGCCCTAGTGAGAGCAGGACATCACTTCCCCTCCCTGAGCCTCACTGTCCTCCCCTGTAGAATGGGGATAATGAGAGGACCAACCTCACAGACTTACATGGAGGCTTGAAGGTGGTGATGCCTGTAACAGACTCAGAACAGTGCACATGAGGAGTGCTGGTGAGTGGTGCTGATCCTTTCAGCGCTTGCTGTGAGCCAGGCACAGCAGTAAGCCCCTAAATGTATTGTTGTTTTCAGTCACTCAGTCATGTAGGACTCTTGCAACCTCATAGACTGCAGAATGCCAGGCTTCCCTGTCCTTCACCATCTCCTGGAGTTTGGTCAGTCTCATGTCCACTGAGTTGATGATGCCATCCAAGCATCTCATCCTCTGTTGCCTCCAGCCCTCAATCTTTCCCAGCATCAGGGTCTTTTCCAATGAGCCGGCTCTTTGCATCAGGTGACCAAAGTATTAGAGCTTCAGCTTCAGCCCTTCCAATGAATATTCAGGACTGATTTCTTTAGGATTGACTGGTTTGATCACCTTGCAATCCAAGCAACTCTCAAGAGTCTTGTCCAGAACCACAGTTCAAAAGCATCAGTTCTTTGGTGCTCAGCCTTCTTTATGGTCCAACTCACATCTGTACATGATGACTGGAAAAACCATAGCTTTGACTATATGGACCTTTGTCAGCAAAGTGATGTCTCTGCTTTTTAACATGCTATCTAAGTTTGTCATAGCTTTTCTTCCAAGGAGCAAGCATCTTTTAATTTCATGACTACAATCAACATCCACAGTGATTTTGGAGCTCCCCCAAAATAAAGTCTGTCACTGTTTTCATTTTTCCCCATCTATTTGTCATGAAGTGATGGGACCGGATGCCATGATCTTAGTTTTTTGAATGTTGATTTTTAAGCCAGCTTTTTATTTCTCCTCATTCACTTTCATCAAAAGGCTCTTTAGTTCCTCTTCGCTTTCTGCCGTAAGGGTGGTGTCATCTGCATATCTGAAATTATTGCTATTTCTCCCAGCAGTCTTGATTCCAGCTTATGCTGCATCCAGCCCAGCATTTTGCATGTTGTACTCTGCATATATGTTAAATAAGCAATGGTGGTAGTGGTTGGTTTAGTCGCTAGGTCGTGTCCGACTCCTGTGACACCATGGACTGTAGCCCACCAGGATCCTCTATCCATGGGATCTTCCAGGCAAGAATACTGGAGTGGATTGCCATTTCCTTCTCCAGGGAATCTTCCTGACCCAGGAATCAAACCCAGGTCTCTTGCATTGCAGGTAGATTCTAAATAAGCAGGGTGACGATATATACCCTTGATGCAGTTTGGATATATATCCTTTTCCAGCTTGGAACTAGTCTGTTGTTCCATGTCCAGTTCTAACTGTTGCTTCTTGACCTGCATACAGATTTCTCAGGAGGCAGATCAGGTGGTCTGGTATTCCCATTTCTTGAAGAATTTTCCACAGTTTGTTGTAATCCACATAGTCAAAGCTTTGGCATAGTCAACAAAGCAGAAGTAGATGTTTTTCTGGAACTCTCTTGCTTTTTCGATGATCCAGCGGATGTTGGCAATTTGATCTCTGCTTCCTCTGCCTTTTCTAAATCCAGCTTGAACATCTGGAAGTTCACGGTTCAGATACTGTTGACACCTCGCTTGGAGAATTTTGAGCATTACTTTACTAGCATGTGAGATGAGTGCAATTGTGCGAGAGTTTGAACGTTCTTTGGCATTGCCTTTCTTTGGGATTGGAATGAAAAGTGACTCTTTCCAGTCCTGTGGCCATTGCTGAGTTTTCCAAACTTGTTGGCATATTGAGTGCAGCACTTTAAGAGCATCATCTTTTAGGATTTTAAATAGCTCAGCTGAAGTTCCATCACCTCCACTAGCTTTGTGCTTCCTAATGCCTTACACTCCAGGATGTCTTACTCTGGGTGAGTGACCAGACCATCATTGTTATCCAGGTCATTATGACGTTTCTGTACAGTTATTCTATGTATTCTTGCCTCCTCTTCTTAATCTCCTATGCTTCTGTTAGGTTCTTACAATTTAGATGTATTATCCAAATGCATTTTCAGAGCAGGGTTGTAGGCTCATTAAGCCCAGCTTACAGATGAAAAAACTGAGACTCAGGAAGGCAAAGTATTGGTGGAGGTAGGATTCACACCTGAGCATTTCCTTGACTCTCAGGAAGATGGTCTTATCACCCTTATCTCAGGTTAGGAAACTGAGGCCCAGAAAGGTTAAAAAATATGCCTGGGCTACTCAACTATGAAGCACTTGAGCCTGTGTGTTACTCTGAAGCCCATGAGGTCTCTCCTGGGTCCCTGTCCAGCCTCCACCCTTGGACGAGAAGATCCTCCAAGGTCTGCTTCTCAGCTCTTCTCCTGGAAAAAGCCCCAGACCGGGCTCCCTGCTCCCATCTCCTGTGTGCCTTTTGAAGCTGCCCTCGGAAGCAGCAGTCAGGCTTGTGGGCAACACAGGGCTCTTCTGACGCCAAGAGGATGGTGTTTCTGAATCTCTGAAGCCAGCAGACCCTCACGTGCACACGCCAAGGGAGGATACAGTCTCAGGCTGAAATTGACAGCTCGGTGGGGGGTGGGGGGGGATTATCAATGTTTACTAAGTGGGAAAAGAGATGATATTGGCTGGGAGAGAAATGTCATTTTCAGGCTGCCAAAAAGAGCATAAACATATAATGTGGAGAGCCAATAAAATCCATAGTCTGATTCTTCTGAGCTGCCTTGTTGAAATAATTTATGAAATTTCATCTGAGAGCCTTGCACTTAGCTCCAAATCGTGATAGAGATGACGTTTTGTTGGCCCAAAGTGGTGGTATGCATTGTCAATGCCCAAAACATGTGTCTCCAAACAAAGTGTTCAAAAACAGCTTCGTTAATAATTCATGTATCCGGCCACTCACTTGTCCATCCATTCATCCACCCACCCAACTCGTAAGAAACCCAGAAATCATTATACCAGGTAGGAAGGGTTGAAACAAGTGTACAAAGTGTGATGAGAATCCAAGGAGCAGGGAGGTGGGCTATGTCCTGAAGAATAAGACATTTGGAAGAAATAGAGGAAGGGCGTTCTTGATGGAGGGAACAGTATAGGCAAAGGCAAGAAGGTAGTAGAAACAAGATGCAACATTTAGAAAAGGAACAACAGTTCAGTTGAGTTGGTACACGTGGTGTCAACTGGAGCATGTACAATGGGCACAAAAGTGTGAGGTCTCTTGACCCTCAAGGATAAGTAGCCATAATAAGAGTAAATGATTATTGAGTTTTACTGTGTGCCAGGCACTATGCCAAGCCTGTTACTTTGGATGTTTTTTAATATTTATTTTTATTTATTTATTTGGCTACACCAGGTCTTAGTTGTGACACTCAGGATCTTTAGATGCAGTACTCAAGATCATTTTTAGCTGTGGCATGCAGGATCTTTCAGTTGCAACATGCAAACTCTTAGTTGTGACATGTGGGATCTATAACATGATACTTTGTTATTGAATGCTCACAGCCACCCTGAGAAGTGAATGATTATTCTTCTCCATGTTATAGATCAGACTCTATTTTAGTCTGCTCTGGCTGCTGTAACAAAATGTCACAGACTGGGTGGCTTATAAACAGCACACATTAATTTCTCAAATAGTTCCAGAAGCTGAGAAGTCCAAGAACAAGGCACTGGCAGATTCAGTGTCTGGTGAGAGCCCAATTCCAGGTTCATAGATGACTGTCTTATCACTGTAACCTCATGTGATGGAGGGGGTGAGGGAGCTCTGGGCACTGGTCCTATTCATGCAGGCTTCACTCTCATGATCTAATCAATTCCCCAAGGCCCCACTTCCAAGAACCGTCACATTGGGGGTTAGGTTTCAACTTATGAATTTTAGGTTGAGGGACACAAATTTCACCTATAATTCTGTCCAAGAAGTTTTGTTATTTGTCCAGGGTTCTCTGAGTGTGAGCAACAGAAGCACAACTCAGTTTGAGCAGGAGGCTGGGGTGATCTGATGGGAAAAGATGAAGACATGGAAACAGAATGGTCTGGGTTCTACTCTTGGGTAGAGGAAGTAGCATCTCCACATGCTGGCTCCAGGGTTTGAGTTAAACCCTGAACTTCCATTTCTTTGGTATAAAATGGGGCCAACGAGACCCATTCAGGCAGTGTGCATGAACTGATGTAGCACAGACGACCAGATAGGGACTGATATGAGGTCAAGACTCTGGTCCTGAGCTGTATAGACTGAATGACCTGGCTGGTCCTCACTTCTCTTATATGCATCCCAGCCCCAGGCCTGGGCATCCCCTCCCACAAACCTCCCTATAGCATCTCAAAGCACATGAACCTTGGGTGTCAAGGTGGCCGGGCCTTTGCTTGTCAAATTCCCTGCATCTTTGCCCTCAAAGTTTTGCAGATAGAAACTAGAGTGCCTCTTGGAGTTAAGGAGGCCTGGAAGGGCAAGATTACCTGTGTGAATATTGGAAAGGAATTCTCTTCATGCCCTGGAGTTAAGAACTTAAGGGGAAAAAAGAACCCCAGATGAACCCAAGTGACGATTCTCGCCCATCTTCGAGAAATTGGCACAAACTTACATTTTGTTCCTGTACCTTCTAAATTGGTTTGTGGGGAACAACAGGACTTTCCATTGAAACAGATTACAAAAGTGAGGCTAGGTGACTAGGGGAAATATTTGTAATAGGATTACATGGAGCTTTCATCTTTCCCATGAAGATGCCACATTGTCATGTGACAATGCTTTAGGGCACAGAACCTGTGTTTTTAATCTCTCTGGGCATTTATTTTCTGTTTTTAAATGATTAAGAGGTGAGGTCACATCCCTGGGGTGACTTGTTTTCCATCTGTGCAAAGCAGGAGAAAGCTATTAACAAAAACATGAAATAGAATCTTGCTGAGCATAGGTTCCCATTTGCCTCTGCTTCTTTAAAACCACTGCCAAGTTATAGACAAATGGAGGTATCTGTGGGCCATTTGGTAAAGAACCATGCTTCTTCAGCAGAGAGGAAAGCACAGTTCCCTTCTCGGAGACTGGTTTTCCTGGTGATGGTTGCCGTAGAGGCATGGCCCTAGCAAGAGTATCTTATTTTTATTTTACTATTGTGTCCATTTCTGTTTTCTTAGAGCCTCGCTCACTTCATCTCTGTGTCAGTCAGTACTCTTTGGGGCTGGTGGTACCTGTCCTACCTGCTGGGAAAGCCCTACACCTGCAGACCTTTCCCTCCTACTAATTACTGTGTTGTCGTTCAGTTGCTAAATTGTGTCCAGCTCTTTGTGACTCATGGACTGCAGCATGACAGTTCTTCCTGTCCCTCACTATCTCCTGGAATTTGCCCAAGTCCATGTCCCCTGAACTGATGATACCATCCAACCATCTCATCCTCTGCCGCCCTCTTCTCCTTTTGCCTTCAGTCGTTCCCAGCATGAGGGTCTTTTCCATTGAGTTGGTGGATTGCATCAATTACCTGCTAACCAGGTACTATAGTCAGGATGGGATAGGCTTATGCTGCAGTGACAAAGAACCCTGATATCTCTTGGGCTTACTCAAAGTTTCTCACTCACTTGAATTTGCTATAGGTTGGTCAGTGCTCCAGGGGCGCTGTCTTCCATGCAGTCATTCAGGGATCTAGGAAACTCCAGTCTTGTAACTCTACCCTGTCATCATGGGGCCTCCACATTGACTGTGGTAAAAGAAAGGAGGCTGCAGACTCAGCCACAGGCTTCTCTGTACCCCAACCAGAAAGTTCCAGGGGTCTCTTTCCATTGACCCAGAACCAGTCACATGGGGCTGCATACCCACAGAGACCAAGAAGTGGTCTCCAGGGAAGTTGGAAGGGAGCAATAGGACACTGAACTTGGTGAGCATAAGACCTTTTGTCTTCCATGCAAGAGTTTTTTAATTCAATACCCCCAAACCTGTAAGGTGGTTTCTGCCTTGTCCACCCACATTTTTTATCTTTAGTAACATGTCCAGAGGCTTTTAACATAAGAGTTCCAGGCATGGATCTGAAGCCCAGTTCTGCCCAACTCCAAATTCTGAGCTCTTAACTGCTGGACACAGCTGCCTCCCTGGTGAGGTCTCTCCTCTCGACCCTCTTTTTCTGTTTTACCTATTTCTGTTTCTGACTTCTCCCAGTGTACTCCCCTGTTCTCTGGATTCTCCGTTTCTCTCGGGGTAATGAAATGGTAGTTCATTTCCCTGCCAGTGTTCATCCCAGTGATTCTGTCCATCCAGCCTGTCTTAACCCCCTCTCAGTGTTGTAGATTTATCTACAAAGCTTCAAGTGCAGAGGACACAGAATTCCTTGCTATCAGCCTGGCAAAGCCATGGGTTCTAGAAAGTTGAGGAAATCCCTCCCTGGTAAAATTTCTTCCCAGGCTGAGAAATCAGGACTTTTTTTTTCCCCAGACCAGGGCTCCTCTGTAAATGTAATGAGAATAAGTGAGTGGGAGAGTGGAAATTTTTGTAAACTTCCAGTTTTTTCCTTTTTAAACAACTTTATTGATTTTGTATCTATCTATCTAGATAGATAGGTATCTAGATAGATAGATAGATAGATAGATAAAATCTGTATATATTATCCATACAGTTCAGTGGTTTGTAATTTATTTACAAAGCTGTGAAACTGTCACCAAATCTAATGTTATTGAAGTATAGTTGATTTACAATATTATATTAGTTTCATATGTACAACATTGTTGTTGTTCACTTACTAAGTCCTTCCGACTCTGCAAGAGGTACAACATAGTTATTCAATATTTTTATAGATTACATTTCATGAAATGTTACTATATGATGTTAGAACATCTTATCACCTCACAAAGAAACTCTGTACCCATTAACAGTCACTCACTATCTCCAGCCCCTGGTAACCTGAGCCTCCAGTTTTCAGACAAAAAAATCGAGGTTTTCATTGGCGCATTCCAGAGGCTGAGGGAAATGAAGAGAGCGCTTTTCGGGGGGCGGGGTGGGGAGAGGCTGTGGCCAGTTCTGCAGCTGGCGTGACTGTACCTGCATTCCTTTCCCCAATTCTGGTCACAAAAAACATATCCATAGGTAGACTCTATACAAGTGTACCCATAAATGCGAAGACACCCCCCCACACACATATACACAAGTATATACACATACTACTGCCTTCTTGCACACATACACTCATGAATTCACTCACATGTAAACAATATACACATATTCCTGTGCACATGCGCATGCATACAGGCAGAGGCACTTACACCCACAGAAACAAAACACATGCACACATCAGTGTACACAGACATGTCCTTTGCTACAGGGATCCTTCGCTGGCAGCGGATCAGGTAATCTCACCCCGGTGGCCCTGTCCAAACCAGTGGTCTGCAAGAAAGGCATTCTAAAGCAATTTGGGATTTACCTCACTCCGGTGCACATTTGTCCAGCTAATTTCATGCCCAGGGGCCACCTGGGAGGGCTCTGGTAGGGTACGGTGTGGGGAATCAGGCAGGAAATGGCAGAAGAGGTAGGAAACTCAGAAACATGTAAATTGTGTGACATGAACTTGGCATGTGCTTCCCAGTTAAGAGTCACGGCATGTCAGGCTCGGGTGGGTGCTTGATGGAGCCTCCCTGCAGATGGGGGTGGCAGCGGGCAGTGCGTCCATCTCCACTGTTGTGGAACTTAGCTTGCAGAGAGGTTTCTACCCTGCGTTTACACTGGCCCCAGACTCTTGCCTTCTCCCATGTTGGCGTGGCTGAATCCCCAGCAGAGAGCTGTGCCCCTGAACCTGTGACTCCACCTCACCCACACCTGGAGGGGCGTTTTGGCTCAGGGCGTGGATGGATGGTGAATGGTTGAATGAATGAGTGAGGGAATGAATGAATGGAAAACCCACTTGACCTTGACCACACCCAGTTCTCAAAGCAGAGAACAATGGTTCAAATTTGTCAAACTCCTAGACCTAGCAGCCCAATTTCTGCTGAGCCACTCCAGTTTCTTAGAACAAAGGTCAACAGCCATTTTCTGTGATAGGCCAGACGGGAGATATTTCAGCTGTGTCTTCAGTCTCTGTCACAACTACTGGACTCTTCCGCTGTGACACAGAGGTGTCCACAGACAATATGGAAACAAAGGGTGTGGCTGTGTGCCGACAAAACATGATTTCACAGAAATTTGAATTTCATGTAGTTTTCACAGGTCACAAAATACCATTTCTCTCTTGAATTTTTTAAACTTTTATTTAAAGGTGTTAAAAGTAGCTGTGGGTTTGTCATATATGGCCTTTATTATTGAGGTATGTTCCCTCTGTGCTCACTTTCTAAGAAGTTTTTAGCACAGAGGAATGTTCATTTATTTATTTTGGCTGTACCGGTTCTTGCAGCATGCTGAAGGATCTTTTAGTTGAAGCACGTGAACTACAGGCTTCCCTGGTGGTTCAGTGGTAAAGAATTCGCCTGCCAGTTCAGGAGACATGGGTTTGAGCCCTGGGTCAGGAAGATCCCCTGGAGAAGGAAGTGGCAACCCACTCTAGTATCCTTGCCCGGGAAATCCCATGGACTGAGGAGCCTGGCAGGCTACAGTCCATGGGGTCCCAAAGAGTCAGACACGACTTAGCAACTAAGCAACATCACCAATACAAACTCTTGGTTGTGGCATGTGGGATCTCATTCCTTGACCAGGAATGGAACCTGGGCCACCTGCATTGGGAGCACAGAGTCTTAGCCACTGGACCACCAGGGAAGTCCCAAATGGATGTTGGAAAAGTAGGAAAGAAAAGTCCCCTTCCCCACCCCCCAGGTCTCTGGTGAGGGGGAGACAGACACCAGACTTGTCTCAGGAGCTCGAAAACATTGGTTTCCTCAGCCCTCAGCCTCTATTCTTTCCATTTCCAAAAGAGGTCAAGTAGCTTAGAGATTGAGAGCAAGATCCACATGTCAGATAGACCAAGGGGAGAATGCCGGTTCTGCATCGTGTTTCTTAGCTGCGTAAGCTTAGCAAACGACCTCACCAGTCCGATTCTCAGTTTTCCCATCTGTGAAGTAGGAGCGGTACCTCCCAAAAAGGGTCAAGGTTAAGAGTAAGACTAAATAAGATCATGCATGCAAAACCTTTAGCAGAATGCTCACGGGAAGGTTCGATGAATGATATTGCTTATTCTTAGGAGGCAGCATGGCTCTGTGGCTGTGAGCCCACGGTTTCATCTCAGACAGGTCTGGGTTCCAGCTTAGCTATGCCAGTCGAAGCGTGGCCTTGGGAAATCCCATCCCCCTCCTGCTTTTTGGTTTCCCCTTCTCTTCCATGAAGGACGAGACCCCAATGACTCTAGAAATTTCTACACATGTTCTCTTTCCCTCTTCCCCCTTTTCTCCTCCCCCTCTTCCCTTCCTCCTCCTCCTTCTCTTCCCAAGGGTGGAAAGGACACAACTATGTTATGGGGTTACACATACCACTCATCTGTCTTCCCCGTCTCCTTTACCAGCCCCGCAGTCACTTTGTCGGACTGAGTGAAGTGAGGCAGAGAAGGACAAATACCATATGATAGTGCTTACATGTGGAATCTTTAAGAAAAAGGGAGGGGGGGTACAAATGAACTTATCCACAAAACAGAAATAGAGTTACAGATGTAGAAAATAAACTTACGGTTACTAGTGGGTAGGCGCAGGGAAGGGATAAATTGGGAGACTGGGATTGACATGTACATACTACTATAAGGAGATCAAACTGGTCAATCCTAAAGGAAATTAACCCATCATTGGAAGGACTGATGCTGCAGCTGAATCTCCAATACTTTGGCCAACAGGTACTCATTAGAAAAGACCCTGACGTTAGAAAAGATTGAAGGCAAGCAGAGAAGGGGACGACAGAGGATGAGATGGTTGGATGGCATCACCGATTCGATGGACATGAGTTTGAGCAAGCTCTGGGAGTTGGTGATGGACAGGGAAGCCTGAGGTGCTGCAGTCCATAGGGTCACAGAGTCGGACATGATTGAGAGACTGAACTGAGCTGATATATAAAATAGATAGCTAATGATAACTTGCTGTACGGCATAGGAACCCTACTCAATACTCTCTAGTGGTTTATATGGGAAAAGAATCTTAAAAAGAGTGTATGTATGTATGTGTATTAACATTGACTCTTCCATACACCTGAAACTAACACAACATTGTAAACTAACTAGACTCCGATAGAATTTTTTAAAATATCAAATAGTCAAATTCATCTTCCTCATTAGGGATGCAATTTTTTCAGAGGGAAGGAGATCCATTGGGACTTTCAGGTAAGGGCCAGTCACTGGCTGTGTGCCCTGACTGGGCTGTAAACCCTGTGCAGAAGACGGGGAGCAGGAGACTGCCTTCTGCCCCGAGAGTCACAGCCAGAGAGGCTTCCAGGCGAGGATGGGCTCCTGGGAGGAGGAATTTGGTTCCCACTCTGCTTTCTCACTTCAGTCTGTCACCCATGCAATATTTTCCAAACCGTCTATAGCATAAACATGTGTCTAGTTTCATTTAAGTCTGACTCAAAGTTGCTTTTTTCCTTTTTTCTCATTTTACAAAAGTAATACATGTTTATTGGAGGAAAATTAGGAAAGAGAGATAAGCAGGGAGAAAAAATTTCTTGCAAAGCTTCTAATCCCACGACCCGGGACTAGGCCTGCTAACAACACCCTGGAGTCTATCTTCTCTGTGAGTTTTAATGCATATGAATTAGGTGGTATATGTATACACTTTAAAAACAGTCATTCAGTTGACTGTTCAGTTTACAAAAATGTGTTTCTGGTCAGCTGAGTTTTGATATCCAGCCCCGGAGGGAAGGACCTGGGTTGGTCCAGTTGTTTTGTGCCACGGGGAGCCTTGGGCAGGGATGAGACCTGAAGCTTCCTTGCTGAGTGGGTCTGGTTTGACACATAGTCAGTTTCATGTGCTGAGCTGGTAGGGAAGACCTGCTTTGGCTTGGAGCACGGCTGTCCCAGGTCCCACAGGCGATGGGAAGAAGGAAAGTGGTTGGAGTCCCTCATTTCTTTGTTCATCCATTCACCCATTCTAGAAGCACTTCCTGAGCTCCTCCCCAGGCCTGGCCCATGCGTAATGCCCACTGGACTTGGCTTGCATGGATGCATCCAGAAGCTCTCCAGATCCTCTCCCATCGTCTATCTCCCTGAAGCCTGCCTTGCCTGTCTTTGGGTGGCAGCTGGGAATTCTCAAACAGAAGCAACAGAGTGGGTGATGAGGCCAAACACGGTCTGGCCCTGAATTGAAAGGGTGGAAGGAGAGGCCTAGAGTTGGAAAGGGAGGGAGAGTCTCAGCTCAGTGGATAAACAAGGGTTTCCAAGGTCAGGTCCTCTAAGCTGGGCTCTGCCAGTTCCTGCTCTGTGAAAACATCCTTTCCCCAGGGGATATTGAGAAATCCTGCGAAGACGATTTGAGACTGGACTTGGGTCCTGATCCTGTTGCCCACTGACTGTGGGCCCTGGGCAGGTTACTTAACCTTCCTGCACATAAATTTTTCCATTTGTAGCATAGAGCCTCCCCTCCCGTGCAGGCTGGCGTGACAGGGTCTCAGCTCAGTGCCAAGTAGAGAGACCACCATCACCTCCAGGCAGCTAAGTGTACCTAGAGATCACACTCCTACTCACACAGATAACCAGCCCTTTTCCGGAATCACTTCGCCTCACAGTTCACAAAGCACTTTGAGTTCCAAAGATTTCAGGTAACTTGCCCCAGACCACACAGCTAGGAAGGGACAGGCTGACTCATCGCCTCAGCTTCCTCATCTATACAAAGGGAATAACCAGATCTATTTTGCAGAGTTATTAGAAGCATTCAGTGTGATGATGCCTGGGAACCTTTTGGCTCTGTCTTGGTCCTCAGGGAAGCCTCAGGTAGATGGTTGTCTTCCTAAACATGACATTGCCTGCCCTCCTTGGAGAGATTAGATCAGGGGCATTTGATTGGATGTTGCCAGCAGTCACTCCACAGTCCTTGCCCTGAAACAAAGGAACAGGATGTGGTTGGAAGGGCTCCCTGCTATGCACCCTGTTCACCTGTTCACAGAGGCCCCCTCTCCGTCCTCATGGTCTGCCTGACCCCACATGTACTTCCTCATTGCCCTCATCATCACCTACAATTATTCTGCGTGTCTGTCATCTGTCTCCCCCACGAGAACATCAGCTCCATCACCAAGGAAATGACTGTTTTATCTTGTCACTGCACATACCTGGCCTGTGTGTATGTGTGTGTGCTCAGTCGTGTCTCACTCTTTACGACCCCATGAACTGTAGCCCTCCAGGCTCCTCTGTCCATGGGATTTCCCAGGCAAGAATGCTGGAGTGGGTTGCCGTTTCCTACTCCAGGGGTTCTTCCCAACCCGGGGATCAAACCCGTGTCTCCTGCATTGCAGGCAGATTCTTTATTCACTGAGACACCTGGGAAGCACCTCCCTGTTAATACCTAATTGGCAGGAGGGGAAGGTTGTCAGGCCTAAGGATTAAATGAGCCCAGATTTCCCAGAAGTTAGGACAGGTACCACCAGCCCCAGATAATGTTGAACCACTAGTGGGATCATGATTTTCCTCTTAATTTTCTCTCTATCCTTCTGGTGACATTTAGGAGAAAAATTTTCTCTCTACCCTTCTGGTGACATTTAGGAGAAACTTTTCACTCACTTCTGGTATTTAATACCTTCCTAACCCTTACTTTCAGAATTTTCTACAGTTTATTGTGATCCACACAGTCGAAGGCTTTGGCGTAGTCAATAAAGCAGAAATAGATGTTTTTCTGGAACTCTCTTGCTTTTTCGATGATCCAGCAGATATTGGCAATTTGATCTCTGGTTCCTCTGCCTTTTCTAAAACCAGCTTGAACATCTGGAAGTTCACGGTTCACGTATTGCTGAAGCCTGTCTTGGAGAATTTTGAGCATTACTTTACTAGCGTGTGAGATGAGTACAATTGTGCAGTAGTTTGAGCATTCTTTGGGATTGCCTTTCTTTGGGATTGGAATGAAAACTGACCTTTTCCAGTCCTGTGGCCACTGCTGAGTTTTCCAAATTTGCTGCCATATTGAGTGCAGCACTTTCACAGCTTCATCTTTCAGGATTTGAAATAGCTCAACTGGAATTCCATCACCTCCACTAGCTTTGTTCGTAGTGATGCTTTCTAAGGCCCACTTGACTTCACATTCCAGGATGTCTGGCTCTAGGTGAGTGATCACACCATTGTGATTATCTGGGTTTTTCCAGTGGTCATGTATGGATATGAGAGTTGGACTATAAAGAAAGCTGAGCGCCGAAAAATTGATGCTTTTGAACTGCAGTGTTGGAGAAGACTCTTGAGAGTCCCTTGGATTGCAAGGAGATCCAAGCAGTCCATCCTAAAGGAGATCAGTCCTGGGTGTTCATTGGAAGGACTGACGCTGAAACTGAAGCTCCAATACTTTGGTCACCTCATGCAGAGAGTTGACTCATTGGAAAAGACCCTGATGCTGGGAGGGATCGGGGGCAGGAGGAGAAGGGGACGACAGAGGATGAGTTGGCTGGATGGCATCACCAACTCGATGGACATGAGTTTGAGTAAACTCCGGGAGTTGGTGATGGACAGGGAGGCCAGGTGTGCTGCGATTCACGGGGTTGCAAAGAGTTGGACACGACTGAGTGACTGAACTGAACTGAACTGAACCCTTACTTGCTGAACATTTAAACAAAAAGAGGAGGCCTTAAGTTTCAACCATTTGGCAAGCCATGATGCCAAGCAAGGGTTTAATTTTGCTTTTTAGTGGGTTTGTTTTCGTTGTATGTATATTTTTACATTTATTTGGGGCTAGAAATTCTGACTTCCCTTCTGATAATTATAAAAGGTAATGACAAATTTTCTTTCTAAAGTACACTTATTTTTCAGAGACAGTGCACCTAAAGGAAAGCTATTAGCAAGTGATAAATAATATGAGCCGGCCAATCTGGTGAAAGTCTTTAGGTGGTTTTGGAATGATTGCAACATGAGGGGTACTGAGTGAAATCCTCACTGAACTTTAGGTGATGCTGAGAAAAGATACTGTAGAGTCTGGGAGGAACATTCCTTGGATGTCTTTGGATAAAGTCAGAAGAGCAGGTCTTGGGCAGTGGCTGGACCACACAGTGTGATGAGAGGCAAAGGAAGCAGCCAGAAGTTTTTGCAGTGAACTAGAGGCCCAACCCTCCCCAGCTGGATGCCTCTGCCCCAGGAACACTCCCTCCCTCAGAAGACACATACCAGGGAGGACAGAATGTCACAGTCAGGGGCAGGGGCACCTCTTAAAATGGACAGGACCCTCATCTCAGTCCTTGTAGGGCCCAGAGCATTCAACACTTGGCCTCTCTGAATTTAGCAAAATCAGAGAGAGGAATCCAGAGAGGTGGAGATTATAAGCTTCCTTTTCCTTCCCACTTCTCCAAGCATGGCAGGGTATCAAAGGCTGGGGTGGGGTTAGGGGTGGTGCATTTGCAAAAATAAATGAAAAAGCCGAAGCCCTGCTTTCAAGCACTGCTAGTTCCTGCTCTGCATATTCCGAGGCCTTGAGGGTCCCTGTCATCTTTCTTGTCTGGCTGGGACATGAGCCTTCCCCAGCCAGCCCCTCACTTAATAGAGCTCTATAACTCTTCATTTCCTGGATGCATGTCGGGTTAAGCAGGTGGCACACAGCTGGCATTTCTCACTTGCTTTCTGGCATTTCCCATTTTTATGGGAAAGCTAACCTGCCTTTTATATATATATATATAAAGCCCCCGAGTCCCAAGGTTTAATATCCTCGGTGTTAGATTCACAAAGGACTTGGAAGTTAGAGAATGCCTGCGGCTGGAATTTGATAGAGCAGCAACTTGTCACTGGGCGTGTGATTTACTTGCTCAAGGGAAGGAGGAAGCGCAGAGGGCAATTAAGTGGGTTTTGAGTTTTGAGAGATTGGGGATGCTGAGAAGTAAGTGAGGAGGAGGAGCAGCTGAGGGGTTGTAAATCCCTTCTGACAGAACCCAGTGTTTTTAAAATAATAGCTGACTTTAAAACCAGCTAAAATCAGGCAGAGCTGAGGATGGTTCCCACCCAGCTGTTTCTTTTATCTGGAGGATCAACACTTGGGGAGGGCAGACACCTCTAGATGCTCTCTAGAGTCCGACCATATGCCTGGGCTATGTGATCGAGTGTGCTGCATTGATCCTGCCTCAGGGCCTTTGTACCTGCTGGCCCCTTAGCCTGGAGGCCTTGTCTCCCAGATTTCCACAAGGTTTATTTCTTTTGTCTCAGCATGCCATTGCCTGGAGCAGCTTTACCTGAGGGTCCTAGCTTAGAAGGTTCCCAGCCCCACCATGTTTTTCCCAATAAGTTCATTCTGTTCATAGCACTCATTCCTCTCATCAGTTTGCTGGCTTACTTGTTTATCACCTAAATTCTCCTCTATCCCATCAGACCCAGATGAAGATGGGTCCAACTCACTCACTGTATCTATTACACCTAGAACACTACCAGGTCCACATGGCACTCACTAAAGGGATTGTGATTGTGAACTCTGGGTCTCAGTAAAACAAGATTGGCTTGAATGACAGGTCTCAAAGTGGGGTCCCCAGATCACCCGCTTTATTAATAGCATCACCTGGGAACTTGTCAGAAAAGCACACTCTCAGGGCTTATCCTGGACTCCCAGAATCTGAATCTCTTGAGGGTGGGAGTAGCCATCTTTGTTTTCCTAAGCCCTTCCAGGGGGATTCTCATGCACACTCAAGTTTGTCGGCCACTGCTCCAGTGCTTAAATACCTGTGAGGTCCAGGCAGGTGGTGTCACTGCAAGAAGTGGACCTGGTGTGGCAGAGGAGACCCTACGCGCCCTGTCGAGGGACATTCAAATGTAAGACCGAGCCTGCCCAAAAGTCCAACACCCCTTCCTTCCTAAAAGGACCAATTGTTACTTTCATCCAGAGCCCCTTAGAACTCCCCAAAAAAGCCCACAAGCAAAACAAGCCAAGAAAAGTAAAGATACAGGACCCTGAGAAGGTGTTTTTGTTTGGTTGGCTGTGATGTGGATGCTCTGGTGGGGATCCCATACCCAGGAACCCTGAAAGAAGAGGCCTGGCCATGGGAGGCACCCGTAGCATCGCATCTCTCCATCCTTCAGAAGCTTTTGTATGTTGGGAGGACAGCGGCAGCCAGGTAGGCTAGACCCTGCCCTCATCGCGTGTACAGTCCAGAGGGAGAGACGGCCCGTAATCAAAGACTCCAGCTGACCCATGTGCAATGGCAACCACAACAAGGGCTGCAAAGATGGAGTGCCTGGTGCCACAGGGTCCGACGGGAGGAGGGGCCTGGCTGGGAGGTTTCTGAGGCCAGATGGGGGGAGCGTCGCAGGCCGAGAAGATGAACCGGCGGGCAGTGGCCCTGAGCTAGGCCGCTGTGGCTGGAGCTCCGTGAGCAAAAGGGGTGAGCCATCTTCAGGGGCCAGACTCTGCAGGGCCTTTGGGCGCTGGAGGAGTCGGGTCTGTGTCCACTGTTGGGCAGTGGGAAGCCATTTTAGTTGGGGAGTGACCTGGTCAGCTTTGCATTTTGAAGCTGCCACTCAGAGTTCTGGATAGAAAATGAATTGGGAGAGGCAGAGTGGCCATAAGGGGTGGCATGGTCATCCAGACAGGCTGCTGCTGCTGCTAGGTCGCGTCAGTTGTGTCCGACTCTGTGCGACCCCATAGGCGGCAGCCCACCAGGCTCCCCCATCCCTGGGATTCTCCAGGCAAGGATACTGGAGTGGGTTGCCATTTCCTTCAGCATTATTATTAGTGGTAATATTAGAATATTATTAGACATAATACTATTAGAAATAACACTAACATTATTAAGCATGATGTGAGCCATGTTCAAGGAGTACACTTTCTGGCCAGTCGCTGGGCCAAGCACTGGGCTTCTGTGATCCCATTTCCCCCTCATAGCCCGTCTGCAATACAACTTACTACCCCTGAGTAAGTTGCTTGCTGCAGTAAGATTACCACGAACTCAGTGGCTTGGAACAACAAAAACATATAGCTCTGAAGGTTGGAAGTCCAAAATGGGTCTCACAGGGTTACAATCAGGGCTTGGACAGCACTGCATTCTGTTCAGGGAGGGAGGTGGAGGTCCTAGGGGAGAACCTACCCCTTGCCTTTTCCAGCTTCTCTTGGCTGCCTGCATTCCTTGGCTTGCAGCCCCTCTCTCCATCCCCACAGCCAGCAAAGATTGATTGAGTCCTTCTCACGTCACGTCACTCAGCCTCCTCTTCTGTCTTCATCCTCAGATCTCCCTCTGCCTCTCCTTTGCCTCCTAGTTCACTTGCCACCTTCCCTCACTCAACTCTTGCCTTCCTTTTACAAGAACCCTTGTGATGACATGTTGGACCCACCCTGATCCTCCAGAGTAATCTCCCCACCTCAAGAACCTTAATTCAATCACAGCTTCAGAATCTCTTTTGCACGTAAATATTCTTTGCACATGCATGCTCTGTAATGTCTGACTCTGCGACTCCATGGACTGTAGTCTGCCAGGCTCCTCTGTCCATGGAATTTTCCAGGCAGGAATACTGGAGTGGGTTGCCATTTCCTTCCCCAGGGGATCTTGACACAGGGATTGACCCCCTGTCTCCTGCATCTGCCATGTCTCCTGCATTGGCAGGTGGATTCTTTACCACTGTGTCACCAGGGGAGCCTGTGGATATCTTTGGGGGACTGGTACTGAACTGACCAGTTACCGGTGGGAACACAGGTGAGCCACAGTGAGTCCCCAGGGGTGTGGGCTCAGAGGGGGCAGAGATGGACTGGGAGCCGGTCTGTCAGTCTTCAGAGAAAGTTGCCTCCCACCCCCACTCCCCACCATTCACACTGGCTTGGCTCCCTGGCTTTCATGGTGAGGAGTTTGTGGGAGAGAAAGGAAACAGCTGCTACGGTGTTCAGATTTCTTTCCCAGTCACTGTTTTGGCAGAATGAGCCAGTTTGGACAGAGGCCCTTGGAGAGAAACCCACTAGATGGTTTTATCTGATCAGTTCTGACAAGCCTCTTTTAGGCCAGTTTACAATAGAAATCTTACACTTGCCACACCAAAGGTTTACTGTGTTACCTGGGATGTGGGATCAAAAACAGGCTTCTATGAGCTGCCTGGGGCCAGGGCTGGGAGGGACAGTGACTTGTAGATAAGATGGGAAATTCCCAGTCCTTGCTCCTCTTCTAGGAGGAACACGATCTTTGTTGCAAAGAGAGATGCTGTGTGTACACTAACTCTTGGGCCTATGCCCCAGAAGCTAGAGAGGTTCTAAATATATCCGTAAGCCTCTGAAACACCTTCTCTTGACCTCCGGACTGACTGCTAGCAGCGGACCTCATTAATCTTCATTGCCATCGGTGATGTTAGTAGCAATATTACAGCCACCATTTACTGAGGGCCGATGATGTGTTGGAGCCTGAAAAAAATTGTTAAGACTCAGAAGATGGGAGTTAAGAACATAGACCCTGGGGCCAGCCTGCTTGGGTTCAAATCCCAGGCTGACTTCACCTCTCTGAGCCTCATTTGCAGAAATGCGGCTGATCCAAAACTCGATGAAATCAAGGATGCCGTCGACTAGAACATGTGTCATTTCTTCTATGTTCTCCAGAGAAAGGCAGTGCCTGTGAAACTGTCACCTGTCCACGAATGCAAAACGCATTCTGATTTCAAAGATGTTCGTTACAATGTGAAGAAATGCCCATTGGAATCAATGAAACACCAGGAGAGTACCCACCTCCTGGGTTCTTAGGCTTAGACTGGCATCAGGCACATAGAAAGGGCTTGGCCCGTGTTAGCTGGTATTGCTACTATTGTCCCCATTTTACACATGAGGAAGCCAAGGTTGGAGTCACTTCCCGAGGTCACCCAACAAGCCGTAAAGGGTAGAGTTGGAATTTGGATTCCCTCCGCTCTGTGTCTCTTTCGTGGCCCCCGAATCATGTCCAGTGCCTGGGCATCCGCACCGTGGATGCTGTGGCTGTGTGTCCCTGACACAGGTCCTCTGCCCCTCTGGGTGTCTGCGTCCTCACCTGTAAGAGGTGGGTGACAAGGTGGACCCTGCAGGGATGCTGAGAGGAGGCTGGGAGTGAGATAGGTCCCACACGTGCTCAGAAAACCATCCCATCCTCCCTTCCCTTCCCCGCTGTGCATCCACAGTGGCTTTTAGGGCACTGGCATTAGCCACAGAAATCCCACGCTCAGAGCAGTTGCTGTGGATACTTGGACTGACCTGCCTGCACTGTTGGGGCCTCAGCCACTCATACGCCTGCCCAGTGCCTATTCCGGCTCAGAGCTCAGCCCTCAGCCTACACCTACTCTCACTCAGCCACCTATACACACCCGAGCAGGCACAGCCTGGCACTCCCCTTTCCCCTGAAGGCACTGTCCCTTTGGACTGTGTGAAGCATTTAGAAATGGATACCTGGGGTGCCAATATTGGCTGAGATTTTATCTCAACACCATGTGTTAATGGTTCATCTTTTCCATGCTGATTTTTTTTAAATTTATTTTTAATTGGAGGATAATTGCTTTACAATAGTGTGTTGGTCTCTGCCATACATCAACCTGAGTCAGCCATAGGTATCCACATGTCCCCTCCTTCTTGAACCTCTCTCCCTCCCACCTCCCACCCCATCCTACCCCTCTTGGCTATCACAGAGTACCTGATTTGAGCTTCCAGTGTCATACAGCAAATTCCTACTGGCTGTCTATTTTATATATGGTAATATGTATGTTTCCATACTCCTCGCTCAATTCATCCCACCCTCTCCTTCCCCACTGTATCCAGCAGTCTGTCCTCTACGTCTGTGTTTCCATTGCTGCCTTGCAAATAGGTTCATCAGTACCATCTTTCTAGATTCCATATAAATGTGTTGATATACAACATTTGTTTTTCTCTTTCTGACTTACTTCACTCTGTATAATAGGCTATAGGTTCATCTACCTCATTAGAACTGATTCAAATGTGTTCTTTTTCATGGCTGTGTGATATTCCATTGTATGTATGTACCGCAGCTTCTTTAGCCATTCACCTGTTGATAGACATCTGGGTTGCTTCCATGTCTTAGCTATTGTAAATAGTGCTGCAATGAACATTGGGGTACATGTGTCTCTTTCAGTTTGGGTTTTCTTGAGGTATATGCCCAATAATCACTGACTTCTTTTAAAGTAGATTTTTTTGGAAGGATAATGTACCTACCACAGTGTTCATATCCTAAGATCTCAGCCTGATGAATTTTCACTAAACACACATCCATATAACCAACATCCCCATCAAAACACAGAGCATCACCTGCCCCCAGCACCCCTCACTCCCGTTCCAGCCTCCACTGCTGTGCTAACTTGTAGCACATAAACCAGTTTTATCTGCTTTTGGACTTCATATAAATGGAATCATTCCGTGTTTGTGTGGCTTCTTTTGCTCAGCATTTGTTTAGAACTTCATGTCTTTTGCAATTAGCAATCATTTGCTTATTAATAATCCAGTATGAATATATTTTGTTACATGGATACATCATCATTTTTCTGTTGGTGGACATGTGGGTAGGCTCCAGTCTGGGGCTAATATGAATGAATTGCTATTAACATTCTAGAATATTCTGGTACATTCTGGTACATGTCTGTAGGTCAATGTGAGTATGCATGCCTGCTGGGTACATGCTTAGGGAAGGAATTGCTGGTCCTGGCTTATTTGCATATTTCACTTTAGTGGATGTGCCAAGTTGTGATCTTACCAACTGATATCCTACCAGTCTGTGTGTGTGTGTGTGTGTGTGTGTGTCCACGGGGCTCCAGATGCCCTAAGGTGGAAGGAGAAGCACAGACTTTAGCAGCTGCTTCTGGAAAGGAGGGTGTGAGCAGGGGAAAGGAGACAGGGATGGACATTTGAATCCTGCAACTTCTACACAATCACCCTGAGAGTCTAGGAGTCTCGGAGCCTGTTGCAGTTGTTCACCATGCTGTCTACGGTGGGGACGTATAATATTTCTTCTGGTGGGTAATCAGCGTAGGTGACTATTCAGGAACAGCATCTCTGGGCAAGGGAATCCACCCACGGTCTCCACCATCCTGAATACTTAAATGTCACTTCGGTTTAATTGGCTGTGCAGCCCACTCCCCCCTCCTCCACCTCGCCTCTGGCAGCCACAGCAAACGCACCGCCTGAGACAGCAAGAGGGGACAGCCCTGAGTCACCATGGCTGCCACCCGCCAACAAACTGGGCAGCCTTGGACAGGAGAATCAGCCTCTCTGTGAGTCAGCTACCCTGGGAATCTCACCTCAAGCAGGTGAAGAAACCAACCGTAGTCGAAGATCATGAGTGATTATAAGTAGCATGATGAGTAAGTGGATAGATGGGTAGATAATACATGGACAGACCAATGTGACGTCTATATAAATATATAATTCTTACATATATATTTGCACACAAGTATGTGTGTGTATGTTCACCATTTTATTGATCATTTACCACCTCTCATAATAGCCAGCATTTCATGAATAGTGACTATATTGGGCATGGAGAATTGCCTACACCCTTGACACACCTGACTTCATGTGATTCTCCTAAGAAACCTTATAAAACCAAAATCTGTATTGGCCCCATTTTACAGATACTGAAACTGAGGCTCAGAAAGGTTAACTCTCCTGCCCAGGGTCACACATTACAGACAAATGACAGTTCTAACCCAATCTGACACTAGACCCCTGTCCTAACCACTGTGGACACCAATGAGAGAGATATCTCTCTCATTCAGTCCTCATACTAACGTTCTGGCTAGGTCTCCTTAGTTCCCTTGATAGATGAGGAACCTGAGGCCCAGAGAGGTTAGGTAACCCACTGAAAGACACAAAGACACATGGTAGGTGAAGAGCAGAGCCCTTTGGAGACCAGGGTTCTGGCTATAAATAACCACATGATCTCAGCTAATTCTAGCCCACAGCAGGGCTTGGTAACTACTAAAGCAATGAACACAATGCCAAGAACATTTTAGCAGTCAAGTCACAGATTAAAAGAAAAATTCATGCCATCATTTTGACACAGAAAACGAACGTTCCTAGTGTCCTTCCTGCTTCTTTCAGCCAGTAGTGGGTGCGGTGAGCGAGATGTGGTCCCAGGCGCTGGGGATGCCATGGTGCATCTAGAACTCATTCATTCTCTCATTCATTTGGTGACTGTTCATCGAGTGCATGGTCTGTGTGCACCAGGAATCATGCTCATTGCAGAGGAAACGGATGGATAAACATGCCGGCGATTAAATGAGGTGTTACTGTCACTGTATAATGTCCTTTTTCATCTTGTCATTCATCTTGAACCACTGGTCCTCAAAGTAAACTCAATGAGGCTGAAAATAGTTTGAAAATCCTCTGTCTAGAAGGCATCTGGTTTGGGGGAGTGTTACTGGTGTTTACACACCCCTGTCCAAAGGCTTGAATATATCATTCACTTAGTACACATCAGCGATGGCTTTGCTGGTCTTTCGTCACTGTCCCCACACACCAGTGGCTCCTGGCAAGTGATGGCAAGTGGGATGAGGGGCCAGCAGTGCCCTGTCTGAGTGCTGTCTGTGGACTCCCACACAGAAGTTATAGGTTTCGAGCATATTTTCACCTGTGAGAGCCTGGGTTAGACAGTACGTGGCATTCCTGCTTCTGGGCTAGGCTAGACTCTAAAGGTATCCTTGGATGCCGAAGGGTGCAGGGGGAAGCTGGTGAAGATCCTGAAGAACCCCAAAGGACTTGCTCCCAGACCTGCATCCCAGAACCAGAATCAAGGTCCAGTAGCAGGCTTAATATCTCACAGGCGTAATAGTGGCATGTCCACACACGCCCCACTCTCTATGTGTCACTTTTTTCGAGTGTGCCGCACAGCTTGCAGAATCTTTGTCCCCCAACCAGGGATCAAACCTGAGCCCTGGCAGTGAAAGCGCCAAGTCCTAACCACTGGACCACTTGAGAATTCCCTCTGTGTGTCGCTTTCAATAGCTGTTGTGGGTGGCCCTTATCTTAACAATTGCCAACCATTAATTTTGTTCTTTTGCTTTCCAGCCTCTGTAAGGGCCGGACACTCTATTCTGTGGTGAGAGACGCCAAGATCGTCTTGGATGTCAACAAAACGAGGCAGATTGCCCAAGAAATTGTGAAGGTACCATCGGGTCTGGGGCCTCTTCCCTGAACCTCAGAAAGACCCAGCCCCATCCTGAGACTCACAGTCTGGCTTCAGACCAACAGTTTGGGCTTAGAAGAAATTAAACTTGACCTGAATGACACCAGGCCATGTGTGTGTTAAGAATTTTGCTGAAACAGCCATTAGAGATGGTCAGCCAATGTTTGGTTTCCTTCTGGTGTCCCGTTGTCAGGATAATTGGGTGTGTGCAGGGACCAGGGGGCTCTTCTCATTACTAGAATTCCTTACCCCCTGAATCCTTGAATTCCCATGAGTGTGAACCATCTCTCTCCATAGCTGCTGGGAAAATATCAACTTGTTAGGTGTTGTTTGGGATTAGAACAAACGGGAACATCCTGTTTTCCGGTGGGTACCTCGTGACTCCGTTGTATTCAGGTTTTTATTTTCCATTGGATGTGTTAGGGCTGAACTTCAAAAAAGAAATAAAACTGTGACTGCTCGTTAAGGCAAAAATAGAAATCTAGGTATTTCACCCTTGAGCCTGACCTCCCATAAGCCCTTCTCCATGTTCTTGATTATTGCCTCATGACACGTCTCTTGAGGAACATAAGTGAATTTCTGCAGTGGTGTGGAATAAGATCTAAGGGATTCCTTTCTCTTAGGGGCCCTGTTTTCAGATTTGGCCCTGCCCCTTTCTCTCAGGGGAGATCTTCCCTTGCTTCTTCTTCAGGAAGCAGAAGCACTTAGATGGAGATGGTTTTGCTATGATCTGAGGCTGGTGGCAGATTTCTGCCTGGGGGACCCTGCCTGTTCCCACTTGCCATGCCTTCTCCACCCTACTTGCAAGCCTGGGTGTCTGGGCCCCAGGTCTGCAGCTGTTCAGCGTTTGTGGTCTCATGGAAAGGCAGGGCGTGTGAACCATGAGCCCAGGCCAGGCTACAGTGAGCACACAGGTGTGTCTCCTGCAGGGCATGGGCTACCTCCACGCCAAGGGGATCCTGCACAAGGACCTCAAGTCCAAGAATGTCTTCTACGACAACGGCAAAGTGGTGATCACAGACTTCGGGCTCTTCAGCATTTCCGGGGTGCTGCAGGCTGGCAGGTGAGTGCTGGTTGGAAGGGCCCCGAGGGGTTCTCGAGAGGTGGCGGTCAGGGGATGGGAAGTCACCCAAATGGCTTTAGTGACCTAGACATGATACTGGACCTGAGATCGTTTAACCGAGGGGCAAGGCTGCTATGCCCGTGGTCAATGCTGGTGCCCAGGTCAGGCTCCGAGTCCCACGGGGCCTGTCTTGGAAGGGGTGCCTTTGAATGGGCACAGAGCTTCCCTCAGTCCTGCAATGCCCTTGCCCTTGAATTTCACCCGAGGACTCTCTCCTTACTCCAAGCACGCACATGGAAGTTGGACTCACCCGAGCACCCTTGCTCAGTTTTCATATGAATTCCTTCATTTTAGTGCAGCTGGAGTATAGTTGAGAGCAAGAGACTTAAAGTCAGACCCACCCAGGGCCTAGTGTGGCTTGGCCACTCATTAACTGTGCCTTCACGTTCCTGCAAGAAAAGTGATGGGTATGATGATGCCTACCTTAGGGTCTTTATGAGGGTAGAGTAAGATAGCACACAGCAAATGTCCAGCACAGTGCCTGGAGCACATCAAGCACTACAAACAACAGCCACTGTGGAGCTGTTCTAATTAGTATGAATTTGCATATACCTCCCCAGTATCACCCAGGAGGATCATTAACTATTGTTAAGTAATTAAATCTTAGCCACCACTCACGCTGGAGCAAGCTGCCTTGAGCTGACCAGTGAAGAAACAGCCGGGATCCCAAATAAACAACCCATAATTCCAAAGGTCTGCCCTTTGTAACTTTTAATTTGGAGAGTTGTGCTCACGCGTGCACGCGCGCACACACACACACTTTAAACCCAGTGTGTTTTCTCTAATCACGCCTCTATAACAAATGGTATGCCTCTCCAAAAAGACAGCTTTGCACCCCCCCTCCAGGCTTCTCTATTTGTACTCCTGTTTCAGCTGATTTGGGGAATCTCTGATCTCTTTGAGGTATGCCCCAGGAGCCCCAGTACTCCTCCTGGCACAGTGAATTTTGTTCATGCTTTATAATACTCTGAATCTCAGTCAGACCATCTGAGATTTGGCGAAACCTGATCTTGCTGTTCTTTGCGATGCAGTAACAATCAGAAGCTTAAGGGTTTGTTTGTTTGTTTTCAGATATTACTTCACCCAAAGAGATTCATCTTCCAAAATGATCTATAGTCCCTAAGATAAGAAAATAAGGAGACAGGAAATTAATAGATAGATGGAGAGGGTCATCAAGGCAGAACCTAAGAAGCCAGGAACTCACTGAGGTTCCATTTTCCTGGTTGGGGAATAGCTTTTTCCATCACCTCAAGGTCAAGGGCAGAGAAAGCAGTTGGTGATGTCACTATGAACCTAAGTACTTAGTGTCGAGACACAAAGAGGCTCAGCAGGTGTCTTTTTTAACCTAGTTCAAGGCTCTTTAAAAAAAAAAAATCAGATTCTTCCCTCCTGGTGGCAGGTCCACACTCATCCTCCTGGCCAGTGGCTTTTCCCCCAAGTTGGGGAAAGCGGGGCAGGGCCTCTGCTTTTTTCCCCATTAATTCATGGTTTTCTGAAGCCATAGACTGAAGAAAAAGCAAAGAGAAATGGAATGACCTTCAGCTTATTCATGGAGGCCCCATGTCAACCAGGAAGAGAAGTCAAATCAAGGGCAAGATGGCTCTGGCCTTGTCCCCCAGATAGCACCCCGCCCCCAACCGTGGCCCAGTCTGGTTATCAGTGCAAACCCAATTAGTGTCACACGGGGCCAGGGAACCCTCAGTAGCACCTCCCCACCAGAGACCCACATCACTTGGCTACCCAGGAGGAGCCATCAGTGCCTGCCTGTGCTTTTTTCCCTGTTGCTGGGAAAATAGGGCTTAATTCAGAACTTTGCTCCCAAACGGTGCCGTGGAATTCTTGTAGAATTGTGGTTAGGAGTCTAGTTGCTGGAGTTTTAAAGACTAGCAATCAAACGGATCTTAGTTCTTTTCACTTTTTATCTCCGTGGCTTTGGGAGGGTCACTTAAGCTTTTTGGGCTTCCCACGTGGTTCAGTGGTAAAGAATCTGCCTGCCGGTGCCAGAGAACATGGCTTTGATCCCTGGGTGGGGAAGATCCCCTGGAGAAGGAAATGGCAACCCACTCCAGTATTCTTGCCTGGAGAATCCCATGGACAAACTTGCCTGGAGGGCTACAGTCTATGGGGTCACCAAGAGTCGGATACGATTTAGCAGCTGAGCACACGCACACACTTAAACATTTTGAGGCTATTGCCTCACCCATAGAACAGTGGTGATACCCAGTTGATTGTGGGCGCCTGAGAATTAAATGGACTGGAACTCCTGGCATACAGTAGGCACTCAGCAGGAGTTACTTGCCTTCCTGCCCTTCCCTCAATCAGACCGTGGGGCATCCACAGTGCTCCATGCCCAGAAAGGGGAGATCAGCCAGGCCTGAGGCAAGGGTGAGAGTCACAGTAAAAGTGAGCACATTCTGGACATCCAGACAGACTCCGGGGCTTCCCTGAGCCCATCCCCAGCATTGCTTTGCCTACAGCTGTTCTGCCATCATCCAGAAAAGGTGTCATTTAAGATGCCAATGCTATCATGCCAGCCACCTATAGTGATACCCATAATGAAGACAATTTGGGTTGGTCACTGATAGGCCCATCACCAGGGGAACAGGACAGCCCAGGGTGTCTGTGCCAGGCCTGGGTCCCAGCCCCCTGCCAGGCATGTGCCTACATCCACCCCAGGATGATGGTTATCGAGTAACCCAGCCTTACAGTTCCAAAGCTCCACTGCCCCAGCAAGTCAGGAGGAGGCAGAAGGGGCTGTTGAGTGAGATGGGAACTGGCAGATTTGTCCTTCTGGCAGCAGCATCCCACCCCACACAGCCTGGTCATGCCAGGAGAAGGGCGGCTGGCCCAGGACACGACCCCTCTCTCTTGGATGACGTTCTTGCTTTGGACTCTAACCTCCATTCCGTTTCTGAGTCCTCAAGGCGCAAAAACATCCACAGGGAATAATGGTGTCCAGGAATCATGTGGCCCTGGCAGCTGACCCAACCCTTCTCCTTTTCATTCTTGCACCAGTCATCTGGAGTTCAAGTTCATGTGTTCATTTCACAGATGGGAAAGTGGAGACTCAGGTCTGTTCAAGGACACACAGCTAGTAAGCAGCAGATGGGCCCTTAAACCCCTGCAGGTGTCCCCAATTCTAGAAGCAAGAACTCATTGGACCCTGTGAACTAATGGTTTGTTTGTTCTTTTAATGAATGGATTTGAGTCCTATTTTCTCGCAGAGGATGTGTTCTATCAGGTCAGCCAATACACATGTTCCCAGCTGAGGTCCAAGGAGAGGCTGCTATGCAGTCTTGCTTCGGCTCTCACTTGGAGGCGACCAGGGATGGACATGGGAGTGGGTGGTGCAGTGCAGGGCAAGAAGCTCCAGCTCTGGGGCCAGTTGGGTGGGTTTTGCAATTCTGCCTCCCTGGTAGAAGGGCGGCCTCAGAACAAGTCACTTAATACCTCTGAGCCCCATTTTCTCTTGTGCAAAATAAACTAGACAAGGATGAGTGAGTTGTTTTTAGGATTTAAGATTAATGTATATGAGACACATGCATGCAAGTGTATATATTGTATATCTCCTCCAGGAGTATTAACTCAGTCGGTTCAGTCTCTCAGTCGTGTCTGACTCTTTATGGCCCAGCACGCCAGGCTTCCCTGTCAATCACCAACTCCCGGAGCTTGCTCAAATTCATGTCCATTGAGTCGGTGATGCTATCCAACCATCTCTTCCTGTCACCCACTTCTCCTCCTGCCTTCAGTCTTTCCCAGCATCAGGGTCTTTTCTAGTGAGTCAGCTCTTCGCAGCAGGTAGCTAAAGTATTGGAGCTTCAGCTTCAGCATCAGTCCTTTCAATGAGTATTCCGGACTGATTTTCTTTAGGGTTGACTGGTTTGCTCTCAGTATTCACTAAGCCAGTGTTTACCGAAGCTCTGTATAGAACATAAGTGCCATGAATAACGAGGACCAGCTCTATTTGTTCGATGAAGATGGAGGAGGGGGTGCCTCAGTGGTGAAGGAACAGGATGACGGTTTGGGCGTTGAATGTCTCTCCAGACCATCCTGTCTTGTACCTCCCACTGGGTCTTGGCCTCAAGTACAAGGTCAGGTAGTGCCTGATGGGGAGCACAGGGCAGGGGAGGAACGGAAGAAAGCCAGCAGAGATGGTCCAGGGACAGCAGTCAGTGATGGAAGACCGGTCCTCTCTGGGCTGTGAGACAGGGCTCACTCTGTGCTTCACTTCTCCAGGCGTGATGACAAGCTGCGTATCCAGAACGGCTGGCTGTGCCACTTGGCCCCAGAGATCATCCGCCAGCTGTCTCCCGACACAGAGGAGGACAAGCTCCCCTTCTCCAAACACTCGGATGTCTTTGCACTCGGGTAGGCGGCCCAACCCAGGCTCTTCAGAGCCCCAGCCTGGGCAGAGGGGCACTTCCCTTTTGGAAGGGAAAGGCATCTGTCTGAAGATTTCTGGGTGAAATTATGGGGGGAGGGGTCTGAGCGGGCTGTAGTAGAGAGACCATAGCAAACCTACATGCCTGGTTTCTAACTGATGATGCGAACATGGCAAATTGCCTGACTCACTCATTCATTTATTCATGCAATAGCTTTGTATTGCGTGCCTAGTATTAATGAATTGTCAAAAACTTAGTGGCTTAAAAAGACATTTATGATCTCAAGTCTCTGTGGTCAGGAGTTTGGGAGTGGTTCTGAGCTGGCTCAGCATCTCACATGAGGTCACAGTCAAGATGTTGACTGGGGCTGCAGTCTCATCTGATGGTTTGACAGCTGAGCATCTGTTACCAAGGTGACCACTCACATGGCTATTGGCAGGAGGCCTCAGGTCCTCACCCCCAGGCCTTTCCACAGGCTCAGTGGCAAGAAGCTGCGCTGCATTTTATGACCTGATCATAGAAATTATATATAGTCACTTCTACCATACTCTGTTTGTTAGAACCAAGTCAGTAATCAAGGTGAGGAGTATCAATTTGTAGACATTTTAAAACCAGCATAGGTTCCCTATTCTCTCTTGTCTAATGGAAGACAGACAAGGAAACAGTTGTTTTTACAAAATTCCATGATAAATGCTATGCTGAGGATAAGCACAGGACTGTGGGAAGAAAGGAGGAACTAAATCCAGTCTGGGAGATCAGAGAGGACTTCCTGGAAGAGGGGACTCCTGAGCCTGTGTTAAAGCATAAGTAGTCCAGGTGAGGGTAAGGTAAAGTGTTCCAGATAGAAGGGACACATGAAAAGGAACAAGAGTGACAAGGAACAAATTGTCCACCATGGAGGACACTGGGGAGCCAGGCAGGGGGAGGAAAGAGAGCCGATGGATGGAGAATCGGGGGGGAAAATGAGACTAAGGTGGTGAGATGAAAGCCTAGAGAGGAAAGAAGGCACTCTGCAGGGACTTAGAGGCTGAGTTAAGATGTTTTCATCTTCAGGGCACTAGGGAGCCACTGATGGTTATTAAGCAGGAGAATGATGTAATCACATGTTGAATTTTAGAATAATCTCTACTGTGTCAAAAAACAGGAAGGAGGAGGACAAATGGGGCCAGGTGACCAATGCAGGGGGAGACCCTGAAATTCTGCACTGAATCAGTGCCGGGGGAATGAAAGCTGGGATTGGACATAAGAAGCAGGATTTGGGGAGTGGAAGTGATAGGGCTTGACTGTTGGTTTAAATGTGGGTGGTGCCAATATCTTCCTGAAACAACTGGGTAGAGAGTAGTGTCCTTTGCCAAAGTAGAGACCCTGCCTTGGGTGGGGCGCGGGGTGTACCAGCAAGGCAAAGAGAGCAGATCTGGACACAGTGAGTTTGAGCCACCTTGGAGTCAGCCGACGGAAGCGACCAGAAAGCAGCTGAATCTACGCATTTGAAGTCTGGGGACGAAGAGCGTAGGACTCATCAGCAAAGACACAGTAACTGCAGCCGTGGGAGAAAATGAGTTGTCTTTGAGAGTACAGAGGAGGGAGAGAGGCTCCAGGGCACTGTCCTAAGACGGAGACCCCGGCACTCCAAAAAGATCCACCAGGAGCCTCATCTTACCTTGACCGTGGGGGGCGGTTGCCAGGACTGGCAGAGATGACGCTGGGGAAGCTGTTTGGGAAAGCTGGAGGCTCGCAGATATGTGAAGTGAGATTTTAGCACCACCAGGAGCTGGTACAGAGACCATCTTCCACGGAGAAGCACCCCCACTGTGTCCTCTCCGTAAATCAGGGTGGGGGCGGCATTGCCTGGCACATCAGGATTCTCGCCATCTGTCACTTGGACCCCTTTAGAGGCTGTCACTTGTTCCAGCTAGTTTATGCCCAGATCTTTATCTAGTTAAATATTGTTATCTGAAACCAAATTGCAGTAATTAAGTTGGTATATTTTAGTATCAATTTAGCAAAAGAAAAAAAAAAAAGAATGTAATTAACAAAATGTACCCAAGTAAGTAATTGGTTTTCCACTGGAGTTTTAATCTTGAGCAATTTTTTTCCCCCTTAAAGCAAGTTTCTCTTGAAAGTTAGGTTTGAAAGGAAGTTTTAATGAGACCTTTATTCCTGACACTGCTGAATTCCGAGGGACCTGGTGCTCTTAGTTTCCTGCCAATTAGGTGCATCTTGTTGCTTGGGAACCTCATGCTGGGACATGACTGGGAACAAAAATGGATTTTTTAAAGTGTGTTGAGCACCGTGTTAAGCTTGTCATGGGCACTGTCTCAGGGCATCTTCAGAAGTACAACTTTGAAGCAGTTACCACCGTTCCCAACTGACAGATGAGGAAACTGAGGTTCCGAGCGGCTCCGTGACTTGCCTTACAGTAATTAACCATGGAGCTGGGAATTGAGCTCGGGTCATCCTGACTCCACAGTTGGAGCTTTTAACCACAGACCCCCCAGTGGGCTTGACAGTCATTTCACCACTCAAAGCCCTACTTCCCTCTGCCGCAAATCAAAGTTAATGAAGCCACTGTGATACTCTAAGGACTGAATGAGAAAACATCTGTAAGGCACCCAGCACAGGGCCAGGCTTCCAATAGTCTCCCTTCCCCAGTTCACATGAGCAGTGCCTACTCTGTGCCTCTGTCACCAGGCCCCAACCATCAACTATAGGGTCGCCCTCCCTAGTGCTTCACCGCCCCGGTTACAAAGGACCCTAAAATAGGACAGTGTGTAGGTTTCCCAGTAGAGCAGGATGGCCAATGGTGTGATTCTGTGGTCAAATGGTCTCAACTCTAGCTGTGACCTCTCTCACAAGCTATGTGACCCTGGGTAAGATACATAACCCTCCTGAGCCTCAGTTTCCCCAGCTGTGAAATGGGGCTGATAATAGCACTTCTTGTTTTCAAATGTAGGTTTTTAACCTTCTTGCAGTATGATGAGGCCAGTAGATCAGGAAACTTACCATTGGATAGTTTGTTATTCACAGCTCCCAAAAGGAGAGGGCACATTGTCCCATGCAGGGGCTCATGGGGGGGCACCAGGGTCAATCAAGAGGCAGAAGGAGCAGGAAGAGAATATAGGCAAGAGCCATTATTGTGGTTTCCCCAGGAAGGAATGGATGAGGCAGGGTAAGCATATTTAAGACTGGCTGGTTTGACTAACTTCAGTGGGCACAGGGTCTGGGAGCTGTCTTGAGTAGGACAGGGGAACACCAGACCTGAACCTGAGAGCCTGATAGAGGAGATGGGGGACAGAGCTTTGGATTGGTTAGTTTGTATATGAAAATCACCACTTACAGGTCAGCCCTTTACTGTCTCTAGAAATTGGCTGGCCCTGAGAGGGGCAGACCCTCCAGGGTCAGCAAGACCCCAGGTATCAAAGCATCAGAATAAAAAGGCTTGCTTAATACACCTCCTCTATAATCATAATAAATACAAAGGGCTTAGATTAGTGTCCAGCACAGAGTGAAAACTCAGTAAGTGTTATTGTTTATGATGATGATGACTAGAACCATCCAGCACCTTAACTTGAGAACTTCCTGGCCATCTGACTCAACAGCCCAACACCTGAGCATCATCACCCATGCCTGCCCCAGATGGATGAGGTTAGCAGGGGAGAGAGGATGCTGAGAGGTGGGTCCCTAGACATAGCTGGTTTGATACAGTCCTCTATTAGCTCAGTTAGTAAAGAATCTGCCTGCAATGCAGGAGACCCCGGTTCCATTCCTGGGTCAGGAAGATCTGCTGGAGAAAGGGATAGGCTACCTACTGCAGTATTCTTGGGCTTCCCTTGTGGCTCAGCTGGTAAAGAATCTGCCTGCAATGTGGAGGACCTGAGTTCAATCCCCGGGTTAGGAAGATCCCCTGGAGAAGGGAAAGGCCACCCACTCCAGTATTCTGGTCTGGGTAATTCCATGGACTGTATAGCCCATGGGGTTGCAAAGAGTCGGACACGACTTTCACTCTTCATCATTAAAAAGGATAACCGAGTGCTCCATATTCTTTAAAGCAAATTTACATAAATTATCTCAGGTTAGAGGAAAGATCATTTCCTAGCGTTGTTTCAGATATTCCCTGAGTTGGGGAATCTTCTCAGTGAGTTGAGACCTCTCCCCATGGTCCAACTCAGTGATAGCCCAGCATCCTCTGAACACCCCTACGGCATCCACCATGGTCCTCACTGCTGCCCACACCTCTCCCAGCATCCCTTCAGCACCACCCAGCCCATCTCCCCGCCCATCCCGTATGTGCTGCTCACTGAAGCAAGCCGTGGTTTCTTCAGTCATTACCATATCATGATGTATGAAACAGACGATAACATAGTTGATCCCTCTAGAATAACCCCAGCATTGGGTTGTTCTGATATTCAGCCTCCCAGATAAACATTCTTCCACTGCAGTTTTATCCTCGTTCTCATTTGGCAGGTGAGGAAACCTGGATTCAGAAGGGAAGCAACCCACCCAGTGACATACTCCTAGCATAGAACAGAATCAGGACTTGAACCCTTCAAGGCAGTCTGGCCTTCAGATCTTTATTTTTTCTTTCCATTATTTCACAGGAAGTTTCCTTCTTAGAAAACACAAATATAATAGAAAAAATATGTCCTTTCTATTACTGAGAAAAGACAGCTTGCTTACATTTTGCTGTGTTGTTATTAATTCTCTTTATATCCATATACATATGGGTATACATATATCAATTGTGTATTATTATTATACATTATTATATACATATATCAATATGTATATAATGGTTTTTAAAAGTGTAACACATCTAATATACAGTTTTGTGTCCTGCTTTTTTTCACTTGAATTTATATATTTAGCATTTCTATGTCAGCAAAATTTCTTTGAAATTTCCAATAATAGAGTATTGCATTTCATTTTAATGATTTACCATCATCCCTATAACCAATTCTTGTTGAACAGTTTTGTTATTGCTACTTTTTTTCAGTGTCCTATATAATGGTGTACAGAAGAGCCTTATAAATGAATTTTTGTTTATATTCCTCATTTTCTCCTTAGAATCGTTTTCTAAAATTACAAACATGGAGCCAGAGATCCTAGCCACATTATATTAGACTGTTCAGTTTCTAGCTTTTGATTCATTTTAATTCAGGCACCAGAGAAGATATCCTGGGATAAGCATGACTTCTAAGACATCATGAAAGCTTAAAGTACATCTTAGGTAGCAAAACAGCTGTCCTGTATGGCAGAAACTCAGGGGCCAGTGTGATTAGCCGGCAGGCTGACTGGGTGGGTGTGTATTGATGAGGGGACACAGAGTTGCAGGTGACATATCACCCCAGCATCCCCTTAACAATGTCTGCCCACAGGACTATCTGGTATGAACTCCATGCCAGGGAGTGGCCTTTCAAGACCCAACCAGCAGAGGCAATAATCTGGCAAATGGGCACAGGCATGAAACCCAACCTCAGCCAGATCGGCATGGGAAAAGAAATCTCGGTAAGTCCCAGGATGGTGCCAGGTCTGGGAGACGAAGGGAGAAGTAGACACAGTTCTAGGCACTCCTTTTCCTACATGTTAAGGTTGCAAATGCTTCCCTGGAGAGTGATGAAAACGCCAGCCCACAGCCTTGTCAGGTAATGATTTGGAGCTTCGAAGGCAAAGCTTTCAAACTATGCCTGCAATTCAGTTTCCTACCATCAGGGTGCAGTACACTTGGCCAGATTTTTCCTAGCAAGGGATTGCTGAATCTAGTAGAACCAATGAATCCCTCTTTTTCTGTTATTTTTTAAAGATACATATTAAACTATCACCAATATCAATTATTCTAATTTTATTTAAATCTACATAAAAAGTTTAAGGCATCATCCAACTCAGAACAAGATGCACAAAAACACAGAAGCCCGAGTATAAATTAATAAACATCCTCCAAAACAGAGGAAGAATCCTCTGTTGATCAGAAAATAGATGAATCAGGGAACGAGTAATTATCTGGTATGTTTTTTAAGGATTACCTGTCTCTAGATTTCCTTTCTCAGGTGAGGCAATCACTGGTAGAGTAATTTTCCCCTCTGAGACTTTCAGGGGCACTTATAGTATTAGATGTGGATAGAACCCTCAGGATCTTCCTCCTCCCTTTTGAGAAAATTGCCAAAAGACTCCTTGGGGAGCGCTATTAATTTCAGTGTATCCCATTTCTTCTATAATGGGATTTACCTAGTTTGCTATATAGGCTCAAAAAGTGGATAAGTAAAAGGATGGATGATGTATGGATAAATAATGCATGGCTGGATGGTAAATGAAATGTAAATACATGAATTGAGATAGATAAATGGATAAATGCACAATAGGTGAATGTATGATGGATGGATGGATGGATGGATGGATGGATGACAGTGGAATCTGAAAGTGGAACAAATGGGTAGACAGATCTAATGAGATGCCAAGGAGTAATCAGCAGTTACTATTTACATTAAATCATCACGTTGGTTCCTTTTAGGACATTCTTCTCTTCTGCTGGGCCTTTGAACAAGAAGAGAGACCTACCTTCACCAAGCTCATGGACATGCTGGAGAAACTGCCAAAGCGAAACCGCCGCCTGTCTCACCCTGGACATTTCTGGAAGTCTGCAGAGTAAGTGTTTCTTCCCCCTTAGCATCTCTTCCCACTGCTCTCTCTCCTGTGGCTTTTGCCACCTTTTTGCTCCCCTACTCCCAACTCCTCTGCCAACTATCTCCTTTCCGTGTACCCACCTCCCTCCCCTACACAAGACCCTTCCCTGCTGCGTTTCTGTTCAGGGGGGTCTCCTCTGGAATCTGGGTCCTAGAGGTGTCCACACAGGGCACAGATCCCAGTGACTACCATGGCTATCTCATTACCCATCTCTTCCTGATGAAGGTTGACACCCCAGTGTAACTGAGCATCACACGGTAAAGTGGTACCCTGAACCCACCCAGCCCTACATGTCAGCTATTCATCAAAGTACAAAAGTCCTGGGGAGTACCTATTTCATGGATGATAAACGTGTATGCGTTGTCTCTGCCCTATTCCTGTACTGATAGCAGGCATGACTAATCTCACTCAGTGATACTCATCAGCAGTTACTTAGAATCAGCACATTGATGCCTTTCCTGGCCATTCCAGATTTGGTCTAACTCCTTTTACACATGGAGATACTGTGGCCCACAGAGACATTCAGCAGCTCACCCACATCTGCGTGGGGTGTTGGTGATAGAACTGGAGACACGGGTCAGGCTCCAGTTCTATAATTTGGAATTTGCTCTCCCCACAACCTCAGCCCCTACAGACTCCTTACTCACACTCATCTGGCCTTGAGATGGTTACTCCAGTGGTGTGGTCCTTCCAGAAGTCACCTGGGTCAGCAGTGGACTGGGGGAGTGCTTGGCTAAAGTAGGCGCAGGATCTGGGCCCTGTCTAGGGCTTTGTAATCTGCAGAAGGGCCCAACCAAGAGGTCTCAGTTGCAGCCGACACGTCCCAAGGAGGTGAGCAGCTAACTCAGAACTTGCCCCTGGGATCTTGGGTGGGCCCTTCCATGGCTCAAATGCCAGAAGAACTGGCATTTCTAGAATCCTCGTGCATGGCGAGTTGAAGGCAAGGCTGGGGCAAGCCTGTGTTCCAGAGCAATGCATCTCAAAATTTAATACACATTCATATTACCCAGGGGCTTTGTTAAAATGCAAATTTTCATTCTGTTATGTCTGGGGTGGGGCCTGAGATCTTGCATTTCCAACAAACTCCAAGGTGATGCTGATGCTGCTGGTCCATGGACCACGCCCTCCCTTCTGACCTGTGTTGTCCAATAACAGCCACACATCATATGGGGCTATTGAACAGTTGAAATGGGGTGAGCCTAGATTGAAATGTGCTCTGAGAGTAAAATCTACACAAAATTTCAAAGACTTAGGAGAAAAAAAAACAAGTTAATCCCTTCTCTCCCTAACCCCTAATCTTTCATCTGTGTTCTGTCTCTATGAATGTACCTGTTCTAGGTACTCCATTTAGCCAATGCATACAATATTTGCCCTTTTGTGTTTGGCTTCTTTTATCCTGCATGTTTTCATGTTTTATCCACATTGTAGCACAGCGGTCCCCACCCTTTTGGCATCAGGGACTGGCTTCGTGGGAGACAGTGTTTCCACAGGCCATGGAGGCGGGCGGATGGTTTCAGGATGATTCTCATAAGAAGCGTGCAACCTAAATCCCTCGCATGCCCAGTTCACAGCAGGGTTCGTGCTCCTATGAGAATCTGATGCCACTGCTCATCTGACAGGAGGCGGAGCTCAGGCAGTAATGCAAGCATGAGGGAGCAGCTGTAAATACACAGTAGCTTCACTTGCTTGCCTTCCACTCACCTCCTGCTGTGTGGCGTGGTTCCTAACAGGCCACAGACCGGTACCAGTCTGTGACCCAGGGGTTGGGGACCTCTGTTGTAGCATATATTAGACTTGTCATTCCTTTTTTATGCCTGAGTGATATTCCATTGTGCACATATACCACAGTTTGTCCGTTAATCTGTTCCTGGGCACTTGGTTTGTATGCGCTTTGGGGCTACTGTGAATGGCATTGCTGTGAACTTTGGTGTATGAGCATTTGTTCAAGTGCCTGCTTCCAGTTCTTTTTTCATCACCTCGACCACCAGTACCATCTCCATCATCTGGGCATCATTTATTAAACACATATGTGAAAGGTGCTATGGCAAGCATTCTATCTGCGTCATCTCATTGAATCCTCAAAACCCCCACCCCTTCACCAAGAGGTAATCTGGTACCCCCAAAGGAGTGCCCGAGAGGTTAAGTGCCTACTCCTAGGTCACACAGCAAGTAAGGGGCAGAGCAAGTATTGGAACCCAGCTTGGTCTGGACCTTGATCCCTCCACTTTACTGCTTTCTAGGCAAAGACTGCCTGTGTACTTTCTGGGTCTCTTTCTAAAACCATCCAGGGAGAGTGGGCGTAAATTCTGCCCCCAACAGCCCAGATCTTGGCTCAGCAGCAGTCAGTAGAGCCTCCACTCAGAGCTGGAGTCTGTGATGTGGGTCTGGTCTCCCCTCCTCCTCCTGCATCTCCATCTCCCACCGAGCATTCTCAGCAGCTCCACGTGACCTCAACCCAGCCACACCTGGGTGACCATCACTAGTCCAGAGGCCGCTTGCTCCAGTGAGGAGAGCCCGCTGCTTGCTGGCTGTGCACCCTTGGGCAAAACACCTAACCTCTCTGAGCCTCAGTTTTCGCATCTGTAAAAGGGGGGCAATGTCCCCCCTTTCTTGCGGACCATCCTGAGGTTTAAGTGAGATCAGGCATGTGCAGCGCTCAGCCCTGAGCCCAGTGCCCAATAGGACCAACCGCCTTTTCTTGCAGAGCGTGGGAACCACTCATCTCAGACCACCTGCCCTCTGACAGGGCGCTGATTCACTAAAGATGGTGTTGTCATACCCATGTGACCTCTTGCCACTCTCTCCCTTCTCTCCGCGCTCCAGGCTGTGACCACTGAACCAAGGGGACAGCGCTCAGCTGCCTCAGCTCCCAAGCCACCTCTCCTCCCCCACTCTGCCCTCTGCCAGCTCAGGAGGCCAGAGGCTCACCATCAGAGGGTACCGACCCCGGCCGGCCTGGGAGAGCTGCACGACTGAGCCCAGCGGCTTCCCTGCACCCAGACTCACGCCTTCACTCGGGCAAGGGCAGGGACCCCACGCCAGGACTTCACGGGACCGGTTAGGGGGACACGGAGTTGACCAGTGAGCCCTGGGGGACGGTGTAGACAAAAGAACTATGGGCTAAATGCAGAGCCCCTGGGCCATGGAGACGAGGGCAGGGGGCCCACGCGGGCAGGCTCGCAGGACTGGTCTGTGTGCGTGTGTGTCTATGTGCGCGATGCTATCTGCTCTCAACTCCTCTTGACAATAGGAGTCAGGCTGCCCCGGGTCCAGAGTGGGGCACCCCACCCCCAGCTGTTTTGGTGTCTTCGTGGGGGGATTTCAGCTGCGCTCTCTGCAAAGATGGTGGGGGGCTGCAAAGCTGAGCACCTGCTTAGTGGAGGCTACAGGGCTGAGATCTGGGCGGGGGTCTCAGCTGTTCGTTTGCAAACGTCTGTTCTCAGAGGCTCCACCCAAGCCCATCAGGGTTTGGGTACCTTTGCATCTCGTTCCAAAGTGCATGTCTTCTGCCCTCTGGGTCTCTCTGGGGTACGCTGCCCCCTTTCTGCCGCCTTCTCCTGTTCTGTGACAGCCTCATCCCTTTTTTCCTCTCTGCCCCCCCACCACCACCACAGTTTGGAAAGCACAGTGGCTCCCTGGCCAGGATGACTTCAGGGGGGCTCCTTCCAGCTCACCTTTATCCATGACACCCTCTGAAGTCTGAGCCTTGGGAAATGGGGCTCTGGGAGGGGTATGTTCTAGGACATTCTTTCTCCCTCCCTCTGCTCTTGCACTCACACCAGCTAAGTTTGTCCACCACGATGACAGATACGGGTTGCTGGGTTATGTGTTTGTGTGTGTGACGGGTTGTATGACGCGTGCATGGCATCCTGTTTGCCAGTGATCTCTCCCCCACCCCCACCGCTATGCCCTTAAGAAGTCCTTGGGGAGGCGAGGAGGGAGGCTGTTCTTCAGGGCTTTGTGTCCTGGGCTCCAGCCGGTGCCGAGCCCCAGAGTGGCTTCCCCATCCGATGTCTCTGCACATGCGGTTCCCCCACCTCCCATCGCTCGCCCCCTCCCCACCTGGACCAGCTGCTTTTTCTGACCACACTGGGGTCCAGTGTTCTACGTGGAGGTTGCCGGGAGCAAGTTAGGTGCAGAGCGATAAGGAGAGCCTCTATCTTATGTTCCTTATCTTACAAGGGAATGTCTTTCGTTCCCCAAACCCTGCATGCCACTCACCTGACCTGGCATTGGGGGAACTGTGTCCGCCAGTAGGGTACTAGCAGGACAGTTGGGCATTAGGCAGGAAGCCCAGGGTCGGCCCACAGTCCTGCCGAACGTCCTGGGCACTGCCCGGGCTTGGCTTCTTCTGATCACCACCTCATGCAGACATCTCCCTCCCAGAGAGGGGACCTCAGACTTCAAAAACCCAACCTAGGCTCAGACTCAACATCCAACCAGAGAAACAGGGCTCTTTCCCACTCTGGGTGGCCCCCAGACAGGTTCATGCTCTGGGGGCCAAGCCTGCTTCCACACTGGGGAAAATGATGAGACCAGTCATTCTTCCCGAGACCCAGGCCGAGCGGGAGCCCTGTGCCTCCCCACAGGCCTTCCTGATCACCTTCCCAGTGCTCCCAGCCACCTGGGACCAGAGACTCCAGGCCCTCACATGGGCCGTTCTGAATGTTCCTCTTCTGGGGGCATCTGTCGCTGTGGCCCTTGGGCCACCTTTTGTGTGTCCTAGAGCCATTTGCACATGTTTGCACAAGCCCCAGCTGCTCTGATGTTGCTGCAGGCAGCTCTCCGTGGCTGCCTCCCTGTCCAGGCAGGTCCCCCAGCAGACGTGCCCCAGACCTCCGCTCAAGCCTCCTGAGAGTCTTGCACCTCTTTAGCCCAATCAGACTTCTTGGGTCCCCGGACCCATCTTTATCAGGGACCTCTGTGCAGGAGAAGGAAAGGAGGGAGGGGAGGAGTAGTCAGGGTCAGCTGCCTAAGGCCAAAATGCTCACCAGAACCTCTGGCTGCTGTTGTTTCCAGAATTAAACTAACATGCCACCCAGAGCCTTTGGCAGGGCCCAGTGGCATCGCCACAGGCTGATTTTTCCATTTGTTCATAAGCACCAGCTTGAGATTAAAGACAGGGCCTGAGAGACCAGGGAGAAGCCCCCTGCACCTTTGTAGCTCCTCTGGCTGCGGAACTGGGTCCCGCATCACCTGCTCCCACCTTCTCCCTCTTTTCCCAAGTCTTTACTCAGCTCCCTCCTTCCTCAGTCTCTGCTGCAACCAGTCCAGCCCCTCCCTGTTACCTTCCTCTGGCTTCACCACCCTGAATTGTTTAGAAGCCAGCTTTCACAGAAAGAACCAAACCGCTGCTTTCCCTGCTGACCTCCATCCTCATTCACTGAAGCACTGGGAGGAGGTCACGTTCATTCATCTTCTGCAAGGAAGGAAAAGGGGTGTGTGCATTTACATCATAGTTGCCAGACCCACCATTGGCTCACTCTGCAGAATCCACGCGACACAGATTGTGTGCACACGTCCCACCACAGCTGCACGCAGGTGCCCAGCACCCAACTGCCAGTCGCTTCTGTCTCTGCCTCACTTTCAGCAAATGCTCACACACACTGGCTTCCCAAAGGGACCAGTCCGTGGGGTAAAGAGTCACTAGGGAGTCGTGACCCTGCCTTTTTTGCAGGGTGTGTGGATTTGTACACTGAATTCCACCCGGTTCTTCCTGGCCACAGGTCTTTCATAAAATGGGGGCGGGGGGGAGTCCCCTTGGAGGGAAACTTCCTTGACCTTATGTGGGGCCATCTCCACATGACACCATTCCCAGAGTGGACTGGAGATCAGAGATTGCACTTAATTGTTTTGTCCTGGTTTTCCTTTTGCTGGTCAAAGAGAAAACTCTCATCTTGCCATGGACCACTCCCCCCCCGCCCACACTCTCTCTATATTTCTATCTTGGATTCTTTGCCAATAGAAGCTCTGGATTGCTATCTGGAGACTAGATTCCTGTATCTGGGAAACCCTGGTCTGTCCCCGTTCCACCTCCCGCTGCACACATCCTGCCCCACCCCTCATCTCCCGCTGTTTTTGTGATTGGCTAAGGAACAGGAAAGAAGTGATATGCACTTAGGCCCAGTCACTGTGTTTAAAACTTTAGACTTAAGGTAGGCAGAATAGGCTGTATCCAGCCCATCAGATGGTTTGTACAGTGTTTAACTGGAGGGAAAAAAAAAAAACAAACAGGTTTCACAGTATGTGAAAACCCTCCAAAATTCAAATATCAGTGTGAATAAACAAATGTGGCTGGTGTATAGCCACACCCACTCATTTACATACAGGCCACAGTTTCATTTGTGCCACGACTACTTGTAAGGGAGACAGGGTGGCCCTTCAAGCTGAAAATATTTACCGTCTTGCCCTTCACTGAAGACTTGTCCTCACCTTTGATCTAGGCGACTGTCAGAAGGAAGGAAAAACCAGCTTGCACATGGCTCCCAGCTGGGGAAACCAGGAGCTGGGATGGGAGTCACAGGGGCCAAGAACATATTCTAGCAGGGGAAAGACTTTCCAACGGCTCGCTCTGGGAGGTAGAAAGCTCCCCATCCTGGGAGAGGTGTGCGGACATGGAGACCACTTTGTGGGCAGGATCTGGAGGGGAATTCAGGCTCTACCTCAGGAGGGCTCCTGCTTTCGTCCAGTCTCCTCGGGCTGCCGTCACAGAATACCATAGCCTGGGAAGCTTCAACAACAGAAACATATTGGCTCACAGTTCTGGAGGCTGGAAGTTCAAGATCAAGGTGTCAGGGTTGATTTCTTCTGAGGCCTCTCTCCTTGGCTTGGAGACAGTCAGCCTCCCACTTTATCTTCACCTGGCCTTTTCTCTGGGCCCACACGTGCATGACATCTGTCTCTTCTAAGCACACCCGTCACATCACACTACTGTCCTTCCCTTATGACCCAGTTTGACCTTAATTACCTCTTTAAGGACCCTCTCTCCAAACTGCCACAGTGGAGGTTACAGCTTCAACATATGAGTTGGGGGAGGGCGGTGTGTGCATAATTCAGTCCCTCACAGGACCCTTGGGATTTCAAGGACTCTGACGTGGGAGCCTTTGGAGGCAAAACTCCCATCCTTGGCTAGCTTTTCCATGCTTGTTCTCAACCTTGAGTTCCTAAATTTGCCCGCCCTGTCCTCATCCTTCGCCGGCCTTGTTTTGACCAAGCCATCCCCTGAGGGCCAGTCTTGTTCCAAATATGCCACCGAAGCACTCAAGCCACTTGCCCTCTCTGTACCAGCTGGCTAGGGCTGCTGGAGCAAAGTGCAAAGAGCAGCCATTGATGTTCTCAGTTCTGAAGGCTGGAGGTCTAGAATCAAGGGCTGGCAGGACCACAGTTCCCCTGGAACTCATAAAGGAGTTCTTAAGGAGTCCTTCCCAACCGCCTCTTTACTCCCCATAGCTTTCTGGCAGTTTCAGCATCCCTTGGCTTGTGGCTTCATCTCTCCAACCTCTGCCTCTGTCATCACATGACCTTCTCCTTGTGTGTGCCTGTCATCTCCCAGCATCTTCTCCTAAGGACATGCCAGTCATGTTGGATTAGGATCCATCCTACTCAAGTTCAACTTTATCTTAACCAATGACATCCGCAGTGACCCTCTTTCCAAATAAGGTCACATAGTGAGGTAGTCGGGGTTAGGACTTGAATGTATCTTTTTTGGGGGAGAGGGGTTCATTTCAAAACTCCTGACATCCTCCAAGGAGCTTTCGGTTGTGCCTTGGGTGGTCACTGTGGTTCTTCCGTAGCAGACCCCCCAGAGATAGATTCCCCAGACCTCTGGGCCACAAGGGTCAGCCCAATGCTGCCACTTCTATCAAACCTGCCCCCTGCCCCACACATCCCATCACTGGGGTCCAGTAGCCCCGTATTTCAATTCTGTGGATGAGGGTGGGCAGCCCACGTGTAGCAGGACAGTCACTTGACCACTGAATGCTCTTCAGCCCAGTCCAAAAGGGTTGGTGACATCATGATGGCTTCTGTTCACATTCTCTCTCAGCAACAAAGGAACAGACCTCAGTGAGTCACGCGTTTGCCGTCTCCTCTCTCAGCTTTGCCTGTGAAGCAAGGAAGGTTTTGAGCAAGCTCAGGCGGACACTCTCCCTGGCCCCCCAGTTTCACCTTACCAGCCTAGCCCTCACCTGCATGCACCTGTAAGAATAGTCCTGACCTCCAAGGGGGATGAGATGCAGCCAGGGTCAGCCTGGAACCCTGGAGCGTGGAAACCTGGTGTCTGGCAGGTTCTCCCCGGGCAGCCCCATTCCTCTCCAATCTCTGCTGCTGATTATCACCCCAAGTCAGTGACTCCCCTCTCAAAGGCATGCCATCCGTGCCCTTCCTGTCAGCCAGCTGGGACACAACGTTGGTGGGAGACCTTTAAGCCCCCCCAACTTTCTCGACTTACCTACACACTACCACCAAGCATAACACCTGGCACATCACAGGTACTCGGTAAATGCTTGCTGAATGCGCGGGTCGGGGGGCTGGAGGGGGTCAGCGTGAGGCCCTGAAACAGGGGATCACACGTCCTTCCCTGCAGCCAGGAGGGTCCACTGGCAGGGCCCGGTGGTAATGGGATTCCCCTCAGCCTGGCCCTGTACTGTGTTTTCCACATCACCCCGATTGAATTTGCCAGATTCAGTGGTGGTGATTCACAAAGAGACTTGCTGGGGCCGTGTCGCAGGTCCCTCAGTCCTGGGATGCAGAGTAATGATGCATCTCTAATAGCTGCTGTTCATCAAGCACTCACTCTGTGCCAGGTTCACTGAATCCCCCTGACAGGGTGGCCCTCGGAGGTGGGTACCATCACCCGCATTTCACAGGCGGTGAAGTGGTGGGACTCAGACATAAACCAGCCTGTGACATGGTAGAGCCAACATTATATATGGGATTCTCTGGGCTCATTCCTTCCCAGGAGCCTACCTTGAGCAGTAGATGCCTGGCTGTCTGTCAGGGTGTTATAGGACCCACCCCTGGTGTGACCTGTAGCTCAAAACCAGGAGAAGGAGAGGATGCAGGGGAGGGTGGGGACCCTCCTGGGAGTTTGCGCGGAAGCTCCCACTTACACTCCCAGACTGACAGGCTGCCAGGAGCTGCGCGTTTCCAGGAAATGTGCATCTGGGTTGGCAAAGCCGCTCCCAAGTTTCTTCAACATCTCTGCACCAAGCAGCCTGCACCTTCAGCCCAGCCCTCTTGCTGTCCCACTCTGAACATGGAACTGTGGTCCTCTGTCTTGGGAGGCTCAGCAGTGAGTCCCCCTCCCTCCCGCTGGGTCACACTGAACACTAGCATCCTCCAGCCCCTTTTCCTAACACCAAGAACATGAAGGATTTGTCACCCTAGGGTTGAGATGGCCACTGTCCCTCTGTCGAGGGCCAAGCTGGAGGAAATGGGCTTTGTCTGGAGCTTGGCCCGAGCCAGGTTGACCCAGTTTACCAGGTGTGTCGCATAGGCCTTTAATACCATGGCAGACTAGATGAATGTTGCATCGTTGGAAAGGTACGAGACAAATATGCATTGGAAATGCTTAGGCAGGACAGGATTGAGCTGAGTTGTTGATTGCAGGGCTCATCAGAGCTTTGAAGACACTACCTTGTAGCTAAATCTCTAAAGACTGACAACAGGCCGCTCTTTTCAAGCTTCCCCAGCTGGTTTCTGAATGCCCAGTAAAATCAACCTCTGTGAATTCTACTTGATGTCCTACATGGTGTTCTGAGAGCCAGTGCCAGCCCACAGAAAAGAGCAGCTGACCCCCAGCATTTAGCCATCACCTGCTAGGAGCCAGGAGACGGAGATCAGCCCTACCTCCCCTGGAGGCCGGCTCTGTGGAGACGATGGACCTGGAAGCTGAACAGGGTGCACTGGGCAGAGGGATGCAGCTGGAGAGTGACCAGTGGCTATTCTGAGCCCCAGAAAACTTGAGTTTGTCCCTGCCACCTCACATTCCCTCCCCAGGCCTGCTGAAGGAAGAGTCTGGTTCCGTGCATGAGGACAGTGATTCCACACACAAGGACCCCACAAAGAAAAACCCTGGCTGATCGTGTCTTCCAATGGACGGGTCAGATGTGCTGTGTGTCGGTGACTCCCCCACCCACCATGGCTCAGAGACCAATGCAGAAATAACAGAGGACAGCATGCCCTCATAGAGGCCAGCTAGGTCTTGACCTGAAATTTTATCTCAGCCTCGTCATTGCGGCGAAGGTCTAAAATGATCTGTATTTAGAAGATCTAGAAGGACAACCTGGTCCAGAGGGTACAAATGTGTGACATTTATTCCACCACTACACCTCCTGTACTAGTGGCAGATATTGCTAATCAATCATAGCATGCCTTCCTACTTCATGTGGACACAAGTAGCCAGCCTTATCTCATGCCTCCCCTCCTTACACAGGAGAAAGAACTCAAACCCAGAGCACAGAAAGTGAACTCTCCCAAACCAGGGCCCTTTTTAGAGGCAGATTTAGAACTAAGGCCCCAGAAATTTCCAGAAACTGTCTTGGCTGTTGCTGGTGGGCTGTCTCAGTGGGCCCTGCGGAGCTTTATTTGCAGTCAGGTAACTTAAAATGCAGAAAGATTCTATCCTAAGACCTTGAGTATGATCCTATTTGATAATGTGTTTGCTTGGAGAGAAATCATTTAACCCCCTGGGAATGGCCTCCCCTCCAGGCCTCATATCCACTGGGCTGGAAGGCCCAGGTGGTGGTGTTCAGTTGCTCAGTCATGTCCAACTCTTTGAGACCCCATGGACTGCGGCACGCCAGGCTAACCTGTCCCGGAGCTTGCTCAAACTCATGTCCATTGAGTCAGTGATGCTATCAACCATGTCATCCTCTGCTGCCTGCTTCTCCTTTTGCCTTGAAACTTTCCCAGCATCAGGGTCTTTTCCAATGAGTCAGCTCTTCGCATAAGGTGGCCAAAGTATTGGAGCTTCAACTTCAGCATCAGTCCTTCCAGTGAATATTCAGGGTTGATTTCCTTTAGGATGGACTGGTTTAATCTCCTGGACCTTACAAAAATATAGTGTATGTGTGAGTGGATGGGTTTCTTCACTTGAGGCAGTTTGTAAAAGTTTCTGTGGTTCAGTCTGGACATCTGAGATATGGAATGCTGCCTGTAGAGAGGCAGAAAGGAAATCTAATTGCAGTTGTTTTTTGGTTGTTTCACTGTGCGGAAGGCTCAAAATCAAGTTTTCACCCAGATAAAATTCCCTGGAGTCCTAGTGGAGCAACAGCTCTATCCTTGAGCTTTTGAAATGCCTTTAGCGACCAGCATGGTGGCCGAGAGTACTTTTTATGCTGCTTTTCTTCCTTTCCTTTCTCCCCTTATCCCCTACCACCACTGCCTCCTGCCAGATAACATCTCCCCCGGACCATGAGCTGAGGAGAAAGTTACACAATAGTAGAGATGAAAAATAGCTGCCATGTATTTAGCTTAAATTAGCTTCAGAAGAACAGTTCCCTCCCTCCATTGAGCGGGCAGTCATTGTTTATGCCAACGTGCTATTTGCATCCTGCCTTCTTAGATTTGAAAGTCTAATGATTAAAAACAAATCTTAGTTTTTCTTTTCCGCCACTTAAGGAAAAAAAAAAAAAACCAGCTTGGCTAGTTCTTGTAGTTTAAAAATACCCTGACCTCCAGTGCTTAGAGTGAGAATTTTGGAGAGACTGGTGCCAGGATAGCAGAAAACAACAACAGACAGACAATAGGAGACAGAGAAGCCTATTGTGAAGGAAGGGAGCGATGGGCTGGTCAAGGTGGGAGATGGACTTTTTGCATCCCCACACAGATGTCAATGGCCGGATAAGTTCAGAATTCCATAGGGTTATTTCTTCATATGCCATGTATGCGACAGGTTATTTATTGAGCATCTACTACACTGGTAGACCCTGGGCATTCAGTGATGAGGGAAATAAAGTCTCCCCTTTCTGAAATTTAGAGCCCAGTGGAGGATGTAGGCAAAAAGGCAGCCAATGACAACATATAAATTACCACTCACATAGCACCATCCGTTCCCCCCACCCCCTACTACGAGAGGATCAGTAACATGAGATGAGACTATAGTTGAGGGAGCAATTGGCAAAGGTCTTTGCCGGGAGGTGACATTTCAGATGAGATATCAAGGAAGAGAAGGGAAGGGGTGCTCGTTCTAGGTCAGGGTCCCTCAGCCTCGACACTGTTAATATTTGGGACCAGGAAGTTCATGTTGTGAGTGGGGCATCCTGTGTGCTGGAGTGTGTTGAGTAGCATCCCTGGCCTCCACCCACTAGGTGCTGGTGGGACCCCCACTTTCCTGCCACCCCTGAGTTGATACAACCAAAGATGTCTCCAGACATTGCAAATGTCCCTGGTGGGGAGGAGGATAGAATCACCCTCCCTTGCCCATTTGAAAACACCATTGTAGGCAGAGGAAACACAAAACACAAACACCCCCGAGAAGAAGACAAGTGTGGCACGGGCCAAGGCGTGGCGGGAGACCAGAGAGGGCATGAGCAGGGTGGACAGTGGATGAGCCAGGCTGGGGGCTGGGGAGTAGGAGTGTTCCAGGCTGGGGAGCATCTCAAGGTCTTCTAAGGGCAGCAGGGAAGCACTGGGCGCTCTTAAGGGCTCCATTGCCACCATCTGATTCTCACTGCTTTGAGCAAAGGCATGACATTGTTAGCACACTGTCTTCTGGCCAAGTCACTAGGACCCACATTCAGCCTCCTGCCATTCTGAAGTCTTTCATGAGAGAAAGGGGAAATCAGACCGAGGGGAAATAGGAACCCAAGGAGGGGGCTCTTTGAGAACCTAAGGCATGGAAATAGGTTTTAAAGGCAACCTTCAATGGTTGGAAGGCTGCCTAGGCAAGAAGGAAGTACCTAAGGCACGGAAATGGGTTTTAAAGGCCATCTTCAATGGTTGGAAGGCTGCCTGAGTGAAGAGGAAATTGACTGGCCCGTCACCATCTACATGAACATGACAAGGTCTGAAATCCCAGCTCACAGGCTAGGAAGCGACCCACAGGTCAGGCAACCGACACCCTGGCTCTCCCTGCCACATCCTCCCCCGTTCCTTTCATGGTGGCCGGCTCCATCCTCTTACTGATGCAGATCCTCTTATTGAATGGAAATCTCAGCACTTGCATCAGAAACCCCAGTGCTGCTCTCAGGGGCTACTCAGGGAAGTCCCTCTGTCCTCCCCAGGAAGGAGAGTCCGCTGACATCCGAGGGCCTCTCCCATCCTCCTTCCAATCCCCAGTTAACTGTGGGGAAGAGAGTTATAAGGGCTGTCTCTGGTGGGGACGGAGTCATAAAACGGATGGTGTGAACAGGAGGTGGCTGTTCAGTGCCGTGCCGTGTGACTGATTTGGGGATGGAGGTGGGTGGTGGGGGATGGATGAGCTCTGTGGGTCCCACTTCTCCACCCCTGGGGTCAGATCCTGGGGGGTTCCCACCGTCCCAGGATGGGGGGTGCGAGGAAGTCAGGCATCGCAAAGGACTGGGGCTGGGAAAGTTGTTTTGGGAATCAGGGACGCTCAAGCCCAAGCACCTTCCAAGAAGGATGCTGAGTCGAAACTGGGGTTCCATTCCCCGGGGTGTTGACTTTTCCCCACCCCAGCCCTGCCCAGCTTGGGGCAGTGGCAGTTTAAATGCATCCTTGTCAATGAATGCCATGCATTGGTCCCCAAGACTGTAGCCACTTCCCTCTGTTTATTTTCTCTCTGTGTTGCTACAACTACTAGTAATAAAATGGGTACCTATGAACCTGTGTAAGTTCAAGTAAGTGCTCTGTAGCCACAGTGTAGACACCATGCTACCCTAATGTACCTGTCTTGCCACACCAAGCCCCTCCCAGCGCCCACCCACTCGTGCTCCCAACCAGCCTCCCCCGAGTCCTGCTCAGCCCCCCTATAAGTGCCCAGCCAGCTGGGCAGTGCTGGGCCAGGCTGGGCCATTAATGGAGGGGGCACAGCCAGCATGGATGCCCTTGGCCAGGCCTGAGCACAGCTGTGACATGCCTGAAGACTTCTCCCAGCTTCTCCCTCCTCTCTCTCACGTCTTTCCTCTGCCCCAGTGCCCTCTACCTCAGGGAAGGCAGTAGATTTTCATTTCCCTTTCTTGGCCCATTCATCCTCACCTTGCTGTTCAGAATAAATCCTCAGAAAGCCCCAAGTTGGATGCCCGAACAGTGTCAGGCGTGATGTTACCCAGGCCTCTCTGACTCCCCCTTCCCAAGCCGTCATCCAGTTGGTAGCCTTTACCCACCGTGGGCTCCCCGAATCCGCATAGATTCCTACATTCCACAGGCACTGCTCCGTGTCATGGTCCCTGAGTACCTCTGTAGCTCCTACTTTCTGGCCCTTTGATGGGTTTAAGATGCTTCCCTTTGACCCATTGAAGGGTTCGAAGAAAGTCTTCCCATTATTTCGAAAGCCCATGTCCCCAGCCACACTGGCTATACCCCCAGCAGAACTCAGCATCAGGCAACATGTGTCCCTTCATTCCCCAGGACTTCATCTCATACACTCATCCCGTAAATATTCAGTCAGTGCTTCCTGTGTTCCTGGAAGAAGTGAGGAGGTGGCCCGTCCCCGCAGGGACCTAAGTCCAGAGGAGGAGAGAGAAGTTGTGACAGGGTTATGAAGCTCCAGAGGATCACCCTGCCCCAGCAAGGGCCCTCAGGAGAAGCTTCTCGGAGGAGGGAACTCCTGAACCTTGTCTTGAGATTTGAGTCACATGGGAGTGAGTGGTAGGGAACAGTGTGCCAGGTGGAGGGAACAGCCCGTGTGCAGGTCCAGAGGCAAGATCTCGATTTATTGAAAGCCCGCTCCCTAGGAACCAGCTCTGCCCTTCCCCTGCCTTCCCCCAACCCTGGTGCCAGAACCTGGGAAATTTCATCCCTGAACAGAAGGTGCCCTGGCTCAGATGTGGAGCCCTCGACTTCTGCCCCCATCATTCCTGGTCCAGGCTCTCAGTCTTGTGCTGAGGAAGGAGGTGTCCCAAGTGAATCTGTGCTTGCTGCATCAGACCAGTGCTTAGGCTGCCTTGGACTCCCTTTGCCCCCGCCCCCCTCTGGCTCTGTGCTTCCTGTCTCCACGCAGTGTCTGCTTCTTAGTACCCCTTCACTGGGTAGGACTCAGGGGCATCACCTCTGTAGATAGTTGGCCTTCAGCCCTGCTCTTTAAGGCATTTTCCTCCCTGTCTTTGCTTCTGCCTCCTCTTGCAACCTGTGTCTCTGATCACTGAGGTCCGCGCATCTGTTTTGCCACAGCAGGAAGCCTCCCTCAGCTGTGTCACCAGGGCCTCTTTGCTGGAGAGTTTATGTCACACTGTTCACAGGCCACTGGAGTGTTGAAATGAAGCACACGCATGAACGTGGAAATACCCTACTTTAAGGGTCTCCCAACCAGATGTGACAGGTGTGATGGGCGAAATATTGGTTTGTTACAGAGTGGTTGAAGAAGACCTAGGGGTCCTAGTGGGCCACAGGCCATGTCTGCAGCACAGCTGAAAGTGTGGGGGAAAATGCATCTACCCTGTTGATGGAATGGTGTGTGTCATTATCCCTATAAGTGTGTGTCAGAGCTTGAAGAATAGGGAACATGGTATCTTTGCCAACCATAGGACTCCCAGGGATGTGTGTGTGTGTGTGTGTGTGTGTGTGTGTGTGCACGCACGCACGTGTGTATTGCTGTAAATTAACAGGGCTTGCTCACCTGTTTCATTGTGACAACGTGTATTTCGTAAGCCACGCTGGATCGTGAATAATGACCTCTCCATCAATTCTCAGCACCAGCACTTCCCCCCAAACATTCCTTGGATTTTCTTAGCTTCATGCAGCCTACGAGTGCTTCGTATATCCCTAACCCTCAAGGATACTGGAGGGAGTAACTGAAGTAATGCATGTCAGTAGCATCGCACAATACCTGGCACAGTTGTAGGTGCTCAGTAAATGTGGTTTCTCTTCTCCATGACCCAACTGAAACTTCCCCAGGAATTCCACCTCTAAGGGGATCTTCCTGAAAAAAAACAGAAGGACTGGAATAGAGAGATGGTAGGTGTTAACTATTTTCTTAGATGTTGATGCCCTGATAGACATGGGGTGGGATGCCCAAATCTCACAAGGACACCCCCTCCGCTGCTGTGAGGGCAGAGGCTCACCCTCAGGGAGCTGGAGAGCCTCTGGCAAGACCAGCTGCCCCCAGGGCCCCAAGACAGAAGCCAGAGGTAGGCACCAGGGCCAGATGAGTCTGGCCACACCCAGTGAGCACCCTTGCCCATGGCTGGGCCAGGCTGAGACCATCCCACTTGGGCAGTCAAGTCCCACCCTAAGCCTTTCGTTTCTGCCTCCCTGAGCTTTGATCTTTCACTGGGGTCCCTCCACACACTTACCGCATGATTCATTTGGTTGATTACTCTCAAAGTTATTGACCTTAGGAAAATTCTCAGTTGTAAACAAACAAAAAAAAAGGCTTTCTCTATGTAAATTATGCTGTTACTTTTTTCTATACACAAAGTATATATACCTATAAATATTATACATATATATATTATATATATATATAAAGACTTAATTCTTGTACAGACCTACATGGACCGATGGCCCATATTTTCTTCATGTTCATGCTGACTGTCACAGAATGAGTTCATGTAAGAAGTTGGTTTCATGTTTTCCTTTTGGGGCCACTTCTTTCCTTTCCTTGTTCTCTCTATCTTTGTCTGTCTTCGTCTCTGTCTGTCTGTCCATCTCTCTCATTGCCAATGTCTCATTGCTGGGAAAGAACTGTCAATTCAGATGCCATCCAAGAAAGGAAGGCCAGCTGGATGGAGGGTCCACTGTGTATATTTGTACAGAACCATTTATAAAGTTTTCTACACTTCTCAAAAAAGTATTTCTAACTTGGGCTGTTGGACAGGTTGTGAGCCTCTGGGCCGGCAAGCCTACTGTTTCTTGTGTTTAGTGCAATGTTTAGTGAGAACCCAATGTCTGAATTATTTATGCCAATAAAGAATTTGAAAAATTACTGCATCGCACTGCCGCCAAAACAGGTGTGAATTCTGTTGCTGTCTGTGGTATAAAGGGAATCCTGAGATGTGACATCAGCCAATGTCTCAGTCAGCCATTGACACGACAATGCTGTGTGACAAATTTCCCCACAAACTCCATGGCCAACAACAGCTAGCATTTATTCTCATGCTCCTAGGTCTGGAGACCCAGACTGATTTAAATAAGGGTCCTTTCAAGATCAAGTCTGCTCCACCCATCTCCCTATTTCAGGACCCAGGCTGAAGGAGAAGCTCTCTGGGGCATGCTCTTCCTATGGCAGGTCCCCAGAACAGAAATGCTAAGCCAAACTGCATGTAAAGACATTCAGGGCATCTTCTCAAACCACATTCACTAACATTCCAGTGGCCAAAGTAAGTCACGTGATCCAGCCATTCATTGGAAAGGGGCCGTAAACTCTACCCAGAGTAGGAGGGGGAGGAAGGTGAATGTTTGCTCAACAGTAATGCAGACTGTCACAGCCTGGCCAAGAATCCTTCCCTCTGGCCAGCCATGGATGAGTTTTCTCCCTAGGGATGCATATGATGGGAATGTATAAATACATACACAGGTATGCACACACTGTGTACACACACACACACACACCCCAACATGATTCTACACATTGAGCACCTGCTCTGTCCCTGGCCCAGAAAGTATTAAGCATGGTCATTAATCCCCACAACCACCCAATTCCCTTTGACAGATGAAGCCGGTGCAGAGGGATGAAGTAACCGGCCCAAGCCAAGGTGTGACCCCAAAGCCCGCGTTCCCTTGGGCGCACACACAGCAGGACGGGCTCCCCGGTCACATGGATTACTAAAGCCCACTTTACAGAGCGCTTTTATGAAACCAGATCACTTCTCATCAGGAAAACAAGCCAGTGAGGCAGGAGGAGCTGAGAGCTGGGGAAACAAGCCGAAGGGTAACTGACTCAGATTCCCAGCCCCCTTCCTGGAGACCACGCTGCAGAGAGACAAGCTGGCCTCCTCGGTCCCAGTAAGTTCTTCCCGGCACGCACTCCAGGAGCACGGGCACGCTGATGGACCTGGAGTCAAAGTATCGCTCTGCCACGTGTGAGCTGTGTGGCCTTGGGTAAGTCACTTAGCTTCCCTGGGCCTCAGTTTTCATACAATAGGCACAATTGTAAGATAGGCATAACTGAGGCTTACATGGACGAACATAACTAACTACTTGGAGCAGTGCCAGCCTCTAGTAAATGCTCTGTGGATGTTAGTTGCTAGTGTTAGAGTTTGTTACTAATATGGCTGTGGAGTGTGGCCAGCCTTAGTAAGTAAAGAACAATCTCTGCCCCAAGTTTCTGCACCCCCAGAGTGCCCCATCTTTGCTGGGAGGTGACCCAGGCACCAGCCCACCCTCAATGTGTCTCTCAGAGAATATCACCTGGTATCTAATGCTATAAATTCACTGACCTGCCTTCATAAGCATGATTTTTTACCCCCTCATCACAATCAAATGGGTGGGTGGTATGAGTTGCCTCATCTTCCTGGAAACTGAGGTTCCAGGAAGTGAAAGTCTCCCACAGCACCTGAATTTCAGTCCCAGGTTATGTTACTTAGACCAGCCTTGTGACCTGGCTGGGCCGTGACGTCAACTGTCACAGCCTCGGTTTCTTGTGACTATAAAATTGGGATAATAATTGCTCTCACTTCAGAGGGCTGTGATCAGGATTAAAAACAGGTAAAATACTTAACACGCTGCATGACATAAACGACCAGTAAACATTATATATTTCCAGCCTGGATCTAACATTTAGCTCTGGAATAGTGTTGATGTGGGAAGAAAGTGTGAGACAGGGCAGAAACTTACATCCCCTCCTCTTCTATTTCAAGCAGAAAAGAAGGGGAGAGGTTTCCCTGGGGCCTGGAACTAATTGATTGTCCCGGTTTTGACTTGTGGTCCTCTATGGCCGCAGGGCCACCATCAATCAAACACAGCCGGTGTTAAGCTGAGCACGGGAAGCCTTGCAAGTCAACGGAACTGAACGGCTCATTAACCACCATGCACAGGCTGCAAGGAAAGTGACTGGGAGTGAGAAACACCACCAGAGGCGGTCACCCAGCCACCCCAGTGGCAGGGACGAGGCCTCTCAAACCTTTCTGGCCCCTGGGGTCCTCCTCACCTTTGCCCAAACTGAGACCTTCCAGAGCCTACCCTCATCTCCCGTCTCCCATCAACCTCTTCCTAGGCACGATGCCACTAACAAGCCAAACAAGGGTATATGCATTCTTATGCACTGAGAACAGTGGCCTCAGCCAGTGCCCAGAGTTTTCCTGAAATATGTCAATAGCAGGCTAGTGAGTGTGATCAAAAAGCAAAGGGGCACTGGGTAAAACGAAATGAGGTGCTGTTTCATTGCTACAGGACTTGTCAGGGCCTTTAATATGCTCATGTACGTCACAAACTCTCCCAGAGTGGACTAGAGTATATAGGTTTCCCAACTCTTTTGACCCCAGAACCCTCTGTTCACTGTATCTTAGAAGATGCATATTCCAAGGGAGAAACATTGCTCTCAGCCATGGGAAAAATTCAAAGTATATTCTTGGGCCGTTTACAGACCGTATAGTATGAGAGTCCATGTTTCCAGCATTGTTAGAGGAAAAGGAAAAATGGGGTAACTGATGAAGTATCTCCACTTCTTATTTTGTTTTGTCAAAAAAACGCCAAAATCCAAATAAGTTCTCTCCACCACTTTACTATCAGACTTCCCAGGTGGCTCAGTAGTAAAAAAAAAAAAAAAAAAATCTGCCTGCCAATGCTGGAGACACAGGGGATGCAGGAGACTTAGGTTCAATACCTGGGTTGAGAGGATCCCCTGAAGGAGGAAATGGCAACCCACTCCAGTATTCTTGCCTGGGAAATCGCATGGACAGAGGAGCCTGGCAGGAGCCAGTCCATGGGGTCGCAACGAGTCAGACATGACTTAGGGACTAAGCATGTGTGGACCTTACTATCACCACTGTTTTATGAAAGAAAGGCTAAAAATTAGAGCGGCCACACTTTGGGGGAATAAAAATGAAAATATCCTTATATTTTTCATTTCTCCAAAGCCCAGTGAACACTCTGACACAGACCAGCACAAGTCCATATACAAGTGTTTGGGGGCCTCACGCTTAGTGTGGAAGGTCCGGGGCTCCAGGGTTGGACACCAGGACTCTGAACCCCGGGTCCTCCCCTCACTGCCCTAAGGCCCCGAAGAGCCGCCATTCTGTGTGCCCTTCCCCCTCCTCTAAGTACAGCCGCACTGTGATCTCAGGAAGACCGTCCTCCATCTGCTAGAGCCACTCTTGCATCCCCCGGGGCAGCTGTTAGCCAGGACTGGACTGGTCGCATAAGTGCCAAACCAAGCAGTCTTTGCCTTGAAGGAGGATGACCTCTGAGGCATTCCTTACACTCTGGAGCCCCCCATCCCCCGCAGGATCAGGCTGAGGCTGGACCTAGCCTGAAATGGCTTCTTGCCTGCCTTCTCCCAACCTCATCTCCTCACCCATCATCCCTGGGAACACATCTTTAATAAATGACTCACTCACAACTCCTTAGGATCTGCTTCTGGGGGAAGCCAAGCTAAGACAGTCACCCATGCCAGACTCCGAGTCTCAATTTCCTCAGGCATCATATAGGGACAATAATCATATTTAACTTCTTAACTTCAGGGAGCTGATATATGTGAGCCATTTAGCATGGAACCTAGCTCATAATTCAAGATACTTGATACTTGCCTTGTTATTACATTGTTATTGGAGCCTATGTGTCCTTGGAGTTTGCAGCAGCTCTCTCTCCAGCTCACAAACCCAAGAGATCAGTCTCGTACAAGAAAGAATGTCTTTTGAGCAATGGTGCACCTGTAATGTCCTCACCTATAGACCCAGCCCCTCCCCCGCCCCCACTTCCTACCAGGAGGTACTCCCAGAACAGGGGCTGGAGCTTCAAGCTCTAGCACCAGACTCCTTCCCCTCTGACTGTTCATCCAGACAGAACGAAGCTTCAATGCCTCCAACCATACCTCTGAGGATTTCAATTTATTTGATTGCTTCCTCTTTTCTTTTTTTAATATCTGACTCCCTACCAGGAGCCTGACTATGTGGTTAGGCTTCGGAGGAAGGGTGGGGAATAGGACTGTGATTTTTCTGGTCCAACACCATCCTGATTCTTTGTTCTATGTGACATTTTCCAACCTCAATGAGACTTTTTTTTTTTTTAAGGAAAATCAGATCCCACATAAAGAATAATGGCTAGAAGTTCTTCAAGAAACAAGAAATTACAATACCACTTTGATAAGGAGGCAGAGGTAAAACATAGCTGAATGATGTCCCCTAGACACTGACCTGGAGGAGGAGGTGAATTGACCAGCATCACTCACTTAGGCTAGATTTGCAGTTGTTTATTACATGTCTAATTAAGTCCTCCTAAGGCTGGTTTAGCTTTCACTTGTAACATATTTGAAGTGATGTTTGGTTCCACTGCTGCTTTCTCTATCTTGAAGTAAACATTCAGATCAAAGGACTTACTGTTACTCTTCATGACAACAGGGGATCAGCAACCTCCAGCCCCCAAAACCCATCTGACTAGCCACCTAGTTTTGCACAGCCCACAAGAATAAGTCTTTTATTTTTAAATGGTTGAAAAAAATCAGAAGATTCTGTGACATATGAAAATTGTATGGAATTCAAATTTCAGTGTCCATAAATAACATTTTATCAGAACACAGCAACACACATGGTGTGGTCTGCAAAGCTAAAAATATTTACTATCTGGTTCTTTACAGAAATTTTTCGCTGACTCCTGCACTACAGAATTGTCAGCACTTTCTAGGGAAGGAAGAGACAGGTCTGTTCAGAGTAGGACAGTGAGAGGACATCAAGCCACACTGAGTTTGGAAAGAGGGTTCTTTGCCAAAGGTAAGGGTCCCTCTTTCCTTGGCTGCCCACCCTGTCTTCTCTGCATGGATGTGTATATCCCAGCAGTCCTTTCTGCTCCATGACTATATGATTAACCCTGCCTACCCATAGCTGATTGGTTTAGGGGTAGACACCTGACTCAGACTGAACCAACCAGATGTCTTTTCCTGGCAATTTAGAATTCTGAACTGGGGCTTGCAGGGAGGGATTGGGTAGTGTTAGGAGTCAGTCTGTGACTCAAAGACCTTCAAGAATTTTTGCTGCTGACAGAATTTCTGCATTTCCTCAGATTCCTTGGATTCTCCAGCTGGATTCAAATCAGTTCTTCCCCCTTCCTCCTCTTTTCCCCAAACCTCAGTTAGAATTTTTGTTGATGTTGTTGCTTGCAAACTGAACAAACCTGAAACCCAGGGCTCTAGCCCAGATCTCTGCTCATCATTTACATGATATGATGTCAGGTCTTAAGGTCATTTCTTCTCGCAAAGGAGCCTTGCAAAACACCCAGAGTCAAGAGAATGAAGACAATGACCCTCTAAGTAAATTAGAAAGATTAAATTTGAGCAAAGATGATAGGTTTTATTTTTAAATATAATAACATTGTACAAACCAATTTCAGAATCAATTTTGTTAACAGTGTTCTTAACACTAATATTTTATTAGATAAGTTGTTAAACCTATTGGCGGCCCAGTTTTTTCACCAAATGACAGTATGACATGACCTTGTAAAACTAATGTCAAGATTGACACAAAATCACTAAGAAGCCTTGGAAACATAAAGGGAGTTGCACAAGGACACAGTATCACACAGTAGAGAAAAGAGAGAGGGCTTCACAGTCAGCCAGCCGTGTGTTGGCATCTCAGCTCTGTTGCTGTGTGACCTTGGGCAGGTTGCTTAACCAATCTGAACCTCAGTTCCACCATCCACACAACAGAGACAGTACAAGTCTCAGTCACGTGTGCATGCTGCATCACTCAGTCATGTCTGACTCTTTGCGACTCTATGGTAGAGTAGCCCAGGTAGCCCACCTGGCCACCCTGTCCATGGGATTTTCCAGGCAAGAATACTGGGGTGTATTGCCTGCTTCAGGGGATCTTCCCAACACAGGGATCAAACCCAAGTCTCCAGTATGTCCTGCACTGGAGGTGGGTTCTTTACTGCTTGACCCATTGGGGGAAGCCCACAGGTCTCCATGCCATAGAGTTATTGTGAGCAGTAAATGATATAATTCACATTAAACCATTTAACTCCATGCCAGGCACAGAGGTAGCACTCAACAACTGATAGCTGTTGTTACCTGTTTTATGATCAATTACCCACAGAAAGGCCAGCACTATTTCAAGGGAGCAGTCACCCTTCCTCCCCATTTCTCACAGTTTAAGCAATCCTGTGGCCTCCACCTCACCTGCCCCTACCTCAAGTCTGTGGGCTACCTGGTTCCAGCTACCCTCTTTCCTTCTCATCTTCCCATCAAAGGTTGATGTTCAAGATGCAAGGTCTTTGCCCAAATGAGCTTGCAGCCTTCCAGCACCTCTGAGAGAGTAGGCTCTTCTGAGGCTTTCAGGGCCCTCCTGCATCCCAGTAAATCGTATCAAGATACTCGCATTTCCAATAGCCCCACCCTAATCCCCTCAGAGGCTTCTTTTCTGAACCTTGAGGTGATTTCCTCACACCCACATCAGTAGCCTGAGTACTCTAAAGGGACCTCCAGACGTGGTATAGCCCGTCCAGCCTGGTAAACCAGGCACCAAGTGGGGACGACCTGCTCTGGGCCAGGAGCTTTAGACTTCATCCCCGCAGTGACACTCCAAAACTGTGCTGATACACTGTAGCCACTAGCCACTTGTGGTTCAGTTCAGTTCAGTTCAGTCGCTCAGTCGTGTCCAGTTCTCTGCAACCCCATGAATCGCAGCACGTCAGGCCTCCCTGTCCATCACCAACTCCCGGAGTTTACCCAAACTCATGCCCATCGAGTCGGTGACGCCATCCAGCCATCTTATCCTCTATCATCCCCTTCTCCTCCTGCCCCCAATCCCTCCCAGCATCAGGGTCTTTTCCAGTGAGTCAACTCTTCTCATGAGGAGGCCAAAGTATTGGAGTTTCAGCTTCAGCATCAGTCCTTCCAATGAACACCAAGGACTGATTTACTTTAGGATGGACTGGTGGGATCTCCTTGCAGTCCAAGAGACTCTCAAGAGTCTTCTCCAACACCACAGTTCAAAAGCATCAATTCTTCGGCGCTCAGCTTTCTTCACAGTCCAACTCTCACATCCGTACATGACCACTGGGAAAACCATAGCCTTGACCAGACGGACCTTTGTTGGCAAAGTAATGTCTCTGCTTTTTAATATGCTATCTAGGTTGGTCATCACTTTCCTTCCAAGGAGTAAGTGTCTTTTAATTTCATGGCTGCAGTCACCATCTGCAGTGATTTTGGAGCCCCAAAAAACAAAGTCTGACACTGCTTCCATTGTTTCCCCATCTATTTCCCATGAGGTGATGGGACCAAATGCCATGATCTTAGTTTTCTGAATGTTAAGCTTTAAGCCAAATTTGTCACTCTCCTTTTTCACCTTCATCAAGAGGCTGTTTAGTTCTTCTTCACTTTCTGCCATAAGGGTGGTTTCATCTGCATATCTGAGGTTACTGATATTTCTCCCCACAATCTTGATTCCAGCTTGTGCTTCTTCCAGCCCAGCCTTTCTCATGATGTACTCTGCATTTAAGTTAAATAAGCAGGGTGACAATATCCAGCCTTGACGTACTCCTTTTCCTATTTGGAACCAGTCTGTTGGTCCATGTCCAGTTCTAACTGTTGCTTCCTGACCTGCATACAGGTTTCTCAAGAGGCAGGTCAGGTGGTCTGGTATTCCCATCTCTTTCAGAATTTTCCACAGTTTATTGTGATCCACACAGTCAAAGGCTTTGGCGTAGTCAATAAAGCAGAAATAGATGTTTTTCTGGAACTCTCTTGCTTTTTCGATGATCCAGCGGATATTGGCAATTTGATCTCTGGTTCCTCTGCCTTTTCTAAAACCAGCTTGAACATGTGGACGTTCTTGGTTCACGTATTGCTGAAGCCTGGCTTGGAGAATTTTGAGCATTACTTTACTAGCGTGTGAGATGAGTGCAATTGTGCAGTAGTTTGAGCATTCTTTGGGATTGCCTTTCTTAGGGATTGGAATGAAAACTGACCTTTTCCAGTCCTGTGGCCACTGCTGAGTTTTCCAAATTTGCTGGCATATTGAGTGTAGCACTTTCACAGCATCATCTTCCAGGATTTGAAATAGCTCAAGTGGAATTCCATCACATCCACTAGCTTTGTTCGTAGTGATGCTTTCTAAGGCCCACTTGTGGTTACTTATGTTTAAATTTAGTTAAAATTGGGCTTGCCTGGTGGCTCAGATAATAAAGAATCTGCCTGCAATGCAGGAGACTCAGGTTCAGTCCCTGGGTCAGGAAGATCTCCTGGAGAAAGAAATGGCTCCCCACTCCAGTATTCTTGCCTGGAGAATTCCACGAACAGAGGAGCCTGGTGGGCTGCAGTCCATGGGGTCGCAAGAGTCAGACACGACCGAGGAACTAACAGTTAAAGTTTGAAAAGCAAATCTCCATCAGACCCGCCACGTGTGGGTAGAGTTTAACCACCTTAGTGCCCACATGGCCGTTATGGCAGAACGTCCCACTGAGTGGCACCATACCAAGTGAAGCTGGCATCGCTCCCACTTTCCAGATGAGAACACTGAGGCTCAGAGCCATTCAGCTGTGTAGTTAAACCAGGATAGACACCAGGCCTCCCATTCCAAGCCACCAGACTGCACCGCTTCTCCTACAAGAGCCAGGCTCTGGGGCTGGGCTCCAAGGAGCACAAGACAGATGAACTTGGAAGACAGAGAGGTGAGTAATGAAAAACTGACAGTACCACATGACAGCCCACAGGCTCTGCGGGCCCAGGGATGCCTTACCCATTGAGCTCAGAATATCCTGCCTCCTGTGTTCATTCCCTCACTCAACAGACTTTCTAGAGTGCGTGCATGTGCTCACTCACTAGTCATGTCTGATTCTTTGCAACTCTCTGAACTTTAGCCTGCCAGGCCTCTCTGTCCATGGGATTTTCCAGGCAATACTGGAGTAGGTTGCCATTCCCTTCTCCAGGGGATCTTCCCAACCCAGGAATCGAACCTGCACCTCCTGCATTGACAGTCAGATTCTTACTGCTGAGCCCCCAGGGAAGCCAATGGTGTTACCCAATACAGAACCACAGGCTACCAGTGATTATTGAGCCCTTGAAGTGTAATGAGTCTGAATGGAGAGGTATGTGTACAATCCACAGTGGATTTCTAAGGTGTTAAAAAAAAAAAAAAAAAAAGCAAAAAGAGTGTAAACTATCTTCTTAACAATTTTGTATAATGGTTACATATTGATGTGATCATTTTCGACTAGATTCAGTTAAATAAAATACCTCACTATCATTAATTTCTCCTGTTTCTTTTCAGCTTCTTAAAGTGGCTATTAGAAGGCTTATAATTGGGTCTCTGGCTTGCAGCGTATTTCTCCCATCTGTTGCTGCCCTGGAAGGCCTACTGGGTGCCAGGCCCTGTGCTCTGCAAGGGCTGCAGGGTGAAACCAGAAAAGAATTCAGCTCCAGGCTGACAGCAGACCCCCTGGAGACTAGGAACACGCTATACCACTTTGAGATTGGTCTCTACAGCTGGTACCCCGGCTCCCAGGGTCCACCAGCCCTGCCTTCTGCACAGGGATGCTGGTAAGCTACGTGGGCAGGGCTGCGTGTTCAAATCTGGGGCCGTAATCAAACGACTATTCTTTTCTGTTTCCTCATCTGTAAAATGAAAATAATTGCCCCTGCCTCCTGGAGTTATTTTAGAGATGGAGTAAATTAATGAATGCAAAGTGCATATCCCATAGTAGGTGCTTTACAGATGACTAAGGTTAGCAACTAGGGGTGATGTTCCCCTATGGCAGTTGGCAATGTCTAAAAACATTTGGGGTGTCACACTCAGAGGGAGGAGGTTGCTAGTGGCATTTAATGGTGGAGACCAGAGATGGTGCTAAACCTCCTACCATGCACAGTACAGCCTCCACCTCAAACACTAATCAATAAATAGCATTGAGGTTTAGAAACTGCTGTATGGCAATGGCTGTTATTGTTACTATTATTGTTATTGTTACAAACCTGTGAAGATTACCTAATTAAAGGTACAAGCAGGAGGAGGTAGACTCCCTGAAGACAGGGATTTTTTATCAGTCTTTATCACCACTGTATTCCCAGTGCCTAGGGCAGTGCCTGGCACATAGGATGTGCTCAGGAAATATTTGTTGAATGAAGAATGAATGCGTGAAGTGGCAAGACTCCTCCTTGTCAAAGTCCCAAATGCTCAAAGTATGAAAGGGCGTGGTAGAACATCCTTTCGAGCTATACATTTTTTAATACAAGAAACATTTGCTGAGCACCTACTGTGTGCCACGCTCTGTGTTTGCGTACTGGGGGTTTAATAGTGTAAAGCGGACAGAGATGGGGCTCAGTATTCTGGGCAAGATGGACAAATGAACTGGCCATTCTGGAAATGGGCAGTAAGTGCTGACTGGGGGCAAGGGTGAACGCAGGGGTGGGGGGAGGTCGGGGAAACACCTGACTAGTGTGGGAGACGGACTCAGAAAAAGCTTCCAGGAGAAGGTGATGTCAGGAGAAATCAACTAGCTTTTCTGGAACACTCTCCCCATTTCTGGAGTCCCCTTAACAGCATCTAGCTGGAATCTTTTGACTGAGCTCATTCCCTCACAAAGCAGAACATCCTGTGATTTCTCACTGCTTCTTATTTTTTAAAAAAAAAATTTTTTTTGATGTGGGCCATTTTTAAAGTCTTCATTGAATTTGTTACGAACATTGCTTCTCTGTTGTATGTTTTGTTTGTTTTGGCCATGAGGCATGTGGATCTTAGCTCCCCGATCAGGGATCGAAGCCACAACCCCCACCCCCTGCATTGGAAGGTGAAGTCTTGACCACTGGCCTGCCAGCGAAGTCCCTCTCACTGCTTCTTTCTAGAATATTCTCTTTACCAGTGAGATAACCAGGGGTTAGGGTGCAGTCACCTAACTCAGAGCCCTTCCCATCCGGAGGCCCCAGTCTGCACCCTAGCCACCTGCCCCATGTCTGGCTCAGAAGAACCCCATGGCTCACAGCCCAGCCAGCTGCCTGCTTCCTTCTCAGCCTGACAGGTCAGGACGGCTGAGTCACGGGCTCAGCTTCTCCCAACCCACGTGGAGTCCGAGCCTGGGCAAGGGGGATGGGTTGCTGGCCAGATTGCCCATCAGTCAGACCAAAAAGGAGCCCATGAGCCTCACTGAGGATTAGACCCAAGAACATTCTGGAATGGCACGCTCCACCTTGGAGCTCCCCAAGGGACAGACCCAGCAGATAGGCATGTTATTCTACCAGTGAGGACACCGGGGAACACTGTGTGTGTGTGTGTGTGTTGCCAGAGGATGGTCTTATAATAATTATTATTGCAATGGATTGTCATGGTTAATTATTAGAAACTGTCAGCTCCGTGTGGACAGGGGTCCATCCTCACTGTTCACTGCTATATGCCAAGTGCCTGTAACAGTACTTGGCACATAGGAGGTGCTCAACAAGTTCTTTTGCTGAGTAATTGCATAGGCAACAAGCAACAGCTACTTCCTATTTTTGGAGGACATTCTACAAGGAATTATGAGTATATGTGTCTTTTAAATTTATCATCAGCCTCCATCAGCAGGGCATATAGAGCTCAGCATGGTAACCCATGCCCAATAGGTGCTCAGTAGATGTGATTGAGTAAAGAGGCAGGTACTGGGCATTTCCTCATTTATTCTCACACAGCCCAGGCAGAGAGGCACCTCTTTGGCACCTTTTAGAGATGAAAAATTGAGCCCCGCAGAAGGGAAGTGACCTCTGAAGGTCACCCAAGTTGGTGAGGAAGAGCCAGGGCTTGAACCCACATCTGTGTGGTTGCAGAGCCTGTGTGTGCTCGTAACTGCTAGGTCCTGCTGCCCCTGGCAGTGAGGGGCTAGGGCAGGGGTGGGGGGCCCCTGAGAAGGGGTACTGGGGCCAGAGTAGGGACCACTTTAGCACTCCCCAGTCTTGCCCTGTGTGTCCCAGCCGCAAAGCCCTTTTGACCTGGCATCCCATTCGGTGTTCACTGGAGCTTCAACGAAGTCCAGGGAGGTAGATCACACAGCAACTTCATCACAGGTCTCCTGATGCTATGTCCAGTGTTCTTACCCATAAATTCCACCTATGGCTCCACCTCAGAGCCCTAATACAAGCAGGGACTCCTGCGGGTCAGAAGAGAAAGCTTATGATTCAGCATACACACAGACTTTGCTTTTCCAGGCAGCCTGACCCAATACGTCTGGTGGCAAATCCAAATTCCACACTTTGCTCTATGACCTTGAGACTTGGCTTCCTGTCTCCGAGCCTCGATTTCCCTATCTAAAAAATGATTCCTCACTTTGCAGGGAAATGATTCCTCACTTTGCAGGTAGCGACTAAAATCTCTGATTTGGTGCCTCTCCTGCTGTGTGACCTTGGGGGAAAAGCTTAGCTTCTCTGAGCTTTGATTGTTTTTTTTTTCATCTGCTAAGTGGGGTTAAATAAATACCCACCTCTCAGGGCCCAAGAGAGTTAATGGGGAGTCCATGTGGGAACCGTGCAGGGGCCTGGCATGTAGTAAGTGTTCAATAAAAGATGGTTGGGGATCCTTTGTGATTGCAGTGGGTGGCCCTCCTCAGGACCCTGCGGGCCCAGCCTGGCCACTGCAGACCCAGCGCACACACTCGCGGCTGCCCCCGGCCAGCTGGGGGGAAACCTGAGCCACCCTCCTCCTAGGCAGAGGCTGTCACTGCCACAGCTGCCTCTGAAATGAAAGAAAGGTCAGAGCCTAGGGAAGCCAGGCTGGGTGTGTGATGGAGGCCGCCAGCAGGAGAGGAGGGGAGGGGTGGCCAGAGGCTGCCTGACTGCCCCAGTCTCTCCAGGGGAGGCCTGAACTGGCTGGGCCTGGGTGCAGCCCCCCTTGCCCCAGCTTTGACCCCCTGGCCCCGGCAGAGCCGCCTCCCAGCCTGCCCCTGGGGAGGGGCCACCTGGTGTCAATTAAGCCCCAGCCACAAGGCTCACGCCACGCCAGGCGGCTGATTAGTGCCGCCGGCCTCTCCAGATGGGGAGCACGGCCTGAGAGGGGCGCCTGCCACCACGCCAGGAGGAGGCCTCGCCAGAGCCAGTGAGTACCCAGGCTGGGGGCCCCGCTCCCAGGCCAGCGGGGCTGGCGAGCCCAGCTGGGCCGTGGTAGGGCGGGGGGTGGGGGCTCACCGTGGTCTCTGCTCTCCTGGCGCATCTCAGGCCTTTCCATCCCTGACCCCCGTTGCTTTGGCCTGACCTGTGGGGACCAAATGCCAGCCTGGATCGTCAGCTGCAGGGGCTGCCCCTGGCCTGTGGCTGAAGGGGACCTGAGGGATGAACAAAGAGCCAGTCAGCCCAGAGGGAGGCTTTAGGGTCCCAGCTCTTTTCTTGTCACCCTGGAAGAAGTGGCTCTTTGTGCCCGCCCATCTGGGCACCCAAGGCCACGCATCTTCCTCCAGCCCACCAGCTTGTGTTGTGGGGTGGCTCCATTTGCTTGCCCGGCATGAGACCCCTGCAGGAAGCTGACTTGGGGGGCTGCTTCCTCCCCAGGCCAGAGCTCAGGGGGAGTCCTCTGGTTTCAGAGTGCCGATGGTTCGGTGCATGGCTGGGGGCAAGTAGGGCCCTGGCCTAGGACCTCTGAGGCTTCTGCAGGGTCCGAGCTACCCCCTGGTACCCAGTGGGGAGTCAGTTGCAATAGTGGCAAAGGAGGGGACAGCTGCCAACCCATGGCACAGACCAGGGGGGCGGTCAGAGAGAGGCCCAGCTCAGTACCTCCCAGCCATGCGGAGACTTGTCCCAGGGCCCATGGTTTGAACTGTGGGTCCTAGTTCCTGGCTGAGAGCTGTGCTATTATCCATGAACCAGATCCCTGGTGACAGACGGCGTTGGCTCTTGGTGGTACCACTGGGTGGTCTGCGGCCGCCGCCAGCTTGGGGCAGAGGCAAGGTGTGTTTGGAACAGGATGGCGGGCCCTGGGGGGATGGAGCGATGCCAGGTGCGTGTCCACGTGCTTGCGCCACATGGGGTGAGTTTAGGAGCTGAGGAGGATCACCTGTGTGGATCACTGGAGCCCGTTCTGGACAGTGGCTCCAACACATGGTTGGCGCCGACACATGGGCTCGGGAGGAAGGACGGGCCGTGGGCAGGGAGCCCTGTGGCCAGCAGGGCACAGCTACACGTCCCCATCTGTGTGTGTGTGTGGTTGTATTGATGCCAGTGCTGTGCAGACGGGGGGCTCCTTGGCAGTGTCCCTGGGTCGTTGCATCTGCTCTTGCCAGTCAGTCCATCATGGAGGTTAGGGGGCAGTGTTTCCCAAGGGGAGCACCCACGAGCTCCCTGGTGAGCCAGCTAGGTCCCAGTTGTGTACTCCAGGCCCTGAACTTGGTCTGTATCCCAGATGCCATTCCCACTGGGCTGAGGCCAAGCCAGGCTGGTGGTTGGAATCTGAAGGCTCGGTCCCTGGAACGTCGTCTGTGGGCCTGGGGCAAGCGGGAAAGGGGGTGGGGGCGACCACAGCTGAAGCTCAGCTGCTTTCTGGGAAGTACTGGATCTAGTTCATTTCCTCCATAAATATTTATCACAGGCCTCCTCCAGGCTACAACCTGGGCTCAGAACTGGCACTGTGAGAGTAAACCTAGAATTCATTCATTCACTCAAAAGTATTGATTGATAGACCCCTAAACTTGGTGGTGACATTTCGTGGTAGAGTTCAAATCCATTCCTTCCTTTTATTCCTTCATTCACCCCACAATATTTATGGAGCAACCGCTATGCACTGCTATGCTGGGCTCACCACTGCAGCTACACCAGCGAGTCTGGGAAATGAGAAATCATCATCTCTTCCAACTTTCCTTGCTGTCTGTACACAGAAAGCCTGGATCTGGAAGAAAGCCAGGTGCTTAAGAAACAGAAGAACGTCGAGGGCCCTTCTCTGGTCCTTTCGCAGCAAGGCATAAGGGCCCCATTTAGCCATGCAGCTGCCACTTAGAATGTCCCCAGTGTTTACCTGGAATTAGTGACTTTCATTGGAACCCAGTGGTCGTGACCAGAACAGGGTGAGCTTTACGCACACACGTGGTTTAACTTCCTTTTCCAAAGGAAAGTGTGATCATTTTGATGATTAACTACCAGGTATGCCTCCGGCACTTGCTCAGGTAATTAATAAATACTAGAAGGTGCCACTTATTATTTTCCACAAGTCAGGCATATACAGAATTCATCTTTTTGAATTCTTGCCCAGGTCAGATTGCAGCCGTATTACTTCCTCATTTTATAGCTAAACAAAAATGAGGCTATGAGGGGGCTTCATAACCTGCCCCAGGCCTTCCTTACTTCAGAGCCCGAGCTTTTAACCTCTAGGCTAGAGTCCTTAGGGAGTTTCCGTCTAGATAGGGACATGAGCAGAACATCTGCAAACAAAATTTGAGTGGGGCGACAAAAGGGAGGATGTGCCCTACTCAAGCAGGCGGTGGAGCAGCTAGAAAACGCAAAGAGCTTCCAAGTCTTTGCAGCCGCAGAGCACTTTTGTCCAAAAGTAGAGCAGAGCAGAGCAGAGCTGGCCTGGGTGAATCTCGGGTGGGGGTCTGGCCCAGAGCAGCCCGGACTCCCTCTGATCCCCTGCCCTTGGGGAGGGGGGCAAGGTCCTTCAGTGAACCCCTGGGGTGTGTGGGCAGCTGGCAAAGCACTTTGGTGTGAAGTCAAAGCCAGCCAAGGTGAACATGGTGGGTGAGGTTACCGGACAGGTGAGGATACCTGGCAGGTGACGGCGAGGTGGCCTGAAAGGTTTGGAGAAAGGAAGGCACTGGGGCTGGGGAAAGATGAAGCAGTCATTCCTTGATTCATTCATTGATTCACTCACTCAGCAAATACTCACTAAGCTCCTACTCCAGGCCGGGTATTGGTCAAGGCACAAGGATTAGAGTGGCGACGATGGTAAACCACGCTCCTTCCCTCTGCCAAGAACTGATCCTCAACACAGCCTGACAGAGCAGAGCCTTTGCACTGAGGGCAGAAGGAATGGCCCCTTCCTTCAGTAAGGGATACTGCCACCTGGCCTTGATCCTGGCACTGGGGTTATAAGGATTAACAGGTGGAGGGAGTGCTTTCTAGAAAGGGAGAGTGAGGGAAGCAGGAGAGGGCAGCCGAAGGGGCTTAACAAGCCTGGAGATGCTCAGCTGACCCCAAGGAGGGCTCCGGAGCGTGAGTGGCACAGCAGAGTTGATACCACCTTGAGGCAAGGAGGTGAGCCTTTAGGATCCCCATGTTGGCCAGTCACTGGTGCTGTTAGGGTGAGGGGTGTCATCTTTCCCCAACAAACCGGCTTGGCTACATAAGGCCGTCCTCCGGGAACAAAGATCAGCAGCTGGGGAGTGCATAACATTGCTGGACAAAGGACACTCGGGCAAGGCACCAAAGTGGCCCCCTGTGCCGCCCCTGAGAATTTCCTAGTGGGGTGGGGGAGGCAGGCAGTGGACAGGTGAGGGAGGGTGCCTCCCTCATCATCAGGGAGGGTGCCCTGGCCCAGTGGAGAAGCGCAGAGGGCTGGGGAGCCCAGGACAGGGCCCCAGACCCAGTGTGGGAAGTCAGGGAAACGTGGCCTCCAGCAGCCTGGGGCCTGGATTCAAATCCTAGCGCTGCCACTTGCCGGTGACGGCCCTAGGCCAGTTCCTTCCCTCCCGAAGCCTCTGCTTGGTCAGCTCTCGGCTGTGGATGCTACCTGGGACTCCCTCCTGGAACGGTGGGTAGGACTGGCATGTGATTCGAGTGGCCCAGTTCCTGGCACACACGGTAAGTGCTGGGACACTGCAGATGGCGGAGCTTGTGGATGGAGGCGGGGTCAGGTCATAGGGTGCTGTGAGCCTACAGAATCCAGTTCTTTCCTGCGAGTCCCAGAGGGACCTGGGAGTCCCAGGAGGTGAGCCAGAAATGGCTGCCAGGGTCAGGTGCCGAGTGTCATCAGTACTGTGGGTCCTTCAGGCGGAGGCAAAGAAGGGATGTGTGTGGGCAGAGCAGAGTTGCCCCAGGAGGGAACAGGGCCCTGGAACTGACCGAGAGGGGGCAGGCCCCCCATGGTCTCCCCATGCCTTGCTCCAAAAGTGCAGAGCCCAGGTCTGAGCAGACCATCTCCTCCCCTAGGTACCACACCCTTGTCCAACCATCCGTCCATCCCATCCATCCATTTATTCAACAACTATTTCCACAACTCTGGCTACATGTGCCAGGCTCTGAGGATGTGTTTGTAAGACAGAAAGGATCCCTAATCTCATGGAACTCAGTTTGTGGTGGGGGGGGGGGTCATTAAACCTCAAGGACAGGGGACAGAAAGAGGGACATGGCCAAGGGGTTGAGAAGATGAAAGCTTTGAGCGGTTTCTGGGCGTGGTGGGGGTGGGGGCGCCGAGGCCTGGGTGCAGGGCTGTGAGGTGTGAGCTCAGCAGGGAGAGAGGACAGAGGATCTACTCTGCTTTTGACCTTGAGTGGCCTCAGCCTGCAGCGACTTGAAGCCGGTTTCAGTTCCCAGCCAGAGATTGCAGTTGGACAGTGGCGGTGAGCGCTAAGTCCTAGTCACCAGACCAGTAGCCCGTGACAAGGCCCTCGCTCTTCAACTTTGCAGAAAAGAATTCCCAAAGACGGAAAGTAGTGGAGCAAGTTAAATGTTTATTAGGAGGAAGAGTACCATATGTGTAGATAGACACGTGGGTGGACTCAGAGTCACACTCCCCCGTGGTAGCTTGAATCACTTCTTTGGGGCATCTCTTCCTGGTTTTCTTTGGCCAGTTGTCTTGCTTTGCCTGATTCCTAGGTCGTATTTGGTTTAAGTCAGGATCCTCCCATCTGTGCACACACATCTCTCGGCCAAGATGGATTCTGGCGAAGAGTCATGGGTAGGTTGACATCACTTACTGTGAGGTGACACCCCCACCCTTTTGACCTCCAAGGAGCCTTTCTGGGCAAGTATAGTCAGGAAGGTCACCTTGACCTTGAGAATGAGGAATACGTGGCCTCCTGTCTGGGCAGGACTCAACTCCTCCTCCTCTCCATCTTGGAGTGTCTGTCCACAGGGGATGAACTCCAGCTGCCCAGCCTGGGGCCCATCCACCTCCTGCCTCACTTTTCATCCAGAGCTCAGCTGGGAAAGGGAGGTGGCGTGCAGGCCAGGAATGACTGTCTAACTGAAGATCACATGTGTGCATGAGAATGTGCGTGCAGGGCTGTGTATGGACGATCGTGGGAAGGGGTGGGTAGACGTGTGGATGGGAGGGTGTGTATGTGTGCAAGAATGTGTTTAAGGGCATGTGTGTGATAGAGTGTGGAGTGCGTGTGGTGAGGAAGCCCCTGTGAGGGTGTGTGTGTGAGCAGTTGTGGTGGGGGGATACACTATGTATTGAATGGTGTGTATATGGGCGTGTGGGGGTGTGTAATGAATGAGCTTGCCTGTGTGTGGTACATACACAGGCACATGTGAGGGTGTGTGAGAACCAGCAAGTGAGAGGGTGTGTGGGGAGGGGGGTGTGTATCTGTGTGCATGGGTCTATACTTGCAAGTGTGTGTCTGTGTGTTTTCATCAAATTCTGGATTCTAAGAGCCAGAGAGAGTCTTGAATCCCCTTCAGTCCAACCCTCACCCGCCCACCCCAATAACAAGCCACCTCATGCATGCACAGCACCCTACAGCTTGCACTTTCCTATTCATTCCTTGTTCCCTGCCCCACCCCCAGCAGCCCTGGGAACGTGGCTTCAACCCATTCGACAGACGTGGCAACTGAGGCCCCCAGGCCGAGAGGGAGGTGGGGGCAGCACCTTCAGATCCCAGGACTCTGTCTCTGGCCAGATTCCAGCTCTGCTCCTCCCTGTATCTCTTCCAGCTCAAGCACGTACCCACGTAACAAGATGCCTATTCAAAGCCCACACACATCTATTACACTATTCCTTTTCTCCTTTGATTCTATTGCTTTCTTTTTTTATCCTATTTCTCCTCTGGTTCCACTTCCCTTCCACTTCATTAGGGATGAATGAGTCTGTAACTTTGACACATTCCTCACCCACACCCACTCATGCCAAATGTCTTTTTTAAAAAATCACTTTAGAATTAACAGGAAAAATTCTTATAAAAATGTTTAAATCAAAGTGGGCTCATTATTCAAGAAAATTTAGGGGGAAAAAAATGGGTTCGCAAATGCTCACCAGGATTCTCCTGGAACAATGCATTATACAGAGACATTTGCTGCTTACAAAGAAAAACAAACTATCTCAAATAAAGACCAAATATTTTGAAAGACTCAAACCCCAAAGCAGAGAAAACAAATTCAGTCTTAAGGAAGCCAGTTGTGCAATTGGCCAGCAATCCCTACAGATTCAGGAAACAAGCTGCCTTCTGCCCACTAGATCTGCATATTAGCTAACGCCCCCAAAGGATCTTCCTACTTAGCCTCGGGGCCCCCCAGGTTCCCTCAGGAAGATAGAAGTGGTGACTCTCTTACATTCAGAGGAACGGAGGGTCAGTGCTGAGCTCTGAGACTGCCGTTGTGTGGTCTGAGCTTAGCACGGCCCAGCCTTGGGCATCCCCACTCTGGGTGGCCAATGCTCTGTCCCCACCAGGTTCCTCTTCCAGCGGGGCTGTGACCTGACCCTCTGGCCTCCCAACTGGGACCTCAGCAGGAAACAAGGCAGCCCCAGGGAGCCTGTGTGAGCGGGACGCAGACAAGGGCGGGAGCTGGGAGGGAAATCTCTCAGGACGGTGCCAAGTTAGCACTGGGGAGGGGACAGACGGTCGAGGCAATGAAGGTCCTCTCCTCCCCTGTCTCTCCCTCCCTCACTGGCTCTGTGAGCATCTCTCTGGCTCTGCCTTGTCACTGCCACTCTAGTGATAGTAATGGTAGCCTTTCACGTCGCTGTCACTGCCTCCTTCCCTCCTTCCACGTCCCTTCCCTGACCTTCCTCCCACCTGCTCTGTGAAATGGGTGAGACGGGGACGATCCTTTGTCCTCCTTCATATACTGACAGCCAAAGGCTCAGAGAGGCTAGGTAGATTGTCCAAGGTCACACAGATCTGGGCCATCCCCTCAAGACTGTGTTTTCCAGTCCAGAATGTTCTTCCCCGTGTCATCATGGAGCCTCCCATGTCTCCTTCCCAGGAGTTTCTCTACTCTGGCTGGCACCTTTACCTCATTTTCTCCTGTATTCTCTTGGCCAGGTTGTGAGATGCAAAGACTGCTATGTCAGGAGAGGATGTTTTTATGCCATTGGGTGTCACTTCCATCAGTCCCATGAGCCAGCAACGATGCTGGTATTAGTCGTGGTTGCTACCCATCGGGTACTGATTGGTGTTTCAGGTGCTGGTTTGAGCTATTGGCACCCCCATCCTTACCTGCCACGGATGGAAACTGGCACAGACTAGCTGAAAACGATTAAATCAAACTATTTGGATGCAGTGAAGAGCCTATCCATGGGGATTGGCAGGATTGGAATTTAATTCTAAATGAGCAACAATATTTGAGCAGAGGGTGTAGCCTGCAAGATGATAGCATATAATAAAAAAAAAGAATGAAATAATGCCATTTGCAGCAACATGGAAGGACCTAGAGATTATCATACTAAAGAGAAGTAAGTCAGACAGAAAAAGACAAATATCCTTTATCACTTGTATGTGAAATCCAAAGAAATGATACAAATGAACCTATTTACCAAACAGAAACAGACTCACAGATATAGGGAACAAATTTTTGGTTACCAACGGGGAAAGGGGTTGGGGAGGGATAAATTAGGGTCTGGGATTAACAGATACACACCACTGTCTGTAAAATAGTTGACCATGTTTGGCAGAAACCAACATAAAGCAATTATCCTTCAATTAAAAATAAATTAGAAAAAACAAACCAAAGTAACATTGTAAAGCAACTATACTCTGATAAAAATTAATTAAAAAATAATAGTTAACCAACAAGGACCTACTACATAGCACAGAAACCAATACCTTGTAATGACCTATAATGGGAAAGACACACACACTTATATATCTGACTCACTTTGCTGTACATCAGAAACTAATACATCATTGTAAATCCACTATACTTCAATAGAGAATAAAGAAAGAAAGGGAAAGTTTAAAAAGATTCAAAAGGTGGCATGTAGATCCATGCCTTTCAAATATGGCACACTTCTCAAGGGCACGTTCTCACAGACACTCTCCCTCCGTGTTGTCATAACATATTTTGACTATGATGCTGCTTAATTGCTCACTCGCAGAACCGCAGGTATGAGTTCTTCATGCTTATATTCCCACAAAACCAAAGCAAATCCACAAATTGAACACCATCCCAATTACAAAGCAAGTCCGATTTGAGCTCAAAACGTGTAAGTGATGGCTTGAGTGAAGTTCTGTTTGCAACAGAAGTATCATACATGATGCATGGGCCAGAAGGCCCTCTGGGGTCCCCCAGGCTCTGCCCGCCAGGCCCTGTGAGGACTTGACTTTCCGCCCCCCGCCCTCCTCCTCACACTGCTTAGAGCCCGCTGTCTGTGTAACATGGTGTTCCAGCCTGTGACCTTCTCCAGGCACGGGGAGGATCATTTCTGTGTCCTGCCAGTGGCCCCTTCTCATTCCTGTGCAGTAATTAAAGCAGGACAGCTCAGCCCAGCTGCCATCATCACAGAACAGTCACTGGAATCAAGTGGCAGCTCCTAGTGATGAGACAGTCATCAGCAGATCCAGGAAAGGCTAATGGTTGTGTCCTACACATAAATGATAACACTTCTAAATGATCAGAGTGTCTTATGAACCCCCGTGGGGACCCCAATACTTTGGCCAATAATTTGTCCAATACTTTGGCCACCTGATGCAAAGAGCCAGCTCATTGGAAAAGACCCTGATGCTGGGAAAGATTGAGGGCAGGTGGAGAAGGGGACAACAGAGGATGAGATGGTTGGATGGCATCATTGACTCAATGGACCTGAGTCTGAGCAAACTCTGGGAGACAGTTAGGTCAGGGAAGCCTGGCGTGCTGCAGTTAATGGGGTTGCAGAGTCGGACACGACTGAGTGACTGAACAACAAGGGGACCTTAATTTCAGAAACACCAGTTCAGGCACATCTAGTCGTATGAAGAAATGTGCATTCCAGTTAGGCCTGGTTAGGAGGTTATGGTTAAGATTTGATGCCAGGAGGGCTCCAAGAGCTAAAATGAGACAGAAGGTCTGAGTGATGGGCTGAAGGCAGATTATGCAGGGTTTGGGCTTGACAGTAATGCCCAGAGAGCTGGCATGAGGTTCCTGGAGCCTCCCAGAACCATGAGGTGCCAGGAAAGAGGAATTAGCAGGAAGCCAGGCAAGGAAAGAGGCTCAGCTTTTCCCAGGCATGCTGGGATCCTGGGCTCGGCTTCCCTTGACTTGTTCCATCCTCAGCTTCTTGGTCGGTTAACTGAGACCTTCTACCATGCTTGGCAGAAGAGACAAGCAAGTCAGGGGATGAGATGATCATGGTGTGAATTCTAGCTCTCTGACTTCCCAGCTATGGGACCTCAGACAAGCCCCTGAACATGTCTGCAGCTGTGTTTCCTTGGCTCTGAAAGGGAAATTGAATTAGAAACCTTCTTACGATTATTGTCAAGGTCAGACAGAAAGGTCTAGAACCTTGTGAGCTCAGAAATCGCAGCTTCTGCTGCTGCTGTTCCTGAGATCGTATCTCTATATCATCGCACATCCCTTCCATCAGCCTGGGTCCCAGCTCCCCTCAACAGGTACATCCTCCTCCCCCCAGTTTATCAAACGCCTTCACCCCTAGCTGCTCTCCTGTCTCTAAAGAAGCTTCTCAACCTATCTCATGCCACACACCCTTTGGCCATCTCGCGAAACCCACAGACCCCTTGGCAGAAGAGTGTTTTTCAATGCATACAAAATAACACACAGGATTGTGAAGGAACCAATTTTGTCGAGCTGTAGTTACCAAAAATGTATTTTTATAAAAAATATGAGAGAATACATGTGTTTCTTTATCTATGTATTAACTAAATGAGTAGCTGTGAGCCTAACACACTGCAAAATTGAAGAGGTGATGAGCATAAATATTTGGGGATATTTGTTAACAGCTGTAAGGTAATATGAAAATACCTACTATTTTCTATCAGTGATAAAGTCACAAGTCTCATAATACCAATGTGGCTTTTCCCCTGTATTTGTAAGGAAAGCAAATGCTAAATTTCAGTTCAAGGTTAATAACATAAAGATGTAATTATTTTTTCCCACCAAGTTCTCAGCCCCTCTTAATTGTATCCAGAGACCCTTTGCTCCAAAGCCAGTAGTGTTAACTGCCTGCACCATACACGTAGCTTTTGCCACTGACTCTTTTAAGCCAAGATTTCTCTCCATTTGAATGTTCAAAACTCTTATCTAAGAACATACACATGGTAAAAAAAAAAAAAACAGGAGACAAAGCCTTACCCTGGGAAGTAGCTCCCAGTCCCACCCCTTCCTACCCTTAGTCAGCTTCCCAAGGGTTCCCGTTCTTATGTCTTCTAGCAGTTTCTTCTGTGGTTATCTCCAAATCTCCCAATACCACACATATACTTGATGTTTACTGATTTCTGGACCTTAGACCTATCTATCAGCGTGTTCCTGCCCTGTCCTCCCAATGTAAGTCTATCAGTATTTTCAGTCCCACATTGGTTACCTTGGCAACTTCAAGAAATGCTTTCCACTTTCATTTCTTACATCATCAGCCACAAGTAGGTTGTTTTGACTCCATGACCATTTCAGATGAGACGTTGAAGTTCTATTTTCCTTTCTTCTCTCCTTTTTCTTGTCTGATGGATGTGGATCACTGATTCATTCTCTACACAGGTCCTATCTACCTAATATGGTTATAAGCTTCTAGAAAACAGAGTCCTGGTTTGGTTTCTCATGGATCCAGCACAGTGCTTGGCGCACAGTAGGTGGCAGTGAGTCTGAATCCCGTGCTCTGTGCCTTGGCTATAGTAGGTACCCCTAACCTGGCAACAGGCCCCCACACGCCACCATGGCCAGGGGAGGAAATGGAACGTCACTATTGACTGAGCAAAGGGCATCATTGCCCGTAATTAAGCTCTACAGAAATTCTCTCCTGGACTTAGGGGTCAAGGAAGCTTCTTCAGGGAGAATATTAATGACGGAGAGATAATGAACCATTACCTCCCCTCCTGCCAGGATCACTGGATTTTCAGCCAGGCATAAAATGATTCTGGGAAAGGAGATGGCAAATTTCAGAAGAAAGAAGCCTTTCTCGTATCATTCTGAGTTTGATGACTTGCTTCCCAAGTGCCATTCCTGTTCAAAAAGGGAATCCATTTCCTGTGAGAGGGAAGTTTCTAAAGCCACTCCCTTCACTCAAGCCTCTTTACAACCATCCATGGCTTCTCAGTTTCTTGGGACAAAGTCCAAGCTCAACTCAAGGCCCTGGACTCTTGCCAACTCTCTCATTCCTCCCAGCTTCACTTCCCATAGTCCATCCGGACAGGACAGAACTTACTGTTCCCCCAGCTCAGCACATTTCCTCTTGCCCTCACCTTTGCACCTGCTGCTCCTTCTGCCTGGACAGCCCATCTCCCCACAGAGCATCCCCTACTGGTCCTTCCTGCCTCAGTGTAGACATTGCCTCTGGCAGGAACTCTTGCTGGACTCTCCTAGGTCTTGTGTCCTCACTTAGACTCTCATTCATACTCCACCATATCCCATATCATGCCAAATTAAAAGCACCCGTTTACTTGTTTGTCTGTCTCTCTCTCAAATGTAAATTCCTTGAAAGTGGGATCCATAGGTTATTCAATGATAGGTCACAACAATGTCTGGCACAATGCCTGGAAGCTGGAAAGTGTTCAATAAATACAGTAATGATGGGTGTATAGTTTGATAGATGTACTAATAGGTGTATGAGCGGATGGATGGATAGATGGATGAATGGGTAAATAAATGGACAGACAGATGAATGCTTAGATGGGTATTTGAATGGATGGATGGACGGATAGATCGATAGATGAATGTTTGAATGGATATTTGGATGCATGGATGGATGGATAACTGGAAGGATGGTATGGATACATAGGCGGGCAAAAAGGTTTGCAGTTAGCAAAATGGAAGGTAGATGACTTTTTAATCCCTGCAGCAGGCTACAGTCCATGAGGTCACAAAATAGACAGACACAACCTAGTGACTAAACAACAACAACAAAAAGGAGTGTATTAATAAGAAATATCAACAAGATTCATATTTGTTTCATCCTAAAATTCCATTGTTGATGGAGATATCAAAACATGTGCCATAAGATGGTTTAATTGGTCCTATTGCACATAGCCTTAAGGTTAAGTTCATGTCCCAACTTTTCCCAGCTCTCCCCAGTAACCTAGCAGGGATATTTCAGTCAAAAACTTCTCTGAACCTTCCTGAAAACTGTACTTTTATGAAGTGCCTCTGAGGCTCTGAATGTTCGATGTTAACCATCAGTGGTGTAAGCAGGACTTTCTTTGAGTTTATTGTTCAGCAGCAAACATTTCCTGATGCTGTATTATGCTCCAGCAACTACTGTAGGTGCTAGGGACATGGAAATAAACAATCATTGCCTCCCTGGAGCTTAAAATGTGGGGAAAGTAGTGGATGTGGGTGTACTCACCGTGGATAATAACATAACAACAGCAGCCACTGTTGCTAACATTTATTGAATTCGTGCTCAGAGGGAAATAGATGGAGATGGAGAAAGAAGAGAGGGTGGTCTTGTTGGGAGAAAGTACAAGAAAAATAGAATACTCTGTCATGTGAGGCAGGTACTATTTAGCTTCATTGTATAAACGTAAAAAGTGAGGCTCAGAGGGATGAGGTGAGTCACTCAATCACAGAGCTGATCAGTGGCAGAATCAGCATTCTCCCTGACTCCAGGGGCCGACTGATTGGAGAAGACTCTGATGCTGGGAAAGATTGAGGGCAGGAGGAGAAGGGATGACAAATGATGAGATGGTCGTATGGCATCACCGACTCAATGGGCATGAGTTTGAGCAAACTCTGGGACATGGCGAAGGCCAGGGAAGCCTGGAGTGCTGCAGTCCGTGGGGTCACAAAGAGTCAGACATGACTGAGTGGCTGAACAACAGCCAGGACCCAGGCTTTTAACAGCTGCCTGACTGGGGGCTGCAGCCCAGAGCAGAGCATGAGAGAGGGCCCATGAGGGGGTAAGTCAGGCACCTGGGGAGCACTTGGAGAGGAACATGGAGTCTCTGTGGACCTGAGGGTCGTCGTCCTGTGGGCTCTGGTGCCTCCATGCCTGGTGAGGTATGTGGGGTCAAGCTTGAGCGGAGGCTCTGACCAAGGGCACTTCCTGGCTGGGGTACCTCATTGGGTTTCCCCAAGGCACCACAGTGCCAAGGACAGGACACGCCTTGGGATCAGAGTATCCTGAGCTGAAATCCCAGGCCAGTGCCAACCAGCCATGGAACAAGCAAGTGGCCAAGTCTAGTGTCTGGCTGTCAGATTGAGCTCCCCGATCCTCTGTTTCCTCATCTGGAAAATGGGAATGATGGTACATACTTTGCCCAATTGTTAGTATAGGGATAATGTATTTCAGCTTGGCACTTGGGCTCAGGAAGCAGTGGGTCCCTTTTGCCAGCCCTTGGGCACAACCTGCTCAGAGCATGCTCAGAGATGATCCCTTTGTAGACAGAGAACTCCTTGGAAAATCTGACAACATCCAGAACCTACTTCTGAAGAAAACTTCACATACACTCTGTACTGCATATGTCATCTCAGGAGGTTCGTACAACACCCTGGGCCCAGGGCCAGACCTCCTGGTCTTAGGGCCAAGGAAGAAGCCATGTAGGTGCTCACATCAGCATTTTAGTGATCTCGGATTTTGGAAACCCAAGGAACCATAGATGACTCAGTTTGAAAATCTCTCTATGGACAAACAAAAAAAATGCTCTAAAGCACCCATGAATTGATTTTTAAAAAAAAAGAAAAAAAATGACCACCACCACCATTGTTTGGACATTTCTCAAGTTTTGAGCATGGCATGAAGCCTCTTACATGCATTCACATTGTTTTGTCCAGACAAAGCAATCCCATGTACAATAAGCCCCGGTTTACAGGTGAAGACACTGAGGCTCAGAAAGGTGAGGTTACTCGCCTAGGATCATTCAGTAAGCTGCAGAGCTAGGATTTGAACCTGAGTCCCTTTAACCTGGGCTTCTGATGTGAGAGGATGTTATTACACACAGCCCACAGATAAATGCAGTAAGATGGGCTCTTTGTTGGGTCAGAGCTCATGAGGGTAGATCAGCAGCAGAGCGGATACATCGGGACTCCCTGGTAAGATCCTGGAGGTGACTGCGATGCGCTCTGCTCCCAGCCTTGGGGCACACTGGGGATGTGGCTGTGTGCTGAGCCCATCTCTCCCAAAGCCCCCCAAGATTTCCAGGGCAGGATGCCCCCAGCTGGCGGGATGTGGGCTGCTCTCCTCAGTGGCACAGAACAGCAGGACAGCCCCATTCATGGCAGCACATGGGCGTTCTTTCCTTTCATCGGATGCTCAATCTCATTCCTAGAACTCTGAGACTGTCTAATAATAGGAGCAACAGTGGGAGTCATAGGAAATTGGTCGCCTGGAGGCTGTGTCTCCTGGCTGGGACCCAGTAGCGGGTTCTGCTCCACCATGACTCAGATAGGCAGGGAAGTACCAGGCTGCTGATGGCTCGGTGGCGATGTCTCCCCATGCATGGGGCCACAGCACCCAATCATGTAGGTGACTTCAGTCCCCTGGCCCCTCCTGGGGGCTTGGCCACCATCCACAGGGTGTTCGCCCAACCGACCAGCTCATGCCAATTACAGCCCTCATCAGCCTTTGCCTCTCTCTGTTATCTCCACCCACAGAATGCGGGAGATGTCACCAAAGCAGAAAGGAGGGAAGAGGCAGCCTGGAAATGTTCCAAGCCCACCCCTTGCTCAGGCCCAGAAGTGCTGGGGGACACCGGGTGGATGTGATTGACATTGCTGGGCGCCCGCTTCTGAAATGCAAGGGGACCGTGGCAATCCTCTCTGCAGTTGGACTGCAGGGTATTCACCACTCTGGATATGAGATGAGTTCATTTGTGAGGGCCGCCATAACAAAGTCCCACAAACTGGGTGGCTTTGGTGATATAAGTGTATTATCTCAGTCCTGGAGGCTACAAGTCCAAGACCAAGGTTGGGGGACACCTTCTGATGGGTGTAAATGAGAACATGCCATGTGCCTCGCTTAGCTCTGGTCTCCTCAGGGTTCCCCGACCTGTCAGTGACGTGGCCCGGTCTTCATATCATCTTCCTTCTGTGCCTTCCCATGGAGTTCTTCTTATAGAACAGTAGTCATGCTGAATTCCCGCCCCCCTCCAGTAGGACCTCATCTAACTATTTAATACATCTGCGATGACCTGTTTCCAAATAAAGTCACATTCTGGGGTGCTGGGGGTTAGGATGTCAGTATATAAATTGGAAGTTGCAGGGTTAGGGGAGCCTAATTCAACCTTAATGAGAGGGGACTTCATAGAAACTCAGGACCATATTAGGATGGCTTGGAATCTGTGATCCCTTTGATAATTGAGTAGCCCAGTGGTAAAGAATCCACCTGCCAATGCAGGAGACTCGGGTTTCATCCCTGGGTTGGGAAGATCCCCTGGAGTAGGAAATGGCAACCCACTCCAGTATTCTTGCCTGGAGAATCCCATGGACACAGGAGCCTGGTGGGCTACCGTCCATGGGGTCACAAAGAGTCAGATACAATGGAAACAACTGAGCACGCAATCTTGTAAGAACAAATGTTTGTGTGCTGGGTTCCCAGCCTCTCGTGACAATTTGTGGGTAGCTTTGACCGAGGTTGACCCCAAAGGGATGTCAGGAAGTTTGAGCAGGACTTTGCAGTGCAGTTTTCCTGCATGAGGAAGAAGACAAGGGATGGAACCACTCCCAACTAAAGTCGGGTCAGGCAGTGTTCCCAGGGGGCAGGTGGCATCCCCATGGCCAGTCTTAAATGGAGACACACCAGAAAGCTGCAAGGGGAGAACCCCCGGGGGCTTTGAGAGAGCCATGCCTGGGCTGGAGTCTGGCATGGACCATCCTCTCTCTGACCCATGCTCACTGTCAGCTCTATCCCGGTGCCTGGCATGTTGGTGGGGGGGTGGGGTGGGGGATGGATAATTACTTAACATGGGACAGGAAAGACTAAAGAGAAGTAGAGACAGACAGACAAGGGAGGGACACTTCCCCAGGGGCTTTCCATGCTAAAACTAGCCACTAGCACCACCACCGCCAATTCAGTGCCAAGGAATGAAGAGGCTTTTAGCTCAGATCCGAAGGGGCCTCTGGGCCAGTCTTCTCCCATCCCGACTGTTGACCCCAAAAGTGTGCATACCTTGGGTGCACCCCCAGATGGGAGGGCATGCATCCCACCCCCCAGCACCAAGCCCTGATCTCAGCAGGACCCACAGGGGTTGGGCTAGGTCTCCCTTACCTGCTCCTGGACCAGGAGTGGCTCTACATGAGAAATCAAATCATTCCAAGGTCCCAGCCACAGTGCTCTGGGAGCCTGCCGTCCAGGGGTGATACTAGATTCTTTAGGAAACAGCAAGTCTCTCGGTGCTGTTTCCCCAAAAGTATTTGCTCACTTTGTGTCTCTGTGTCACATTTTGGTAATTCTTGCAATATTTCATTCTGTTCCATTTATCTGTTTGTGACGATGGTCTGTGATCAGTGATTTTTGTCACTGTGATTCACTGAAGGCGCCTGGCCTTGGAGGAATTTGCTTTGTGGTTTTGAGCAACATGCTTAAGCTCTCTGAGCCTTGGTTTCCCTAGTCATAACGTACGGATAATTGCCCACCCCCCAGGAATAACAACAGCTTCTAATCATTTGGCTATGTGAGAATTCAATGAGAAAATGCTTATAAAGAATGGTGCCCCAAAAAAAAAAAAAAAAAAAGAATGGTGCCCAACAGAGTAAAGACCCAACACAGAGTGGCTGTAATTATTTCATTTATCAATTGTTAATTCTCTAATGACCCAGCACCTTGTTGTTGCTTTTGAGTTGCTCAGTCACATCCAACTCTTTGTGACTGCATGGACTACAGCACGCCAGCCTTCCCTGTCTTCACTCTTTCCTGGAATTTGCTCAAACTCATGTCCATTGAGTCAGTGATGTCATTCAACCATCTCATCCTCTGTCACACCATTCTCCTCCTGCCTTCAGTCTTTCCCAGCATCAGTGCAGTTCAGTTCAGTCGCTCAGTCATGTCTGACTCTTTGCGACCCCATGAACCATAGCACACCAGGCTTCCCTGTCCATCACCAACTCCCAGAGTCTACACAAACCCATGTCCATTGAGTTGGTGATGCCATCCAACTATCTCATCCTCTGTCATCCCCTTCTCCTCCTGCCCTCAATCTTTCCCAGCATCGGGGTCTTTTCCAATGAGTCAGCTCTTCGCATCAGGTGGCCAAAGTATTGGAGTTTCAGCTTCAACATCAGTTCTTCCAATGAACACCCAGGACTGATTTCCTTTAGGAAGGACTGGTTGGATCTCCTTGCAGTCCAATAGACTCTCAAGAGTCTTCTCCAACACCACAGTTCAAAAGCATCAATTCTTCTGTGCTCAGCTTTCTTTATGGTCCAACTGTCACATCCATATATGGAAAAACCATAGCCTTGACTAGATGGACCTTTGCTGACAAAGTAATGTCTCTGCTTTTGAATATGCTGTCTAGGTTGGTCATAACTTTCCTTCCAAGGAGCAAGTGTCTTCTAATTTCATAGCTACAATCACCATCTGCAGTGATTTTGGAGCCCAGAAAAATAAAGTCAGCCACTGTTTCCACTGTTTCCCCATCTATTTGCCATGAAGTGATTGGACCGGATGCCGCGATCTTAGATTTCTGAATGTCGAGCTTTAAACCAACTTTGTCACTCTCCTCTTTCACTTTCATCAAGAGGCTCTTTAGTTCTTCTTCACTTTCTGCCATAAGGGTGGTGTCATCTGCATGTCTGAGGTTATTGATATTTCTCCCGGCAATCTTGATTCCAGCTTGTGCTTCATCCAGCCCAGCGTTTCTCATGATGTACTCTGCATATAAGTTAAATAAGCAGGGTGACAGTATACATCTTTGATGTACTCCTTTTCCTACTTGGAACCAGTCTGTTGTTCCATGTCTAGTTCTAACTGTTGCTTCCTGACCTGCATACAGGTTTCTCAAGAGGCAGGTCAGGTGGTCTGGTATTCCCATCTCTTTCAGAATTTTCCACAGTTTATTGTGATCCACACAGTCAAAGGCTTTGGCATAGTCAATAAATTAGAAATAGATGTTTTTCTGAAACTCTCTTGCTTTTTCGATGATCCAGCGGATGTTGGCAATATGATCTCTGGTTCCTCTGCCTTTTCTAAAACCAGCTGGAACATCTGGAAGTTCACGGTTCTTTTTCAACGAGTCTGTTCTTCACATCAGTCCTTCCAATGAATATTCAGGGTTGATTTCCTTTAGGATGGACTGGTTTAATCTCCTTGCCATCAAAGAGACCCTCAAGAGTCTTTTCCAGCCCTACAATTCAGAAGCATCAATTCTTCAGCGTTCAAGCCTTCTTTACGGTCCAACTCTCACATCTGACCCAGCACTTTCCTTGTGCCAAGTTCTGGGGGCTGAGTGAGCAAGACACTGTCCCTATCCTCCAGGGTGTCACAAACAAGTTGGGGAAGCAGACATACCCATAAGAGAGAAGGCAGCCGTGCCTGGTGTCTCTTGCAGGCATGGGCCAGGGCCAGGGGAGATTTGGGGGAAGAGGAAGAAGCTGTGGGTATAGATGGGCAGTAAGAACAGTCCTTGGGATCCCCAGTGCAGCTGCCAGCCCCAGAACACAGAGTAGCGTAACTTGATCGGGGCTAGAAATCTCTCTTTGGTGTGAAGAGACCAAGGGAGGGTGTGTGTGTGTGTGTTGTACTGCAGTGGGGGGAGGTTGCCTAAACAGCCCAGATCACAAGGCTTGAGGTTTGTGACAGCCACAGGGTCACGGGATCCATGCAGGAGGCGCCATCTGAGATGGGAATGGCATCTCTGACCTGCCTCGCCTGGCCCTGGCCATCGGGGAAAGGGCAGGAGTGAAAATAGCCCTAGACCGTCAGGAGCTGCAGGCTAGGGAGGACTTTGGGAGGGCACCTGCCCTGCCTTCAACCTTGTCACCTCTAGAGAAACCCCAGCCCAGACACATTGCTTATAATACTTTAAAGAAAACTGAAAACAGCCTGAATAACAGGTGGGAGGAAATTATGTGAGTATAATTCAGTCTCTTTAAGAATACAGCCATGTATTTTATTATTTTTTAAGTTTTTATCTGAGTATAGTTGCTTTACAATGTTGTGCTCATCTCTCCTCCAGCAAAGTGCATCAGCCGTCTGTATACATTTATCCCCTCTTTTTTGGGTCTCCCACCCATTTAGGTCACCACAGAGCACAGAGCAGAGTTCCCTCTGCTGGATAGTAGGTTCTCACTTGTTATCTATTGTTTTTGATTGTTATTTATTCATATTATTTATTTTGGCTATGCTGGGTCTTCATTGCAGCACGAAGCCTTCGCTAGTTGCAGGGTGTGGGCTGTCTAGTTGTAGCACTTGGGCTTAGTTGCCCCTCAGCATGTGGAATCTTAGTTCATAAACCAGGAATCAAACCTGCATTGGATTCTTTACCACTGGACCACCAGGGAAGTCCCTAGTTATCTGTTTCACACATAGTATCAATAGTGTGTACATGGTCAATCCCAATCTCCCAGTTCATCCCATCCACCCTTTTCCCCCTCAGCATCCATACGTTTGTTCTCTATGATGAATACAGCCAGGTTACAAAACTAGTCTAGAAAAGAAAAGCATTGACATGACAAGACCTCAAACACATCTGCAAAGTGAGAAGATTTTATGGAATAAGGTAAAAAAGGTGATAGTATTCCCATATATATAAATATGTGTGCACATACAAAATAATGCCACATATTTACTTTATCGATATATAAACTTGTTTGCATCAGGATAAAGCAAATTTGGAAAGACACGGGAAACTCACAGCATAGAATTCCTCTGGGAAGAAGAATGTTCAGGATATGTGATACCTAGAGTGGGTCACTTTCTTAGAAAGATACTATTTCTTTAATCATTTTATTTATTTGTTTTGGGCTCTGCTGGGTCTTCATTGTTACACAGGCTTTTTCTGGTGGCAGTCCGTGGGCTTCTCATTGCGGTGCCTTCTCTTGTTGCTGAGCATTGGCCTCTAGGTGTGTGGGCTTAGAAGTTGTGGCTTCCAGGCCCTAGAGCACAGGCTCAGTATTTGTGGCATACTGACTTAGCTGCTCCATGGTGTGTGGGATCTTCCTAAACCAGGGATGGAACCCATGTCTCCTGCACTGGCAAGCAGCTTCCTTACCACTGAGCCACCAGGGAAGCCCCGAGAGTGGGTCATTTTTCTAACACTACCCACCTCTACAGGGCAAAATTATTTTCTGTCATAACAAGCATTATTTTCAGGGCTTGTTCTTGGGTTTTTAAACCAAAAATGTTTAAAGAAAGACATTTCGATGTATTCAAATTCAGTAAAATAGGTCATGAATAAACTAAACACTTGTGCTTGACAAAAAAAACCCAGAAATTTTACATCTAACAATTTGTACTCCATTTCACTGTTTTACATTTTAAACACATATTAATTTCAAACACTGCTTCGCATGGTGGCAAAGAATAGCAAAACTGCCTATAATCACTGTTTAGTTTGAATCTATGGTTTAAACATAGGAATATATATTCTCTCAGAAGCTGGAAACACAAATTGAGCCCAAAGTGACTTTGAACAATTCCAAGCTGTTGGGAATGTTTGAAGTTTCAAAACAATTATGTGTAGCTGAGTTTGCCTGTGTCAGGGGCCAGTGTATAATTGAGGGGTTCTCTGATTTAGCTTCCATAGGATACTATGATCATTAAAGCATGAGTAATAAAAATGGGCTAATTTGAAGCTTATTATTAAACCTTAACAGCAATGTGGCAATAGTTTAGAACCTAAAACACTTTCTTGTGGAGGAGTATTTGATCATCAACTAGAATCAGTGAATACATAGTTTGTGATGATAATAAAAAGCAGACCAAGTTAGCTTTACTGTAAACTTTTCTACAAACAGCTCAGTTCATTATTTTATGCTTACAGGGTTGTCCACCCCCTCAGTCCAACACTTGGTATCCCATTGCTAGGGAAGGCTGGTAGGGACCAGGGTCAGGGCTGGGGGTGTCAAAGGATAATTCAGCTCTACCCATAATATTCTGATTTTTCAAGCATGGGCTCTGAAGTCAGATTTCTGGGTTTGAATCCTGACCCCAAGATTGTATGACCCTGGGCAAGTTACTTAATCTCTCTGGTCTTGCTTTCCTCATCTGGAACATGGAGCCAATAATACCTGTCTCACAGAGAAGCAGTGAGAATGTCATAAAATTCATGGAATTACCATCTGGCATATGGCACATGCTCAGTAAATGTTAGCCATGTTTCTAGAGGACAATGTATTCATACAGTAATAATGTAGGTTTTAAAGTATATGCCTAAATATATTCTTATATGATCCAGCAATCATACTCTTGATGCTTACTCAAATGAGGTGAAATCTTAGGTCCAAACAAAAGCCTACAGACAGATTTTATAGCAGCTATATTCATAATTGCCAAAATTTGGAAGCAACTAAAATGTCTTTCAGTAGGTGAGTAGATAAACAAACTGAGGTACATCCAATGGAATATTATTCAGCACTAAAGAGCAATGAACTCTTGAGCCATGAAAAGATCAGCAGGAAACTGAAATGCGTGTTCCTACGTGAGAGAAGCCAGTCTGAAAAGGCTGCATACTGTCTGATTACAACTATATGGCATTCAGGAAAAGATTTACGATTCAGAGACAGTAAAAAGATCAGTGGCTTCCAGAGATTAGGGAGGAGGGTGGGACGATTAGGTGGAGCATAGAGGATTTTCAGGGCTGTGGAACTGCTCTGTGATACTGTCATGATGGATTCGTGCCATTATGTTGCTGTTCAATCTCTAAGTCGTGTCTGACTCTCTGCAACCCCATGAACTGCAGCCCAGCAGATTTCCCTGTCCTTCACTATCACCCTGAGTTTGCTCAAACTCATGTCCATTGAGTCTGTGATGCCATCCAACCATCTCATCCTCTGTCACCCCCTTCTCCTCCTGCCCTCTATCTTTCCCAGCATCAGGGTCTTTTCCAATGAGCTGGCTCTTTGCATTAGGTGACTTCAGCTTCAGCATCTGTCCTTCCAGTGAATATTCAGGGTTGATTTCCTTTAGGAATGACTGGTTTGATTTCCTTGCTGTCCAAGGAACTCTTAACAGTCTTCTGTAGCATCATAATTCAAAAGCATCAGTTCTTTGGTGCTCAGCCTTCTTTATGGTCAAACTCTCACATTGTCATTATACATTTGTCCAAACCCATTGAATGTCCAAACCATGGACTCTGGGTGATAATGATGTGTCCATGTAGGCTCTTCAGTTTGACAAATATCCCACTCTGAAGAGGGAGGTCAGTGGTGGAAGAGGCTGTGTGTTGGGGGAGGAGGGGTTGGCAGAAGGCATATGGGAACTCTGAACTTCCTGTTCAGAGTAAACATAAAATAAAACTTTAAAGCGTATGTCTAGAAGAAAGGCCAGAATGCCAAAATGTTAACTAAGATTAATGCTGGGTGGTCGAACTATGCAGGGTAGTTATTGTATTTTATTCTCTGTATTTTTAAAAATTTATGACCCACCCCACCTTGAGACTGGAAGGCTGGGAGAAGGTCTTTCTGAGGCCTCAGCGGCTGAAACAGGGTCAGCCCTCAGTGCACCCTTCCACTTTGGGTCTGAAGCTTCCAGCCGTACTCAGGACAGCTCTGACCTGGCCTATGGAACTCTTCAGTGTGACCCAGGAGGCAGCTTTTCTCTTTGAGTAGATTTTCTTTGTCTGGGGTTGGACAACACAGGGAGAAGCCCGCCTGCTGAGAGGTTAGAGGGGTCTCAGGGCACGTTGGCAGAGGGATGGGGAGAAGCTTCGAGGTTGGGAAGGTCTCAGGATGGAGATATAGGGATGGAGACTGGGCAGAAGCTGCCTGGAGTGCTGACCTTGCTGCCTATCCATCTACCTTTCCTTGCCTTTGTCCATCCATTCATCCATCCACTCATCTACCCACCTTTCTATCTGCCTGACTGCCAGTTCCTCCTCTCAAGCACCCACTTTATTCATTCATTTATTCCACAAATATTTATTGAGTACCTACTATGTGCCTAGTACTATGCTAGGCCTGGGACATTGGAACAGACACAGTCCCCGCCCTCCCAAGACTGACATTCTAGTAGGGGACACGGCAATAACAAGTAAACAAACAGCCAAATATATAATCACTAGCTGGGCCAAGACTCTGGGAAAGATAACCAGGCTGCTGCCTGTCTGTCCATCTGGCTGGCCGTCCATCTGCCAGTGCTCCAGCCTGTCCTTATGCTTCTCCTTCGGTCCTGCTAACAGCCTGGGCCAGGGGTCCTGCTTCAGCAGAAGCTTCTTTCCAGAACTTTCCTTCACCCTTGCCTCAACTGGTACAACCTGTTAAAAGGTAGAGATTTCTAGTATCCTTCTGTGGATACCCCACACTGGAAATGGAGTCCTGTTCTGACAGCAGACGAGACGGTGGGTTGCGCCCGGGGTGAGTGAGCTGTCTCGGCGCCCCCACACCTCCGCCCCAGCTGCAGCCCCAGAGCCTCCGTGCAGCTGCAACATCACGAGCACAGCTGGGCCTGGGAGACAGGGCCCCGGGCACGCACCTGGGCTGGTTCTCACAGCCCAGAACCCTGGGGGCAGGGCTCGCAGAGGCCCCGGGTCAGACTCGGTCAGCACCAGGCCGCCAGGAGCCTGTGGAGAGCCAAGCCAGAGGTGTCCTCTGGACCTGCCGGCTCTGAAGAGGAGGAGGAAGAGGAGGAGACTCGAAGGGTCTCAGCGGCCTCAACAGGTACAAGGCCCGGGCAGGGAGGAGCCCAGCCAGTCGGCCTGGTAGGGGAGGCTTTCTGCCAAGACTCCGCAAGGCCCCTAGGGTGGCCCCGCCCGGGTACCAGCCACCCTTACAATCCCGGGCAGCGTCTGGATCTGGTGAAGGAAATGGCGCATTGTGGCTGGAGGGGCCAGGGCAGGCTTGAATGGGCAGGAAAGAAAGGAGAAAGGCGTTCCTAGCGATGGCCGCAGCAGGAACAGGGCGTTTGACAAGGATCCAGAGCACGGTCATTTCCTGAGGCCTCTGGTATATGGAAAAAGGAGGAAATTTCAAAACAGAGTTTAAAAATTCTCCGCTATATGTTTAATGATTGCAGTGAACTAATACAACTGTATTTAACAACCACCAAGCACACTGGCCAGAAGAAAATGATGGGATTTTTTAAAAATATGAATTCATAGTGTGCCATGAGCAGAAGTTAAAAGTTACTTGATGAATATCATCTACTTGAGATCCTATGGCTGTGTCTTGGTGCGTGTATGAATGAGCACACTTGGAGACCACATTAGGTGACTGAGTTTGGGGCTCTTACTCGCTGAAGAATAAAACCTGTGGGTAGGTTATTAGGGAGACATGTGGGATTCTGGTAGGGGTGCCCAGGAGATGTGGTTGGATGAGGCAGGGCACTGTGGGAGGATGGAGGAAGCATCTCACTGGGCCTGGGGAAACTAGGGGAACTTCCTGGAGGAGGTGGCTCTAACCTGGGACCTGAATGATGATTAAGCATGAGCCAGGTGAGGAAGGGTGGAAAAGAGGTACCAGGAGGAAAGAATAGCAGAAACTGGTCAGATGAGGCTAGAGCCCTTGGTATGAGAACTGAGGATGGAGAAGTGGGCAGGCAGGTACAGACAGGGAAGCCCTCTCTAGCATATTCAGAAACTGGAACTTTAATTCCTGCAGTCAGTTTAGCCAAACTTTCTTTATTTGTGAATATTGTCAATGTGGTTTTTAAAACTTGCATACATCTATGTTCCTTGTAGACAAATGGGAAAATATGGGAAAGCAAAATGATCAGGAATGTTTGTCATTAGGAGTGTGAAAGTACACAGGTGTTGGGATGGGGTGGCTCTTTCCCTCCCTCCAAAATAATAACATTAAAAATCATGGCTGCCATTAATTGAGAGCATCAGAACTACATATATAGCAGATAAATGTATATATTATCATTTAGTATTTAATATAGTATAGTATATGTTATTTTATATATATATATTTGTCTATTGCTGCATAAAGTCACTGCAAACTTAGTGGCTTATAAGAACACACAGATGTGATCTCTGTTTCTGTGGGTCAGTAATCCCCATGACTTAGCTGGGTCCTCTGCTTCACTGTGTCTCCTGAGACTGAAATCAGGCTGTTAGCCAGGGATTGGGTCTCATCTGAAGGTTCAACTGGGGAAGGACAGGTTTCAGGCTCCTGTGTTTGTTGAAAGTAGTGAGTTTCTTGAGGGCTGGTGGACTTCATGCCTGTGGGATTCTCCAGCATGGTTATTGACTTCATCAAAGTACATAAGCTGAAAAGGCAATAGAATCTGCTGTCTGGCTGGAAGTCACACCCTTCTTTTTTTTTTAATTGAAATATATTTGTTTTCCCGTGTTGTGTTAGTTTCTACTGTACAGCAAGCTGAACCAGCTGTATGTATACATATATCCCCTCTTTTTTGAATTTCTTTCCCATTTAGGTCACCGTAGTGCACTGACTGGGCTTCCCTGCTAGCTCAGCTGGTAAAGAATCTGCCTGCAATGCAGGAGACCCCAGTTTGATTCCTGGGTTGGGAAGATCCCCTGGAGTAAGGGATAGGCTACCCACTCCAGTATTCATGGGCTTCCCTGGTGGCTCAGATGGTAAAGAATCTGCCCACAATGCAGAAGACCCCAGATTGACCCCTGGGTTGGGAAGATCCCCTGGAGGAGGGCATGGCAACCTTCTCCAGTATTCTTGCCTGGAAAATCCCATGGACAGAGGAGCCTAGTAGGTTGCAGTCCATGGGGTTGCAAAGAGCTGGACGTGACTGAGAGCTAAGTGCAGCCCAGCACAGCACAGAGCACTGAGTAAGGTTCCCCGAGCTATATAGTAGGTTCTCATTAGTTACTTGGGAGGTCACACTCTCGTATAAACAAATCGCAGGACTGGCATCTCATCACCTTTTCTGTATTCTATTAGTTGAAAGCACATCACAGGTCCTGCCTACCACTCAAGGGTCATGGATCACACAAGGGTGTGGACACCTGGTGATGGGACCCATCAAAGGCCATCCTTGAGTCCATCCGCCGCAAGTTCCCATAATGGTTTCAAGAGGTCTCTCTCCATATCCCCACTTTATTAAAGAGGAAACTGAGGCTCAGAGAAGTGGGAGAGGAAGCTGCTGGGGTGACTTCCCATGTACATCTAAATCTTATTCTTTATCAAGAGGCTCTGAAATTTTATTTAATGTCTGACAGTTCAGTGCCTACAATGCACAAAGGACAATACTAGGCACTAGGATATACGGAAATTGAATCAAGGCGCCTGTGTTCAAGGAGCCTCCAGCGTGTCGTTGTTGCTGTTCAATTGCTAAGGCGTGTCCGACTCTTTGTGACCCCACGGACTGCAGCACACCAGGCTTCGCTGTCCTTCACTATCTTCCGGAGTTTGCTCAACTCATGTCGTATCCAACCATCTCATCCTCTGACACCCCCTTCTCCTCCTGCTCTCAATCTTTCCCAGAATCAGGGTCTTTTCCAATGAGTCAGTTCTTTGCATCAGGTGACCAAAGCATTGGAGCTCCAGCTTCAGCATCAGTCCTTCCAACAATATTCAGGGTTGATTTCCTTTAGGATTGACTGGTTTGATCTCCTTGCAGTCCAAGGGACTCGCAAGAGTCTTTTCCAATACCACAGTTTCAAAACATCAATTCTTTGGCGCTCAGCCTTTTTTATGGTACAACTCTCACATCTGTACATGAATACTGGAAAAATCATAGCTTTGACTATATGGACCTTTGTCAGCAAAGTGATATCTTTACTTTTTAATATTCTGTCTAGGTTTGTCACAGCTTTCCTTCCAAGGAGTAAGCGTCTTTTAATTTCATGACTACTGTCACCATCCGTAGTGATTTTGGAGCCCAAGAAAATGAAATCTGTCACTGTTTCCCCTTCTATTTGCCATGAAGTGATGGGACTGGATGCCGTGATCTTAGGTTTTTGAATGTTGAGTTTTAAGCCAGCTTTTTCACTCTTCTCTTACACCATCATCAAGAGGTTCTTTCATTCCTCTTTGCTTTCTGCCATTAGAATGATATCACCTGCGTATCTGAGGTTGTTGATGTTTCTCCTGGCAATCTTTATTCCTGCTTCTGATTCATCCAACCTGACATTTCGCATGATATATTCTGCATATAAGTTAAATAAACAAGGTGACAGTATGTGGCCTTGTCGTACTCCTTTCCCAATTTGGAACCAATCTGTTGTTCCATGTCCAGTTCTAACTTTTGCTTTTTGACCTACATACAGGTTTCTCAGGAGACAGATAAGGTGGTCCGGTAATTCCATCTCTTTAAGAATTTTCCACAGTTTGCTGTAATCCACATAGTCAAAGCCTTTTGTATAAACCATAAAACAGAAGTAGATGTTTTTCTGGAATTCTCTTACTTTCTCTATGATCCAACAAATGTTGGCAATTTGATCTCTGGTTCCTCTGTCCTTTCTAAACCCAGCTTGTACATCAGCAAGTTCTCAGTTCACTTACTACAGAAGCCCAGCTTGAAGGATTTTGAGCATAACTCTACTAGCATTAAAAATGAGCACAACTGTATGGTAGTTTGAATATTCTTTGGCACTGCCCTTCTTTGGGATACAAATGAAAACTGACCTTTTCCAGTCCTGTGGCCTCCAGCATATTAGAGAGCAAAGACAGGCATTAAAATAAGTTTCACTTCAAATAAATGAGTGATTAGTAGAGATATGCTCAAGCAGATGATCTTATACAGAAGGGAATAATTCATTGAATTGAGGGCAGGGAGGAGATCAAGGAAGTCTTCCTGGAAGAGGTGGCATTTGAGTGACATTCGGAGCCATTTTGTAATGTAAGAAGCTGTGGCTTCAAAAGCATGAGATGGTTTGCTCTGCCTGGGTAGGCACTGGCATTCTTTCATTCACCCTTTCCCTCCTTCACACATGCAGCATACATTTATTGAGCACCTGCTGTGTGCCAGGCCCTGGGTAAGGTGCCCTTAGATGTCATATGCTGTCAAGCCCCTATAGCAGCCTTGTTGAACAAGAAGTATGCAGAGTGAGTGTATTGTGTGCAGAGGGTGGTGCTGAGCAGGGAACACCCCCCTCCAACCTGCATGGAGCTTGCACACTTGACGGTCAGACAAAGCAGGGGCTCCTTCAGAGACCACCCCCAACCAAAGGTGACCTGGGGGGTGTGCCAGGTATTAAAAAAATAATAATGTTTGCAAAGTGTGCGCTACCGTCTTCTCAGCACCCATACCTCTGACCACCTCTTCTTCGACCTCCTCCATAACTCTGACTCAGGACTGTTTCTGAGTGTCTGGGGGCTTCAGTTCTTGAGGGAAGGATTCTGACTGGCTGGCTGGATTTGGAGCGTCAGCCTCCATCACAAGTCACAGGCTTGCACGTGGGGTCAGGTGGCAGGCACAGTATCTGGCACCCTGTTCAGTAAAAGACAACTGCATCTGCACATTCTTCTTCTCATCTAGTTCTTCCCCTGAGTGTCTGCAGCAGGCGTGCTTCCAAGCTCCGTGTCCTGTACACGTTCACCAAGACGCCTCCACTGCGTGCCCAGCTACTCTCCATGCACATCACTCCCAACAGCCGGAACCTGCTTTGCCTGGGAGAGAACCTGAGTGCCCGGGAATTGACATCCTCCTGGGGGTGATGCCTACCCAGTGATTGAGGGGTGCAGCGACCTTGTGTCCTAATAAGGACAGCTCCGGGGTGTTAGCACATCCTCTCTTGGTCACCTTCCCTTCCTGGTTTCTCCTTCCCACTCTCCCCTACCACTCTTCTTTTTTTTTTTTTCTTTTAATATTTATTTATTTTGCTGCACTGAGTCTTCATTGTGGCAGGCAGGTTCTTTTAGCTGTGGCTTGGCATGTGAACTCTGAGCTGCATCCTGTGGGATCTAGTTCCTTGACAAGGGATGGAACCTGGGCCCCCTGTATTGGAAGTTCAGAATCTTAGCCACTGGACCAGTGGGAAACCCTCCCCGACCACTTTTCATGGAGACAGTTCCCATAAATCACTGCCACCCAAATCCTCATCTCAGGGTCTGATGCTGGGGAACCCAACCAAAGACAGTATCTCTTTTCATCTCGGCCTCCCAGGGGCCCCTCCCTCCCATCCTCACCCTCCCCATCGCCCCTCCCCTCTCTGCCTTCCCCACCCCCGGACAACCCCCTCTGGCACCTCCACCACCAACTTGGAAGCAGATGGCATCATCTGGGCAAGAGAGCTCCCTCCACAGTGATTGATGGGTCTTGATTGGGCAGTCAGTATTTTTAGCATCCTCTCTCTACTTTCTGCTGTCCTCCAGGATGGAGGAAGTTCAGCCCTGCTCTTTGGGCATCAGAGGATGGCTATGTCAGTGGGTTTTCAGTTGGAGACGATTTTGTCCCCTGAGGGACACTTGGCAGTGTCTGGAGGCATTTCTAGCTGTCACAACTGGCATCCAGTGGTTAGTGGCCGGGGGTAATGCTCAGCATGTGGCAATGCCCAGGACAGGCCTCCACACCACCACCACCGCGAAGAATGATCCCAAAGGTCGATAGTGCTGAGGTCAAGAGACCCAGGGCTGTGTGTTTTTGTACTTCTTTTAACGTTTTTAAATTTTAAATTTATTTATTTTTAATTGGAGGATAATTGCTCTATAATATTGTGTTAGTTTCTATCATATATCAACATTTAAACTTTTTTTTAACTTCATCTTTTCTAAAAAAAAAATTATTAATTTATTTGACTGTGGCCAAGTCTTAGTTGTGGCATGTGGAGTCTTTTAGTTGCAGCATGTGCATTCTAGTTCCCTGACCAGGGATTGAACCCAGGGCCCCTGCATTGGGCATGCAGAGTGAAGTCCTTCTTCTAACTCTTTGCTACATTATCAGGATATCACACCCTCATCTTGTAAATATCAATACAAGAAGAGCAGCCAAAATGCTATGTGTCCTGCTGCCTGGAACCTATAATCAGAGAAAGGCCCAGGAGGGATATCACCTCACACAATGTTGATGTTTAACTCTGTGCTAAGCCTGTAGCAATCTGGTTAAGTCATTAGCAATCCTTTGATGTTTTTTAAAACTCCCCATTTTATGAATTTTAAAAAAATGGGGCTCTGAGAGGGAGAGTGACTGTTGAGTATCACAGTTGAACCTGGCCTTGTCTCCAAACCCCATCCACTTAAACACTGCTAGATCGTATCAGTGATACAATAAAATGGTTGCTTTTTATTGGGGTTGCTATTTTATGGGGAACACCTCCATATGTTCATTGCACAGGAGGCATCTGGGTTCCCAACTTTGGAGTCCCCAAGGGGACGGATCAGGAGACTGCATGGATGGAGGCCCTGGCCTCATGAGGGAGTGAGGTCCTAACTCCATAGATGCTCAAGTCTGACAGATGTCGGGCCAAAAGAAACTGCCTCTCCTTGTGATTTATCAGTGAGCTTTGGCTATGTAACAAACCACCCCGAAAGCAAATGCCTTTTTTTAAAATTTATTTTTAATCAGAGGATAATTGCTTTACAACGTTGTGTTGATTTCTGCCATATAACAACATGAATCAGCCATAAGTATATATATGTCCCCTCCTTCTTGACCCTCCTTCCCATCCCCTACCTCATCCCACCCCTCTAGGTTGTCACAGTACTGGATTGAGCTCCCTGTATTACACAGCAACTTCCCATTAGCTATCTATTTTACATACATACTAAGGAAACCAGAATTGAAAGAGACACGCGTACCCCAGTGTAATATATATACGGTAATATATATGTTTCAATGCTACTCTCTCAGTTCATCCCACCCTCTCCTTCTCCTGCTGTGTCCACAAGTTCATTCCCTATATCTGCATCTCTGTTCCTTCCCTGAAAATAGGTTCACTATGCAGAATAGTACAGAAATTCCTTTAAAAACACTAGGAATTTTATGACTCAACAATCCCACTACTGGGCATATACCCTGAGAAAACCATGATTGAAAAAGACACATGTACCCCAGTGTTGATTGCAGCGCTATGTACAATAGCTAGGACATGGAAGCAACCTAGATGTTCATCAACAGATGAATGGATAAAGAAGTTGTGGTACATGTAAACAATGGAATGTTACTCAGCCATAAAAAGGAACACATTTGAGTTAGTTCTAGTGAGGTAGATGAACCTAGAGCCTATTATACAGAGTGAAGTAAGTCAGAAAGAGAAAATAAATATTGTAAATTTACACATATGTATGGAATCTAGAAAAATGATACATTTGAACTGTTTGCAGGATGTCTTTTATTTAAAGTCATTATAGAAGTTCACTATCTTGTGGGTCAGCAGTTTGAATCTGTGGTCAGCTCCCAAGTTGGCTGGGGGCTGGCTGATCTAGAAGGCCTTTAGCTGGATGACTTGCCTCTGTTCCACCTGGCCACTCAACCTCCAGTAACTAGTCTGAGCTCATGTATATGGCAGTGGCAGGATTTTAAGTGTGTGAGAGGAGATATGTGGACTCTTGGTGCCTTTGCTGGTAACTGGTCACTTCTGCTGCATTCTATTGGTCAAAGCAAGTCACATGACCAGCCCAGACCCACGGGGTGGGGGAAGTAGATTCCACCCAAAGTATTATCACCATGCAGCCTCCTCTGACAGTGTTTTCCTTGTAGGCCAAGGTACCTATTTATGTAGTCTTCATGGTTGGTGGTACCAGCATTTAATCTCGTTCCACAAAACTGTCAGTCACTTAGCTATGTGGCCTTGGTCAGTTACTTAATTTCTCTGGGGCTCAGTTTTTTCTTTATATTATAGGAAAAAATGTACTCATCCTACCTGCTTCACAGGTTACCATAAAACTCAAATAAGATAGTGGAGGGAGAAGGGGCCCTTATCCTATTACCTGTCCTTGAAACAGGAGGAGGCCCGGCTGCTCACATCAGGCACGTGCCTCTCCCCCCATGAGCCACGTCTCCTGCAATTTATCAGAAGCCGAAGCCTGACAAGCTCCTGGTGGATTCTCCATCAATCCTCCTGTCTCTTTTCCCAAGGAAAACCCAAGTGGTTGCGCCGGAAACTCTTAGGCTTTTTTTCACTCAAGTTCAACTACTTAAGCCTTGACTAAGAGCCCCTTTTATGATTTCATTATTTGGTCTAAGAGCAAAAACATGGTGATTCTGTGACCTGTACTGGTCTCACTTAACCCCTCTCACCCAGTAGAGACTCTCCACCATTCAGTAAACACAGCCTGCATGCTCTGAGACACCTTACAGGCTGCAGGTTCTGAGCTGGCAGGGAAGAGCTGTGTCCTGGATGGGCCAGGTCTGCAGAGGAATATCTGCCTGGCTCAGTGCATGGTCCCCCTCCTGCAAGGGAGCCCAGGGACCACCAAGCCTCCCACAATCCTGGGGAAACTGAGACCAGCCATGCAAAAAGAAGAACATGACCCTGCCATCTGGGATAAGGGACCCTAGAGTTGTGGAGTGAATGAACACTGTCATTTAGTTATTATGACTGATTGATCCCTGTTATCAAATGCTGACTTTGTGACACGTCTCTTCTCAAGGCCGGGAACCATTTCTGTGTCATTCACTGTCATACCCCAATACCTGGCATCAGGCCCCACCTAAGAGATCCAGGACAGTGTGGCGTGATCTCATTTAATCCTCCAAGCAGGTACCATTACTACCACCCCCATTTTGCAGATGAGAAAACTGGGGCCCTGGGCATAGAAAGAATTCATCTACATCACACAGGTGCGAGGTGGCAGAGTCAAGACTCAAACTGGTTCTCTCTAGATCTGAAGTGCGTACACCCAGGACAACACAGCAACCCCGTCAACTCTGCTGGCTCCAAAGAGTCTACACCTGCGGGCAGGACGTGGGAGGGGTACAAACAAAAACAGGCAAAGCAGACAGAGGCCCTGGGGTTTTTTTCTGCAGGAGGGCCCGAGCCACTGTTCTCTCTACCTGCCACCAGTCAAATGCACCCTGCCTTTCTCTCCCGGTACCCATGTGACATGTCGCCAAGAGAACCAATTTGACCCTTTTGTACTGATTTCATACATTTTACACCCTTGCTTGTACCAGGCACTATTCCATGCACTCCCCCTGCATTAGTTTTCCAGCCTCAACACTAGGAAGATTCTACAACCTTCCAAAGTGATCCAAACGTGAGGGTATCACTGGGATGCAAAGCCAAGATTTCCTCACCACCTCCACCACCATCATCATCATTATCACTGCAGTTATCATTCTGACTTCTCACCATATGCCAAACACAGGTTAAGTATTTTATGTGCTCAAATCCTCACATCAGCTCCCTGAGGTAGGGCTCCTTATGACTCCATTGTACAGAAGGAGAAACCGAGTCACAGGGAAGTGAAGTCACTTCCCCAAGACCACACACATAGTAAATGCAGAACCAGGATTTGAACCCCAAGCTGGCTAAGACTGGAGGCCATGGTCTTACTCACTGGGCTCCCTCACTCCTCCTGTGGGCACATTCCATGACATTGAGGGAATAGATTAATGCATGAGTACATGAATAAAAGAGGCCACTTCCAGGGACACCACCCCCTGACCCCAGTCACCAGAGACAATAAGAGGGAAGGGGGCCTCTGTTTAAGTCTTAGTTCGAGAGCAGCTCGTTTCAAAGGCAGAGAATGGGGCAGGGCTGCTGGAAAATCCCTGGGAAATGCTCATTACAAAAGCATCATCCTCTTATTAAGCCCCTGGAGAGGGGCCTCTGCTGGCCAGTGCTCCAGGGTGCCAAAACCTTTCCTGGCTGGACAGGGAAGAACAGGGGACTTTGGAGGTAGGTCATCATCCCTTGCCTGCAGAAAGGTCACCACATGCTATGTTAGTGAGAACTTGTCAATGACTCCTCAGTCCCCCGAGGAGGGCATGATTCCCCTTCTACCAGTGGAGTTGCACAGAGCTCGGTGGAAACAAGCCACCAAAACAACACATGGCATGTCCATCAGGCCTTACAATCAGTCACTGCATAGCCAGGGCCCTCTGAGAAAAAAGCACAGTTAGGAAAACAAGGGACCAAGTGGATATTTAAGATACCCTCTCTTTCCCCATTTCTTACAAAGAAGATAACACTGCTTCCTCCTGGGTGTAAGTTGTGTTGTATGACATTTGTCATTCTCTTTCTAACTTACTTCACTTAGTATGATCATCTCTAGATCCATCCATGTTGCTGAAAATGGCTTTATTTCATTCTTTTTATGGCTGAGTAGTATTCCACTGCGGGGCTTCCCTGAGGGCTTGTGGTAAAGAATCTGCCTGCAATGCAGGAGACATGGGTTCAATCCCTGGGTCGGGAAGATCCCCTGGAAGAGGAAACAGCAATCCACTCCAGTATTCTTGCCTGAAAAATCCCATGGACAGAGGAGCCTTGTGGCTACAGCCCATGGGGTAAGAAAGAGTCAGACAAGACTGAGCGAGTAAGCGTGAGCACAAGTATTCCCTTGTATAAATGCCACACCTTCTTTATCCGTTCCTCTGCTGACGGACATTTAAGTTGCTTCCATGTCTTGGTCATTGTGAATAGTGCTGCTATGAACATTGGGATGCATGTTTCTTTTTGAATTATAGTTTTGTCCAGTTATATACCCAGGAGTGGGATTGCTGTGTCATATGGCAACTCTATTTTTAGTTTTCCGAGGAACTTCATACTGTTTTCCATAGTGGCTGCACCAATTTACATTCCCATCATTGTGTAGGAGGGTTCCCTTTTCTCCACATCCTCTCCAGCAATTATAGTTTGTAGACTCTTTTAATGATGGCCATTCTGACTGGTGTGAGGTGGTGCCTCACTGTCATTTTGATTTGTATTTCTCTAATATCCATTGCAGTTTTTAATTCAGCAATTATGTTTTCATCTCTTCAGTCTACCTTAATCTCAGATATGCCTCTTTCATGAATGCTTCCTATAGTTTCTTAGGGGTAGCATCCATTAGAGTTGTGCCAAGAACACAAACTAAAAATTTAACCAAGTTTTTTTCTGATTTCTTTTAATCTCTCCCTCCCATAAGGATGCATCATCCTATTCTCTTGGATGCACCACCATTTTTTTAGGTTTCATATCATTCCTCTGCTTCCTTCCTAAGGGAGCTCTCTGCTGATAGGGTATTGAATCGAGTTTTAGGGTATTGAGTTGAGTTTTTCTAAGGTTATGCATCCTTTTGGTCCTTTCAGGCACAGTGGGAGTGAGAGGGAGTAAAACTAAAGTTGTTACAGAGGAATATTTCTGGTTTGGAATTCTAGGGACCTCCGAGAGCAGAGTGGAGATTTGCACCGCACGGCCAGCTTCATTAGGAAGCACAGCTTTGGGTCAAATAGCGTCTTGTCTCTGACAGTTGTGGAATAGCAAAGGCAACACCCTTAACTCCTCGCCAAGCCCAGCTTCCCTCAGCGTCAGCCAGTCATGGCGATGCTAGCAGATAACTAGCTTCCCCGTGGGGTTCCCCACAGCATGGTGGCCCATACTACACCCTTCCCAGAGGCACCAGCTAGATCTAAACGAACTGCTTCGGACCTCCCTGGTGGTTCAGTGGTTAAGGCCCTGCGCTTCCAATGCAAGGGGCACCAGTCTGATCCCTGCTTGGGGAACTAGCATCCCGTATGCTGTGGGGCATGATCAAAAAAAGGTTTAAAAAATCCAGTAAGTGAACAGCTTGTTACTACCCATTCCTGACAGTGGTATGCTCTAGGGTCTCTCCTCCTGACTTGACAGTGACTTATTCTTTTTTCAAAAAAATTTTATTGGGATATAGTTGATTTACGACGCTGTGTGGGTTTCAGGTATACTGCAAAGTGAATCAGTTACATATACATCCACTCTTTTTAGGTCCTTTTCCCATATGGGTCCTTGCAGGGTATCGAATAGACGTCCCTATGCTACACAGTAGGTGCTTGTTGACTGACTACGTTACACACAGTATGCATGTGTGTATGTGTGTGTGTGTGTGTTTCCCTGTGCTATACAGCAGGTCCTTACTGGTAGTGACTTACTCTTTCACACATGACCTTCCATGGATCTGTTCAGACCTTCCTCCAATCTAATCCCATCTCCATGCTATTTTGCACAATTATCTGAAGTCTGGGGCACTGTGAATGCCAACCTTCCCTAGTTTCCACTTCCAATAAAGGCTTTTCTCTAGCTTTTATATTCCATGGGTAATTTCAACAGATGTCCCAGAGAGAAACACAAGAGAGACTCGGCTGCAAAAATCACCCTCTAGCCCAGAAGTCTTTTCACCATTCCCTGGAGCCATAGGAAGCCAGCATCTAATTAAGTAGAGATCAGCTCTCACCTGGTAACACACTCCTTGTATTTTATTACACAGTCCAGAAACCTTCTTCTGGAATCTAAATTGCACCCATGACCAAGTGTGCTGTTGATGTGTAGTCATGACCTAGGGCCTGTTTTACTGCTGAAACCACGGTACTTTCAGGTTTTGAGAAAAGGGGAAAGGAGTTACACGAGGACCCTGAAGCCTTGGAAGAGCTTTTGTTTATGAAGGAGGGGAGGTCTGGGGCCAGTTTCCACCTCAGAAGGAGCTTCCTTCTTCCCCAAGCACCTTGAAGTCAATGCTGAGTCCACTCCAGCTAGGTGAACAGCCCAGGCTTTGGTAAAATCACAGATTACAAGACCAGCCAGTACCGATCTCCTTCCAGGCTCAGATACGTGTTCCCAGCAGCTCTGTCGAGTACATGCATTGAATATCCCATTCTACAGATGTGGAAAGTGAGGCTCAGAAGGGTCCAGGGGTATGTGGCAGAGCTTAGATTTGAATCCATATTTTATCTCCTTTAAATCTCAGAGCAGACTGATGAGGTGGGCATCACTATTTCCCCTTGAAGGTAAAACAGCTGAGGCTCCAGAGAGTAAAATTGAGAGGCAAGTTCCCCGCCTCCTTGCTCAGGTACAATGGAGCCCAGACTCCACCCAGGCAGGGGTGTAGGGACCTGCTGGGAGCTCTAGATGGAAGTGTGAATTGATGGGAGAGCTTGGGGACATGGCAGGGGGAGGGTGATGGTTGAAGCTTCTGGAGTGAGTAAGAGGGAGCCCAGGACAGAGAAAAGAGGAGGGACTGGGAAAAACCCTGAATAAAGAAACATGTGCAGGACAACACAGGAAGAGGCATGCAGAGAGCCCGAGAAGGGGCAGGACAGGGCAGCAAGTGAAAACCAAAGGAGATTCTCCCAGAGAGTGGGGGTCCTCAAAGGCCAGGGCTTCCCCTGGCAGAGTCTTGGCATAGAGCAGCTGGTCCCCTGTGGAGGGAGAGCAGGATTACCCCCAGGGCTTATGAAACTCAGATGACCGGGTCCCGCCCCAGAGGCCCTGAGTCAATAGGTCTGGGACAGGGCAGGAAAGTTGTTTAGTCACTCAGTCGTGTCTGACTCATTTGCAACCCCATAGACTAGAGCCCACCTATAGACTCCTCCATCCATGGGATTTCCCAGGCAAGAACACTGGAGTGGGTTGCCATTTCCTTCTCCAGTGGATCTTCCTAACCCAGGGATCAAACCCAGATCTCCTGCATTGGCAAGTGGGTTCTTTACTGAGCCAGCTGGAAACCCTACCCCTGGAGGGCAGGAATTTGCATTTCTACCAAGTTTCCACTTGATGTCGACTCACCTGGTCTGCATTCCAGAGGGCCAGCTTTCGTACGGGGAGGAAACGTTAGCACGGCTGGGGTTCAGGGTGCTCAGCCGGATCCCTAAGCTTTTCCTCTCTGCTCGCCTCGCTCAGCCCTTTCTGCAAACTCCCCCAGACCCTCCATTTCTCTATGGCCCCCTTTTTGAATGGAGATATAAGTACACCCAGTAAAGCGCATCACCCTAAAGGCGCACACTTGATGGATATTTACATGGTTCTACACCTGTGTGTCCACCACCTAGATCAAGGTGCAGAATATTCCCAGTGCGCCTGGCTGTCTTTCTCCCGTGCCCGGTAATCAGTAACCTGCCCCAAGAGGTATTCTAGGAAGGAATAGTTCTTTTCTCTTGAGCTTCCCAAGATGCAATCACACAGTATGCATCTCTTTGTGCCAGAGGCCCCTTCTTGATAGCTAACCAGTGTGTTTTTAATTCATTACTCACTCTGAACCCTCGGTCCAGAAAGCACCAGTGACCGCATCCATGAACGTTTCCTTGTGCCTCATCTCCTGTGTAAGACACATTTTCCTCTGGAGCTTTCTACTTCTTTTCAGTTCTTAAAAAATTCTTTCTTCCTTCTCAGTAAGGAAGGAGTTTTTATTCCTGCATTTTGCAGATGATAAAACTGAGATTCAGAGGGGTTAAGACATTTGTCCCAAATCCCACAGCCTGTAAGAAGCAGCCTCAAGTAATTTGAATCCAGAGCCCGCCTTTAACCCTAAGCCCATCCTGCCTCCCTCCCAACAGAACCTTGTAACCCAGCAGACAAGCATGACAGTGTTTTTTTGACTGACTTACTGAAGTGAATCCTCTTCCCCCCAAAGCAACTGTTCTGCTGATCTTTGGAGCTGCTGCATCAGAAACAGCCTAGGTTCACTTCGCAGGGCTCAAAGCCAGGCCAGCTTTACTCATAGGGTGAACAATGGAATCACGTCACCAGTGGTCTAGCCTCAGCCTGACTCACACCTGAGCTGGCCAGATGGGAGGCTGCACCCTGGGGCCTGGAGGTCGGGCTCGGTGAGACATGTCCCCAAGAGCCACCAAAGGCCACAGCTGATGGCACTCTCTTGAAGCATCCTGGCACCTCTCAGGTTCCCCAGCTGAGATCCGTGTGTGGGCATTTAAACTAGCCAGAAGCTCAAGACTGCTCTATTAAACTGCTGAAGGGAACCTCGAGACAGCTGAGCAGCCAATGGCCTTTGTGCTAGCAGAAGAGACACAAAAGATGTCAAAAAAAAGATAGCTTTTATTTTTCCTCTTCTAGTTTTTCAACACTGAAAAAAAAAAAAAAAAGAGAGACAGAGAGGAAGAGTGGGGAAATGGGCCTATTTATAAATGAGGAGTGGCGTGAAGTTAGTGATGACTCATATTTTAAATTGGTGTTTGACAAGAACAAGAAAGAACTGGAACCAGGGCAATTAGGAATAATGAAGGGCTTAAAACACAGACAGAAAAGCAGGTGAGGGAAGGATCCCAGAAGGCTGTGCCTGGAAATGACTAAGAGTGTCTTTGGGGCCAGACTGGGAGTGGGTGTCCCACAGGGGAGCCACCAGAATGATTCTAAACAGTTGATGCTGATGAGTGGGGCTCAGAAAGTCCAGTCAGACCACCAGCCTTGAATCTGCCCACTCCTGGAAAATTCCAGCTTCTCCACGCTGCTCCAAGCCCCTGATGCCTCTCCCCGGAGCCTTAAATGACCACCTTGCTGGTGCCCTTCCTTCCCGTCTCAGGCACCAGAGGAGTTCTGTCTAGAGACAAGGTGACTGCCATTCCCTTGTTCCAGATCCTTCTGTAGCTTCTCAATGATTATCAGAGAGAATTTCAATGCCTCACCTTGATCTGAAAATTCTAATCTAAATGATGAGCTGAATCTACCTGTCCTGCCTCATCTCAAGCCATGTGGGCCCTCACCCTGTCCCCATCAGGATTCTGGCATCCTCAAACATACCACATCTGTTCCAACCTCAGGACCTTTGCACATGCTCTCTCCTTTGTCTGGAATACTCCCATCTTCACATGAAAGGCAGAAGGACTCATTCAAGTTTAAGCTTCAAGTCAGAATAATGTTCCAAAATACCTAGCTGAAAAAAATCTCCTATCTTCCTCTTTCACTGCACCCTATGGCATTTCTTCTTCGCCCTTGTCATGACTTATAATGATAGTTTTTGTGCATTTGCTTGCTTTTATGTTGTCTAGTTCCTCCTCTGGACTAAAAAGGCAGGACTATGGATGTTTTACTTATCAGTGTACAACCCAGAATCTAATTCAATGAATTACACATAATAAACGAGACAACAACAATCCCATACAGTGACTCCAGTTCTGGCTTCAGGCACAGTTGGATCTAGGTGATTGTTGTCATCAGGAATCTTTCTCTGTTTACTTAGATCTTCTCTCCTCTGTGCTGTCTTCATTCTCAGGCAGGGTCTCCTTGGAGCAAGTTTTAGCAACTCTAGTGGGAAAAGAGGTTCTCTTTTCTAATCACTTCAACCATGTTCAAGTGACCATTTATTCACTGAACAAGTCTTAACTGAGTGAGTCCTTAACTGTGTTTCGGCACTGTTCTAAGAATTGAAGAATCATCAGTAAACAGAGTCCTTGTCCTTTGGGGCTATGTTCCAGTGGGGGAGACAAACAGTAAACAGGATAACTGAGCTCCCTAAACCAGTGATAACTGGGAGGGAGTTGGAGAGTAATGGGCAGGGGGTAGACAGGTGAGAATTCAGCTGATGTGTAGGACCTCTGACTGCCCTGGCTGGAGGCTCCTGTTGCTCAACCAATCTCATGACAATGACAGCAAGGGGAGAATTGTCCCAAAAGAAAACAATGAGATGTTCCCAGAACAGTGTGGGATAGAGACAGTTAGCCAAATCCAGGTGGTGTGTCCTCCTCAGACCATGCAGGGAGTAGATTCAAGGACTCAGGACCCAGGATCACAGACCCTATACCAGGTCCCATGGTATGTACCCTCTCTGTTCCAGGTGTTGTGGAAGAGATTCTGGGTACCAGTGGGGAGGAGTCATTTCTGGCCTCATGACTTCTCGCCTCCAGGGTGGGACAGTGGCTTGTTGTCATTAAGCAAGGGACCCTGGAGCACCTGAGCATATCAATATCTGACTCATATCAAAGTTGATTCCAGGAGGCCCCTGAGAAACTTTCACAAGCATGAGGGAAGGATCTGGCAGCATCACAGACGCATGAGGCTCTGCCCCCATCATCCACCCAATTTCAGCCACACCATGCCTGATGCCGTGAGCTCCTGACGGGTGGGAGTTGGCAGTCCTGGTGATCACCAGCTATTGTACTGCATTCCTTATCTGCTAAATGTTTCTCTGGGCTTAAGGTCAGGTACACCCATGAGAGTGTACTGCCTCATCTGTTCTGTGGGTCTCAGAAGAGTGAGAGTTGAGATTTACAATTTAGTGGGACTGAGGTGGTATTTACTCCTGAAAGGGCAGGTCCCAGAAACAGTTGTGTTTGGGAAGGAGGCCAAGCTTCAGGTTGGGTTTGTTTTCAGCAATCTTGGAAGAGTTTTCAGGTTTCCTCCATATTATTGGGAAGTCATCTGAGGTCCTGAGATTGGTGTCCAAGGGATTAGTCATGTTGCCTTGTCCTCAAGAAGACTGGGAAAAGAGTAACACCTGGTTTCATTTCAAATGACATCTCAGAGCAGTTGGTAATGGCTGCCTGGACCACTGTGTTGAGGCAAAGATACAGGATCAGAAGGAAAGTGTGCTGCGAGCCACTAGTAATGTCTGCCAAGGACAGAGGAAGAGTTGGTTGTGTACACATGCCAGATATTTACCACAGCTGATCGAATGGACCAACATTGTGCTTCCCAGAGAAAAATGTCCCACTAGAAATAGATGCAGAGTGGTAACAGGGATTGTCCCAAGGTCACATGCCACAGTAAAGAGCAGAGTCTGAGATCAGACCACTCCTGGCTCCACCATGTGTCTGCTGTGTGACCTTGGGCAAGTCACCTACCTCTCTGAGCCTGTTTTTTCTTTTCATTATTGTCACAGTGCCATCACTGCTATCACACAGGAGCTTTTAAGGATTAAATGAAATCATATATGCAGAACGATTCAGCGAGCCTTATTTCCCTTCTTCCCATCCTCTCCCCACCTACAGCCATCCATCCTGAGGAGGTGGGAAGTCAGACAAGGGAGGAAGGACACCCCGGCATAACTGGTAAGGGCATGTGCAATGGGGCTGACCTAGAAATGAACTGAAACTGGAGTAATTGGGGAGCAATAGAAAGTTGAAAAGAAAAAACAACCCCAAAACTTGTCCCACTGTGCCCTGGAGAGGCTGTGGGGAGTGGTGGTTTAGAGCCAGACCACACAGAGGTAAGCCCAGCTCTTCCTCAAACATCACCTCTTGTTTGAGGTATGTGACATCACCTCTCATGTCTCAGTTTTCTCATCTGTAGAATGGGAATGCCAAGAGCCCTTCCCCCCAGGGAGGCATGTCAATTAGATGAGATCTAAGGAAAGTCCTGGCACAGTGCCTGGCATATAGCAAATACTATTAAAATGAATATTATTATTATCTGATAAGCATTTGCTTCCTCTGGGTCCTGGAAGCCTATCACTAGGCTTCTTTCTTATATATTTATTTTTGTTTATTTATTTATATGGCTGTGCCAGGTCTTAGTTGTGGCACACAGGATCTTCAGTCTTCATTGCATCATGTGCAATCTTTAGGTGCAGTATGTGGGATCTAGTTCTCCAACCAGGGATGGAACCTGGACCCCCTGCTTTGGGAACGTGGCGTCTTAGCCACTGGACCACCAGGGAAGTGCCTCTAGGCTTCTTTCTGTCTGTCACGTCATCACCACATGAAAATGCGGGATATTGAAGAAATCACCCCAGAGGAGAATTCCTCCAGCTCCGCCCAGGAAATGTACCCTTCCTGCCGTCTGGGGTTGGAGGACCTCAGAGGGCGCCGGGTGACCACGCCACACGGAGGCTTCTGAATCCCATCCGGGCAGATGGCGTCCCCCGGGTCCTTCACTAATTATCCTACAGCAGAACCTTGCCACTTCCCACTCTAATGCCTCATAATCAGCCAAGAAACCTTGCAATCGGCTATTTGGAAACTATTAGCCCAGTTCACGGCCTCTGCAGCATCAATTAACGTGGACGTGGACATAAATTACGGGGAAGCAGGGACGGACACAGGGGATGAGGTCACAGCAACCATGAACCTCTGGCTGAGATGAGAGTCCCTGGGAAGGAGACTGATAGTGTGGATCCTTCAGCCTTCAATCATACAGGTGGAGGCCACTTTCCACTAGGGGGGCCTCCAGAGACCCACAGTCAGAGGCCTGTGGCCAGGGCCTCTGAGTTCAGGTCCTGGTCATCCACCTCAGCCATCCCCCTGCCTCCACTCAGGCTGTCCCAGCACCCTCTTCAACCTAAGAGGAAGATGCTGCAAGGTCAGACGCATTAATCTTTGGGTCTCTTGGGACCAGTCTCAGGTTTGGCGGACCCTTGGGAAAGACAACACGGATGACCTTCGCCAACCCTGGCACAGGCTAAGGTTGTTTCTTGAACGAGAAAGGGCTCCCTGGACCCGTTTCTCAGAAGACTGACCCAGATTTGTCGGGAGGCAGATGTTCATTGACCAGGCCCACTCTGGCAAGTCCCAGTTTGGCCCTGTATTGGCTGTGTGACCGTGGACACATCTCTTAATCTCTCCCAGCCTCAGTTTTCACATCTGCAAACTGGGAATTTGAAATGTCAAGCAGACCAATGGGCCCAACACTGTGTACTTTGGTCTTGAGAGGTTGAGTTGGCAGCTGCTGGAGTAATAGTTTACAGAAAAATAGCAAATCCCTTAGGGGGCTTCAGAGCTTGCAGAACACTTTAAAAACCACAGTCCCAGGACTTCCTCAGCAGTCCAGCGATTAAGACTCCACCTTCCAACATAGGTTCAATTCCTGGTCAGGGATCTAAGGTCTCACATGTTGCCAGGTACAACCAAAATTTTTTGAAATAAAGAAAAAAACAAACCATAGTCCTCATGGATCCCCCAAAGGGTCAGGCAAGACAGAAGACCAGCAGTCATCTCCAGGCTCCACTGCGGGAAGACCCACTTCCCAGCTAGTCAGCGAGTCTCTGCAGTGTGGGTCTCGCCGCCTGTTGCCAGGAGACATCAGCTCCTCACCACAATGTAGGGCTCTCCATCCTCAGCTCCTGGCTTTCTCCCCAGCTTCCCCCAGGGCGAAGACTCCGAGAGAGAGAGCCAAGGTTAAATGCTTTGCAGGCATTGTCTCACTTACCTGTCTCTAAGGCAAGGACAGGAAAAGGCAAGAAAAGAGAAGCTTCTATCTTTTCGGAACCAAATCTAAGAAGTGACATCCATTGCTTTAGCTGGGTTCTCTTGGTTAGAAGCAATTGCTAGGTCCCAGCCACACCTCATTGGGGGAGGGTTCAGAGGGATACAAGGATGATTACTGGGAGGCAGGGTCGTCGGGGACACCATGGGGGCTTCCTACCCCAGAGAGACAATTAGCACCCTCACTGAATGCCAGGCACTGGATTAAATGCTTTGCAGGCAACACCCATTTAATCCTCACTACAGCCCCCTAGGCTAAGTCTTACCCACCCCTTGGCAAGGGATGAGCAGAATGAATGATCATCCAACAGAGAAAGACAAACCACCCCTTAAAAGATGGGGGTGCTGATAAGAAAGGAAAATGCATAATAAAAGAGGGGGAGAAAAGTCTTTCAAATACTGTTACCATCCCTGTTTTATGAGTGAGAAATTTGAGGCTCAGAGGAGTTAGGTAACTCTCCCAGAAATTGAGATGAGCCACTGGAATCTGAGCCGTGTTTCGATCATTGACCTCTCACTCCACAAAGGTCAGGCCACTGTCCTTTGGGATCCAGCCACAGACCGTCTGGGCCACCCTGAACATGGAAGTTGACTATCTGATTAATGGGGTCAGGAAGCCAGCCTACTGGCTGGTCAAGGGAACTTTGCAAATGAACCGTAATTCAGTAATACGATTTCCTTGCCCGGGTCAACAGAAGGAAACTCTTTAGCCTATCTGGCTTGGTTACATTGGACACTTGAAAGTTACTGGAGAATTGTAGCCAGCTAGCCAGCCCTGTTTGCTCAGGTTAAAAGCAAGAGTGTAGAGCTGGTCCCATTGGTGAAGAAACTGCCTTGAACTTCGAAAGGTGGTAGAACCCAGGAGGCCAAGAGAATGGTCTCATCCCTTCCTGACCCCCTCAGGGCAACAGGGCAGGCTTGCAGAGCTCATTCCCAGGAGGGACGGGGACACACACCCCAGCCCAGACCTGGTTCCCTGCCCTAGCTTGGCCACCACCTGACTGCAGGACTTGGGGCAAACCGCAAACCCCTGGAAGCCCCAGCTGCCAGGCCTCAAAGAGGAAATGATGGTAATCCAACCTCGCAGGACCACTGAGAGGATGAGAAGGCATGAGACTGCAAAGCACCCCTCAGAGAGTGGGTGCCAAGCTAACTAACGCCGGCTCTCCTCAGCACATGGGATGTGCCAGGCAGAGGCGTGCTGCCCTCATGCTGGTGTTCCCTGTGCTGGGCTCAGACCTGGCTAATCAAGTAAACCAGCAGGGAAGGATGCAACTTCCGGACAGGGCGAGGGCTCACAAGATGCAACTTCAGGAGCTGGGACCTTTCTCAGACGTGTAATCGCTACAAAGTGGGTCATGGCCCTATTTCTAAAGAAGGCTTTGATCAAAAGAGTCATCGATGGCAAGTGGGTGTGTTTCAACCACCTTGAAAGAAGAGCATGCCCCAGACACCTGGGAGGTATCCAGGTGCGAGGCTAATGGGGAACAGCCCTTGTTGCTTGTTGCACAGGGCTTCCCAAGACCCCACAGGGACATGGGCTGGTCTGGGGTGTCTGCCGTATGCCAGCTCTACCCTGGACCCTTCTGCATGAGCTGTGACAACTCTCAACTTACTAGAAAACCCTGAAATCATGCACATGCTCTGTGATCTTGGGAGAAAGCCCTCACCTTTCTGAGCATCCGAAAATGGGGTTCAATATCAGAGGCATCCTCAGGACTTAAAGGTGACAATGGATCACAGTGCCTGGTGCCTGATAGAAACCTTTCATTACTGGGAACCCCTGCTGCGATTAAGAACTGTGCCTCTTTAGAATGATTCTGTAACACCTCAGGACCCCTGGGTCCCCAAGGTGTGAAGCTGGTTATATCTTCCTGGAAGTGGATCAAGAGACTTAAGTGCTGGCAGGCAGCTCACAGGAGGGAGGGGACCAATAAGGCCTTTCTGATGGCTTAGGGCATGCCCGAGTCAGATAAAGGACCCCCTCCCCTTGCCAGTCATGAATGTCCTTTGATGCACCCAGAAATGTTGATGCTTTCCCTTCAGCTTGATGTAGGGGACCAAGATCCCCTTTATCGTAGCTTGGTGTCTACCAGGTTCCTAAGGAAGCAGGAGCAGGCATGTGACAGAGAGATGGATGGTTTCAGTGTCCATCAGAGCTCATGGCACCCAAGGGACTGAAGCTGTGTGTGTGTGTGTGTGTGTGTGTGTGTGTGTATGAGATGTGGGGTGGTGTGTGAGGTACCGTGTCTTCGGCGATCAGGTCTTCTAGAACCAGCAGCAGAATACAGAGTGTTGCCAGCAGACCCTTTCCATCTACAGGGAGGGCTGCCTGCCAAACTTGGGAGCTGCTGGCTGCAGATGGTCAGATATTAAATTCCACTCGGCCTCCCATCTGGTGGTGGCTCTGGCTGGCCATGAGAATTCCCGAAGGGCTGGCTCTGGGCTCTGGCAGGCCACTCTTTCCCAAGCCGACCCTCCAATGACCCTCAGACAGGGCTGCACTCAGCTAATCAGGAGGGTCCCTCAACTCCAGCCAAGCCTCCCCTCATCTCCTGCCAAGGCAGCCGCCTCTACACACCCCTCTGAGTCGCTCCCCGCAAGCTGGGGTGAAAAGAGCATGGGACTCGGCATCATGTTTACCAGGGGTCCCATCCGGACTCCTCCGGGCATGTGCCAGGACCTGAGTCTCCATTTCCTCCTCTGTGAAATAAGAGCTCACACGGGTGGAGCAGGGTCTCTGGACCTTGGCATGGTCGGTACATTGGTATGTATAACTGTTTGGGGGGGGGGGGTGCTGCCCTGTGCCTTGTAGGGCGTTAGGCATCGTCCTTGACCTCCACCTGCTGGATGCCAGTAGCACCCCTCCCGCAGCCGTGGCAACAAAAATGTCTCCAGAGGTTGCCTCGAGTCCCCCGGGGGTCCAAGTCACCCCTGCTGAGAATCACTGGTGTGGAGGGCTCTGTGCCGTGACTGGCATGTGGTCAACACTTGATAGACCAGCAGCGATGTCTGAATTCAAAGCGGCTGCAGCCTGGAACATCACAGGGCCACGGTAAGCACTCGACAGATGTTCACTGGGCTCGTAGTTGTCTTGCCGAAGGCCCTTTCAAGGCCTTTGAAAGGAGGTTTTGAAATCTGTGATTCAACAATGAAACATCACATGTGTACAGAGAGCTAAAGGCCAGCCTGGGATGGATACATATGTAAGCCTGGTTCTTCTTTTTTTTTTTTCATTTGAAGTACAGTTGATTTACAGTTTGTTCATTTTCTTCTGTACAGCAAAGTAATTCAGTTATACATATATACACATTCTTTTTCATATTCTTTTCCATCACGGTTTATTACAGAAGATTAAATACAGTCCCCTGTGCTATACAGTAGGACCTTGTTGTTTATCCATTCTATATATGACAGGTTGCATCTGCTAATCCCCAACTCCCAGTCCATCCTTCCCCTGCCCCTCCCCCTTGGCAGCTACAGGTCTGTTTTCTATGTCTGCGAGTCTGTCTTTGTTCTGTAGATATGTTCATTTGTGTCATATTTTAGATTCTGCATATAAGTAATATCATATGTTATTTGTCTTTCTCTTTCTGACTTCTTAGTGTGATCATCTCTAGGTCCATCCATGTAGCTGCAAATAGCATTATGTCATTCTTTGTGACGGCTGAGTAGTACTCCATTGTGTATATGCACCACATCTTCTTTATCCATTCATCTGTCGATGGATATTTAGGTTGGTTCCATGTCTTGGCTGTTGTAAATAGTGCTGCTATGAACACTGGGGTGCATGTGTCCTCTTGAATTATAGTTTTGTCTAGATCTATGCCCGGGAGTGGGATTGCTGGCACAAATGGCAACTCTTTTTAATTTCTTGAGGAACATCCATACTGTTCTCCATAGTGGCTTCACCAAATTACACTCTGGGCTCCCAGTTCTTAAGCAGGTAAGAGAAAAGGACCAGGAGGAGAAGGGAGGTGTGTGTCCTAAGAGGCCGCTTCTCTTACGTTTCTGTTGTGTGGACAAGGAGATGGACGTGTCCCAGCAACTTGCCTGTGGGCACCCGCAGCAGTATGGGGGGATGTCCGCAGGATCCCAGGGGGGTCGTGTGCAGGGAGGGGTGACTGCTGCTCTGCCTGGAACCCGGCTGTCCAGCCAGCAGGTGAGGAAATGGGGGCGGAGAATTGACCTGGATCTTGAGCCATGAGTAGGATTTCTTTTTTGTTTTTTTAATATATATATTTTATTGACATATAGTTGACTTACAGTGTTTCAGGTACATAGCAAGGTGATTCAGTTGTGCACATACATTATTTTTAAAATTATTTTCTGTTATAAGTCATTGCAAGATATTGACTACGGTTCCCTGTACTATACAACATACCTTTGTTTCTGGAGAAAAGGAGCGGAGGGAGGCAGTTCCAGGCAGAGGGTACAGCCTGAACAGGCCCTGTGGCTGGAAAAGTCTCAGCTTTCATTTCATAGGGTGTCTGACATCTGGGGGGAAATTATGCAAGAAGAGAAAGACCAGGGGTGGGATGCTGCATTGCCCTTGTCAGGTCCCCAGTAGCCACATCTGATCTTCCCTCAACCTTGTTATCCTAGAAGTGTTAGGATCCCACTCAGGGGGCGTCTGATGTGCTTGGGTGACCAGTGGTCCCAGTGTGCCCAGGGCCAAGGGGTTTCCAGTACGTGGAAGGTTCAGTGATAAAACTAGGACAGTCCCAGGCAAACCGGCACCGTTGGTCAACCCGCCTGTGGCCCCCTTGGTTTGCTGGCCCTGTACCCCCGTCATCCAGGGCTTCCACAGACTAGTCAGTCCCCGCGGTGATTCAGACCCACTTCCCACCCACCTGCCTTCTAACCCGCACCCCGAAAGGGCAGGCTCAGGCCAGGCAGTCATACAGCTGTTTCCCAAATGCTTGGCACGGCCCATCCGTCTTGAGGTGGGAGACTCCATGAGCAGCTGGGGAGACCCTGAAAGGAGAAGGAACCTGCTCAGGGCTGCCCAGAGAGTCTGCAGGAGAGCTGGGAGGGGAGGCTGGGTCTTGTGGTGAGCAGAATCATTTCCATGTCAGTCCCCAAAGCAGAACAAGGATAAACACAGAGGTTTCTCCAGCTCTTCCTACACCCCACCCCAGCCCAGCACTGAACCCTTCAGCCAACCTCATAGCACCGAATGCCCGTTCCAACCCCAACATGTAATACTGTCCTCCTCAAGACAATTTTACATGAGGGGGAAACTGAGGCACAGAGAAGTTCAATGGCTTGGCCAAGGGCACCCAGCTGGGTAATATTATATAAATTAAAGTATAGTAGAGACAATATTCAAACCCAGGAAGCTGGATACTACAGTCAGAGGAAGTAACCACCACACCACAGAGCCTCTTACCCAGCACCTGGGGGCAAAGCTGCTGATGAGTCTGAATTTAAGACCCTTGCAAAGTACTGGGGTGTAACACACACGTATACACACCCCTCTCCGGGTCTTTTGTCCCATCCTTTGTCAAGGATGCTCCCTTGACACCAGAAGTGGCACCAACTTTGTGAGGTCTCTATCTGAGGACCCCCTCCCCCGGAAGGGAACAGTGCTTTCTTTTGACCCTGACTTGCCATTGGTATGGGTTCCTGCTTTGTTGTGGAAGGGACCCCTTCCATAACCTCACACTCCCTACCCTGTGGAGGACCATTAACTCTCTTTAAAATTCACAGGGCCCTTCAGGCTCAGGAGGCAGAGGGGAAAGGAGAGATAGTATTCATTCAGAAGTCTTTCCTGCAATTCTGTTAGGCAACAGAAAGCCACCCAGCCCTGAACATGACACAGAGACAGAGGCAGGCAGGCAGGGAGCTGAGAGTTGTGTCATCTGTGCTGGAAGGGAGTCTGGGGAACTCAGGAAACACAGAGGGGGCCGTGAAACCCAGTGTCGGGAGATAAGAGAGGACTCCTGGGGTCAGTGAGGTCTCAGCTGAGATGTGAAAGAGACATAGGGTTTAGCCAGGTAAAGAGGGAGTGGAAATGGCTTCAAGGCATAAAGATGCACTTGTGCAAAGGCCCTGGGGTGAGTCCCTGCTAACAACTGTGAGTCTCTGTGTTTGGCTGGAGTCTAGGTCATCGGGTGTGGGAGGGGACAGCCAGGGAAGGAGGATTGGGCAGAAGATGCACTTGATAGGAGTCAGTAGTTATCTTGAGGGCAATGGAAGGCCACTGATGAACTTGAAGTTAGGGGGTGACAGGATGATGTCACTCTTTTTGCAGTAAGAAAAATGGATTGGATGGTAGGGTGAGGCTTGTGTGGACACGGGACTCTGCATCCTCTTGATTCTCCAATCCTCTTCAATACTTATGACAGTAGAGGGGTGGGAGAAAAGGAAGGAGTAAGGAAAGAACCAACCATTATACATTGCACCAGCACAAAAGAGGTGGCCTCTTCAGAAGATCATTGAAATGTCACAGAACTGGGACTTCCCTGGTGGTCCAGTAGCTGAGACTCCACGCTTCCACCACAGGGGGCACAGGTTCAATCCCTGGTCAAGGAACTAAGATCCCACAAGCCATAACTAAGCAACTAAGCCCCAGTGTAGGCAAGTACATACACTTATCTAATAAATAAATGTAGCAGAACTAAAATGTGGGGCTTAGGAGACCATTGGGCCACTAAGGGTTCCCACGCTCTGGAACATGCAAACCTGATTCTGTGTTTGCTTCTACTTTTATTTGTCCATCCCCTCCCATTCATTACTTTATCCAACAATATTTTCAAGCCCTGCTCAGTTCCGAGGATTCAGCACCGAGTGAGACACACAGCCTCCCACTCGAGGTCTGGTTTGCTCCCCATTACCATTATCTTGACTTTCTTTCTCACCTATTGAAAAACCTAAAAGGCTTACCTCACCAAAGTGAAGTGAAATGAAGTGAAAGTCGCTCAGTCGTGTCTGACTCTTTGTGACCCCATGGACTATATACAGTCCATGGAATTCTCCAGGTCAGAATACTGGAGTGGTAGCCTCTCTTTTCTCCAGGGGATCTTCCCAACTCAGGGTCAAATCCAGGTCTCTCACATTGCAGGTGGGTTCTTTACCAGCTGAGCCACAAGGGAAGCCCAAGATACTGGAATGGGTAGCCTATCCCTTCTCCAGCGGATCTTCCCAACCCAGGAACTGGAACTGGGGTCTCCTGCATTGCAGGCAGATTCTTTACCAACTGAGCTATCAGGGAAGAGGGGGTTAAACACACACACACACAAATTATGGTTCACAATTTATAGAGCTGAATTGATGAACTTGCACTGGTTCAATAGCAATTCCAAAATGATTACATATTTCCCCCCCCATAGGCAATTACTTAGGAAAGAGGCACACGTCCACCCCACAAGTCCCTGAGGGCTGCAAGCTGGTTTCAAGACATCATATGCACAAGCACATGTTCTTTGTTTGGCCCACAAACACTGTTAAAATGTAATTAGTTGCCAGCATTTTAAATTTAGATTTCATATAAAATCTGTATTTGAAGCATCTCTTGAGAAGTCAGAAGACCCAGTGATACTGGATTTGCATTCCACATGGCAACAATCTGCTGGAACCCCATTGCATCCATCCCTTTAGAGAGAACCTGTACTCCCCAATTCTTCAAGTCCCCATGTGACCAGTTTCTTTGAGTCCAACTGGTGGGCTCCTGCAGGACCAATCAGCCTTCCACGTCCAGTTCTGCATCTGCAGAGTCAACCAACTGCCAATCCCATTGCTTTGCATTTACCAGTTCTGCATTTTTCAGTCCTCGTTTGCTGGAATTCAAGAATCCAAAACCCACAGATACAGACCCCGCAGATACTAGAGGCCAACTGTGCTTCCCCATTTTATATAAGGGACTTGAACATCCATGGATTCTGGGATCACTGGGTTGGGGGGGTTCCTGGAACCAATTCCCCATGAATGCTGAGGGGTGCCTATATTTGTTTTGCTTCCTTGGAGTTAGAGGCCATTGGGTGAAAATACCAGCTCTGCCAAGAATTTCTTCCAAACTGCTTCCCCAGTCTGCCTAGAAGACCTTCCCTATGCAGCAGCCACTGTAAAATCCGGGGAATAAAAGACCTGGGAAGAGACAAGTGGCCTCATCTGGAGGCAGGTGAAGCCCAGCCTTGCTCTTTCACACACTGTTTTCATACCCCAGCCCATTAGGTGAAGTTGCTTGAGGACATAAAAGGCAGAGATACAAGTGATTTTATTGCATCAAAGAGGAGTGTTTTACCCAACACAGCAGGAAGGCAGTTTCAAGCGTCATCAGAATTACCTTCATTCAGCCTTTGAATAGCTAGATTCTCAACTTTTTCTGAGCTCAAAGGGACTCTTCTTCAATGAGCAGAGGAGCGCAGAGCAGAGAGTGGGTGGTTGTTCAGCTTGCTGTTGGGGTGGGGATAGAGGTCATTAACTACTTTGGGATGATTTGCGCTCATCGACTTCCAAATGCTGAGTAGAAGTGAAGAAGACATGACTCACGTTCTGATTCAGAGAACATTTATCAAGGACCTACTATGTACTTCAAACACTGTCTACAAAACAACAAATCCCAAACTACATCACTGGCTCAGACCTCTTCTGAATTCTTACATCTAACTTTCTACTTAACATCTCCATTCAAATGTCTTCCAAACATTGTAAACATTATGTTCTAAACTCAACTCTTCACTCCTACAAAGAAATAAAAGGAAGAAAGAAGGGGGGAAAAAACTCTCTTCCACCTTTCCCATCTTCCCCAGCTCAGGAAACATTAACTTCCTCTGCACAATTGCTCAAGCGAAAACATAGAAGTTATTCTTGACCTCCTCCTTGCTCATCCAACCAATCACCAAGTCCTTCTGGTTCTTTCTTCTAACTGGTCTGCCCATTGCTTAGTCTAACTGTAACAGTTAGACCCTACAATCTCAGTGGCTCCGTAGCAGAGAAATGTGTACATAGGTCAAATAAAGTCCACTTAGGGGTCCAGATGGTGATTCAGGGACCCAAGGGGCTCCCATCTTGTGCCTCCACCATCCTGTAGGGCTTTTTGGTTCCAACCAATGGACAGGAAAAGAGAAGGAGGGAAAGACACACCTGCTTCAGTTCAGAAGTGAGGCCATCACTTCTGCTCTCATTTCATTGGTGAGAACAAGTCACATGACCTCATCCAGCCACAAAGGGCACTGGAAAGTGTGGTCCACGGCAGGAGAGCTGCTTCCCAGCCACAGCAATACACTATGGAAGTGGATCTGTGGTGGCCAGCAGGCCATCTCTGCCTCAGCTCATTTCCTCCAACTTCACTGCCACTTCCGCAGCCTAAACCACCATCCTGCCTCACTTGGGCAACTGCAACAGTCCCCTTCTGGTCTCCCTGACTCCATCCTGGCCCTTCTCTAGTCTGTTCTTCATATAACAGCCAGAGTGGTCCTTCAAGCCATAAATCAGACCACCCATGTCTCTTCTCATTCCCAGAATAACATGCAGAGCCGTCACTGAGGGAGGCAAAGCTCTGATTAGCCTGATCTCTGCCACCTCTTCTTCCTCATCGTCTGTTCCCCCGCCACTCACAGCCCCTCCAACAGCCACCTCTGCCCCTGACATATCTGTTATCTTGGTACACCCTCCAGCTGGGCTTCCTCATCCTCCGAGACTCAGCTCACACACTAGCTATTTCCTCAGAGAAGACTTTTCAGTCCCATTTGGGCCCGCCATAGAAGGACTTCCACAGTGAACGACTGGATATTTGGTTGTATGGCTCTTTGTCCGTGTGCTTTTCCCCACATAGGCTGGGAGCTGCTGGAGGCTGAGAGCAGTATCTGTGCTCTCTGCTGGGGTCCCAGCACCCAGCACGTTGCCAGGCACACAGCAGGGGCTCGATACATTTTTTAATATTTAATTTTATTTACTTATTTGATTGCACCAGGTCTTAGTTGCATCACATGGGATCTTTGATCTTCATTGTGCCATACAGGTTCTTTTGATTTTGGCATGTGCAATCTAGCTCCCTGACCAGGGATCAAACCTGGGCCCTCTGCATTGAGAGAGCAAAGTCTTAGCCACTGGACCACCAGGGAAGTCCCTCAATACATATTTGTTGAGTGAGTCAATGAATGAATGGATGAATACCATGATGTCATTGACTCTCCAGCAGAGCCCGATGCAGGAAGTTCTATTATCATTCCCATTTGACAGATGAGAAGATGTGGCTCAGAGATAGGAAGTGGTTTTTCTCAAGGTCACACAGCAAGGAAATGGTGAACTTACAGCCCAGAGCTTGTTCTAGATGGAGCTCTTCTTAGCATTCCCATTTTAGGGGTACTTTAGGAGATTTCTCTTTGTCTTCTCCCGGGTCTTCCAGCCCCCACCCTACCCCCCATGCACCCGGGACCCTGGGAGACCCTCCACAGTGTCTAACAAACAGGCACAGGTGGTGGCAGATGCCTCCCCTGAAATAGTCAGGGCCCTGGCAAGAAAAGGATACACATACAAACTATGTAATTGGAGGGGAGATTTGTGGAGGGTTTGTTTACAAAGGTGTGGTCTGGTTCAAGGGGAACCAGCAAGAGGCAGTGCAAGACCCAGAACTAGTTGTTGTTGCTCAGTTGCTAAGTCATTGTATGACTCTTTGAAACCCCATGGACTGCAGCATGCCCGGTTTCCCTGTCCTTCACCATCTCCTGGAGTTTGGTCAAACTCATGTCCATGGAGTCTGATGCCATCCCACTATTTCATCCTCTGTTGCCCCCTTCTCCTTCTGCCCTCAATCTTTTCCAACATCAGAGTCTTTTCTAATTAGTCAGCTCTCCACATCAGGTGGCCAAAGTATTGGAGCTTCAGCATCAGTCCTTCCAATGAATATTCAGAGTTGATTTCCTTTAGGATTGAGTGGTTTGATCTCCTTGCAGCCCAAGGGACTCTCAAGAGTCTTCTTCAACAGCTGGAGAAGACTCTTGAGAGTCGTTTAGACAGCAAGGAGATCAAAACCAGAACTAGGGGGAGCCTCAAAGAGCAAGAGGAAGGGAGTGCTAACAGGACCTGGGGAGTGAACTGCGTGTGAAAGACTGCCTTTAACGGAGGGGCACAGCCACTGCACCTCCAGCCCTCAGGGAGGGACCCAGGAGGATTAAATCCAGCCTCTCTCTCCTCCCGCCCACATTGCTGTGTGATGCTTTCCATTGGCTGAATCCCCCTGCAAGCTGGGTGCAAGGGCCTAGGCTGATTGGTTCAGCCTCCAAGGGCACCACGCAGGGTGCAGAAGGGTCCAAGTGGACCTGGGCAAAGTATAGCCAACTCACAGCTCCTTCAGGCTGAAAGAGGAGAGGTGAACTCATCCATCAGGGTTTCTTTGGTTTCAAGCACCAACAACTGAGTCTCACAAAACAAGGACTGTACTGGAGGAATTCAAGGTAGCCCTAAGATTCTGAGGAATAACTGAACAGCTGAGCCTCATGGGCTCCAGGACTGCATGTGAAAGGGGGGCACTCGCCAGTGAAAACTGGGGTGCAGTTGCCAGAAGAAGGGATGTAAATGCTGGGCCCCCAAAAATAAGAGATGTCCTCACAAGACTCACTCCTACCAAAACGGCAATACAGTCAAGTCAGTGGAGAGGCTAATGCCTCATCAGACCTCAGAAGAATCAGTGGTGCTCAATCACCATTTGTAGGCTGGAAAAATTAATGAACTGAATCTGGGCTTTAAGCACTCGAGGGCACTGGAGACTTTAACGTGGTCACATTTGCATTTTGGAAAGGTGACTCTGATTTGTGCGGGGAGACTGGATCACAGCAGGCAGGGAGCCTCTTGAGGCTGATGGAGTGTCCCAGGTGAGGAAGATGGCAGCTCAGACTAGAGCGTGGTCAGAGAGAGGGAAAGAGAGGGTCACATCAAGCAATTTGGGGCTTGGGGGCACAGTCAGAGCCTTGGAGACTATACACAGATGACCACTGATCAAGCTGCTCAATGTAGTTCCCAGCACCCTCAGAGGGCCTGGGTGGGAGGCTGCCACCCTGGGTATGGGCAGAAGCACATGCTGACAACCTCATCAGATGCTGTGTTCACCCCTAATTGCTCATCACCTCTGTGGACTCCACAAGCTAATCTAAGAATCAACATGAATAGCCTTCATCCTGCTGGGATGGTGGAGTCCAATCACTGACCCCAGGAATCTCCATGGGGCCCAGGGAGACAGGCACAAGGATAACCTCGCCACCTGAAGGAGGAGTAGGGAATCCCTCAGAATCACCCCTAAGATGCCCACACCACCCACACAGCCCTTCTGGGGAGTGCCAGCCAGCCTAGCATTAAACCACAGCTCCGGAAATGTGACATCCACCCAGCTAAACCCTGAACCACATAAAATAAGGCAAGGGGTTAATTCTACCTTTTTGCAAAGTTCTACCTCCCAGAGGTTCCTGAATGTGCCCTCACTTTCAAGCATTGCATGTTATTGGAATGAGTTCCTCTCCCTCCTTACCTCCCACCATTTCTGCATCAGCTTCAACCTTCTCCAGACCTCAACTCAGAATATTACACCCACAGGCATAGGAGTTCCTTTACCCCAGACTGGGTAGGCACACCTCCTCTATGCTCCCACTAGCAGCCCCCCTCGTGGGCCTTAACAAACCGCATTGTCATTGCGTGACCTTGAGTGGGTTACTTAAGCTCCTCTGATCCTCTATGTCCTCCCCTGGAAAATGGGGTTATGACAGTAGCCACCTAACAGGGTCTTTGAGCTTCCCTGCTGGCTTAGACAGTAAAGAATCCACCTGGCAATGCAGGAGACTTGTGTTCAATCCCCGAGTCAGAAAGATCCCCTGGAGAAGGAAATGGCAACCCACTCCAGTATTCCTGCCTGGGAAATGCCTTGGACAGAGGAACCTGGTGGGCTATAGTCCATGGGGTCACAAAGAGTCGGACACGATTTAGTGAATAAACAACATCAGCAGCAAACAGGGTCTTTGTGAGCCTCCAGCGGGTGTGGCCCTCATGATACTCTTAGCGATGTGCCCAGCGCCAAGGAAGCAGGCGGTGAGGATTCACTGCTGCTGGTTTTAGCCACTTCGTGGTCATGAGACTTCCTGCAGAAACTGCTCCAGAACCTGCTTTTCCAGTGCCGTGTGGTTTCCCAAGACCTCAGACAGCCCCTCATTGATTCTGGCCGCACTCCTACTCGTATTGATCAAACATCAAGGCTGCCTTCCTCTCAGGGGTGTTAATTGGCCCAAGTACTTGTCTGTGTTGGGGACCTAACAGATTTCTGAATGAAGTCATTGAAATCTTTCCTGTGGCATCAACTCAGAGAGGGGTCAGCGGGGTTTGAAGTGCTTGGAACAGTTTTCTGTGTTGAAGATGCTCTTCTCACTGTGGCATTACTCATTGACCGCAAAAGCTAAAGCTTGTACTTCCTGTATTCAACAGCCTTTACTGAGCACCAACGGTCTGCACATCCTCCAAGATGCTCTCCCTGCCCCAGCTCCCTCTCTGTCTCCTCCTCGCCCTGCTGTCTTTGTATTTATCACAGAATGACGTTATACTTTCTGTTTACTTGTGGACTTTTATATTATGTTTGCCTTCACTTGTTTGTGCTAAGGCACTTCAATCATGTCCGACTCTTGGTGATCCTGTGGATTGTAGCCCCCTGGCTCTTCTGTCCATGGGATTCTCCAGGCAACAATACTGGGCCGGGTTGCCATTTCCTTCTCCACTTTACTTGTTTGCATTCGGTCAAGTCCATGAGGGCTAGGAACGGGTCTCTTTTGCTCACGGCTAGCTGTGTCCCCACAACTTAGAACATACTCTGGGTGCTCATTGAATTTTTATCAGATAAGTGAATGCCAAGCCCTGGGCTAGGCAATTTGCAGGGGAGTGGGAAATGAACTAGAAGATGTGGATTCTGGCCTCAAAATGCTTATTCATTAGGTCATCAAAGAAAGACTGGAGAAAAATAATTGTGATTCTTGGACGTGTTCTAAGAAAGAGGCCTTAACATTCTGGGGCTTCATATACTGAAAGCAGTTCAATCTTTACAGGCTTTTTTATTCTCTGTTTCTCTGATGGCCTGACTGTAGGCAGTGAGCTGACAGCAGGGACCCTGTCTGGTTAATCTAGGCATAGGATGGCACCTGGTAGGCACATAGTAGGAGTTTAATCAATGTCTTAGTTTAGTTTGAGTTTTTATGTCCCAGAAGCAGAACCTGAGGTGCTGGAGTACAAGGAAATTTCTTCAGGAGGTAATCCCAGGAAACTCCCAGAGGAGAGTGTGCAGGAGGGATGGGGAAGGGAAGGAGCCAGGAAAGGGGGCGCTATCTAGTAAGTTACCACTATAGGCAACTGCAGCTGAACCTTGTGGGGGCACCTGGGAGCCAGTGTAGACCATACATCTCAAAGTTACCCTCCTCGGGGTCAAGGGAGCTGAAGTCCTCCAACTCCTATCAGGTATTGGTTAAAGGCACTTCAGGGGGTGGGGGATGTTAATTTCCCATTATTTCCTCTAGGAAACCATTGCAGGTACTGGCAGCTGGATGTGAGCACATAGGGGAATGGATGGTGGACACCAAGGTGACTGGGGCACTGACAGCATGTGCTACAGTCAATATTTACCCAGTGAATGAATCAATGAATGGCATTTGGCAATAGGGCATTATTTGAATGCCTACTACCTACCCAAGTGCCTTGTTTGTTAACATGATTTTCTAAGTTTTGAAAGGCAAGTAGTTACGGGGGCTCAGAGATGTTAGGTAGCTTGCCCAAGGTCATACAGCCAGCAAGAGACAGAGCCAGGATTTGGCCCAGTCTCACTTGGCTTCCTTTGTAGCTCAGTCGATAAAGAATCTGCCTGCAGTACAGGAGACCCAGGTTCGATTCCTGGGTTGGGAAGATCCCCTGGAGAAGGAAATGGCAACCCAGTCCAGTATTCTTGCCTGGAGAACCCCACGGACAGAGGAGCCTGGCAGGCTACAGTCGATGCGGTCACAAGAGTTGGACACGACTTAGCGACTAAACCACCACCACCACTTGGCTCCAGTGCCCACACACTTTTTCATAAAGTCTGCTGGTGGGATACAACCATGATGTGGACACTCTGGGCTGGAAAGTCCAGGAAGGGCCCTGATTTTCTCACTCATCCTCTTTGTCTCTCTGTCTTCTCTTTGGCTCCAAGGCTGGATCAGCCCAACCTTGTCCCCAAACCCAGTCAACAGACCCCCTTGCCCTGAGGTCACTCCAACTTTCTAAGGCTTCCCCTTCACCTTTTTAATCCCCTTAAGATTATGGGGGTTGGAGTCCAACAAACTTAGTTTCAAATTCTGGGGTTGCCACTGCTTAGCTGTGTGCCCTTGAGCAAGTAATTCTACCTCTTGGTGCCTCAGTTTCCCCAGAAAGTAGGCCAGTAACATCCAATTTGCCAGGTGGCTGTGAAGATGAAGGAGGGTTAGCCTGGCCCATAGGAAGTGCTCTGGAAATGGTAACCATGGTGATCTTGAAGAAGTGATGTTTAGCTTACTTGTCAGTTGCTATCCTATCTAAGCCCTGAACTGCTCCTTCTTCACATTTCTTTCTCAATATCAGCAACCATCATGTAATGGTTAATTGCATAGACCCTGGAGCCAGTCATGCTGGGTTCAAATCCTGGCTCTCCCACTTACCAAGTAGGTGAGAGGTAACATATTGAAATGCTGGAATGTAGTAAGTGCTAAGAGATACTGAGTGTACGAGTGGATGCATGAGTGGGTGGATAGATGAGCGGCTAGGTGATGAGTAGGAGGATGAAAAATCATAAGGCCGTGCTTTTTCAACTCTATTTCCAGAGGTCTTAAGTGTTTGAGGACTCCTAAGAGAAGGATAGGCAGGCAGGGGTCTTGCTCTTACCCCATGATTCCTAAGTAGCTTCTCTTTCACCTATTATATCTTGACTTCTGCATATGATTTCATTTGGAACTTTTTAAAAAGTATTGCTAAGTTTCAAAACAAGTTTGAAAGTCATTGGTGTAGAAAGGTGATTATCAAACTTAAAAATGCATCAGAATTACTGGAGGCTTGTAAAAACCCAAAGTGCCAGACCGCCACCCCTACCCCACAACCTCCCAGAGCTGCTGAGTCAGTGAGTCTGAGATGGGTCCAGAAAATCTGCATTTCCAGCTCCCAGGTGATGCTCACACTGCTGGTCTGAGGACAAGACTTTGAGAACCACTGTAACAGAGAATTTCTCCTGATTCCTCCATGCAATTAGATAAATCTAGCTATTGAGTGCCTAGAATGTGCCAGCAAACTGCTAGGCATATTGGAGAACATCAAAAATGGATTCAGATACAGCCCAAATCCCTCAAAGTGCTTCTGATCTCAAAACAGAGACAGGAACCCCACAGAATTAATAATAATAGTTTCAAAAGGAGGGGGAACTACCATTAATTGAACTTGTACTGAGTGGCAAAGACTGTGCTAAGGACTTCACAAGTACAATCTCATTTAATCAGCACAATCCTATCAGATAGGACCTATCATCATCCCCAGTTTTAACAGTTGAGAAAGCCAAGGCTCAGAAAGGGTAATTAACCTGCCTAAGGGCACATAGCCAGCAAGCAGCAAAACCCAAGACTGACTCTGAAGCTTTGAAATCACACCATAAACTTGCACACTCTTCCCTTCCCCACAATTAGAGAGGAGTATAAGACAGTTTGCTTGAGTGTCAGTTTGAATAAATCAAATGCCAAAACACATGACGCTAATGAAACTCTGGGTTGTCAGGCTGGGGAGAAGGAAGTGGGTTCTCTCATTATGGCTTTAAAAGTCAGAGTAATGCCAGCAGGATCCCTTTCTGGGGTTTGGGGAGGTATAGTCGGCATGGTGCCAGCTCACGAGCAGGCTGGCTTGTCACCTCTGATGGGCTGGGCGTTTGTCTGATTTCCCCCACTTGACTGAGTGTTCCAGGAGCCAGAAATCCTGCCTGGATTGGGGGGCGGGGGGGGTCTCAACTTCCCCAGCCCCTGGCCCACCAAAAAAGAGGGGGAAATAATGAATGCCTATTAAATGGACAATGGAAGATGCCACAGAAAGCTTCCGGACCTGTTGCTCTCATTTGTTTTTCAAATGAAAGCTAAAGGAGGAAGCTAGATCCATAGTCAGATTAGAAGCAGGTCAGCTCAGGAATGGCAGAAGAGCCCCAGCACCCTTCCCCCTCCACTTGCATGGCTGGCAGTGTCCAAAACACTGCTGCAGAGCCCCAGGGAGATCCTGGGACACAGGAGGGAGCTCTGCTCCAGTCCAACCCCCTTAATTATAGAAGGGGAAACTGAGACCCAGAAAGGGGAGGCACCTTGGCCAAGGTCACACAGACAGCAGACAAGAAGTCGCTGTGTCCCCACTTTGGGTGGCTTTCTGGAATACCGAGCTGGAACTGCACCTGCCCCCTCTCTGCCACCTCCCTGTTACCCTCTCCCAGGGGCTGGTCTCAGAATTTTCCTCAATTCTTAGAAATAAGCCCAGGTGTGTCATCTTTTCCGTGCATGTCTGCAGTATGGTGCGGAGGAGGAGAATTACAAGACAGGGCCACTTTGATGGGGGCAGGGGTGTCACTGCTGCTGAGATGCTGTGTCACTGAACTCAGTGCCTGCAGGCTGAGGATGAGGCCCCACCCAGCTCACTGGGGTGGACGGACGGGCACAGAGTAGACAACTTGGGGCCAGAAGGCCACCTGCCTCAGTTTCCCCCAGGAGTTTGCTTGAAAAAAAAAAATACCACCTCTTGAGACCTACAGATTCATAAGCTGCGGAGGCAGAGTCCAGGCAGCGGTAGCCCTCGTCTCATGCAATTTTTGTGTACCTGATAGGTTAAGGATCTCTGCTGTTTTTTTGTTCTGAGTAAGACTTCCCTTGCACTCAAACACCTCCACTCAGGTGCTAAAGTCCATTTTCTTGCTCATAGTTCTCACACAGGTGGGCCAAAGCTGTTTAGTCTGATAGAAAGTGTTGCTTTGAAAACATTTGCACATGAAGCCCTTTAGTTGGGGGCACTCCCTTCATTTAGCCCCAGGCCCCACCACTCCCTGCTGTCTCTGACCCAGCTGGCTTCCTCTGTCTCCCAGTGGCACTGGCTTCAAGGTCCACATACTTTGGCCCCTCCCATCCCAGTGACAGACCATGAGATGCTCCAGCTTTACAGGGTTCTGAGAGTTGGGATGTGTTGAATTGGAACACACTGGCTATATTTGGGTTGCAGGGGATATGAACACCAAACTTAGGGTCCCTTCCTGTTTTTCAGGTGGTCTCCTAGGGTAGAGACCTCCCCCCCACCCCTCCCCTACACACTAATGCCCCTACCCTCATATCCTTTTCGGTGCCTCCTCTGTGGACAGACGCTGCAAGACAGGGTGGCAGCCAGGAGATACAAACAACCCAGAGGTGACCCAGCACTCTCATCCCGCTCAAGTCAGCCCCGCAGAGCAGGGACCCGGGCCCTTGGTCCCCAAAGCTGAGCAAACAGAAGCCAGGACCTACCTGGCAGGTCTTGGGGAGAACAGGAAAGCTACAGTGAAGGTTTAGCGCCATCTGTCGGTCATTTGGGGGGAACTGCCTCTCTGCCAAATAGGCTGCGTAGGGCAAAGGGTGCCAGGCAAACTTCCCCGCCAGGTTTCTCAGCAATGATATCTCCTTTTTCTGCCCATTAAAGAGCCCCGAGATATCATTTGGTTCAGTTGCAATTAACCTTTTCCAGTTCTCAGCCTTCTTTTAAAAAACCACTTAATACTACGAATCCTCTACCCCAGAAAAATACACTTCTGCTTGATTTTGCATATGATTCCAGGGAGCTGACTATCCTTGGGTTAAGATCACCTCTGAGACCCAGATATGCCAAGCGGTTTGCCCAAACTCACACAACCCGCTAGTGGCAAAGCCAGGTCTGAGAGTCAGATGTTCTAGTGTGTCTTATGCTCAGGCTGCCTCTTTAAGCCTTAAAGGGCTCCTCCTCCTTTCTTCCCTGTCAGAATCCTGTGAATGTCTGCAGGGTATTTGACCACAGCCGCCATCCCAGGGACTGTGACACCCTCAAGCCTTCTGGGGGTTCCAGGCTCCTAGACAACTCTGTTTCCTGTACCCTGGCTCTGCTGGCCTGCCATCCCCGGACCCTCCAGGGCCACACTGGTGACCCAGCCCTCTCAGGGATCCTGAGTTGGGAGCCATGGCAAGGATCTGATGGGCCATTAACTAGCTGGTGCCCTTGGATGAGCTGCCAGACCTCCCTGGACCTTGACTTCCCTGTGTGAAAAACCAAGGTTGAGGACAGTCATCTCCAAGGTTGCTGCAGTGCCGGGGCCTCTCACTCTAACTTTTCAAGACTGGCTGCCGGGCGCAGTCCTTTATAAGCACATCTGAGGGATTTCCCCAGCCAAAACTCCAGCAGCAGGTCTGAAAGCTGAATTCTTTTCCAGAATCAGGGGCCCTGGGTCGATTGGTATGCAGCTGATGGCTAATAAGGGAGTTAAGGCTGTTACATAGCTGGACCCCAGCAAGCTCTTCATTCATTTATTCAACCAAACATTTTTTGGGGTTGGGGCTGAGGAAGAGGTTCTCCTACTTGAGTATGGATCAGGACCACCTAGAGAGTGCCCAGCCCGCACCTGAGTAGTAGTTCAGCAGGTCTGGGGCGGGACCCAAGGACTGGCCTTTCAATTATATTCCCAGGAGATGCTGAGTCCTCTGGTCCAGGGAACATGCTTTGAGAAGCACTGGCTTCTGGTGACAAATGAGACAGACCTGCTGTGCCTTTGTGGAGCTATAACAGTCCAGCTGTAAACCAGCAAACATTCTAAAGTATGTTGTGAAGTGAAAGGGGAGGGGCAGGGGCTTCTCCAAAGAGGGGCTGTTTATGCTAAGACCAGAAGGCTAAATAGAACCGACCCAGCAAAGCAGCAGGGGAGTGGGGAGGTTTCGTTAAATATTTACTGAGTAGGTGCCAGGACTCCTCTCTCATTTCTCATCGATTCCTCCCAGTTAATGGGAGGGAGTCGGGATTAGCCCCACTTTACAGATGGGCAAGCTGAGGCTCAGAGAGGCAAAGGACAGGTCCAAGTTCAAGGGCAAGAAAGGAGCCCCAGCTTGTAATGAGGACACCTGTCAGCTGCCACATCCTCTCTGCTGCTTCTGCCCCGCAGCCCCCAGGTTCCCCTCCCCTGGGAGAGCCACCACTTTGACACAGCTGCAGAGCTCTGCCAGCCAGCCGCGCTCTGCCCGCTTGCCCGTCCCCCCTCCGCCCCAGCCCTTCAAGTGTTTTCACTGCTGGGTGAATTCAGCAGATGCCTTTCGATCGCAGCCTATTAAATTAGCCCCTCTCTGCAGCCAAAAGAAGATAATTATGTTTTCATTAGCCCTGGATAATGTATTACCCCCTCGGTGGCAGCACACTGGCCAACTCCTCCTTCCCTCTCCTCCCCTGGCCGCCCCAGAGCCCTCTGCTCCCCCAGGCTCACCTCTAAGCTGCTGGGGTGGCGACTGGTTAGGGTCCAGAGGGGCAGAGAGCAGGTAGAGGGGACGGCCCTCCTTCAGCCGGGAGAAGCCTTTTACCCACCTGCCTGCGCACAGGGGTGGAGGGTGTGGGCCCGAGAGAAGATCCAAGAATAATCGTTATCATGGTGACCATTTAGCTCCGGGCTGACCCCTGGGTAGGTCTCGGCTGTTGAGCACCACAGTGCTCTGGGTGGGGTTGTGGGAGTGGGGAGAGAAGTATTATCAACATCTCCCCTGACACCAAGGGGGTCCCGAGGAATCAGTTTAGAGGGAAAGCCCCAAGCAGCCTAGAAAGAGGAAAGACTTCCCAGGGTACCACACCTGAGGAGCGTCTGGGCGGCAGTCCCTCTGCACAGTTCGAGGGCCACCACGTGGCTTAAAAGCGCCAGTTTCTGAAGACCTCTGGCACAAGCAAGAAGGGCCTCCAAACGCCCTCCACCCCAAAAGACAGCAACATCTTCACTCCCTCTTTCTCCACAAGGCGGCGGTGGGGAGGCAGGAAGAGCCTCACTCTGAGGTCAGTAAGACCCAGCGCTCATAACTGCTTTTACCACCAGGTAACTGGACTGAGTCACTTTGCCTCTCAGAGCCTCTGCTTTCCCCTCTGAACAATGGGAATAAGAGAAAGTAATCACCCCTTACAACTTTTGTGATCATTCAGTGAGATACACCTAGAGAAGGCGTGGCTCAAGACTGGCAAAATGAGACATACTCAATACAAGACAGTCATTATCCTTTCTGCCACAATTAGTGCTGTTACTAGTCCCCTTATCCCTACAGAAATAACCAGAGTAAGGAAGGAAGGGAAGGATCTCTTTCTTTCTCTCTTCCTTTCCTCTCTCTCTCTCTTTCTCTCTCTCTCTCTCTCTCTCTCTCACACACACACACACACACACACACTCTCAAAAGCCCTGGTGGTAACTGGCTCCCTCCCTGGACTTGGAAGCCCATCTTCCCAAATCTCCATCTCAGGACCTGCATGCCTGTGCTTTGCTCTCAGACACCTGCTGATAAGGACAGGATTGGGGAGGTGGTCTGTCCCCCTCTCCCTGAACCCAAGCTAACTCTGCCTCTGTAAGCACCGCCAGCCTTGGCCTGGACCCCACCATCTTGTGGCTGCCTGTCTCCTACCAACCACCCTTTTCCCCGAGTCAGAGCAGCTGGTGATCCAAAAGAGAAGGTGCCCCCCCAACCTGGGGTCTCCCCCGGCCCCACCCCCACATGGACAGGCATGACATGGTAGCTGTTTTGAGCAGGTGAAGGGCCAACCCAGTGGAAGAGCAGCTTCTCTTCCTCTGGCTTCCTGATTTTCCCCAGTTGCCATGGTAATTGAGGGAAGCAGTATTCTGAGTCTGACTCTGATAGCACTGAAGCCCAGCGCTCAACTTTGAAATGGTTCAGGCAAGGGAAGCTGGGCCCAGGGACACCTTGTATGCTTCTGTTCTGATTCTCATCATGGTTATTAGTACTTGGGGTTACTGTTTACTGAGCATTTACTATATGCCAGGCTCTATGCCAAGAGCTTCCCCAGCCAGCATCACCTCGCTGTCGGCATCTTTACAATGACCCCGGGGCCATTTCACCACTGGGAAAACAGGCTCTGGACTTTGCACCATGTGGCACAGTCAGGAGGTGGCAGAGCCCTGGGGCTGAGAGGGAATTTCTCGTGTGTTCCTTCCAGTGTGTTGAAGACCAACAGAAGGCTACGCAGCCACCTCTCTGCCAGCTTCTTCACTCTTTCCTCCCCTCCTCATCCCCCACACCCTTCTTCCTGTCCCCCGAAGTCACACCCCCTTCTCCTGGTGCTTGATGTGAAAAACGATTAGAAAAGCATTTGTGACAAAGTGGGGGATTCCTTTTTGCCTCTTCAAGCCATCTAGAGCCAGGTGCTCTGTGTGAGTGTGTGTGTCTTCTCTTTGCTTGGTTTTCTCCCATTTTCCCAAGTGTGTGAGCAGCAGCAGCAACAGTGAAATGCAAAATTCTTTGCAATCTGCCCGGGAAAAGACAGCTTTTGAGCCGGGTTTATATGGTTACCCATATGTTAGGGCCCCTAAGAAAGGAAGGAAAGCTTGCTTCTCTGCCTCCTCCCCTCCTCCCAGCCCAACCCTGGGCGTCTCCAACCCGCAGGTTTACCTGCAGCTTTTCCAGGCCACAGGTGAGCAAGCCTGCGCCCTCCCATCCTTCCCCCTCGCCGCCAGCTGTCAGGACTAAGCGCTGCTCAGGGCAAGAAGACCAGAACAAGGCAGCATTTCCACCACCGGCCCCCTCTCTTCCTGTCTGCCCACCCAAGAGCCAGATCCAGAATTCAGGTTTGGGTGTCTTTTGGCCTTGTCTAGAGTGAAAGGCAGTGCACCCCACTGTCCCATTGAGGAACATTATCCCAAGGCTGATGAAGAAGCAGAAATAACCATCTCTGCTTTCCACGGGGCCCTCTCAGAGCTGCCCTGTGGCTACTACACTGGGCCCCCTCCAGGCTCCCAGAAATTGTCATGGGGTGTGTGTGTGTGTGTGTGTGTATGTGTATGTGTGTGTTTCCTGATAGAAAAAAGATGGAAATTAGGTTATATAAAAGATGTATGTTTTGGAGCCCAGAGCGGCTCTTTTAATGAGGGTTGCGACGTCTCCCTCCCCACACCCATAAACCAGCCGGGTTGGACGTCACCGCTAATTTGTTTCAGCGATGATAGGATAAAAGAGGGACATTAAGAAATAAATTCCCCCTCACGACCCTCGCTGAGCTCACGGCTCTGCCCCTACATATTTATGCCGCGTTTCCGGCCTCTGGGCGAGCAGCTACTTAGCCCCGGGGCTGCTCCGAGGGGCAGCCAGGCGGCGAGCGGCGGCCGGGCGGACGGGGTGAGCCAGGGGCGCGCGCGCGGGGCGCCCCAGCACCGCGCCGGGGAAGCCCACAGCCTCGGTCCCGAACTTGGGTTCGCAAGGGGCGGAGGGAGGGGAGGGGACTTGGGGAGGGGTGGGGGCTCGGGGAGAGGGGGTGGGAAGGGATCGGAGAGGCGGAGGGGAAGGCAGAGGGATGCGCGCGGCTCCTACCCAGAGGTGAGCGGGTACGACTGGCGCCTTACAGCCGCGCGGGGCGTCGGACCGGGAGGGTTTGGAACCGGGAGCGCGGTGGCTGCAGGAGCCCGGGAGAAGGAGGAGGAGAAAGAGGAGGAGAAGGGAGACGGAGGAGGAGGAAGGAGGCGGGCAGGCTCGCGGACCGGCGGGCCGGCGGGTGCGCAGCGCGAAGAGGCAGCCTCGGCACTGCCCGACTCGGCAGCAGGTGAGTTCTCGGCCCAGGCGTCCCGCGTCCCCTCGGTGTCCCCTCGGGCTCCCAGCCCCCAGTGCTCGCGGGCAGGCTTGGGGGGCTTGCTTGCGTCCCAACTTGGTCCCGCTGGCCTCGATCTCTTCCCCAGCCGGCAGCCCCAGGCCGGGGGGCTCGGGTCCCAGCGATCGTCGCGCCCGCTGCGCTCTCGCTCCAACTTTGCGGGGACCAGCGTCCCCGTTCCGCTGCACGCTCGGCTCCGAGCTGCGCGCCTGCGGTAATGGCGGCCCCTTTGGCACGGCGCGCTACCCCCCGCGGGCCGCCAGAGGCTGGGGGACGCCAGTCCCCGGGGATCGTTGCACCTGCCCAACCTCAACTTTCAGCTTTCCTCCGCGCCCGGCTCGGCAGAAGCACGGCCACCGCCAGCCTGCGGTAATGGCGGACTCTTCGGCATCGCTCGCCACCCTCGGTGGGGGGCCCCCAAGGCTGGGAGGGTTGTGCTCCTGGGTGGGGTACGTTGTTGCTCCCGCCTGGCTTCCAACTTTGCCAGGGTTCTTATTGCGCTCCCAGTAACAGCGGGGCCGCCTGCACCTCTTACTTCTAGCTTCTGGGCGGGATTAAGGGTGCAAAAGAGCTGGCTCCCGGAACCTAGGAAAGTTGTGTCTCCTGCTCGAAAGAGGCTCTAGAGCTCCCAAACGGGCGAGGGGCGCACTCTGCAGGGATTTGGGGCCGGGCCGTATGCCACCAAGAGCGGTAGTTTTTACTGCCAGGTAGCCAAGGTCCAGAGCTGGATACCTATGAGATCCAACTTCAAGAGCCACCCGAGGGTTCCTTGTCCTGACAGGGTTCTCCGAGCTGTGCTCTAGGGACCTCCATCGCCGGGGCGCTATGGCCGGGGCGCTCGCTCAGACACCGTTGCCTGGGGCGGCACCCAGAAAGGAGAGGCGCTCGCCCAGAAGTCACTAGAGCGAGGGCAGGCATCTTTGGAGGGATATACCTAGGTTCTAATCCTAGATTTACTCTTTACTTACCCCGTGGTTTTAAGTTAGTGTCTTTACTTCTCTAAGCCTCAGTGCTCTTGTCTGTAAAATGGGGAAACAGTACCTTTCTCATGAGACTGTCGTGAGGACCTTAAAAAAAAATCACATAGCCCAGCTCAAACCCTGACTTTGGAGCCCAGAAGAGCAGCCGAACAGCTAGGGGAGACAGCGTCCTTGGGCAAAGGTGCGTGCAGGGCTGGGAGGACACCCAGGACACATTGTCTGGTCTCTGGTGGTCCAGAACCTCGGAAGAGAGAAGGAAGGAACTGATCTCTCAGGCTGGTGCCCCAGAGGAATGAGGGAAAGCTTCTCTCTTTCTTATACAGTTCTCTAATTGAGACTGGGGCAAACAGGTTGCATTCACAAAGGCGCAAGGGAGCATCGATTTTCCCCTCATTGTTATTTTGAATTTAAGATAAAACAGGGAAGGAGCCTCTTGTGCCCTCGCTGGCAGTGGAGTGGTGTCCATTCTCCTGTGCCCTCAGGATCTCAGCAGACAGATGTGAGAGGGCTTGGCGTGTATCCAGAGGGAGTAGTTTCACCCCACCATTTCCACCACCATCACCCCAGTCCTTTCCACCAATCCAATTTCTAGGAGCCCCTGAAAGGGTTCACAGCTCTGTGTCGTCTTCAAGGTGCTGTTACGTACAATGTATACCCACCCCCGCCCCAGGCAGACTCTTAAAACCTCCCCCCAGGTCACCAGCACAGTGATCTGAACCCCATTTGGCAGCTTTGGAAACTGAGGCAGGGCAAGCCAAGAGACCCACCCATAGCCACCTACCTGGTAAGTGGCACAGCTGAAGACCTCAGTGCCATTTTTTAGTTACTTAATTCGGGGGGTTTTACGCACATCTGGGCACACAGGCAGTCTGTGCTCCTGCCTGAGCACCCACAGCTTCATTTCCTGATACGTCTGCACAGCCAGAGGCTACCTCAAGAGTCAGAGACCTGACTGCGTCTCCAGAAATTGTGAGTTCCCCGCAAAATCCCAGCCATGTAGGAGAGAGCAAGCCCCTAGTAGAGAGATCTGGTAAGGACCCCTGCTTGAGGCCAAGCTTAGCCCATTCCATTGTGTGACCTCTGGCTGATCCCTTAACCTGATAATGGGCTTCAGTTCCATTATCTGTAAAATGAGAACAATAACTTCCACAAGGGCTTGTTCTGAAGATTTTGGGAAAAGGTATGTGACAAGTGTTCTGGAAACAATGGTTTTATGCCAAGATTGGTGATAATAGAAGTCAGAGTTACCCAAAAGGGAAGTCTGAGGCACTGTTTGGGGCCCGTCGTGTTGATGTTTTTTCTAGATCTGTCTGCTGTTTGCTTGTTCTTCCTGCCTCTTCATTTTTCCCAAATGGCCAAAGCCAGCTCCACCCCACCACCTCCTCAACCCTCCCCATGCCCCAAAGGCTCTATCTTCCCTGGGGCAGGACCTCACCAGAAAGAATGAGAGGCTAGGAATTGTGTGGGGGGTAGGCTGCTCTCTGAGGGTCTCCACAGCTGATCCACAGGGAGCTGTCCAAGGTACCACGCCGGCAGTTATCCAAAAACTTTCCCACCCACTGATGGGGGGGTTGCTGATTTCCTAGCACGCAGGGAGACTTGGGGGGTCAGTTCATCCATGTGTTGTGAGCCCACATGGGTCTGGCTGTGCTGCCTTCTTCAGTGTATATTCTGAGGTGTCTTCATGACAAGACTGCTTATGTTGCCTGTCACTCAGGCTCCTGGGTCTGTACATGCCGTGGTGAGCCCTAGAATGTGGTTGAGAGCTGCAGGCAACCATCATGACCCTTAGAACTGGAGCTTTTTCCTATTAGAAACCAGAACGCTCAGAAGTTGAATCTGGCATCATTCCGGGAGCAATTTTCATCTGGCCAGGCATTCTTCCCACCACTGGTCAGGGTGGGTTTACTTAGTTAACAACATGAAGGCTGCAACAATCGTAAACATGACCATTTCCCTCATTCTAATACAGGATAGCATTTGGGCATATCTAATCCAGTAGATGCCAAACATCAGCCCAGTGGACCATCAACGTCAAAATTCACCAAGGAACTGAGCAAAAGCAGAGATGCCAGGTCCCACCCCAGAGCTCCTTAATCAGTATCCCCAGGGGAGACATGCAGTTTCTGTATTCTTAACAAGACTTCTCCATGAGGTTCCAGCGCCCTCAGCTCTTGTCTGGTACCCTTATTTTACAGATGAAGAATCCAAAGCCCAGAGAAGATACATGACTTGCTGAAAGTCACACAGCACAGAATTGACAAAGCTAGGGTAGGACCTCAGTGTCTTGGCTCTTTGCCCAGTGCTTGTTTATGATAACGCCACATTCACTTCAGTGTAAAGAAGCCCCACAGATTCAGTACTGAAAGGAAATGTAATCCCGTCTCTTTCCTGATTGTCATCCTAGGTTGGATAAACTGTTCAAGAAAGACTGAGCATGAGCCCAGCCACCTTGACCTTGTACACTAAGCCCCGAGTCCTCGTCTAATGTTGGGCATTAGCCCCTTTGGTTGATCCATCTGTCCTTTCAAAGAGGAAATTCCTTTTTTTAAAGGGAGCTAGTGGGTATGGCTTCAGGAACCAGGTAATCACAGGAGCTAATAAACCGTGTCTACCTATTACCTACCCATTCCTGATTTCACCAAAGCCATTGATATGGGCTCATTTCAGCAGCCAAGTCAGCCCCCACCCCAGCTTTGCAAGTCCCGCATCCGTTTATGCCGCTTACATGCCCGTTCCTAGGGAAGGAGAATGGTGAGCAAGGTCCTGCAATGCTGGAAAATCGAGTCCACGTGTATCTACCAAATGAAAAGGATCTGTCAACAGAAAATGCCCCTCAGTCCCCAGTGCAAGTGTAGCCGACAGGGTGCAGCGGATGTGGATCTTGGCATAGTTGTGTTTAGCAATGATCAGCCAGAGACGAACAGCAGTTCTGTGTGGTTCTGCGGCAGACGTCAGCACATTTGTCAAATGTGTAATGATGAGTGCTAAATGGCAGACCCAGAGTCCGGCCCCAAGGGCAGGTGCTTGGATTAAGGTGATGCGAGCCCTGCTCTGACAAAGCCTGCAGTCTGGTCGGGTAGTGGGCGCCAGACCAGCCCTATACCAAGCTCGAAGTTTTGACAAGAGAGGTGAAATGTTGCTGCAGTGCTCGAGACGGGTGACTGGAGGTATCAGGGAAGGCTTCACAGAGGAGGTGACCTCAGAACTGGTAGCTGTCTGATGTGTAGCACCCGCTCAGTGGAAGGGTCTCTGATACCAAACTGGGTCAAGTGCAACCAGGTCAAAAGGCAGAGGAAAATCAAATGAGGATGTCATCTGGGAAAGCATCTGATGCCAGGCTCGGGCACTTGTGGATTCTGTGACTTGGGGTGAGTGAGTTAACCTCTCTGAACCTCAGGCCTGTCATCAGTAAATGGAGGTTATAATGACTGCATGGGTTGTTGGAAGGATTCAGGGAGGTGGTGTAAATGCAGTTCTTGACAGGGGACAGAGAGCATCAGAGCTGAGTTAATGATCAAAGAAAAGAAATGCAAAAAAGAGAGACCTTTTAGTTAGCTAGCTGATGTGGGCCCTGCTCTTCCCCTCACTCAGCCCCAGTTTTCTCATCTGTGAAATGAAGGACCTGGAATTCAAGGGCAACTCCATTCGGAAACGTGCAAATACATTCTATCTGGCTGACACACGGTTTGCATTTTGCTTTGGTTTGGTCATTTTTTTCTCCTTTAGGTCACAGATCCCCATCATTAAATACTGTTTATATTACTTGCCTGCTTTGAGATATTTCCGTGTATGAACCCTGGACTAACTTCCTCCCAAGATCTTTTCCACCTTACATTCTGTGCCTCACCCGAGAAAAACATTCTTGTCCATCAGTGGCGTTTGTGACTTCTGCTGACAGTTCCTTAAAAAAGAATGGTTCTGTTAAGATTGAAAGCAGATGGCCTTTGCAGGGGCATAGTCTCCATTTGCAGCCTGGGAAGCGTCTTCTTTCTCCCCGCCTCTCGTTTGTATGTTCATTAGATCACCTCTTCTCAAACGGGATCCCCGGAACACATAAACCTTTTCTTTGGCCACGCAAGATGCTTCTGCATGGGCTAAAGGCACCTGAAAGAAATTCCACAGATTTTCAGGGGTGTTCTAGAAAGTGCTGCTGCTGGGAACTGTGCCCACCAGCATTAATACTCAGGACTCTCTTCTTTATTCCAAGCCCGACAGCTAACTTGCCCCCATGGAGGATTGAAGAGGTGAGTCTTTCTGGGACCCAGCTGCAGGTAGGAATGAGGAAAGGAGCTTGTGAACTCAGACAGCTTGCCTGACTTTAAATAGTGTTGAGCAGCCACTGTTTCTCACTTAAAGGATTTCTTGTTGTGAACAAGGGTTGGGGCAGCAGCTCCTTCATCTGAGAAGCAAACTCTGAGCTCCCAGCTACGGGCCAGAACCTATAGGACAGGTTGGGGCAAAAAGAAGTGGAAGACACTCCCAAGTAATTCCTTAAGTCCAAGAAAGGGATCCACTTGCCAGTAACTGGAATGCAACAGGGCAGGCGATACAAGCAATCCTTCCTATTTGGTCATGAAAATAGCCACGTGGATTTCATTGTGCTATATTTCATTCCAGGAATTTTAAGCATAAAAATGTAACCCACAGGGATAAATCAAAATGGTATTCGATAGCCACTGACATATCTTGGGCAGGTTTTTCTCTTTGATTTCTGAAGCAGTCTCTTTGGAATATTCAATAAGGCAAATGAAAACCAATTATATTCATGTACCAGAATTCAGGTAATGGAAAGAGTCAATAATATGTCCGTGCTAGTTTATTAAGATAAGTCTTAGCTGCAAAGACCTTCATTTGTCATTTCTCTCCTAATATCATGGTCATCACTGAACTGAAATCCCTTGATTTCTCACAGTGTGTGTTCTAAAAGGATGAGACTGATTGAATCTGGAGGCTTGCTATTTTTTTTTTTTTTAACAAATATGCACAACTTTTACTTACAGATAAAGGTTGTTTCCTTAACTGCTGCCTTCAGTGTCCAAGGTTTCTTGGGGGTATCGTCTTCAAGACTTGCCTTCAGAAATTACAATATTTCTTTCAGAATCTCCCTACCAGTGCTACCTCATTGGGCTTTTAAGAGTTCATTTGCTTTTCAGAAATAGCAGGAAGGCATTGGGAGCCACATTTTGTTAAAAGCTGAGGTTCCATTGAATGAAGTCGCGTGATGATTTCGTTAGGAGGGGGCCTCTTTTTAAAAATAATATCATGTAATCATACTGGGTTTCTTGTCCGGGTCTAGACTGGCATCTAAGTCAAGCATCATGCCCTGTGTATTTCACCTTGAAACTGTGATGACAGCACCCAGCCATGAAGCCAAAAATCTTCCCATTCAAGAAATCCCTGACAGCCTGCTTTGGTGCAGTAGATTGACTCTTCTCTCCTGAGCAGTAGCTGTTGGACTTACTACTGCGGTTGCCATTATTTAAAACGTAACCTTAGCGGAATATTTGGTGTAATTTGCAAGTATCTTTAGGTGTAATGATGGTGCTGTGAGTTTTGTCTAGGATATGCATACTTAAGAATTTAGAGCTGATGCATCATGATGTCTGCAAATTATTTTCAAATGGTTCAGTGCAAAGATGATAGAGAGAGATGGGAGATAACTGATACAGATATATGGGTAGGAAGGGAGGTGGATGGGTGGATGAATGGATGGATAGATAGGTAGGTAGGTAGAGTCAAAGAGATGATGGATGAATGGATGGGTGGATCAATAGGTAGATGATAGATACAATAGGCAGGGCAAATATGGCAAATGCTAATAACTGTTGAATATAGTTGGAAAGTTTATAGATGCTATTGCATTATCCTTTTAAATTTTCTGTATTTAAAAATTTCAAAAAGTTGGGTGGCAAGAAAAGCTTTAGTTAGACTTTGTTCTGTATTAAAATTACCTAAGTTTCTTAAGAGAATAATGTTCAGTCTCCCCATCTCCAATCCCCCTCCCCCCACACACCCATTAACACATATGCACACACACATGTACACACACATGCATGCACACACACACACTCATAAGCGCCTCTTTTCCTGGAAGAAAATAATCCTGCAGTTTAGCAGAATGTCACTGTTTTTCCATGGCAGCCTTTCTTTACATTTTTCCCTCAGCATTTTAATTAGAGCTGTGAGTCACTGTGCTTTATGAAGGCTGGTGACAATGTCATTTACGGCTGTTTAGCATCCCAGTCGAGCCCTCTTCCACGGTGCTCATTACATCAGGGGCAGTGAGCAGGCGACAGTTCCCTCTATCAGCCACAGAGCAGGCTCCGGGCCTCTTGAGGAGTTGAGAAATAAGCTTGAGGTTTGCCCATGGAATATCTTCCAAAGTTGCCTTTTCCACCACGGGCTTTACAGCCAGGAAATACCTGAATGTGTGTGCACTCAAAAAGGGTGATTCAAAACTGCAGCTTTGACATCCTTCTCAGTGTCAGCAAGCTTTTCTCCCAGGCACTGGGGTCGAGTTGGCCATGACATCAACTCTTGAATGTATCAGAGGCCTCTGGACTTGAGGTGAGGCGGAGGAGGCAAGATTCTGACCAAGTTGGATTTGAGTCTGTCCACTACCCTTTACCCTGTAACCTTGGGCAAGTTGTTTAATCTCTCTTGAAATGTCCTTTTGCTCTTCTGTTCAGTTCAGTTCAGTTCAGTTCAGTCGCTCAGTCATGTCTGACTCTTTGCGACCCCATGGACTGCAGCACACCAGTCCTACCTGTCCATCACCAACGCTTGGAGCCTACACAGACTCATGTCCATTGAGTTGGTGATGCCATCCAACCATCTCATTCTCTGTCAGCCCCTTCTCCTCCCGCCTTCAATCTTTCCCAGCATCAGGGTCTTTTCAAATGAGTCAGTTCTTTGTATCAGGTGGCCAAAGTATTGGAGTTTCAGCTTCAGCATCAGTCCTTCCAATGAATACTCAGGACTGAAATCCTTTAGGATGGACTGGTTTGATCTCCTTGCAGTCCAAGGGACTCTCAAGAGTCTTCTCCAACACCGCAATTCAAAAGCATCAATTCTTCAGTGCTCAGCTTTCTTTATAGTCCAACTCTCACATCCATACATGACTGCTGGGAAAACCATAGCCTTGACTAGAGGGACCTTTGTTGGCAAAGTAATGTCTCTGCTTTTTAATATGCTGACTAGGTTGGTCATAGCTTTTCTTCCAAGGAGTAAGCGTCTTTTAATTTTATGGCTGCAATCACCATCTGCAGTGATTTTGGAGCCTCTCAAAATAGCCTCAAAAAATAGTCTCTCACTGTTTCCATTGTTTCCCCATCTATTTGCCATAAAGTGATGGGACCAGATGCCATGATCTTAGTTTTCTGAATGTTGAACTTTAAGCCAACTTTTTCATTCTCCTCTTTCACTTTCATCAAGAGGCTGTTTAGTTCTTCACTTTCTGCCATAAGGGTGGTGTCATCCGCATATCTGAGGTTATTGATATTTCTCCTGGCAGTCTTGATTCCAGCTTGTGCTTCATCCAGCCCAGCATTTCTCATGATGTACTCTGCATATAAGTTAAATGAACAGGGTGACAATATAGAACCTTGACGTACTCCTTTCCCGATTTGGAACCAGTCTGTTGTTCCATGTCCAGTTCTAACTGTTGCTTCCTGACCTGCATACACATTTCTCAGGAGGCAGGTCAGGTGGTCTGGTATTCCCATCTCTTTCAGAATTTTCCACAGTTTATTGTGATCCACACAGTCAAAGTCTTTGGCATGGTCAATAAAGCAGAAATAGATATTTTTCTGGAACTCTTGCTTTTTCGATGATCCAACAGATGTTGGCAATTTGATCTCTGGTTCCTCTGCCTTTTCTAAATCCAGCTTGAACATCTGGAAGTTCACGGTTCACGTACTGTTGAAGTCTGGCTTGAAGAATTTTGAGCATTACTTTACTAGCGTGTGAGATGAATGCAATTGTGTGGTAGTTTGGGCACTCTTTGGCACTGCCTTTCTTTGGGGTTGGAATGATAAGTGACATTTTCCAGTCCTGTGGCCACTGTTGAGTTTTCCAAATGTGCTAGCATATTGAGTGCAGCACTTTCACAGCATCATCTTTTAGGATTTCAAATAGACTTAAACTGAATAAAGTAGGGACAACCACTAGACCATTCAGGTATGACCTAAATCAAATTGCTTATGATTATACAGTGGAAGTGACAAGTAGGTTCAAGGGATTAGATCTGATAGAGTGCCTGAAGAACTATGGATGGAGGTTCATGACATTGTACAGGAGGCAGTGGTCAAGACCATCCTCAGGAAAAAGAAATGAGAAAAGGAAAAATGGTTATCTGAGGAGGCCTTACAAATAGCTGAGAAGCAAAAGCCAAGGGAGAAAAGGATAAGTATACCCATTTGAATGCAGAGTTCCAAAGAATAGCAAGGAGAGATAGGAAAGTTTCCCTCAGTGATCAATGCAAAGAAATAAAGGAAACAATAGAAAGGCAAAGACTAGAGATCTCTTCAAGAAAATTGGAGATACCAAGGGAACATTTCATGCAAAGATGGGCACAATAAAGGACAGAAATGGTATGGACCTAACAGAAGCAGAAGGTATTAAGAAGAGGTGGCAAGAATATTCAGAAGAACTATACAAAAAAGATCTTCATGACCCAGAAAACCATGATGGTGTGATCACTCACCTAGAGCCAGACATCCTGGAATGCAAAGTCAAGTGGGCCTTAGGAAGCATCACTATGAGCAAAGCTAGTGGAGGTGATGGAATTCTTCTTCTGTTAACAGGAGGTTGACTCCCCTTCTCTGAGTGCTTGGGACCAGTCAGTGCTTGACTCACACTGTGTGCTTGTATGTTTATTAGAAAGGATGTATATGTCATGTATATGCTCAGTCATGTCCAGCTCTTTGTGACCCCACAGAGCATAGCTCACCAGGCTCCTCTGTCTATGGGATTTTTCCAGCAACAATACTGGAGCGGATTGCCATTTCCTCCTCCAGGGGATCTTCCCTGACCTAGGGATCGAACCCCTGTCTCTTGCATCTTCTGTATTGGGAGGTGGATTCTTTATCACTGTGCCACCTGAGAAGTCCTTAGAAAGGATGAGGATGGTCATTAGGATGCTTCAATTGAGACCTGCTATGCCCTTGACCATAGCATCACTTCTTATATGCCTCATCCCTGAACCAAACGTTCAATGAGGTTGAAGGTTTGTTAGACAGGGTCCAAGCAAGAAACAGAAGGCACCTGTGGCTGTGAGGCTTTATTCCCAGATAATTTAATGAAGGAATTACTTAAGAACATGGTTTTAGGCACCAACAAGGGAGGGTGAATTGTCCAGGGGCTAGCAGCAAGGGGAGTGAGGATCACCTGAGGCCTAAAGTAGCTGCAGGAAGCCCAGTGTGGCTGAAGCCCTTCGGACCGTGGGCTGGGCTGGCAGAGTCAGGGAAGGGGGGATGGTAGACATCTTCAGACCACAGCACTGAGACGGAAGAACGCAGCCTCACTCTCCTCCGTCTGTCTCATCTTCCTTGTGTGTCCCCTTTGGAGGCCTCCAGTCAAAAGCCAGAGGACAAGGCGCCTATTGATACCCAGAGAGCTCCACCTCCTCCCAGGACACAGAAAAGTTTGGAGAAGGTTGGAGAACAGATCTGGGAACAAAGGACAGAGAACAACCAGCACAGACAAGACAAAGAGGATGACTCTGCTGGTAATGGTCAGTACAACCAAGCTCAGTTCATCAGCTCTGAACAGAGAGACGTTTCCCTGATCTGGGATGTGCTGGAGTGTCCCCAGTTTCTTGTAGGATCCCCATAAAAGCCTCAGAATGAATCAGGCGTTTGCTTTCATTTCAAATATTGGAGTACATCTCTAGGTGCTTTGAGGAATTGGGACTGGGCACTAGAAAATCAAATGAAGAGTGCTGGGGCATTGAGACTTAACCGGAAAATTGTAAGGTGGAGTCCTCAGTAAGGCATTCGGTCTGTTGAAGAGACTTGTTGAATAAGCTGCTGAAATAGGTTCAGTATTCAGTCAACAGGTAACTGGTTTATTATCTGTTGAACTTCATTTGCGTTCTGAGCACATGTCTGGGGAGTAGGCAGCCGTGTCATTCCAGCCAGGTGTGTACTTCGTGAAAATAGGAGAAGTTCATGAATGCCAAGCAAGGCACTCTAGTGGTGGTATCCCAAGGTCCCTGAGATATATTTTTTTTGTACCTTCAAGAACTGTAGTAGATTAAACATGGAGGAACTTTCTTGGTGAAAGCAATGTCATGTTGTTGGCAGAATTCCTGTGAGGGAGCTGGGGAGTCTTATGTTACTCCTGCAAAGATACTAACACCGGCCAACATTTTTCACACATTTTCTGAGAACCAGGTACTATGTTAAGCGCTGGGGTCTCATAAGCACAGATTTTCCAAATATGATGTTTATTCCACCAGTCGTGCCCATTTTGATTGAGATAAAATTTACATAACATGAACTTCATCATTTTAAAATATACAGTTAGTAGCACTTAGTACATTCACAATATTTTACAATCATCACCACTGTCTAGTTCCAAAACATTTCATCATCCCAGTAGGAAACCCCATACCCTTGGGTTATGAATACAAGTGTTCAAACAGAAGGTTGAACACAAATGTTCAAAGCAGCATTGTTCCCAGCAGTCAAAAGGTGGAAACTACCCACATGTCCATCAATGGATGAATGGATAAGCAAAATGTGGTCTATGCATTCAGTGGAATTCAACTGTAAGAGATGGAGTGAAGTACTAATACCTGCTACAGCGTGCATGGACCTTGAAAACATCATGGGAAGTAAAAGAAGCCAGCCACAAAAGGCCACCATTTGTAGGATTCCATTTATAAGAAATGCCTGGAACAGGCAAATCCGTAGAGACAAAAAGCAAACTAGTGTTTGCCAGGCACTACAGGGAGAGGACGAAAGACAGAGACCGATTCAACTGGTCCCCACGTTTTCAAACTTTTTATTATGAAGTAATTTTAGGCTTACAGAAAAGTTGTGAAATAGTAGAATGATTTTCTTTATTATCCCTTATCCAGCATCCCCTAATGTTATCATCATTCACAGCCACAATACAATTATCAAAAGCAGGAAACTGACAATGAAGCAAGATTATTAACTAAACAACAGAGCTTCTCTAAATTTCACCACTTTTCCCACTGATAACCTTTTCCTGTTCCAGGGCCCAGGATCCCACAGTGCTTTTAATGCATGATCTCTCTTTTCTCTGATCTGTGAGTTTGTGAATCTCTCCTTGCCTCTCATGCATTTGAGACTTCTAAAGATGAATGGTCAGTTACTTTCTGTGTTGTTATGTTAGTCACTCTGTCCTGTCTGACTCTTTGTAAGTCATGAACTATATACCCATCAGGCTCCTCTGTCCATGGAATTCTCCAGGTAGGAATACTGGAGTGGGTTGCCAGTCCCTTCTCCAAGGGAATCTTCCTCATCCAGGGATTGAACCGTGGTCTCCTGCATTGCAGACAGATTCTTTACCACCTGAGCCATGAGGGAAACCCCAGTTACTTTCTAGAACTCCCTAAATTGGGTTTTGTTCAATGTTTTCTCATGATTGGAGCAAAGCGGTATCCATTTTTCAAATTCACTCATTCAATATTTGTTTTGTTAATAGAAAAATGTAGCTGGCACCTCCGTACCATAATTTCATGAATGTTCTTCCTTTGGATGAGGCCATGGTATGTTTTTAAGGGAAAAAATGAGTCGACATTAAGGGAAACTAATAAATAATTGCATAGTACACAGGACAGGTATGGCACAAAGCTATGAAGGTGGCAAGACCAGTCAGGGAAACATGATATGATTTCACAGAATCGTCACAAGAGCCCTGCAAAGTAGATACTGTCAATATATGCTATTTTCCAGATGAAGAAATAGAGGCACAGAGATGCTAAATGTCATGCCCAAAACCACATTCAGTCATTAGCAGGGTCAGGATTTGAAAGCAGAATCTAAAATCTTAACCATGATCTTCTCCCATAAGCCTTCCTTCCCACCTCTGTGATAAATGTGTAGATACTGATCCCAGTGACATCAATCTCTCTCTCTTTTTTTTTTTCCTGTGATTTTATTTCAGGGGTAAATTTGCAGAACTCTGTCCAGTAAGGCTGAATCAGGTGGGAATGTGTCCCTCAGTGCCAAGGAAGGGATGTCTTTGAGGGGCACTGGCATAACAGGAGATAAACTCCCAGCCAGCTCAGGGAACCCAGCTGGAGTCACCAAGGAAAACATATAGAATCTGGGACTGTGTGTTCCCTCCCAATAGAGGAAGGAGACTGGTTTCCCTTCAGCTCTCATTGGAATGAGTAGGCACAGACCAGCTTGACATCAAAAGAGAAAGCTTCCATTTAAAGAGAGAGGTGTCACTCCAGGAAAGGTTTTTGTAAACAACCCCGAGGTATGAGAAGAAGCAGATAGGGAGTTGAGGATGACTGTCATGTGGAGTGGGCTTCCCTGATGGCTCAGACGGTAAAGAAACCACCTGCAATACAGAAGACTCAGGTTCGATCCCTGGGTCAGGAAGATCCTCTGGATAAGGGATTGGCGATCCACTCCAGTATTCTTGCCTGGAGAACTCTATGGACAGAGAAGAGTGGTGGACTACAGTCCACGGGGTCACAAAACTGGGTGATTCACACACACATACACACACACATTATGCGAAATGCTGTCCTGTTCTCAGTAGCTTTAACCCAGGGAGACAAGGGCAGGGTGAGCATCAACCAGAGTGCACAGACTGGGACAGCAGCAGAGAGTTCTCAGGAAGGTGAGCTTCTCAACACCTGTGATGAGACCCAATCGGGACCGACTGAGCGCACCTGTGATGGGACCCAACTCACTGAGCACCTCCCTTCACTGAGCAGCTTCTAAAGGTGACCTTCCTTGTTCCCCTCTAAAACACACTATCTCTCCGGGGTCCCACGGAAGAACTGAGTGAGGGGGCTTCACAGGGGCCGGGGACTGAGGAGCTCATGCCCCGCATAAAAGGGGCATCACCTCTCACTCAAGCTGTTAGCCAGCATTGAGGAATGCAGACCCAGTGTGAATGCACCTTCCAGGAACCCAAGAAAGCCAAAAATTTGGCTTTCATGTGAAACTTACAGTTTTTTAATGGTGGTAACCAATTTGGAAAAAAAAAAATTTTTTTTTTAAGTCTGTTAACTAAACGGAAGTCATCTGTATGCCTGTGGGCTGTTGTTTGTAAAATCTGACCAGAGCCTTTTTGAAGCAAGCAATATCCTGCCTCTCTGAAGCAGACAGTTTTGTGCAGAACAGTTTATAGTTGGAAGGAAATTGAAATTTCATTGGAAATTGCCATTTTTGTAGGTCACGAAATGGTTGAGTATCTGCAGTTGTACGTGGTTCAGCGTAATATTACCACACACCCTAGACTGAAATGTTCTGGTTGAAGCTTCATTCGGCTGTGAAAATGTAACACAGGCATTTGGAGCCAAACCGTACAGTGTTTCTTAAATTATAATGTACACACCAATCACCCAGAGGTCTTAAAAATGTGGATTCTGATTCATAGGTCTGGGGTGGAGACTGAGATTCTGCATTTCTAACCAGCTTTCAGATGATGTCTGTAGTCCATGGACCATACCTTACATTGCAAGTCATAGACATGGGGATTGAGACTCTGGTATATTGAGCACCTACTATGTGCCCAGCACTTTGCTGTGCTCCAGTGGTCCAAGTAAACCAGGGAACCGTGATCTCTAGAGTGATCACCATGGAGAGATTGTCTCCACAGTGCATACAATCTCACAGTTCACTAGAGTCATCCTTTTTGAGAACAAAGTTTAGTTCAGTTCATTCACTCAGTCATGTCTGACTCTTTGCAACCCCATGAACCGCAGCACGCCAGGCCCCTCTATCACCAACTCCCAGAGTTCACCCAAACCCATGTTCATCAAATCTGTGATGCCATCCAACCATCTCATCCCCTTCTCCTCTTTCCCAGCATCAGGGTCTTTTCAAATGAGTCAGCTCTTCGCATCAGGTGGCCAAAGTATTGGAGTTTCAGCTTCAGCATCAGTCCTTCCAATGAACACCCAGGACTGATCTCCTTTAGGATGGACTGGTTGGATCTCCTTGCAGTCCAAGGGACTCTCAAGAGTCTTCTCCAACACCACAGTTCAAAAGCATCAATTCTTCAGCACTCAGCTTTCTTCATAGTCCAACTCTCACATTCATACATGACCACTGGAAAAACCATAGCCTTGACTAAATGGACCTTTGTTGACAAAGTAATGTCTCTGCTTTTTAATATGCTGTCTAGGTTGGTCATAACTTTCCTTCCAAGGAGTAAGCGTCTTTTAATTTCATGGCTGCAGTCACTGTCTGCAGTGATTTTGGAGCCCAGAAAAATAAAGTCAGCCACTGTTTCCCCATCTATTTGCCATGAAGTGATGAGACCGGATGCCATGATCTTAGTTTTCTGAATGTCAAAGCCAACTTTTTCATTCTCCTCTTTCACTTTCATCAAGAGGCTGTTTAGTTCTTCTTCACTTTCTGCCATAAGGATGGTGTCATCTGCATATCTGAGGTTATTGATATTTCTCCCAGCAATCTTGATTCCAGCTTGTGCTTCTTCCAGCCCAGCGTTTCTCATGATGTGCTCTGCATATAAGTTAAATAAGCAGGGTGACAATATACAGCCTTGACGTACTCCTTTTCCCATTTGGAACCAGTCTGTTCCATGTCCTGTTCTAACTGTTGCTTCCTGACCTGCATACAGGTTTCTCAAGAGGCAGGTCAGGTGGTCTGGTATTCCCATCTCTTTCAGAATTTTCCACAGTTTATTGTGATCCACACAGTCACAGGCTTTGGCATAGTCAATAAAGCAGAAATAGATGTTTTTCTGGAACTCTCATGCTTTTTCGATGATCCAACAGATGTTGGCAATTTGATCTCTGATTCCTCTGCCTTTTCTAAAACCAGCTTGTACATCTGGAAGTTCATGGTTCATGTATTGCTGAAGCCTGGCTTGGAGAATTTTGAGCATTACTTTACTAGCATGTGAGATGAGTGCAATTATGCAGCAGTTTGAGCATTCTTTGGCATTGCCTTTCTTTGGGATTGGAATGAAAACACATTTTCCAGTCCTGTGGCCACTGCTGAGTTTTCCAGATTTGCTGGCATATTGAGTGTAGCACTTTCACAGCATCATCTTCCAGGATTTGAAATATCTCAACTGGAATTCCATCACCTCCACTAGCTTTGTTAGTAGTGATGCTTCCTAAGGCCTGCTTGACTTCACATTCCAGGATGTCTGGCTCTAGGTGAGTGATCACATCATCATGATTATCTGGGTAGTGAAGATCTTTTTTGTACAGTTTTCTGTGTATTCTTGCCACCTCTTCTTAGCATCTTCTGCTTCTGTTAGGTCCACACCATTTCTGTCCTTTATTGAGCCCATCTTTGCATGAAATGTTCCCTTGGTATATCTAATAATCTTGAAGAAATCTCTAGTCTTTGCCATTCTATTGTTTTCCTCTATTTCTTTGCATTGATCACTGAGGAAGGCTTTCTTATCTCTCCTTGCTATTCCTTGGAACTCTCATTCAAATGGGTATATCTTTCCTTTTCTTCTTAGTTACTTGCTAAAAGGTGAGTAAATGGAACTTATTAGTCTACAAATGTTTACCTTGGTAAGCAATCTGTAAGGGATCTGTGGATCCCTGCAGGGTTCTGGATTATCTGGAAATCCTGGAATTGTATGCACATCTTTTATGGCAATTTGCCCCTAACTCTCACCTGTCAGAGTGCCCTCAGATGCCAGTCCTAGAGAAGTATAAAGGAATTGGAGAAGGTTCACCAGGAGGGGAGGGATGAAGAGATTGTTGATGCCTTGGGCTTATTTTGAATAATCAAGAAATAGTATAGCTAGATAGAAGGGGCAGGTACCAAAAAGGCTTCAGCTGACATCCTGAGATTAACATTGCTGTTGAATAGAGGACCTTGAGAGGATTTCCTAATTTCACAAGAGAGGTGAGGAAAATGAGCATGTAACCTTCATTTGAGAAAAAATCATGCAAGAGGTTCGAATCAGATCTGACTCTGTCTCTCAGAACATGTGGCAAGTTCTTCCCCATCTAGAGCCTTAGTCTCCTCATCTGTAAAATGTAAGGTTAATCCAAAAACTTCCACTCTTACTGCTTATTGGGTCAAGGAGTGCTTAGTAAATCACATTAATGCTATGCTCCCCTCCTCGTGTAAATGCACATATGCATGTACTCACAAAATTTTTGGCACACAATTCCAGGATTTTCAGGGATTCCTGACCCCTGTAGGGAAGCCATAGACTCCATATTATGATGCAATAGAAAATGCCTGGAGTCCCTTTCAATTTCCAGTTACTAAAATTATAGCTGGTGATCAGGCCAGCTGAAACAAAAATACACTGTAGTATCTGGAAAGTGATAAAAGCAAAGACTTTGAGCTGTCATTATTGGTAGGTGATATGATTGCTTAAAAAAATCTGAGACAAATTCTTGTGGCTATTAAGAGTTTAGTAAGTATTTAAAATTTAAAAAGCAAAGATTTTGAGTTCCAACAAACTCATTTGGAATCCCCACCATTGACACTAGCTGGATAAACGTCTATGACTTAATGAATATCTTTGAGCCTCAGTTTCAGCATCTGTAAAATGGGAATAATAATATCATGTCCTTCATATTTGTTGCAAGAACAAAACTAGAGTTCAGTAAAGTTCTTACGTATAAAAATGTTTGAAATATTAGATTGAACTATAGGAAGTTATTGAATTTGATATTTTCAAAAAAAACCCTGCTAATTCCATATATTTCAGCCTATTTAATACAAATTTACTAAAAGGTATTGCTTGGCTAGCTGATCATATATTCAGTAAATATTTACTCTGTGTTTACTAGGTGCTAATCTAAGAAGAGAGCCAACTGCATCTTTCAAATCAAATCAGACTTTTGCTGCCTTAGAGTTAAGTGACCAACAGATGCACACCAAGCTCATACTTCCCTTAGTAAACTGTTTTTCCTTCTGTCCTTGGCTCTTGTCCCTACATCCATGCTAATACAAGATAATTGCAATTCCACTTAGCTGATCTGACTCTTGATCTTTTACTTAAGTTTAATCCACTTACATTTATTATTATTACTGATATATCTGACATATGTGAGTTATCCCTGCCATTGCAAGTTTGTGTTTTCTACTTAATGTGTTCTCCCTTTGCTGAAATTCATTTGTAGTTGATTCAAGCCTCTCTGGATGCTGTTATCTATTTGCAGGGAACTTTTGAGTTAAGGAGGGTTTCCCTGGTGGCTCGGACAGTAAAGAATCTGCCCGCAGTGTGGGAGGCCCGGGTTTGATCCGTGGGTCAGGAATATCCCTGGAAGAAGAGATGGCTACCCACTCCAGTATTCGTGCCTGGAGAATTCCGTGAACAGAGGAGCCTGGTGGGCTACTGTCCATGACTTCGCAAAGAGTTGTACATAACTGAGCGATTAACACTTTGAGTTAAGGGAACAGATATAATCATTCTTTCTTCTTTTTCCTTCCATGAGCGCCTTTTGCCATCCTCTTGACCCAGCTTCCCTGCACCAGAGGCACCCAAGGATGCCAGGCATGAGGAGAAACTAAATTAAATCTCCATTACCAGTGAGCTGCTATCTGGATGATACTGTTCTTGATGCCCTCCTGAAAATAAAAGACTCAACATTACCACTGCAGTTGACATTTACAGTTCACAAAGTGCTCTTTCCAGCATCCGTCTTATTTAATCTTCACAAAAACCTTCCAAGTAGTTGTTATTACCTTTTCAATTTCACAAAAGGAAATTGAGATTCAAAATGTGAAAGATGACTTGCCCAAGATCAAATGCCTGGTAAATAGCACAGCTGGGGAAATGAGCCAGATCAATTCTATTTGCTGTAATCCCCTTTAATTCTCAGAATTAAGAAAGTAATGGCATCAGGAAATGTTGACTCTTGAAATATACTAAAATGCAGTTAAATTATTTATTACTGCCCAAGAAGGACAATTCTGTCAAATGAGTTTCATTCACTATTTTCCTTTCCTTCACCCCATCATGTTCTATCCGCTTGTAGAAGCCAGAGCTAAAAAGTTATTCTGGATACCTCCCTCTTTCAAACCCCAGGTTTCAGTCACCAGATCTTATTGACTCAACCTCCCAAATATCTCTTAAATCTACCCACTTTCCTCCTTTCTCCCTAATCCTGACCACCATCATCTCTCATCTCTGGCCTGCAGCAGCCTCCTAACTGAGCTCCCCATAGCCAGCCTTGCTTTTCCACCCATCTTCTGTCCAGCATCTTAATAAAATCTAAATCTAACAACAGAACTTCTCTTCTCAAATACCTGCAGTGTTTGCCATTGCCGTGAGAATAAGATCCAAAATGTTTCTCTTGGCCTTCAAGATACCTGCATGATCTAGCTCCTGGAGATCCCTCCAGCTTTGTAAGACCTTGGCTTTCTTCTCCTATCCCAGTGGACTTTGTCCAGGGCCTCCAGCCTGCTCCTTCCCACACCTCAGTGCTTTGTCTCTTCTACTCTTTGCTCCCACCACCCACCCTTTCATCTGGCCCATTCTGTATTCCTGACTCTTCCTCCAGGAAGCCTTCCCTAACCACCACCACTCTGACTGTTAAGTGTCCTCCCATGGTCCCATCAGCACCCTGTTTTTCCACTTTGTTCTACTCACTACACTTGTCATTAATCTCACTCTCCATTCCCTGCTTCACTCCTGGCTTGGGAGATCCGAGGATAGGAATGCTATCTGTCTTGTCTACCTTACATTTTCAGTGCCAAGCTTCTTGCTGGCCCAGTTGAGACCTTGGTAAGGGTTAGTGAATGAATAGATGATGTGAATGACAAAGGAAAGAAGACAGGAAGGGAAGGAGCAAAAAGAAGTGGAAGAAGAAAAGAAAGTAAAAGGGGGTAAGGTTTATTGAGGATAGGAAATATGTGCCATTTCCTTGTAATGATTCTTAAGAAATGTTTCAGAGACCACTGGTAATATATGTTTCCTTTAAAAAAAAAATTTATACCAGATCTTGGTTATGGCACTGGGGATCTTTAGTTGTGGCATTTGAACCTTTAGTTGTGGAATTTGTTAGTAGTTCCCTGACAAGGGATCGAACTGAGGCCCCCTGCATTGAAAGCATAGTCTTAGCCACTGGACCACCAGGGAAGTCCCAGTTTGTTTCTTTTTTATAGTAAGGAGGCTGTCCTCTTGGCCATGATTCTGTTCACCTATCTGGGCTGAACTACTTCATTTTCCTTGAGGTGTCATCTAAAGTGACTCTTAAAATAATAGAAGCACCATGCACTTTGCGTGGACTGTCCCATCAAATGTTTTCCATCCACTTATTCCATGTAACTTCTTTCTCCTGCTTGACGGATGAGGAATCTGAGGCTAGTATGTGGCAGAGGAGGGTCACAAACCCTTGTCTTTCAAACCCCAGTGCAAATGCCTTCAACCCCCACCTGACAATGTCGGTGATGGGGTGTGTCTAGCAAGAACAGGGGCAGAGGTACATCCTTCAGGACTTTGCGCCACTGGGCGGGGGGGGGGGGGGTCCACAGATGGAAGAATTTAAGACCCTAGCCCCGAACCCTTAAATTTTCAGTCTGTGTGATGGATATAGTGCTCTACAGCTGGCTGAACTTGTTCATAAAAACAAGCTTTGCAAAATGAAGATGGAATGAAGGTTTCATAATTCCCCAGATCTATTCCAACATGGGGATGATAGCCGTGAAACTCCCTCCTGATGATGGACCAGACCAGTGATACCCCAGCCCCCTCCCACTGGTGATGACTCATCACGAAATCCCAGGGCCCAAGTTTCTGGCTGTCTCTCGAGTGCCACATTCCGACACAACGAATCCTGTTCTCTTGGTATTCCTAGAAAGGAGCCCGTGACAGGCTCCCATTCCATTGGAAAGCAGGACCAACCTGTGTGTCCACAGCACTGACCTGATCCTCCTGCACAAAGTACTTTAGGGAACATATGTCCCTGGGATACTCCAGACAGCCAGTAGAATAAAATCTGCTTGCATTTTAATAATTAGTAAAAGAAGTGAGGCAGGAGAAGCTCCATTAACTGAGCACTTACCATTCTGTATGGCGCATTGTAAGAACTCGGAAAATACTCATTATTATCTCATTCCGTCCTCACACACACACGCCCTGAGGAGGTGCCATTATCACTCCCATTTTATAGATGCAAAACCGTGACTCAGAGAGGTTAAGTAACTTGCTGACCATCACAAAGCTACATGGGGAAACTAGGGTTCAAATACAAAATAATCTGATTTCAAAGACCTTGTCTTTTTTTTTAAGTTTTTTTAAAAAATTTATTTTTAAAATATTGCTGACTTTTTAAATGTTTTGTTTTTCCAGATTTAAGGAAAGCTTTTTCTTTTTTCTCTTAAGCTAACTCTGATTTACAGCAATTCGATAAAATGTATCTTTGTGAAAACGATTAAACATTTTGATTTTTCTCCCTACCTGATCCCCCCACCCCAGAATTCAGAGACTGAGTATTCTTATTTTCATGGAAATATAGTTATTTGTCTAAGTTCACTAACAATCTTTTTGTTCATTGGAGTTTAGACTTGTCGTCTTATTAAAGCTGGTACAAAAGCACAGTAAAAAAATAAACAATATGAAAGAATATATAATAAAAGGGAACTTCCTCCTCCCACCCAACCTTTTGCCTCCCTGTCCCCTTTCCCAGCAGCCACCTGTGACCAACATCTTGAGTATTTTTCCAAAGATATTGAGTACATCTCCAAGCTTACACGGAAGTATAGATGAATACATGCAATGGGTCCGCAAATATATTTATGTATTGGTGTTCTCTACCTTGTTTTTTAATTTAACTATGTCTTAAGGATCATTCCCCATTGGTCCTTTATTATTTGTTATTATTATTGTCTGTGCCACACAACATATGGGATCCTAGTTCCCCAACCAGGGATCGAACCAACGCCCCCTGAATTGGAAGCTGGGAGGCTTAACCACTAGACGGCCAGGGAAGTGCCCCCTTATTGGTCCTTATAGATCTAATCTCCCCTTATTTAATGCCTGCACTGTATTCCATTGCATGGATGTGCCATAGTTTATGTAGAAGTTCTCTATTAATGGATACTCAGATTTTCCAGTCTCTTGATATTCTGAACAACCCTGTGTGTGTGTGTGTGTGTGTGGTGTGTGTGTGTGTAAGGATGTTCCTTTCAGTTTATCTGCAGGGGAAAGTCCTAAGAATTGAATTGCCAGGCCAAAAATCCATGTATTTTCAATTTTTGTGTAGATACTGTCAATCTGCTGTACAAAGAGGCTATACAAAGCATGATAGATGGGAGTGTAAATTTCTCAAAGCCTCACATCAGAGTGTACTGTCAAACTCTATAAACAGTCCTTCATCCTCACGCTCCTGACTCTAAACGATGCTCCTTCCTGCCCCGATGATCTGTGAACATTAGATCTGAGACGATCAGGAACAAACTGTAGCCATGAAATGGGGAATTACTACGTGACTGGGGAGACCCCCCTGGCACCAGGCTGTTTGTGTCTCTGGGATCCCCAAGACACAGAACGCCAACCTACCCCTACCCCCCACCAGCAGCTTACAGAGGTTGGAGGATTTGTAGCTATGACTTGCCAGCGTGGGAGAAAGCACGTCATTTTGATTCCCAGGGGGTGTTCTCTCTGGGGAAAGACTGCAAATTAGCAGTTCAGGAGATGTAAGGAAGTTGGTTGGTTGCTGTGTTTTGTGGTTTGGTGGTTTTTTTGTTTTTTTTTTAAAGAGCACAGTTGGGTTACAGTTTTGGTCTTTTGTTTGTGTTGGGGGTGGCAGTATCCTGTCTTGCTTTTTAAGACATGGAGGGCTTGGGATTTGTTTTTAAATGAGATTGGAGGGACATGGGAACCAGGGTTGTGACTCCTTTAGAGATTTTGTGGGTGCTTAAAGTGAAAACAGCCAGTTCACAGGCTGTGTCGTTTTCTTTAATATTTAATGGTATACACATTTAGATGACTTTAATAATTTGTTGTTGTTGTTCAGTTGCTAAGTTGTCTTTGTGACCCCATGGACTGTAGCACACCAGGCTTCCCTGTCTTTCACTATCTCCCAGAGCTTGCTCAACCTCATGTCCATTGAGTTGGTGATGCTCTCTAACCGTCTCATCCTCTGTCGTCCCTTTCTCCTCCTGCCCTCAATCTTTCCCAGCATCAGGGTCTTTTCCAGTGAGTCAGCTGTTTGCATCAGGTGGCCAAAGTATTGGAGCTTCAGCTTCAGCATCAGTCCTTCCAATGAATATTCAGAGTTGATTTTCTTTAGGATGGACTGGTTTGATCTCCTTGCCATCCAAGGGACTCTCAAGAGTCTCCTCCAGCACCACAATTCAAAAGCATCAATTCTTTGGCCCTCACTCTTCTTTATGGTCCACCTCTCACATCTGTACATGACTGCTAGAAAAACCATAGCTTTGACTATATGGACCTTTGTCAGCAAAGTGTCTGGTTTTTAATATACTGTCTAGGTTTGTCATAGCATTTCTTCCAAGGAACAAGCATCATTTCATGGCTGCGTGACCATCAGCAGTGATTTTGGAGCCCAAGAAAATAAAATCTGTCAAGGTAGTCAGTGCAAAGTCTGTCTCCCTCCTACTAGTGATGTCCAGAATTCCATCTAAGATGTAGCCAGTGACACCCATTCCTTCCAGAACATTCTCTCCACTTACCATGTACAGAATGTATGCTTTTGCACCATTCTTTTTTCACCTAGTGGTATATCTTGGAGCTCATATCCCACCTGTAAAAAGAGATCTGTGTCACTTTTTAAATGAAACGTGTTGCACAGGTGGGTTAGATTTCAAATGACATTCAGACAGCAAGCTGTTGGGTTCTGGACAACCAGCCTAGGTGACACCCTACTCTCTCTCTTCACATGGTTTGAGGTGGGTTTTCTCCCCGCCCCCCACCCCACTCCTGCTATCCAGTGGTCAACCTTAATAAATGGCAAGATGTTTGCTTTTACCCTCTGTGTCATTTTCTGACTTCTTTAGAAAGCAGAATTATCTTCTTTCTGCCTAGATTATCAGTAGATGCTTGAGGGGACCTAAGGGGCAGTGGGGGTGCAGGGAGGCCCTCTGGTCCAGGCACCACGAGGGTCAGACTCTAGACCTCCACTACCCAATGGCAATACAATGTGAGCACATATCTGATTTTTTTAACTGTACAGTAGTTGCATATAAAAGCACTGAAAGCAACAGTTGAAGTTATTTTTTCATAATAACTGTGCTTAATCCAGTATACCCAAAGCATTATCCTTTCAACATATAGTCAATATTGGGAAATTATTGAGCTATTTGACATTCTTTTTTTTCCTCCTAGTCTTCAAGACCCCATGTAGATTTCACCCTTAGGTCACATCTCCAGGAATCAGTCACAATTTAGGGGTTCAATGGCCACATGTTGCTGGTGGCTGCTCTATTGGACAGACAGCTCTTGACACCCCAACTGTGGCTGATCCATGATGAATGAGTACCCTCCTCCCTTCTCCGGGCCTCTGTGTCCTTATTTTTGAGTGTGGGAGTTGGACAATCTTTTGGATTTTAGTGGCTATTCATCATCCTCATGTCCATGGACTTCCAGTGCTAATAATGAAATGAATGGGTAGCTTAATCTCAACCTCTGTAAAATGGAGACCATTGAATGTGATGAGGCAGGGTGAGAATGGAAAGTATGGCAGCCAATGAGGTGTGTTTGGGGGGAGGCATCGTCTTAGGGGATCGTCTTTAGGGTTAAGTGTGTGCCCAGCACCCGCTCGCTTAGAGCCAGGGCAGTCTTCCAGTTTGCTTCTCTGAACCCCAGTCCCCTTGTCTTTCTGTAATTGTTATTGTTTAGTCGCTCAGTCATGTCTGACTCTTGTGACCCCAAAGACTGTAGCCTACAAGACTCCTCTATCTATGGGATATCCAAGGCAAGAATACTGGGGTGGGTTGCCATTTCCTTCTCCAGGGGAATCTTCCCAACCCAGGGATTGAACCTGCATCTCTTGCTTCATAGGCAGATTTTTTTTTTCCTGCTGAGCCAGCTGGGAAGCCTGTCTTTCTGTAAAATGGGGATAAAACTGACATGTGCTTTACATGGTCACTGTCAGGATGAAATAAGACACCCGTGTGGAGGGCTCGCGCTGTGCTTGTGTGAGTGCTCAGTCACTTCAGTCATGTCCGACTCTGCGTCCCAATGGAACTGTAGCCCACCAGGCTCCTCTGTCCATGGGATTCTTCAGGCAAGAATACTGGAGTGGGTTGCCATGCCCTCCTCCAGGAGATCTTCCTGACCCAGGAATTGAACCCATGTCTCTTACGTCTCCTGCACTGGCAGGCTAAACTCTCCATCACTGGGAACTGCTACCATCACCGTCCTGCATGCAGACATGGGCCCAGGATGGGGCGGGGGTGGCGTGCCCAAGGTCACACAGTGAGATGGTAGTAGCAGACGCTGGCCTATTTTGGCTCCCTCCTTCTTCCTGGCAGTCGTCCTCGAAAGTCAGCCGTGAATTTCCTCCACAGCAAGGTACTCCCGAAACCACTGAACTACTCCAGTGAGGCCTGGGTCCAAGTATTGTTTCCATGGCATGTGCCGTGGTGTGCGCGCGCATGTGCCGTGTTTAAAATCACAGCTCCAAGAGTCGGAGGCTGGGTTGGCAGGATACCCAGCACCCACCCGTCTCCCTGTATTCTGCGCCATGTATCATGAGCGGCGTGAGATTTCTCTGTGCTTTCAAGCCTCAGCCCCCTCCTGGCACATGACGTGCCTTTGGAGAGGCTGCGACAGAGTAGCAAGCACACGGAGTCAAGGGCAGGGAGCCGGAACCATTACATATTACACGACAGTGGTAAGAAGCCATTTCTTCTGAGCACTCGCTTTGTGACATTACTGAAACCCATGCACTTACTATTTTATTCAATCCTCCCAGTTACCCAGGGAGTGAAGAATTACTTAAGGAGCCCATTTTACACATACAGAAACTGAGGTTCAGAGAAAATAAAGAACTCACCCAGAAACACACAGATAGAGCCAGAAAGGGCCTTAAAGATCTTCCCTGTGGCAGAAGGGTGGCCAGCCGTCCCGGAGGCCCAGGTTTGAGGAGACACTGTGGATACTGGGCATTCACAAAGCAGGACAGACGCGTCTCCATCTAGCACCTTAGTATATTCTTTGCGGATGTCAAACCTGATCCTGGACAGGACGGGGGTGAAGGTGTGTTTGGGGGGAGGGAAAAGAGGGATATTATTAAGGGGGGTTGTCCTTAAGATTAGGATTGTCCCTGATGAAGGTTCAGAATCCACTTGCTTAGACCTAGAGCTTGTTTACCCCCCACCCTGACTCTCAGTAGATGCTGAATATCACTGCCTCACTGAAGCCCTGCCTCTTTCCATTCCTTCTAAAGATCAAGTTGTCTTTCTTGGGACAAGGTCTAAAAAACAGCACTTCAATTTCCCAATTCCCATCCAGCCAGCAGCCCCCTCTGCCAATTTAGAAAGCAGCTGAGGAAGAGAGAGGAGAAGCTAGGAGTGACCAGGGAGATCTGCGGGCTTGCCTTATTTCTTTTTTCTTAAGCCAAGTCCCAGCTCTGTCCTTTAGTAAGTTGTGTTTTTCTTATTTATTTTTTATTGAAGGATCATGGCTCTACAGAATTTTGTTGTTTTCTGTCAAACCTCAACATGAATCAGCCATAGGTGTACATATATCCCCTCCCTTTTGAACCTCCCTCTCATCTTCCTCCCCACCCCAACGCTCTAGGTTGATACAGACCCCCTGTTTGAGTTTGCTGAGCCATGCAGCAAATTCCCATTGGCTATCCATTTTACATAGAGTGATGTAAGTTTCCATGTTACTCTCCATACATCTCACCCTCTCCTCCCCTCTCCTCATGTCCATAAGTCTGTTCTCTATGTCTGTTTCTCCATTGTTGCCCTGTAAATAAATTCTTCAGTACCATTTTTCTAGATTCCATACATATGCGTTAGAATATGCTATTTATCTTTCTCTTTCTGACTCACGTCACTCTGTATAATAGGTTCTAGGTTCATCCACCTCATTAGAACTCACTCACATGAGTTCCTTTTTATGGCTGAGTGATATTCCATGTCGCTCAGTCATGTCCAACTTGTTTGCGACCCCATGGATATAGCTCGCCAGGCTCCTCTGCTCACGGAATTTCCCAGGCAAGAATACTGGAGTGGGTTGCCGTTTCCTCCTCCAGGGGATCTTCCTGACCCAGGGATCGAACCCATGTCTTCTCCATCTCCTGCACTGGTGGGCGGATTCTTTACCACTGAGCCACCTGGGAAGCCATTGTGTATATGCACCACATCTTCTTTATCCATTCATCTGTCAATGGACTTCTAGGTTGCTTCCATGTCCCAACTATTGTAAATAGTGCTGCAGTGAACAATGGAATGCATTTGTCTCTTTCAATTTTGGTTCCCTCAGGGTATGTGCCTAGGAGTGGGATTGCTGGGTCATGTGATGGTTTTATTCCTAGGTTTTTAAGAACTGTCCATACTGTCTTCCATAGTGGCTGTATCAATTTACATTCCCACCAACAGTGCAAGAGCATTCCCTTTTCTCCACACCCTCTCCAGCTTTTTTTTTTTTTTCAGCATTTATTTTTTAATGCAGTGTTTTTTTTTTTAATGCAATGTCTCAATTAGTTATTTTTCTTAATAATTTTATTTATTTTTGGTTGTGTTGGGTCTTTGTTGCTGTGCGGGCTTTTCTCTAGTTGTGAGGAGTGGGGGCTACTCTCTAGTTGCGATGCAGGCTTCTCATTGTGGCGGCTCTCTTGCTGCAGAGCACCGGGGCTCCAGGGCAAGCAGGCTTCGGTAATTGTGGCCTATGGGCTCAGTAGTTGTGGTTCCCAGGCTCTAGAGCACAGACTCAGTAGTGGTGGTGTACGGGCTTAGTTGTTCTACGGCCCACGGGATCTCCCCAGATCAGGGATTAACCCATGTCATCTGCATTGGCAGGTGGATTCTTTACCACTGAGCCACCAGGAAGGTCCCTTTGGTAAGTTCTGGCTGAAGCCAGTATGGGGTAGAAGCAAGCTGGGGGCCCCTACCTCCCGAAGAGCTCACCGTCAAGTCCCTTCTTGAATTAAAAAATGGAGCCCAATGCCAAACTAGAACACCCAAGAGATTTGGAGGTCCCAGCTGTCTCTGCCTTCAACTCAACAATGAGCATCCTGGGTTTGGTACCCGGAAGAAATGGGTACCATGAGAGCTCCGGGAGAGTTAAGGAAACCAGAGCCCAGGGTGGGGGCGGGTAGGGAGGTGGACCAATCCTCCCCAGTGAGGAAGGACATAGCAGTTCGGGCCGGTTTTCTCTGCAGGCCAGAAGGCCAGCAGCAAGATGCCGAAAGACTCTCAGCCTGTCAACACACGGGCCACATGGGCCACACAGGCTCACACAGCAGAGAAATGACACAGCAGGAGGGCGATGCATGAATACACAGACACACACACACACACACACACACACAGCGACGCCAGATGGAGAGAGCAGCCCAGGCTGGGTCTGGGTATTCATGACTCCCTCACCCACACAGAGGGGCTGGCGGAGTTACATAATGCAAGCTGCAAAAGGGAGAGGCTGAACTTGCTAACCACCACCCTCCCTTGAGGGGGATCTGGGAGGTAGTGCCTCTTTCTCGGGGTGCAGGGGGAGTTATCCTCACCCACCCCCTGCTTTCAGAGGCAGCAGGAGTTTATCGGCTGCCTCAGCCCTGGGGTGACCCCGGAAAGTTGCTAAAAGGGAAACAAGGGAGTGTCGCTTTGTCAGTAGCAGCAGATAAGGGCTCCCTCCTTGGGCGAAGGAGTTTTGAGGATGCTGACGGCAAGGGGTGCCGGGGCAGAGAGGAAATGGAGGCTGGAGCTGGGGGGTAGGAAAAGAGATGAAGGGATTTCTGCTACCTCCCACCCTGCCCCACTCCACCCGTAACCCACAGGTCACCTGCCCCAATCCAGACACATAAGATGTGCTTCCATAGCTGCTCCCTGGGCCCATGCCATGGGTGCACACACCTCACCTGGGCTACAGCATCTTCAGTTGGCCTCCCTGTGGTCCTTCGGCACTCCAACCGCTTCTCTGAGTCTGGTGAAGCTGGTGGGAGTCGCAAAAGTCACTAGATTATAAATTGTTAAAAACTAGAGTGTTTAAAAGCTCAGACTCAAGAATGGAGCAGATCTGAGTTCAAGTCCTCCCACCACCATCCTTCTCCACCTGACCTTGGACAAGTCACTGAACCTTCCCAAGCTTCAGTCTTCTCGTCTGTTGAAGGGTGAACTGTGAAGATCAAAGGAGGAAAAAAATACACTGTACGAACATATGCACTCAATGAGTGTTCGCTGTCTTTTGGGATTTTTCTTGTTCCACAAATATTTGTTGCACACCAGCTCTGTGTTTATCTAACCCTAGGGGGACACAGTCCACACCTCCTAATGTTTCTCTGTTAGGATTTCAGATGTCTGTGATACACAAATGCCCTCCAGAGTTTGACGTGGGCCTGTGTCTTTGGTATTTATTATACCAATTTTGGCTTATCATGGGATGGAGTGTGGCCAAGTCTGTCCTTTTGAACCTGAAATAAGTGAATCATTACAAAAATGATGGTCCTAAAGTCCAGCTGACCTCCCTCATCCATGGTTCTGTAGAAGGTGACATCATTTCCTGTTGATGGGTTTGCATTGGGGGCTTTGGGAGTGGTGGGAATGGAGAGCCCCACACCCCACAGTCCTTGTCGGTCAAGCTCCTGACCTGAGGATGGAAAAATATTGCAAAAAGCAGAGAGGCAAAGGCTGCATGACAGGGTTGGAGCGCTGACCTCTTCCAGTGAAAAAAAGATGAGAGGTCTTAGGGTTCTTGCCATTTAATTTCTGGGGCTGACTCCTCAGTGGTTTCCCCAAGGAGCCCCCCGCTGTCACAGGGCTTTGATCATGGAAATGAAACCAAGCAATATGCAGCCACCTGCGAGTGTGCCTGCCCACCCCCCCCCCCGCCCCCCGCCCCAGAGGAAGAAGAATTTTGTGTCTAGGTTGTCTTCGGAGCTCCAGAGCATTTTATGGCTAGACTCTCAGTTGGCTGCGTTTCCCATGTTAGTTTTAAAGGTGGTCTTGGGCGTCCCACATCCATCTCTTTTTTTTTTTAATCCTTTTCCTCCCCTCCCTTGTTCCTTCTCTTGACCTCAGGAAGCCCTGGATCGGATCTGCCTCTAACAGGCTGGCGATGCCCAGTGGGTAGTCCGCGCTAGCATGCGTCACCCCTAGGCACAGCCACCAGACACATCTCCTCCCGGATCCGCCTGACCTGTGGCATAGGGACTCATCCCACCGCTTCCCCTGACGTCTGCCTGATCAACCAACGCTTCCTTAGAGACCAAGGAAGGAGGCAGACGCAGGAAATCATGCCACCAACGGCCCGACAGCAATGAGCGAGTGACGCCGAGTTGACGTCAGAGGCACAGAAGACCAGCCGGAGAGCAGCTCCCCGTCTGGGCTCCAGCCCTGCAGCGCCAGCCCCCCGGCTCCTCCCGGCGCAGCCTGAAGCCCGGCCGCTCCTGGGGACCTGGCCTTGGCCTGACCCGTTTTGAGGTCTGTGGACCCTTGGACACTAGACACCATGGAGAGCCACATGTTCAGCGTTCAGCAGATCCAACCCAACGTCATTTCTGTCCGCCTCTTCAAGCGCAAAGTGGGGGGCCTGGGGTTCCTGGTGAAGGAGAGGGTGAACAAGCCACCTGTGATTGTCTCTGACCTGATCCGAGGGGGCGCCGCGGAGCAGAGCGGCCTCATCCAGGCCGGGGACATCATTCTCGCCGTCAACGGCCAGCCCTTGGTGGACCTGAGCTACGACAGCGCCCTGGAGGTACTCAGGGGGATTGCCTCCGAGACCCACGTGGTTCTCATCCTCAGGGGCCCTGAGGGCTTCACCACGCACCTGGAAACCACCTTCACCGGGGATGGGACCCCCAAGACCATCCGGGTGACCCGGCCCCTGGGTCCCCCCACGGCAGCCGTTGACCTGTCCCACCAAGCATCAGCCGGCAGAGAGCAGACACTGGCGGTGGACGGGGCCACAGGTCCCGGCAATGGGCCCCAGCATGCGCCAGACCCAGGGCAGGAAGCCGGCTCACTCGCCCATGCCAATGGCCTGGCTGCCAAGCCCCCAGGCCAGGACCCTGCCAAGAAAAGTGCCAGGGTCACCCTCCAGGCCAGCGGGGAGAACAATAAACTGCTCAAAGAGATAGAGCCTGTCCTGAACCTTCTCACCAGTGGGGGCAGAGCGATCAACGGAGGGGGACCTGCCAAGACAGAGACCAAGGACGTGGAAATCCAGGTGGACAGGTAAGCTCCTGGGGTACGTGTGTTGTACGCAAGCATGTGTGGCAACTCAGTCTCACAGCCCGGGAGCCAAGCTGAGTGTCTCAGGCATCTGAGCACACATACACCCGCTTAACCCCCCTTGCCTCTTGCCCTGGAAATTGCCATTGCGAAATGCAATGGGCATGTCTAGTGCGTACCTCTTGCCATGAAACCCAGAGCTCATAACCATGGTAGCTGAGGCCCCATCTTCCAGCACCCCCACAAGGTGGGTATTTTTGCAATCCACATTTCAAAAGTGAGAAGACTGAGGCTCAGATGGTGCAGCCTTCCCTGAGGTCACTGCATAAGGAGAGGCGCCTGGGCATGGCCGACCTGGGTGTGGATGGATGCTGAGAATCTGGGGAGAGAGAGGAAGAGCTGGGTGCTGGGCGACCCTCAGCCCAAACTGGCTCTCTTCTGGGGGCAGCCCATCCAGGGCAAGAAAACGTCAAAAGAGAGAAACTGGAGACAAAGTAGAGAATTAGTGCCCACTCCCCAAAACACTGGCATTGCTCCGATTACATGGAAGCTAAGGCCAGCAGTTGAAGAACAGGGTACAGGGTATGAAAGACTTCCCTGGGGGTCCAGTGGTTAGGGCCCCATTCTTCCCCTGCAGGGGCCACAGGCTCAATGCCTGGTCAGGAAACTAAGATCCCACATGCTGAGTGGTATGGCCAAAAAATTAAAAAAAAAAAAAAACAGAACAGAACTGGGTACCAGCCCCGCTGTATTTGCCGGATTGGCATTTTCTGACCCTCTGGGGGAGGAGGGCGGCTGCACAGTCGGTGAGGAGCAGATGGGCCAGGTGGTGGGGAAATAGGAGACCCAGGAGACACGAGTTCGATCTTGGGTTGGGAAGATCCCCTGGAGTAGGAAAATGGCAACCCACTCCAGTATCCCTGCCTGAAAAATCCCATGAATAGAGGAGTCTGGCAGGCTGCAGTCCAAAAGATCGCAAAGAGTTGGTCACAACTGAGCAACTGAGCAAACACACGCATGGAGGGAGGCAGGTTTTCTCTCTGCCTTCTTCCACTCCCCTCTAAGGTCTAGCACTGACACTACAGCCCACAATGTTACTAGGCAGATCCTGTGAGCCACAGAGGGAGGCTCTGGCCTGAGGTCCCCAGAAATCCAGGCCAAGCTTTCCCAGTCCTCTTCTCAAGGACCCCTGAGAGTCCCAAGGGCATTCAGAGGTCACTGGGAAATCCTGTGGGGACCTGAATTGACTAGCTCCCAGGCCCCTGCCTGTATTCATATAGGAAGTGTTCACAGAGGATCTGCTCTGTGCAGGTACTCTTCTGGGCCCTGGACTAGACAAGGACAAGTCCTCTGGGGGGGTGACTGAAATAGACAAACTCCCTGACTTGGGGAGCTTGCAGTGCAGTGGGGAAGCCAAAGAAGAAGCGAGATGTTAGCGCTGTAAATCATTAGTCATATGTGCTGAGGAGATAAATAGATCGGGGAAGGGCTAGGAAGTGTTGGGGAGGGTAACATTGCAGGTGGGAAGCTGGCAGGTCACACTAGGAAGGCAACATGGGAGGACCCGGAGAAAGGGGCGGGGGAGGCTCACAGCTGCAGCGGGGGGGGCATCCAGGCAGAGGGAACGGCAGGTGCCAAGGTCCTGAGGTGCACTTGTGCCTTCAAGGGACCCAGTCCTGGCACGGCAGCCCCCAGACCGCCCACTGTGCACCCCCGTCTGTGGAAGCCCACCCTGGCCACCATTGCATCCTGGGGCTTTTCCAGCATCTCACGCCTGGCCAAAAACTGAGCCAATGCCAGCAAGACCCCCAAGGAGGAACATGGAGGCTCTGTCGGAAGGCCTGTGCAGAGGGCGACAGAGGGCACCCCCTGCCCGCCCAGCTCCCGCCTCCCACCCACTCCTCCTCTCTCCTGCGAGCTCCCCACAGACACCCTGGTGTCTCTGCCCTACCCTGGTCCCATCTCCACGAGAGACAGAGAGACTTAGGCCCCGTACACAGGGCGTGGTGTGACCCTCTTGGTGGGACAGATGATTTGGGGGTCCCCAGTGGCCTCATGTCCATTTCCAGAGCTGGAGGCCAGGATCACATCCTCAGGGTTCTCCCCGTGGCAGTGACCTGGCATCTCATCCTCCCACAACCAGCACAGGAGCCACCCCCCCGCTCCAGGCTAGAACCCACTTCCCAGGGGTCCCCATGTGACATGTCCCCTGTGACATACTCGGTGGAGATGGCGGGTGTAGCCGTGAGGTAGTTTCTGGGCAGCCAATGGGCACTCCCAAGTCTCACCCCGTGGGCTTGAGTTCTAAGGCAGCTAGAGACTCCAGAATCAATCACTGGCCTTCTTTTCTAGGCGGCATCAGAAGTGCCCGTCCTCAGAGGCTCCTGGGCATGGCCTCTCCCCGCCGAATCCTATACGTGCCCCGCCCATCCTCAGCACCGCCTCTTGCAGAAGCAGGAGTGAGACCATGAATAGGACCATCTCACCTTGCATGCCAGTGGAGCCCCTGGGTCTAATGTCCCGTATGCTTGGTTCTGATTCTCAACTAGGCGTGGGGTGTGAGCCTCAGAACCCCAAGGGCTCTGTTTCAGCCCCACCCCAGCCCCGGAGTCTGACTCTCCAGTTATGAAGTAGAGAAGTCCCTTCTATAGGTGGGAGCTGCATGCTCCATCCAAGGAGCAAATACTAGCAAATACCCTCTCCTAGCCTGCAGTCTAGGACATAAAGGCTGCGGACAGGGCCCCAGGCTGGGATGAGGTCCTTGAGTCCCATGAACTTTAATGGGAGCTCATTTGGTAGCCAGGCCCCAAGGGGCCTCTCCAAACACCACCTCGGGGAAGCAGCCTTTGTGTCCCCAAGAATGAGGGAGAGATAGACCCGTCTGCCCGGGGGTGCTGCTCCCACAGACCCATTTCCCACCTCAGGAGGTGACATCTGAGCTCTCAGCTGCCCTCATCCATCAGGGAACTCCTTCCAGGGACCCAGCATCACCTGCAGTGTGATTGACCACAAGTAGCCGAAAAAACTGCTTTGGTAGAGATACGTTTTGGGAGAAAGTGACCCAGGGCAAGTATGTGCCTCCACAAAAGCCACTGAGATGAATGGCTCTAAGGATGAGTAATATTATGTAATAGCATGTGTTCCCCCCCGGCTCCATAGCTGGATGCAAAGCTCCCCCTCTTCACTCTGTTTTTTTAACAAATATTTTGAAATGCCCCCTTCACTAACCAGAAGCTCCTTCATGGAGCATGTAGCCTACCCACACTTTACATTTTTTAAATCAGTATAATGCCCTAATGATAAAATAAAGGCGATAGAGCATAAAAGTCATTTATAATAAAAGAGCCTGTAATTTAACATATCAGCGCACAGGCACGGCTCCACCAGAATGTCACATGTTGGCACCTAAAGATAGAATCACTGCAAACACGATGCAGATTGACACAGGTGTGTTGTGTTGGCAACTTAGACACCACCTGCAACACAGCGTCACCTTGGTGATGCGATTTTCCCAAATGGCGAATGATTCCTGGTAAAACGATGTCCTGTCTTTGATTTCCCAATAGTTGCAAGTTCAGTAGAATTTAAAGTTGAATTTATACATAAACCCACATTGAGATTTTGGCTGAGAAATTGAAGCATGTTTCATGTTTTTATTTTTGTTTTTAATCTAAGCAGATGTCCAAAGTTTGCAAGGCAGTCAGGACCCTTCCTCTTGAGTGGCTTTGTCATTTGTGTTGCCAGGGTGTCCCTCACCCATGACATCACCTCCCTCCCACTGTGATGTCAGACACATCGGCCATCGTCGTAACAACCTCGAAAGCGCCCCCACAGATTGCAAAGCTGTCTGCTCACGGCTAAAATAAGTGTCTCGTTATGAATCAGTGTCCCAAGTCAGGAAACGCAACCCCAGAGGCAGCATGTCGTTCGGAGCCCATCTCGGGGCTGCTGGCCTGGGAATGTTCAAGCACCACAGCACACACGGCTGCCTGGAAATGACTCATCCTCCCAGGCCCATTTCCATCCAGGCTGCTTTTGGGGGTGGGGTCAGACCAGCATCCTAGATGCATCCTAGCTGCCGGGTGACAGTGTAGCCAGCAGCCCGCTGGGCCCAGAGCCCCACATCCGGGTCCCACTCGGCATCCGTGGCTTCTGGGTCCGAGCAGAGGCTGGGCCATCACTGGTTCTCCGCAGCGACCTTGACTCCTCTGCTCTCTTGGCCTCATTTTCCTCCTTCCATCCTTCTTTCCTCTTGGACCTGGACTTATTCCCTGCTGCAGCTAGTCCCTTTCCCTCAGGGGGCACCCCTGTCCTGTTGTTTGAGGTGTCAGCCCGTGTTTGGGGAGGTAAGTGATGTTGACTTGAGACACATTCTCCTCCTTTCATCCCAGGAGGAGGGAGGGGGCCCTGGCAGGCAGTGACAGCAGGTGAAGGGTGATCAGGAAGGGAGGCGGCGAATTCGGGGCCTTCTGTACTTGGGAGCGGTCACTTTAAAATGCTGCATATCAGAGGATATCCAGGTTGCTCAGCTTGCTGCCCTGAAGGAGGGTTCTAAAGAGGCCAAGGTCCACGGTCCAGCATCCATCTGGACCAGCCGGCCAGCCACCTCGCCCTGCGCTCTGATAACTCCTCATCCGCTTGCAGGGCCCTCCCTTGCTTACTTATAGGAGTACCTTCACAACAGTCACCTCTTTAGAACCTGTATGAATGCAGCTCCCAACGTAGGACCTGTGGTTCTAGCCCCCGCCTATAGAAGAAGGAACTGAAGCTCAGAGAGGTGAAGCAACTTGCCCAGGGTCACACAGCACTCGCCACAGGATTCTATCCAGGTTCCACCTAGAAATCTCACAGTGAGTGTCTAGAGTTTAAAAAGAAACCAGACAAGCCAATGTGGCTGGAGGAACAGAAGTTGATTTTAACCCTAGAGAATCAGCTCTTTGGTGGGGAGGGGGCCTCCTCCTGTGACAAGCCTGAGTTTCATCCCCGTCATGTTAGCCAGCCTCTGCTGAGCACTCCAGGTGGGCCTGGCCCCAGGCTATGGTTTTCACATCAAGTAATTCACTTACTGCACATAGCACCCCATTTTCCTGATAGGAAACCAAGGCTCAGAGAGGTGCAGTCACTTGTGCCAGGTCACACAGCCAGCCTGCAGCAAAGCCAGAACTTGAGCCTAAGCCCACGTTCTTGACCTCTAATAAGCTTGTAGATGGCACTGTTGGCCACAGTGCCCTTAACCACTAGCCATCAAATTTCTGAGGATATCAGAGTATTTTCTCAGACTGGAGGGGAAACCAAGGCCCTGAGGTTGCCATCTACTAAAGACAGCCTCCCTAGAGAGATGACCTTCAGATTAGCCAATGTCAGCACTGATGCCAGGACTGTCTGCCTTAGAGACCCTCCTCCTAGGCTGCACTTGACCTTTCTCATGGCTGTGGATCACTCTGGTGGCATTTTCATTTTTTCTTTTCTACTGTTTTTTTTAATTCTTTCTCTATTTTCGGGGGCATTTTTCAACTCAGGAATTAACTCTGATAACTTTGCCATCATGCAGAATCTGGGAGCAACTTTTCATGCTCACCCTGACCGTTCGAGTGTGAGTGACTTCCAGCACCGCCCCCCAACACCATGCACTCTTTCCCAGGCAGGGGACAGGGGCCCTATTTATACCAGTTAATGTGCTTGCTCTGTGCCCTCCTCCCATGGATGTCCCTGCCACCTGGTCTGGTGGGCACCCAGCCCCTCATTCTGGAGGAGAAATAAGCTCACTCACCTCAAATTGCATGTCACTGATGGTTTCTCAGCATCTCTCAGTCACTGGATATTTATGGAGCATCTATTCTGCCTCAGATACTGTCCTCAGAGCTGGGGATCCACTGATGATCCACTACAGAGTCATCTCATAGACAACACGCAAGGAATAATAAATAGACACATGCAGTCGTTTTAGATAGTGATACGTGCTGCGAAGGAGATAATACAGTGGTTTCAAGAGAAGTGGCTTGGGGTTGGGTAGCATGTTAGATTGGAAGGTTGGGGAAAACCTCTCTGCAGGCATCTGTACCAAGGCCAGAACCATGCAAAATCTAGGCAGGGGTGTTCCTGGCAGAGGACACAGCCGGAGCAAAGGTCCTGAGGCAGGAACGAGGTTGGGAGGCCTTGAGTGTAGCAAGTAGGAGGAGAGTGATAAGCAGTAAGGTCAGACATAGACCCCGGGGCAGGACCATCAACCATCCCCCCCTCGCTCGTTGTATCCGCCATCATTCCTGTGGCTGCTAACGTATGACCACAACCTTGGTGCCTTAAAACAACACACCTTGGAACTTCCCTGGTGGCTCAGTGGTTAAGAATCCACCTTGCAATGCAAGGGACGTGGATTCAATCCCTGGTCGGGGCATTAAGATCCCACATGCCATGGGGCATAGCCAAAAAAACTTTTTCTTAAAAAGTGAATTTGTGGCAAAACAGATAAATCAAGATATTTTACATTAAAACCTATTCCCAGCCTCTCAAAAAAAAAAAAGATATATCAGAGGGGCTGTTAGCAAGAAGTCACATCCCAGTAAGACAATCGGCCTCAGGAGCTGGGATCCAAATTCAGCCCCATCCCCCATAGCCTGGGACCTACAGACATGAGTTGGAGAATCCTGCCCAGCTTTTGTGATCTTAGGAATGAGAGTCATGGTTGTTTTTGAGCCCAGAGGCCCTTGCCTCACTTCTCAGCTACAGCGCTCACCATGGAATTCCTGCTCTGAAGAGCGTACCTTTATCAAGAACCACCCCTCCCAACTCCCACATGATGGAATCTAGAAAGAAAGCTGCACAGAGACCCCACACCTGCTTGCACAGCCCCCCAAATCTTCCTGCTTCGACTCAGCTCTCAGAATCTGCAACCAGGTAGAAGCAGAAGCCAAAGACCATTGGAGTGTGGAGGGCGAGGCGGGGGAGTCGGAGAGAGCGTGGTGTCTGCGGAGAGACACGGGCAGGGCTTCCTGCCAGGACCAGCTGCTCCTCGGCGGCCTCCTCGCCTGGTTGGGCCAGAGCGGGCGGCCCCCACCTCCAGGCTGCGCCCTGCACCCAGGCCTGGCCCACCTGCTCCCCATCCTGGGTCCTTGGTCGGGGGAGATTGGTGGTCAGCATGGGGCCAGCCGATACACGTGCAGACTGCCTGTGGAGTCCAGCCTGGGACCCCCATCCCCATGCCTGAGAGATCAGGGAGCCTCGGTTGAAAGGATCTGGCAAAGATCCTCAGAAGGTTTAGAGATGCTAGACCGACTCTTGGCTTGAGTATGAGGATCCAACTAGTGAAGTGGAAGGAAAGGGCTTTAGTTTAGTTCTTGCCAAGAAGCACAGAAGATGCTCGCCAGGTAGGAGGGAGGGCCTCACACTAAGGCGGGGGCCGGAGGGGAGAAGAGCTGGGGGCGGGCGGCGCTTCTAGCCAGGAGGGCACCTGGCTGCTCACTGCATGCGTCTAGCCCAGAGTTCTCCCAGGGAAAGAGGTCTTCACAGCTGTCTCTGGCTGATGTGGGTGCTTTTGACAATGCAGAGTCCAGGCTTCCCACTATTTCAGACTCTCCGGAGATGGGCTAGGGGAAATTTTAACAAGCCCCTCAATTGATTCTGATGCATCCTGACGTTTGAGAACCACCAAGCTTGACCACATGATGGCTCTGGCCTTGCTGGTCTGCCACAATGCCAGATTCACTGGAGGATGTCTTTTCAGGGGAATAAGAACACCAAGCAGATGTGGGAGCCGCTGAGCAAAGGCAGGTTCCTCAGTCTCGTCTGGGAACAAGGGACAGCTAGTAAATAAATCCTCATAGACCCCCGGGTGGGTATGGGTCAAGGATGGGAGAGCTGGGAAGCATGGGTTTGGGGTCCTTGATTGAAGCTAAGCCCTGCTTCTCAATAGGGAGGAGTCTAGTTCCTCCCCTCCCCATGGGGACATTGATCGACGTCCTGGGATGTTTTCATTTGTCACAGCTGGTGATAGAGATGTTACTGATGTCTAGTGAGGAGAGACCAAGGATGCTGTTAAACATTCTCCAATGCACAGGGCAGCCCCCACTATAAAGAATTATCTGAACCCAAATTCCAGTAGTTACAGGCTGAGAATTTCTGATCTAAACCAAGATCCCTCAGGCAGCTGGGCAGGACCAAGACTCAAAAGTAACTGGCCAAGGAGAGTCACCATTCAGGCTTCTCAGAAGTCAAGCCAGGCCCCATCTACCTCCATCTGTGGGCTCCCAGTGTATTAACTTAAATGAAGAAATGATAACCCGGAGTTACCAAAATTGCATTTAGTGGATAAACACATTCACTAACTACCTACCTACCACCACCTCATTTGGGGGGAAACATTCGATATCTAAATTTGAGGTTCTTCGTGAGTGTGAAATCCAATCAAATGCCCCCCCCCCAAGCCCTGTTCTCAGTGATTCTCAATGAGGAAGGCAGCGAGAAAGAGACATTTGATTGCAAAACGTCCTTTGCTTCTCACTGGTGGTATGATCTTGACAAGTTACCTAATCTCTCTGGACTTCAATCACCACAAGTTAAATGTTAGTTGCTCAGTGGTGTCCAACTGTTTGCAACCCCGTGGACTGTAGCCCAGTAGGTTCCTCTCTCCATGGGATTCTCCAGGCAAGAATACTGGAATAGGTAGCCATTCTCTTCTCCAGGGGATCTTCCTGACCCAGGGATCACATACAGTTCATGTTTGGTCAGAGCTGACTGTATACTAGGCATTTTACAAGCATGATCTTATTTAACTCCCAGGAGAGGTGGTGTGTGAAATGGGCCTTGTAACAGTGAGTAGGAGTTGACTTTTAACAGAGGGGAGATGAAAGGGCATTCCAGGGAGGGCAAGGATAGATGTAGGAGTGGACATAGTGTGCTCCCTGGGAAGAGAGGAGAGCGGAGGCCGGGGCTAAGAATGATGGAAGGTGGGAGTCTGGAAAGGAAGCAGAGAATTCCCAAATCCCTAGGCTCTGTAAACAAGACATAATAGCTCAATGGGCAATTTCTCAGCCATAAAAAAGAATGAAATAATGCCATTTGCAGCAACATGGATAGACCTAGAGAATATCGTACTGAGTGAAGTCAGTCAGACAAAGACAAATACCATATAATACCACTTATGTGTGGAATCTGAAAAAATGATACAAATGAACTTATTTACAAAACAGAAATAGACTCATAGATATAGGAAACAAATTTATCTAGCGGAAGGGGGAGATAAATTAAGAGTGTGGGGTTAACATTTGCACACTACTGTATAGAAAATAGTTTTTTAAAAAAAGCAAGGTTGTACTGCATAACACAGGAAACTATACTTAATATCTTATAATAACCTGTAATAGAAAGGAATCTGAAAACATATATGTGTGTGTGTCTGTATGTGTGTATCAGTGAATCGATTTGCTAGACACCTGAACTAACACAACACTGTAAATCAAATATACTCTCTGCTGTGCTGAGTAGCTCAGTGGTGTCTGACTTTTTGTGACCCCAGAGACTACAGCCCGCCAGGCTCCTCTGTCCATGGGATTCTCGAGGCAAGAATACTGGAGTGGGTTGCCATTTCCTACACCAGGGGATCTTCTCAACCCAGGGATCAAACCCATGGCTCCTGCATTAGCAGGCAGATTTTTTACTACTGAGCCACCTGGGAATCCTTGTATATAATATATGTGCATTTATATATATATGTACATATATATGTGTATATGTAGTATATATACACATATATATGTATATGAACCCATGAAAAAGAAATGGCAACCCACTCCAATATCCTTGCCAGGGAAATCCCAGGGACAGAGCACCTTGGCAGGCTACAGTCCATGGAGTCCCAAAAGAGTTGGATACAACTTAATGATTAAACAATAGCAATGTATGTATGTATGACTGAATCACTTTGCTGTACACTTGAGACTAATGCAACATTGTAAGTCAACTATCCTTCAATTAAAAAAGAAAGTGTCTGAGTGCAGACATCCCTGCCTGTGTCCCCATAAGCCCCCAGGGAAGATGCCCCTTTCTCAGTTAGGAGCCGTATATGCCTTCAGTCTTTAGAGACATTAAGGCTTTGGCCAGCACCACCCAGTGCTATAGCCACTAACTATATATAGCTAATTAAAGTGAAATAAAATTAAAAATTCAATTAATCCCTCAGTGACAATAGGTGCTTTTTTTTTTTAGCTGAGCCACATAGGGGATCTTTGTTCCACCAAGGGATTGAACCCATGACCCCTGCAGTGGAAGCGCAGAGTCTTAACCGCTGGATGACAAGGGAAGTCCCTAAGCACATTTCAAGTATTCAGTTGCCTCATGTGGTCCATGGCTAAAATACCAAAAACGCAAGCAGACGTGGAATGTTTCCATTGACTCAGAAAGTTCTCCTAGACCGTGCTGACTTAGAGGAATCTTGACTGTTTTAGAAAGAACTAGCATTTTCCTTTCTCTGCTTCTGTCTGATCAGCCTACAGACACATCAGTAGTCAAAGCAGTAGCAGATGCCACAGGCTAAGTGCTGTGAGCCTTACCTCCTGTTGCAGTAACCCCATGAACTGGGTTTTATTATTAACCCTTTTTTAGAGATGAGTATGCTGAGAACTAGAAAGCTTAAGTGACCATAATATCCAAAGTCACACAGCTTACAACCAGCAAAGCTGAGAGTTGAACCCAGCTCCACCCAATCCACAGCCCATGGATCCCACTGCCCGTATAAACCTAGCAAACAGACACATCCCAGGCTAAGCAAATTCATGGCAATAAACTGCTCATCTTCCTCAGAGCTGACTTTTACTGAAAACCTGGGGCCGGGAGAATCTACGTAAATCTACTCCTGATTTTGTCCCTGGATGCAGAGAGGCAAAATAACTTCTTGTCAGGTGCTGAAGGATGTTCCCTGTGGTCCCATGTTAAAAATATTCTTGTTTTAAATTGGAGGATAATTGCTTTCCACTGTTATGTTGGTTTCTGCTGTACAATAAAGCAAGTCATACCCCCTCCTTCTTGAGCCTCCCTCCCATCCACCCCCATCCTACTCCTCTGGGTCATCACAGAGCATGGGGCCTGGGCTCCCTGTGTTACTCAGAAGCTTCCCATCAGCTCTCTCTTTTACGCACGGTGGTGTATATATTTCCATGCTGCTCTCTGCTATTCTTCCCAGCCTCTCCTTCCCCTGCCATGTCCTCAAGACCATCCTCTACACCTGCATCTCTATTCCTGCCAGGCTAACAGGTTCATCAGTACCATTTTTCTAGATTCCATAGATATGTGTTAACATATAACATTTGCTTTTCTCTTTCTGACTTCACTCTGTATAACAGGCTCTAGTTTCGTTCACCTCATTACAGTTGTCTCAAATAAAAATATTCTTCCCCGGCTCATCACAGGGCTCTTACCTAAGTTTGTGTTGACAAAACACTTCAAATATATTATTTAAACAAAAGTGTTAAAGGCTTTTTTTTAAAAAAAAAAAAAAAAGCAAAGGATGATGATAAAAGCACCTCTCCCTGCAGCTTCACACAAGACAAGCTGTGTGAGCCGTTTTAAGGGTCACCTGGGTAATCATAGCCTGTAATCTTTGTAAACTGGCCTCATTCAGTGAGAGATGCTGGATTCCTAGCTCTTTAGCCTCTGGCTTATCCTATGCATCCTGACTCGTTTTCCCAGTCTGTTTACAAAAAAGGAAGGATCTGGGCCGAGCATCAGTCAGACCTAGTTTCAAATCCCAGCTCTGCTTTGTGTTTGCTGAGAAACCTTGGGAAATTAACATAACCCCTCTGGTCTCAGTTGTTGCATCTGTAAAATAGGGAGGCTTTTAATATCTACTGAGAGGAATGAAATAACTTCTGTGCTGGTACCTGGTACATTACCAACACTCAAACAGCGCTAAACTCCTCTCTTCTCTGCTGATTCCCCACTTATGGTCACATGACATCCTCGGAGCTGGAGTTTTAGCACTGAGAGGGGCTGCGTGACATTTAGAACATCCGTCTCCACAGACAATGGCTCTGTTTATCACCATGTAGGTAAACCGCTGGCTTGGGAAATGTCTGTAATCAAGAACCACTCCTGCTGTGTTTTGGTGACATTTTTAAGAGAGTAAAACATGATGTTCCCTCTTACAACTGCAGACCTCTCCAAGCAAGATGAGCAGAAGTGGTTTCAGCATGGGCCACCAGGAAGCGGCCAGACAAAGCAAGGAGGGCCTTCTGGGTGGCTCCGTCCGAGCAGCCAGAGGGGCCACCTAGGGCCTTACACTCAGAGCCCAGGCCCTGGCCCCTGAGTCATCCCAAATGACTGTCAGCACCAGGTTGGGAGCTGGGGGAATTTATGGAGCCAAGAGTCCCCGAAGCTGGGAACATAGGATGGAGAGCTGGATACGGCCAGCCTCCACACCTGGGACCAAAAGTGAGATGGACCACAGAGCAAGCCACATTGCCCAAAGTTGGGGAACAGACAGATGCCATTGAGTGAAATGGAGGGAGGTTAGAAAGAGGCAGACAGTTAGAAAGCAGGAGGGCAGAAGGATGGAGACGAGGTGGGGCAGGTTGGGAGGTCTGGATTTTGACGCAGTCAGTCCCATCTCAGCCACGACTTCCCTCCAGCTCAGAGGATGGTCTAGCCAAGATAGCCTCTTCCTGAACCTATCTGAGTTCAAGGGCAGAGAGCCAGGAAAGCTTCATGCTTAGAGTCAGGAATAAGCCTGGGTTTGAACCCCAACTCCTTCAACCCTGACTATGAGACTTAGGTGAGTGGTTTAACCTCTCTGAGCCTCAGTTTCCTCATCTGATAATGATCACAAGGGTGGTGATGGTGGTAATGAACATGGTGATGGTCATGAAGATTCTGATGGGACGAAGGTGATGGTGATGAGAAGGATGAGAATGATTTTGGCAATAATGTTGGTGATAATGAAAATGATGATGTCAACATTGGTGTTGATGAGGGCACTTTTGATGGCGGTGGTGACAGCGATGCTGATGCTGATAAGGAAAAGTTGGATGGTGATGTTACCGATTGTAAGAATGATGGTGCTGATGGTGGTGATGATAAGTGAGGGTAATAGTAACAGCCTCCACTTCAGAATAAACGTGACGAGTAGGCTGGAAAACCAACTCAATGAACCTGAATTGGAGCAAACTCTGGGAGATAGTGGAAGACAAGGAAGCCTGGCGTGCTACAATCCATGGGGGTCACAAAAAGTCGGACACAACTTAGCAACTGAACAACAGTGACAGACTGCAATACCTTGAGTGACTTAGCTTCTGTCTCACTTATGCCGTCTGTACAACGGTGACAAACATTCATTCTGACCTCATCGGGCTGTCCCAAGGACTAAATTCACTAAAACATATAAGTGCTTGACACACCAGTAAGTTCTTAATCAACACCGACAGTATTAATAGTTTTTTTGTCGCTGTGTTCCCCTTATTTTCAGAATCATTCCTGTGTATCCTGGGCTGGTACCATTAGCCTTGTGATCAGTGCTTAGTTGCCGTTGGCCCACAGGACTGGTTTTCTGACCTGTCCCTCCTGCTTCCTGTATCTTCTACCATTAGGTTTCATAGATGCTAAGCCGTCCAGGGGTTCTGCAGGGGATTCTGCTAGGAGAGGGGCCTCCTGGCTTCCTAGATCAGGAAATTGGGGGCAGGGGAGGGAGAAACAAAGTCTATGTCACAGTCATCCTGAAACTGTCTCCACACAACGGGTATGTGCCAGCCGTGGGTGCCAAGTCAGTTGAGCTCACCTTCACGCTTGATCCTGCGAAGCAGCAGGCTGTGGACCCAAAGCTCCTTGGCTACATGGAGGGTCATGTGGGTGAAACCCTGAGGGTTCGTCACGGACTCAGGGCTTTCAGACCAGGGTGACCAGCCGGTCACTCCAGATGTCGCGTCTTCCTCAACCTCTCCTGCCTTGCCTTTCAGAGACCTGGACGGCAAATCACATAAACCTCTGCCCCTCGGCGTGGAGAACGACCGAGTCTTCAATGATCTGTGGGGGAAGGGCAACATGCCCGTCGTCCTCAACAACCCGTACTCAGAGAAGGAGCAGGTATGTGGTGGTGTCAGCCTGGTACCCACACTCCACGGTTCCCTGAATGTTCTTGGGAAGACAAGTGCCAAGCCACCTTGGGGAAAAAACCAGCCTTCGTGGCTGGAGAAATGGCGTGGGGGCTGAGGCTAGCAGCACTTACCCTGGACTGTGGCTTTGGGCTTTGATTTGGTGGGTTTTCTTTGCTAGCTTGCCAGTTTTCAAATTTTCATTGTTTCTACCGGGAAAGATATTCACATGATTCTGAATTTAGAAGGTAAAAAAGATAGATGGTAAAAGCTTCTTCTCATTCCCTCATCCCAGCCACATAGCTTCACTCCCCAGAGGCAAGCAGTATTCATTATTCATCATTTTTGTAGCCCTTTTAGCAATGTTTTATGCATAGACAAACAAATACATACACATTATTTTCTTATGTTTTTATACAGATGAGAACACATCACACATATAGGCAAACCTCATGCTATTGCACTTCATTTTATTACATGTATAATTTGTGTGTGTGTGTGTGTGTGTGTATGAATTGAAGGTTTGTGGCAACCCTGCATTGAGCAAGTCTGTTGGTGCCATTCTTCCAATTGCATTATTTTTAAGCTAAAGTATGTGCATTTTTAGACACAAGGTTATTGCACAGCATATAGACTACAGCATAAGAAGTACAGAATGGGCTTCCCACGTGGTGCTAGTGGTAAACAACCCGCCTGGCAATGCAGGAGATGTAAGAGATGCAGGTTTGATCCCTGGGTTGGGAAGATCCCCTGGAGGAGGGTATGGCAACCTAGTCCAGTATTCTTGGCTGGAGAGTCTCATGGACAGAGGAGCCTGGTGGGTTACAGTCCATAGGGTCACAGAGAGTCAGATACTACTGAAGTGACTTATGCACACACACATAGTACAGTATAAAAATGCATGTAACCTTTATATGCACTGGGAAGCCAAAAAGCTCATGTGACTCACTTTATTGTGATATTTGCTGGATTACTGTTGGTCCAAAAATGAACCCACAATATCTCCACCATATGCCTGTGTTGTTTTGTACCTTGTTCTTTCACGTATTAATGTATCTTGGAGACTAGTCCTGATTAGTAGGTGAAGAGAGTCCTGGTTCTTTTTTCATGGCTGCATAATATTCCCTTTTGTGGCTCTGCCATATTTATTGAACCAGGCCTCCAAAATGAACACATGGCCTATCACCAATATTTTGCCACGACATCACTATAATGAATGACCTTGTGCAAATACCTCATTGGCAGATGGGTGGGCTTATCAAAAGAATAAATTCCTAGAAGCAGTTGTTGAGTCAAAGGTCATATACAGTTGTGACTTGGACAGAAATGGCCAGATTGCTCACCACAGAGGTTGCACCATTCCTATCTGATAAGTAGGAGAATGACTATTTCCCCCCAGCCTTTCCAGCTTGGAGTGTTACCGGACTTTTCAGTCTTTGCCAATTTGCTGAGGAGGGTTTTAACAACAGAGTCAATATGGTTTCCTGAGAGTGTCTAGATCTGGCTAGAGATTAGCAGAGCCTGTTTCTCACCTGCCCAGGCAGGTAACAGAGCAACCCTGGTGAAGCATGTGAATTTCCCACCCCTCCCCTGCGCTGCAGCAAAGTACTACTGGAATGGCCATCTTCTTCCTTCCCTCCACCCACCTCAAGCCTTGGATGGCACAGGCTGGGTTGCCAAGCTCGTTCTTTCAATGCTTAGTCTTTGGACAGCACTTTTCACCACCAACCCATGTAAGCAGTGACCCGTAGCCTCTGTACGTAGCTTCATGGGGGAGGATGGTACATTCCAGAGCGTCAGTGGAACTTGCTTTCCTTAGCTGCCAATGGCTGGCCAGGAAAAGGACATCAGGGATGCAATAGTAGGCCAGACCCATGATGCCAGTGGCCAAGCACTCTGTCTCCTACAATGACACCTAGGAATGTCTGGTGGACAAGGCACAATTTTAGTTTTCTATTATGCTGTCCTCAAAAATCCAGGTCATATTGTGAGTGTGAGGACTATTGTTATCCATCAGTGATTAAGTGAACAAATAAAGCTTGAGTTTTCTTCATATTTTCTCAGTTGAAAGTAAAGGGTGTTGCCATAATGCAAACCCTCCCAAGACAAAGGAGGGCAGAGAGGGGCAGACTCAGGCCAGATCCAGGCTGTAGACATGATTTGTTAGGTTTGCACTATATTGTCCTATAGATAACTTATATTTATATTTTGAATTTATTGCCAGTGTTTCAATTTTTTATGTAACTATCATATTTGCAACTTCTCTTACGAACATGGACAATCTGACCACATTGAGCCTATATTCTTATGGGGAAATAGTCTGCCCAGACTGAGTAACTGCTGCCCCCACTACACAGGGCATGGGCTCTCCAGTTTGCCTCAATCCCCACCACTCTCCATTATGCCCCTCTCATTACCACCAACTGTTCGTTGTCATTTATCATAACATTAGCACTGTTGGTTTTCTTATAATAGTTAGGATAAGTGGTAGGTAGATATGGACCAAGAGATTCACACATTTCAGGGAAGATGAGAAAGATTTCAATGTTTTGTAAGAATAAAGAATATTCTTATGTGTTTGATATGCAAGCAAGTGTTCTGTCTCAAGATTACCCAGCTGGCTTTACTGATTTGCCTTACCTACCTGCTCTAGGTATCAGAGTTTATCATCACTGGCCTGCAGTAACTCCTAAGATCTGTGCTGTAGGGAAGAAGCAGAGGAGGCCTTGACCCCACCAGAAAGACCCTTAAAGTCCTGCTGAAATCTGAGCCATTGCAGTCTGATGACTATTTCCTTTAACCTTGGTCAGACAGTGACCAGTTGAAAAATATAACCTTCAACTTCAAGCCTGAGTAGTAGGGCTCAATACTGAGGACAGGACAGGGGGGTTAATAGGCCCAGGGACCTTTGTGGGGCATCATGATGAAACGATCAGTGTCTTAGTCTGTCTGGGCTGCTATAACAGAATACCATAGACTGGGTGGCTCTTAAACAACAGAAATGTATTTGTCACTGTTCTGGAGGCTGGCACCGGTAGATCTGACGTTCGGTGCAGACCTGCTTCCTGGCTCATAGACCGCTTTCTTATGACTATGCTCTCATGTGGCAGAAGAGCAAAGGCTCTCTCTGGATCTCTTTTATGAGGGCACTAATCCCATTCATGAGTGCTCCAGCCTCATCACTTCATCATCTCCCAAAGGCCCCACCTCCACATACCATCACATAAAGGTTAGGTTTCAACTGATGAATTTGGTGGAGAGGGGGACATAAACATTCAGTCCATAGCAATTAGGGGAAGGCACTGAGAACTTGCCTTAAGGCTGCCTCTAAAATGGAAACTCCATTTCTGTGGAGGAGAAAGGGTGCTGGAGAAAGGGGAAAAAGATAGTCTTCCTGAGGTTAAGACGGCCAAACAGTTTTAGACAGGGAGCTCCTGACATACAGACCAGCAGTGCTTGGACTTACTCCTTGACCATTATCAAGGAGTAACGTTGCTGTTAGTCTGTGACCCAAAATAAGCTTCAAAATCACTGGCCTGTGAGATTATCCAGGCTCTGCTGTCTGAGACTCATTTTCCAAATGCCTCTCAGAAATAGAGCGAAAAGGAAGCAGAGACCCAAGTGCTCAGTTATATTGAAGTCCCAGAGCTAAGCAAACAGCTCGGCGACCTCCTGCTAGACACCTCCACAGCCACAGGGCTCAGAAACATTTCCCAAGCGAAGCAAATTAGTAGAAAACCCAATGAGTTTCTTTCTGGCCTGAAAGACCAGCTCCTATGTTCCGCCTCTTCTCTATCTGCTCAAAGCCACTTTACCTGCAGCGCCTGGAATCGGCTCCCTTCTGTCCAGTTGTAACCCACATTTGCTGATTTTTTAGACATCCAGGGAGGGGGTAGCATTGTTAAGAACACAAAGGCCCAGCTACTACCTGCCAACAGGAGCTGGTGGAAGAGCAGCTGGTCTGCATTTTCCATGCAAAGACTTGGCAAAAGGCAACAGAGCCCAGGGAAAGTGGGAGAGATGCAGGCTAGACATGAGAAAGGACTTCCTGACTCAGACAACTGTTAGGTCCCTGAAGGAATATTATGGTCTGCCCCATTCTCCCTGATACTCTCGTTTGTCCAGATTCAACAGAAATTCAGCCGTAAAAGCACCTTCTCTTAAGTTAGCCTCAGAAATCTGGGATGCGCGTCTATACCTAGTGGTCATCTCTCTTGCTGATAGCTTGGGTCAGCAGTGGGTAGAGCCAGTGAGACTCAAATTCCTGGTCACTAGAACATAGTGTGTGAATGACTTGGTGATGCTTATCTTTAACATCCCCTGACAAGTTATATCTGGCCTGCACTGGTGGGTAGAATGAATCCATTCACCCATTGCACAAATAGATAGTCACTCAATACTGCCACGTACACACCTCTGGGGTAGAAGCATAGGCTAGCAAACTTTGCCCTCCCTGCCCTCAAGACCTTCACGGATGAGTGTGGGGAGATACACACATGGACAGAGCAGTTAATCCTAAGATAGGGAGGGGCACAAGACACTATGAGGCCATAAATACCTCAGCAGGTATAAGAAAAGATTTACCAGAAGAGGTGACATTTTGATCTGGGTTTTGAAGATCATGTAGGAGTTTGCCTAGAAGAAAGTTGGGGAAAGCATTATAGTTTTCAAAGAAACCGCGAGGGCTGACAAACTATGTTTCTTTTTCTTACTGAGGATTATTATTTGATTGCTGAGGTTGTCTTTGGTGCTAATTCCACCTGAGATACTTTGAGTTTTGACACCATTCTAAAAGCCCCATACATAATAACCCTCCTAAGTGGAAATGTTCCCCTAGATTAGTAAGAAGGTGCTATTTGTTCATTCTTCCCACAAAACCTTAGGATTTGACTCAAGCCCTTCTCTGCTTCCTTTCCTATTAAGCACCTATTTCTCTTGCATGCCTGATTTGCTTTCCTAAGGAGTGGAACTGTAGGAGTGGAACTGTGTCATGCTTGGAGGTAGAATGTCTATTTTCAGATACAAATTAAGTATCCATCCAACCCTTAGTGAGTGTAAGGGGTCTTGGGTCTGGGGGAAGTGGCATTTCCATTTGGGTTCTTCTTTCTTACTTAGCCCATTGCCCCTCTCTCCAGCCTCTTGCTGACAAAGGCAGCCAGATAGTCAGAGAGATGATTTTCATTTTGAAATCTCCCTGCCCACCCCATCCCCACCACCTCATCAGCAACCTGGCATTTCCTCACCCCTGGGGACATAGGGCTTGTTGCCTTTCAAAATGTCAAAATCTGTTGAGAAGCTTTTCCCTCCTTCCAGGGAAGTATCAGCCTCCTCCACTAGCCTCTCTGCAGAGCTCCAAACTATAAGGCATAAAGGGGAGTGCTTATGGGTTCCCAGTCTTCAGAGGGTCAGAGGTGTCCAGGGCCCCTCTCTTCAGGAGCAAGCATCCCAAGTGGCCAGTGCTGCTGGCTTTGCTGAAGACCGAAAGCAGGCAGCCAGACCCCTCCAGGCTGTGTCTGGATGAAGGCAAACCATTCCAACCCTCTGCTTCTCAGCGACAACCCAGCATGCTTCAGGGAAGCTTTCTAAGTCAGCCCTGACTCACTGCACGCTAATGATGTCAGGATAAAAATAACAGTAACGCTGACAACAATACCACCTTGTGAGGGTGCGGCCATTCTAATCCCTGTTCTCACCCACAGCACTGGGGTCACGATCTCAGCTCAGGGGTCAACCCAGGCTTGGTCTTCTCCTCCTGGTAACCTTGGTCAAACAGCTGATTAGCATCCACACTGAAGCTCATAGTGGATAATAGGCTCGTGGAGTTGTGAGGAAGAAGATACCATACGAAACAATTGCATCTGCTGTTCATGATAAGAAATAATATGTGTTAAGCGATGGCAGACATTGTGCCAAGCAGTTTAGATCCACAATCTCATTTAATCTCCAACCCAACCCAATGGAGTACTGTTACTGCTCCCATTTTACAGATGAATAAACTGAGGCCCAGAGAGTTTAATAGCTTGAGGCAGGTCACTTGACTAGTAAGTGGGCAAGATGGGACTTGAACCCAGGCCATAGAGCTCTACAGCCCACTCTCAACTCTACAAGGCCTTGCGCAAAATAAGTGCTTCCCCCAAAAGTTCATTATTGTTATTGTCGTTGTTTAGCTGATTATCATATTGCTGATCTAGGCATCATACTGTGTATTTAGGTAAAGGAGTGTTGCTAATGGTTATATTGCTCCTGTGAGGCTGATAGGGCAAGAAGCACTGCCCCATTTTGCAGGTGACACCCTTATGGCCTAGAAAGGGAAGGTGACCACCCGCTGAGTCTTGGTGGCAAAGGCACACCTCTTTCCCTTTATGGCGACATCATCATCCTTGTCAATCATTCAGATCAATGTAGCATCTGGTCTTTATCTTCCGGGGCCAGACTCTAGGAATATGCAGAGGAGGGAAGCAGTAAAGACCTGGATGGGGAAAAAAAATGGGAACTTCGAGGGCCTGGAGCCCATGCACAGCTCTGTGGCCTGTCAGTTGTTAATTTAGGGACAGTCACTTTACATCTCAGAGCCTCCATTTCCTCATCTGAAAAATGGGTTACCAGGAGGAGTCCACGAACCGGTGGGTACACAGTGGCCTAGCCTAGAGGAGGCACACAATAGGCATTTAATAAATGTCACTCAAAATGAAATTGAAATCACAGCCCTCGAGTTCAGAACCTAGACATTAGTTCAGAACTGAGACATATTTGTCTCAGTGTCCAGAAACTCCCGCTCCCTAGACAAGCTCCAGACATAGCCACATACACGGTAGTTGGCACACCATGATATTTAGGGTTCTGTAGGATCATGCGCAGACATTCCACGCAGAGTGCCCCCTGCCTGGCTCCAGCAGATTTCGTCGGCTGCATTTACGTTGCCTCCTTGGGGGCGCCTGCTCACTGCTCCCTGCCGTAAGCCTGTCTCTAAGTACTTGAGAAACCTCCTCTATTTTGAACTTCATTTCTCTCTGTGAGAAAGTGTCCCAATCCCTACTAGAAGCTGCGACTAAGCACTTTTCTGCCCCCAACTGTATCTGGCCAGGTATCCTTGGCCTTGATCTGGCTCATGGCTGAAGTGAGACATTCAGGTCAAATTTTCCACAAAGCATGTTCCACCCCTTCCTCCACCTGTTTGAGGGTTCCTGGAGCACCCTCAAACAGGCACAAAGGATGCTTTCCAGGAATTTATATTGAACAGAGTCCCTCAGTTCCCAGTGGCAGAATCCCAGTCTTGCTGATGTTTCACATCCCTCCACCTGGACCATCACCTACCCAGTGACCTCCAGGGTCGTTGCAGGTCATTTAGTCAGGGGACCAGCCTTCCATGTCCTTCCACCTGTTTCCGTCAGAGGCAGGGTGGAACCAGGAAGTAGGGCCTGAATTGACGGGTGTTTGGGTTCAGCCCTGCTGGAATTTCCACATATTTTGCTAACTGTTTATTTTAACAGTGGGCATATTCAATGCAGGGGCTTCCCAGATGGCACAGTGGTAAAGAATCCGCCTGCCAATGCAGGAGATGCAGGAGACCCAGGTTCCATCCCTGGGTCTGAAAGGTCCTGTGGAGAAGGAATGGCAACCCACTCCAGTGTTCTTGCCTGGGAAATGCCATGGACGAGGAGTCTGGTGGGCTACAGTCCATGGGGTCGCAGAGTTGGACACGACTGAGTGACTGAGCGTGCATATTCAACGCAGGCTGTCTGAGTGTTGTCCGAGAAGGACAATGGCATTCTGGTTCGTGAATCAGTGATAGCACTCTGGATGCTCATTTATGGCTTCAAACCATATTCAGATTCTTCCCCTTGATCAAAACCATTTTTTTCTTCTTCTCTTTACAAATGGATGTCAGTCATCAAAACTCCCTTCACACAGAGACTCTCAGAGCCCCACAGAGCCACAACCCACTTCTATTTTCTGAGGGTCCCAGGATGTTTTAAAAGGTAAAAAGTCCGAAACATTAATCACAAAGCTTGTTGTGCATTTTTTTTAATTAAAAAAAATTTTTTGGGGGGTAGAGTTGCCTTACAATGCTGTGTTAGTTTCTGCTGTACTACAAAGCTCTATGTATACATGCATCCCCTCTTTTTTTAATTTCCTGCCCATTTAGGTCACCGCAGAGCATTGAATAGGGTTTACACAGTAGGGTCTCATTAATTATATGTGCTGTACATAGTAGTGTATATACATCAATCCCAATCCCCTAATTTATCCCACTCCTCCCGCCCCCCGTGGTATCCATAAGTTTGTTCTCTACATCTCTGTCTCTATTTCTGCCATGCATTTTAAATATTTACATTTAGCAGTTTAATGCTTTTAATAAACACACATAGTACAATGCAATATAAGAGGGATGGGCCCCGAGATACTCACAGGATTCCTCAAAATTAATTCATAGTGCACATATACATTCTGATCTGGTAATGGGATCAGGTTTAAAGTTGTCTAATAATCGAATTCTCTCATGAGGTCATCATGACTGTAAGCATCACCTCATTTGGAGAAAGCATCAACAATCTAACTTAAAGACCCCTTGGATCCAGTGGTTAAGACCCAGTGCTTCTATTGTTAGGGGCATGAGTTCACTCCCTGGTTGAGGAACTAAGATCCTGCATGCCACAGGATGGCTAAAACAAACAAACAAAAATCCTCATCTCCAGAGGCTCTTGTCTGTGAACCCAGACCATGATGAGTCTGACTCCCAAGCACTCCCTTCTGTAACCATCCTCCATAGAGAACATGGACCATTGAATAGGGGGGAAAGAGAAGAGGGGTGAAGAATAAGCAATTTCAAGCTTCTGTGGAGTTATTATAAAGAATGAATCACTTTAGAAATCATGCTTTGAATACACTACAAGGAAATTATACTCCAGTGTACTTAACACTGTTGGTTAAGTTTTATAAGTAGCAATTTTTTAATTGCATGGATGGGTGCATACCTGCTGGTTTGCAGGCCTGTTGTTCTAGAACCTGAGCTGCCGCAGCTCCTAATAATTACGCTTGCTGCTCTAAAAGGTGGTACCCACAGATTGGAGCAGCACTGCCTGGAGCTGCAGCGAAGGGGCTGTGGCATGGTGTGTGGCATCTGGCCCCTGGTGTGGATGGCCCGCTGCCCGGCTCAGCCCCAACGTGCTGCCCTCATTTTACAGCAAGCCAAGCAGGGCAAGTTGCTGCAGGCCTCAGAGGGAGGAGCTGGCACTGGTACCAACAGTGAAAGAAATAAGAACTGGCTCGCTTTGAACAGGTTTGGGCCTCAGCTCCTGGATTCATCTCTTCGAGCTGTTTTCTAGAGGAAGCACCATAAACTGTGTGGCTTCAACAATCAGAATTTATTGTCTGAGTCTGGAAACCCAAAAGTCTGAGATCAAAGTGGCTACAGAGTTCGTTCCTTCTGAGGGCTGTGAGCAAAGGTTCTGCTCCAGGCTCCTCTCCTTGGCTCGTAGATGATGGTCTTCATGTTCATGTGGCGTTCTCCTGGTGTACACGTCTGTCTCCTAATTTCCCCCTTTTTGTAAGGACACAAGTCATATTGGATTAGGGCCACTTTAACGACCTCATTTTAACTTAATTGCTTCTTTAAAGACTCCAAATAAGGTCACATTTGGAGATTCTGGGGGTTAGGACATCAAGATATGAATTGGAGGGACATCCTAAGATGTTCTGTGGTGCACAGGTACCTCCCTTCTTCCCTTCTGTCAAGCTCTTGTCCTGATTTCATTGTGACCCTCCTGCCCGCGATTGAAGGATGGGGTGCCTGCTCTCTCTTTTTAGACCACCAAGATTCTGATGTCTAGTGTATATCTTCCAGCCTTAAATCCTCCCTCCACATTCCCCTCACCTTAGCTCCTCACTTCCCAACTTCTGCTAAAAGTCTCACATCCTCCCACTTACCCAGATGGAAAACCTCTGCGTCAGTGTTGACTTGTTCTTTTCTCTCCCATCCTCTCAAGCCACAGAGCTCTTGTCCTGCTCCTGACACCCCAACTCCCATCTCCTCCCTTCCTGTCATCTGCTGCTGCTGCTGTGTTTTCCCCTCTCCTGGCCTCTCAACTGCCCTGGTGCAGCAGCTCCCTCCTGGGTCTCTCAGCCTTCACCCTCTCCCTCCTACAGTCCTTGCACTCATGTATTTCCTAAAATGGCTTTGATAAGGCCACCCTCTTCACCAGGCAGCTTCAGGGGTTCTCACTGTCTACTCATTCAAGGTCAAAGCTTTCAGCTTAACATTTAAGGGACTTCACAATTTAGAAATACATTTAGGTCTTATATTAAATAGCTCAGGCTGCCACAATAATAGACCACAGACCCAGCAGCTTAAACAATAGAAAATTATTTCTCACAGTTATGGAGGGTAGAGATCCAAAGTCAGGGTACCAAAGTGGTCACATTTGGTGAGGGCTCTCTTCCTGGCTTGCAGACAGCCACCTTCACTGTGTCCTTAAACAGCCTGTGCACTCAGAGAAATGGATGTCTCTTCCTATTCATATAAGACCACTAATCCTGTAAGACTAGGGGCCCACCCTTGTGACCTCATTTAACCATAATTACCTTCTAAAAGCCCTATCTCCAAATATGTCACAATGGGAGTTGGAGCTTCAACATATGAATTTGAGAGGATACAGTTCAGTCCATAGCAGACCTCAAATGTTTGTTGAACAGGTAGTGTGTGCTTGGCACTGCTGCTGCTGCTGCTAAGTCACTTCAGTCGTGTCCAACTCTGTGAGACCCCGTAGACAGCAGCCCACCAGGCTCCCCCATCCCTGGGATTCTCCAGGCAAGAACACTGGAGTGGGGTGCCATTTCCTTCTCCAATACATGAAAGTGAAAAGTGAAAGTGAAGTTGCTCAGTCGTGTCCGACTCAGCGACCCCATGGACTGCAGCCTATCAGGTTCCTCCGTCCATGGGATTTTCCAGGCAGGAGTACTAGAGTGGGGTGCCATTGCCTTCTCCGGCTTGGCACTGGAGATAGAGCAAAGTGAATGATGTGTCAGCAAAAAGTGGTATCTATATACAAACATCTATAAAGATATATGTATAAAGAACATATGATACACACATACACACACACACACACACACACACACAATGGAATATTACTCAGCCATAAAAAGGAATGAAATTGGGTCACTTGTAGAGATGTGAATGGACCTAGCTAAAGACTGTCATACAAAGTGAAGTAAGTCAGAAAGGAAAAAACAAATATCGTATATTAACTATGTGGAATCTAGAAAATTATAGAGATGATCTCATTTGCAAAGCAGAAATAGAGACACAGATGTAAAGAACAAATGTTTGGATACCAAGCGGAAAAAGGGGTGGGAGGAATTGGGAGATTGGGATTGACATATATATACTACTGGTAAAGAACCCGCCTGCCAATACAGGAGACATAAGAGATGCAGGTTTGATCCCTGAGTCGGAAAGATTCCTTGGAGAAGGGAATGGCAGCCCACTCCAGTATTCTTGCCTGGAAAATCCCATGGACTGTAGCCTGCCAGTCTCCTCTGTCCATGGGGTTGCAAAGAGTCAGACACCACTGAGTAACTAACACTTTCACTTTCACATATATAAAACAGATAACTAATGTTTAAGTTAATGGAGACTTAAGTAAGATAGGTTAGCTTTCAGCCACTGGAATTCAATCCTTTTGATCAGAAGTCTGCAAAGTTTTCCTGGAAAGGAGGCAATAGGAAATATATGTGACTTTGTGGGCCATTCCATCTGAATCTTCATCTCAACTACCCCCACTCCTGCCACTGTATCTCAAAAGCAGCCATAGACAACATGGAACCAAATGACGGTAGCTGGGTGTCAATAAAACTCTATTTACAGACGCGGAAATTCAAGCATCATATAACTTTCACATGTCGTGGAGCATTATCCTTCTTTTGACTGTTTTATTCAACAAGTTTAAAATGGGAAAACCATTCTTAGCCCATGGGCTATACCAAAAGAGAGGGTAGACCAGATGTGGCCCATGGGCCGCCGTCTGCAAACCCCTGCTTCAGAGCATGCCGCTGTAAGATGCTGCTGCCAAGAGAGTGGGGATCGCGGTAGAGCCTAGAACACAAGTCCATAGCACGCGGTAGGTACTCATTGTGTATTTGCTGAAAGAGAGAAAGAAGGGAGGCATGGAGGGGGTGTGGAAATCAAGTTGCCAGCGATCCTACAAGCTGAATTCCTGGCTCAGAGCCCAAGGCTGACAACACCTCACCTGCTATCTCCTCTTGGGCTGCAAGATCATTTCCTTCCATTTCCTCAGGACCTCTCTAAAGACTCCCAGAGTGAAGAGGTGTTGACAAAGCCTTTGAAACTCCCAGGAGCTCAGAGCCTACTTTGCAAATTTAGAAGCAAGCACCGAGGATTCCTCCTGTTGAACCCACTGAAGTCGAGTCAGTGTCTCCCACCACCTGAAAAGTTTCCATTGTCTACCCTGAACACAAATCTAGGGAAGAACACACTCTGTTACCAAGCCCGCTTGTGCCGTGTCGCCAGCCTAACAACCCACGAGTGCCACTATCCTGAGTTTTTAGACCAAGCACTTCAGTCCCCACTCAGAAAAGTCATTTGCATCCCCCACGCCAGGCCCCCGACTGCTATATTAATCTCCCCGTTTGTCCCCTCCTGAGTCATCTAATATTACTGCTGGCTAATTAAAACATCAAAACCCAAGTACAGCAGCCCTGCCAGAGGCCTCCTAATGCCTGGTTTCAAGTGTGCCCTTCACAGCCTAGGGCGGAGAGTGGCATGGCCCATGCCTGAGCCCCCAGTTAGTTGTCTCGTAATGACCACCCCTCGCACATCTGGACCCTCAACAGATGGCCTCTTTGATTGCCTGTATCTCGCTCCATCCATCCTGCCTGTGAAGACTTCTGGCTTCCTCCCACCTTGTCAGGGTCCCCCCACCCCTGCCTTCTGCCCCTCTGTCACCCCCACGGGCCCTGGGCCTGACCCCAAATGCCAACACCACGTCTGTTATCCCCACTCTGGGACTGCAGCTGCTCCTCAAACTCTGGGGTGTCAAGAGAGAGTTTCTTTACTGGCTAATGGATGCCCAGTATTTAGGAAGGATGGCTACAGTGCCTCCCATATGGACAAGGTAGGATTTTATTTTCCTAGGGATGCAGATTGCCGGCATGATCAGAGGAATTTGTCACCACAAAGGCCCACCTAGAGGCGACCTCCATCACCTGGACATCTGCTGGGAGAGACGGGAGTAGAAATAGAATCCTAAATAAAGAAGTTCAGGATGTCTAGACAGGCCTTCAAAGGAAGTAGAGTCGTCTGTACATGGCTTCATGTGGGGACATAAGTAAAAGAACTTAAGAGTTTAGTGGGATAGAAGGGCAGATAGGGAATGGAGGGAAGAATTCATTCAAATCCTTCTCCTGCTCCCAGGGTGATAGTGCAGTAGTAACAATTAAAGGAGTAGTAGTCGTAACAGGGCTTCCCAGGTGGCGCTAGCGATAAAGAACCCACCTGCCAATGCAGGAGACGTAAGAGACGTGGGTTCAATCCCTGGGTCGGGAAGATGCCCTGGAGGAGGGCATGGCAACCCACTCCAGTATTCTGGCCTGGAGAATCCCCATGGACAGAGGAGTCTTGTGGGCTATAGTCCATGGGGGCTGCAAAGAATTGGACACGACTGAAGTGGCTTAGCACACAAGCACAGTTGTAATAAGACTGCAAGTTGTACTAGAGTAGAATAATGACACCAACAATGATGAGGAGTGGCTAACATTTAGGAGGCTGTTGCAATCACCCAGATGAAAGATGGTGGGAGCTTGGATAGAGGGCTACACAGTAGATGGAGAGAATGAGGATTCTGGAGCCATTGAGAAGGCTAAATGGATGGCAGTCAGGGGTGGTCTGGGTGTGGGGGATAAAGAAGATGATGTTCAGGACAGTTCCTTCCTGTGGCGTGCACAGGTGGTGGGTGGATGTTGGTACCTGGTGCTGAGATGGGAGCCACTGGGGACAACCAGGCCTGGAGGATCATGAGTCACAGGACCTTCCTTTTGTTCTCTGTTCTCGCTCCCTGCTCTGTGCTGGGAGTCTTCAATGGTGGCATGCTGCCACTTGCCTCCCGTTCCCCAAAATCCAACATGGTGGCACAGATGCTTTAGCATACAGCTCCACTTGCAGAAAGGTGGCTATGCCTCTCACTTCTCTACCAGCAAGACTCCGCTCCCTCTTCTTTACCTGATTAACAGGCCTTGACTTAGAAGTCAAATGACCCTGGTCAGATGCCCCTTCTGTGTGCTTCACAGTCCCCTGCACACTGCCAACATCCCATGTTATGATACTCATTTCATTCAACTATAATAGTTCATTTAATCATCATCCCCATTGGGCTACATAAATTCCATGAGGGCACAGATCATGTCTGTTGTGTTTGTTACTATAGCCCTTGCCCTTACTGACTTGCCTGGAACATAGGAGATACTCAGTAAACCTGTGCTGGGTGAATGAATGAATGAATGAGTGAGTGAGTGAATTGTACATGATGGCCAAGAGGCAGAGTGGTCAAACAGTGGAGGGCATGGTTTGAAAGCCAGACTGCCAGGATTTGACTCCTGGCTCCAGTTTATTAGTTCTACAATCTTGTTCAACTTAGTTAACTTCTCTGTGCCTCAGTTTCCTCATCTGTAAAATGGGGATGATAAGGTTGTTGCTTGGCACATAGCGAGTGTTCAGTGGATGCTAGTTTTCAGTAGTTGTCCTTCAGGGTTCTCTGTGATTTCTGTCCCAGACTTAACCCAATTCAGTCCTAATTCATAGCTCTCTCACCAGCCTGAGCACCTCCATGCTGATGAGATGTGGATCCTGCCCCCTTTCTGACTTCATCTCCTTTGTATTCATTCACACTCAAACACCCCAGCCACACTGGCCTCCTTGCTGGTCCTTTAAACTTACAAGCTCATCCCTAGCTCAGGGCCTTTGCCCACTCCACTTTGTCACCATTACTTCTCTCTATATTATATTCTTATTACCTCCGTAAATTATATCATCCATGTATTAGTTTACTTAATATTTATCTCTACTTCTCCAAAAACAGTGCTCCAGAAGAACAAGGATCCTGACTGCCTTGTTCACCTTGGTGTCCCCGGCACCTAGCAGTGCCTAGCACATAGTAGATGCTCAAGAAATACAGTTTGAATGTGTGAATACCCTGGCTCTAGGTCACTGCCCACTGCACTACTCTTTGACATGAGTGTCACTCAACACTGTTTCATCCCGTCCCCTCCCTTGCTCAGCTGTTGCATCAGGGTATACCTGATGCCTCTCCCTTAGAACTGCTGATGCCTGTCTAATGCACAAGCACACCTCTCTCCAGGCTGGTAGACACCCACTCAGAATCACCTAAGAACAGAAGGTGATCCTTATCAGTGAGGCTTAAAATGGATGGGCAACATGTGTCAGCCAGGCCTCTCCCCTCTCACCTACTGGGCAGTTTGCTTACAGAGGTGAAGACAAATGGGGGACTGACGATGTGCAAGATGGCGAGGATAGTATGTGCAAAGGCCCTGAGGCAGGGACATGCTTGGCCTTTTTGAAAAACAGAAACCTGAAATTGGAGGAAGATATTCTATGCTTCCAGGGCTTTCCAGGTGGTGCAGTGGTAAAGAATTCACCTGCCAATGCAGGCAATCAGAGTTCAATCCCTGGGTCAGAAAGATCCCCTGGAGAAGGGAATGGCTACCTACTCCAGTATGCTTGCCTGGAGAATCCCATGGACAGAGGAGTCTGGCGGGACAGGCCATGGGGTCACAAAGAGTCAGACATGACTGAGAATGCTATGCTTCAAACCTTTCTCACTTAGACTTCTTGTTTTCCCAGTATTTGCCTAAAATGGTGAGTTTGGACTATGGCAGGACGGCCCAGAAATCCAAGTAACTTGACCCAACCTCAGGTTTGATTCCTCAGCCCTGAGGGCTGTTACCATAGTTCTTTCAGTCACTTATTCATTCAACAAGCATTCATTGAGTCCCAGCTCTGTGCCAGACCCTGTACGAGAGGCCAGAGAGACCAGCTTTTGAGCTCCTGACCCCTCTCCCCAGGACAGATCCTGAGACCTTCTTCCATGGCACCTCCTTCTGTATAAGTAGAGGGACAGTCACCTTGCACGTGTCCACCCCAGAGAGTCACAGACAGATGGTGACTAGGGGCAGAGTCCAGGAAGAACATCACCTCTTCCCACCCCAGTGGAGACAATCTTCCAGTGCCTAATATGCCATCTTCATTCTCTCCTCCAGCCTCCTGCCTCGGGAAAACAGTCTCCCACGAAGAATGGCAGCCCCTCCAAGTGCCCTCGCTTCCTCAAGGTCAAGAACTGGGAGACTGATGTGGTTCTCTCTGACACCCTCCACCTCAAGAGCACGTTGGTGAGTATCCCAGCACGGCGAGAGACCAGGCTTTTCTCAACCCCAGCAATATCCACGCATGGGACAGGATAATTCTCGTTGTGGAGACCATCCTGTGCATCGTGGAATGTTGAGCATCACCCCTGACCTGTGCCCACCAGATGCCGGTTGTGACCACCAAATCTGTCTCCAGATATTACTAGATGCCCCCTGGGTGGGAAATCCACCCCCGTTTGAGAACCACTGGTGGATACTTACCTGTGCAAATACTAGTTATTTCTGTCCCCTGTATCCAAAAGGGGATTGCTGTTCCTAAGTACATTCTTTTTACATCTCACAATCCAACCACTGATGGAGTTTTGAACAAACTCTTCTTAGTTATCAAACTGTCCTCTAAATTTTTATGTATTTTAAAGTCAATCAATCAATCAGTTTCTTTATATTGTAGAAAGTGGGCTTCCCTCATAGCTCAGTCAGTAAAGAATCTGCCTCCAGTGCAGGAGACCCAGGTTCTATCCCTGGGTTGGGAAGATCTCCTGGAGAAGGAAATGGCAACCCACTCCAGTATTCTTGCCTGGAAAATCCCATGGACAGAGGAACCTAGTGGGCTGTAGTCCATGGGGTCGCAAAGAGTCGGGCATGACTAAGCAACTAACACTTGGAGGAATGTTGTATCAGTTAGCTATCACAGTGTAACAAACCACCCCAAAATTAGTGACCTAAAGCAACTACTACTATTATTTTCCAAGACCTACAGATTGGCAGGGTGGTTCTCATGCTTCTGCTGATCTCATGCTTCTGCGATTATCCTGAGGGGTCAGCTCTGGGCAGGCTGAGCTAGGAGGTCCTTGGCTGGGATAAGTCAGCTCTGTTCCATGGGGCCTCTCAGCCTCCAGTAAGGTAGCTTGGTCTCCTCCATACACTGGATGCAGGGTCCTGAGAGAATGAGCAGAAACATGTAAGATGTCTTGAGGCCTAGAATCAGAATGGGCACAATGTCACCTCTGCCATTTTCTGTTGGCCCAGACCAGCTCAGATCCAAAAGGAGAGGGAGCAGGCCTCTCCTCTTGATGAGAATTGCTGTAAAGTTACATAGTAAAGGGCATGAATAGACGGAGGGAAAGAATTGGGGCTATTTTCTGCAATCAACATCCCGTAGACCTGTTCAAAAGAGCTATTGTAATCACTCTATTAGTCCTTCTTGATCAAAATGGGGTCAAAAAATAGTTGGGAGGGGTCTCCCCTGATGGCCCAGTGGTTATGACTCTATGCTTCCAATGTAAGGGAGATGGGTTTGATCCCTGGTTGGCAACTATAAGATCTTACATGCCGCATGGTGCAGCCAAAAAAAAAAATTTTTTTTTTAAATATTGGGAGATTCAACATCAATGGTTCTGATTCCCAGAGAATGACAGTCATAAAGCCCCTCTCCTCACCCCACCTCATTGAGTAGAGCAAATAATTACAGAACCTTAAAAAGCTGGTTAGGGCTTCCCCTAACTCAGATGTGACTCAGATGGGAAAGAGTCTGTCTGAAATGCAGGAGACCTGGGTTTGATAGACCTGAGTCAGGAAGATACCCTGGAGAAGAAATGGCAACCCACTCCAGTATTCTTGCCTGTGGAGAATCCCATGGACAGAGGAGCCTGACGGACTACAGTCCATGGGGTCGCAAAGAGTTGGACACAACTCAGTGACTAACACACACTAAAATGCTGGTTATCTTTTCCTCACCTGGGCTAATCACCAGGTACAACAGTGACTGGAAGCTGGTATGTGAGAAATTCACTTTGGGAATTAAAGGCCAGGGAAACTCTACCACGAATGTCAGAGCCAAGTCCTCAGCCCTACACATGCCACACTTGGGTGAAGCTAAGTAACAGCCCAAACCTCTTTTCCTTCCAGGGAACAGGATGCACTGAGCACATCTGTATGGGATCTGTCATGCTCCCTTCTCAGCAAATACGAAAGCCTGAAGACGTCCGCACAAAAGAACAGCTCTTTCCTCTTGCCAAAGAGTTCATTGATCAGTACTACTCATCAATTAAAAGGCAAGTTCATGTCTACACTGGGGAGCCCCAGTACTGGGTACAAAGACTTCAGGTCCAACTCTGCTCAGTTGAACCAAGACTGAGCATAGCACCTCTGCCCGCCGTGCACAAAGGTGGAAAATTGAGCCTGATCATGTACAAGGGCCAGATCTGGCCCCTAGAAATGTTTTTGTTTAGCCTAAAGAGTGTCTCTTAACTCTGAAACTCTTCAAGCAATTTCACACCTGGGTATATTCCCTCAAGAAACTCTCACACTTGTTCACAAGAAGGTCAGCATAAGAATGTTCACTGAAGCATAGTTATTATAGGAAAAAATGAAATTAAGCAACCAGCTGGAAATGACCTCAACTGCATTGTTAGGAGAATGTGTAAGTGAACTGTTGCAGTTTCTGTAATGGAATATTATACAGCTATGAAAATGAGCAAGTGAAAGCTCTGTGTGTTCATGGAAATGAAGCTCACAAATAACTTTGAACAAAGGGAAGAAAAGATAGATATATCCTACTCAATAGATACAGTGTATCTATTATAGAAGATAGATTTAGGACAGCACCATTCATAAAAAATAATACTATACATGATTTAGGGGGATATATATTGGGCTGGCCAGAAAGTTCATTCATTTTCCCATAACATCAGAAAACCTGAACAAACTTTTTGGTCAACCCAATGCACAAGTGTCAAAAATCTAGACAAGAGCAAAAGAATGCTAAATGCCACATTCAAAATAGCAGCCACTTCTGGAAAGAAAGTGAGCTATGGTAAGGAGTAGTCCCCAAGGAATTATAAAATATTTTCTTGTTTATTAATGATTTCTCAGGCTTGGGATTCCAATGTTCATTATATTATTTTCTATACCTTTTTTCAGCCTGCAACTTTTCATAAGAATTTTTTTAACTTTCTCAAAGTGAATTTAATTAAAAACAAATTTAAAATTTTGTTTAGAAATGGGAAGAGTTCCCTTTAAAAATCAGATTCCCAGTTTCTCTTGAAAGAAGACCTGGCAGTACCGGCCCCCGGTCAGACAGCAGCGGTCTGGAACAGAGTTGAGACTGCCTTCTGTGGACTAGTCTTGGGCTGGCCTGCTTGCCACAGTCCCCACCCAGCCAGTTCAGTCCCATGTTCGGACCTGTGGAGGCATTTGAATTTGCCAACGTTTGCTTTATGCACAAACTATCGTGTCCAGATATCAATTCAGACTCTCCGTGGCTTCTGGCCTCCTGTAATAGCTCACTCCTTCCACCAACCTCTAATTGAGGAGAGAAAGTAATGCTCCCATGTCCCTTCCCTCTTCCCTCAGGTTCGGCTCCAAAGCCCACATGGAGAGGCTGGAAGAGGTGAACAAAGAGATTGAAACCACCAGCACCTACCAGCTCAAGGACACAGAGCTCATCTACGGGGCCAAGCACGCCTGGCGGAACGCCTCCCGCTGCGTTGGCAGGATCCAGTGGTCCAAGCTGCAGGTGGGCAGTCAGGCTCAGATATTGTGAAGACCCCTTTGGTGGGGGCTGGTGTGGGGGAAATGAGCTTTAAAAGGGGTCAGCTTCTACCGAGGGCCCTTGGTGACCATGGGAGCTATCAAGTGGTCATCATGGGGTCCCAGATTCTCAGATCTTGACCAAATCTGGCTTGTAGTCATGTTTTATTCAGCCAAAGCAATCTTTTTTAAAACCTGAATTTGACGTCTCTAGGTAAGGCTTATACTCTCCAGGTTACCACAGACCCCATTCGTCCCTTTTGTCTTATACCTACTCTCATTCCTTATTTACGTTATTTGCTTACTCCCTGAAAGCATTAGATTCTGCATCTCCTGGTATGATTTTTTTCCCTTGGGGAATATTTGTAAGTTGGAAATAGATTAGTTATCAGTCTCAGGGGGAGTTTGTCTGATTTTTGTTTGTTTTATTTTTAAGTCCCTGTTGTGTTGTTCAGTCACTAAGTCTTGTATGACTCTTTGTGACTCTACGGACTGCAGCACGTCAGGCTTCCCCGTCTTTCATTACCTCCCGGAGTTTGCTCAAACTCACGTCCGTTGAGTCAATGATGCCATCCAACCATCTCATCCTCTGTTGTCCTCTTCTCCTCTTGCCCTCAATCTTTCCCAGCATCAGGGTCTTTTCCAATGAGTCATCTGTTCTCATCAGGCAGCCAAAGTTCTGAAGCTTCAGCTTCAGCATCAGTCTTTCCAATGAATATTCAAGGTTGATTTCTTTTAGGATTGACTGGTTTGATCTCCTTGCTATCCAAGGGACTCTCAAGAGTCTTCTCCAGCACCACAATTTCAAAGCACTGATTCTTCAGCCCTCAGCCTTCTTATGGTTCAACTCTCACACCCATACATGACTACTGGAAAAGCCATAGCTTTGAGTATACGGACCTTTGTTGGCAAAGTGACAAAGTCCCTAATCCCTAGCAACCTCACAGGAGATACAGGCAGTCCATTACAAGTCACTCCTCTGCTCAGTATTCCTTTCCCACGTTCACTTACACCCCATGCCTGCTTTTAGGGGATTTTTTCCTGGTTTGATTAGCCCATGGTTATTAGATTATAAAAAGATACTATAAAACACAGGGTGGAGGCTCAGTAATGAAATGCTCACTACCCCAATGGGGCAGCAACTGGGGTGGGCTCTGGGTGCTTCTCCAATGAGAGGGCTGCCCTGGGCAGGGCTGAATGGGGAAAGAGGAGGCAGTCGTTCCCACAATGTACCCCTTACAGGTGTTTGATGCCCGAGACTGTACCACTGCTCACGGGATGTTCAACTACATCTGTAACCACATCAAGTATGCCACCAACAAAGGGAACCTCAGGTGAGCCAACCAGCTTGGGGAAAGGGAAACTGACGTCCCCACGGTGTTGACCCTTGAGTCTGGAGTTGGCTCCCCTGCCATGGAAATGCTCCCCCTCTTTCCTCGGGGCCAGTGCCACATGGGGAGAGGTGGCCTGGCCTCCTCATTCTGACCTCCACGTGCCTTCTCTCCCGAGAGACACAGACTCCCCTGTGGTTTGCAGAAGTATAGCAACCACAGTCACATTCATCCCACAGTTTAACATCAGCCTCTAGAGGAAGCAGGATGAGATGTTTCAGATTCCCAGGAAGAGGAAAACCCCCTTGCTGGTGGTGACCCGCTTTCACCAGCACCTGCTCTTTTGCCTAGAGCCACCCCGAGGTCCCCTGGGTTTCAAACGCAATGTCTTTTCCCTTTGCCGTGGGGATCACCATTTCTGGTTTCACCAAGCTGAGCCACATCTGGGACTTCTGTTACCTCCCACCAAGAACAAAGCTGCAGGGTGCAGGCCAAAGCAGACAGGCGCTGATGTGAGCTGGTGGCTTCCACACTGGCAAGTCTCAGCTGGAAGAAGAGCAGCTGAGAAGGAACAGCTGAGGCCCCGCAGACAGTCGGTGACACTTGTTAATCGTACTCCCTCAGTCCTGCCCCTGCATCTGTTCCCAGCAGCTGAGGACCAGCCTCACCTTGGGGCTGCACAGGACCACTGCAAAGATATTCCCACAAGCCCTTGGGCTATGCTGAGCTCATCCATGAAGTGGCTTATTGGCATTAAGCATGGCTTTTCTTGGGCATGTCTCTTCCTTGAGAAGGAAATTGTGTTTGCCACCTGAGCCCACCAGTGGGAAAAGAGCCTGTCATTTAAGGCCTGCTGGGGAAATTAGTATTCAGAAATTTTCCCAAAAAGACCTTGCCCCTCAGAGAACAACAAAGAACCCCTCTCAACTGCATATCCTAAGCGTTAAAGTATGGCCTAGCCAAGGTCTTGGCCTCAAGGAGCTTGTGAGTTATTTTGAAAGTTTTCAAATGATGCTGTGATGGAGTGATTTGGGACAGGGGTCACCAGAGGCCAAGCAGTGCACTTTACTTTTTTCAATTTTCTTTTGGTGGAGGTCTAAATGAGATCTTCTATTGATGAAATATTCAGCTGATTCTTTTTTTTTTTTAACAAGTTTTAAACTACACATCTGGACACAATGAGAGGCCATAAGAGGATGTATGCCATATATAGAAATAATCTAAAATAAGAGAGGAAGGTAGGCAAGCGGGAGGAAGGGAAGGGGAGAGATGAAATTTAAACAGGACGGGCATTTGACTTGCCGTTTTGTGACAAGCTCAGGAGACTTGGGAGATGGGAGGTGTAAAGCTGTCCCGTGCCTTCCTCTGGGCTCATTCTTGCACAGAGTAAGCATCCCATCCCACTGCGTGTGATTCTGAAGTTTCTAAACATACTTTTAAAATATATGTAAACAAACACAAACATGTGTTATCTGCTGCTCAGCCAAACAGCCATGTGTTTTAACACTGGAGGGAAATGCTGACAATTTGACTCAGTCTGTGTTCGTCTCCAATATGGCACCCTTGCCAAGAGATTCTTAAGAGCGTCTTTGGCTCTTTGTGACTTCACCTGCAGCCTGGATTCCAGATTCACCCCAAGGTGTGACACACCACTCCCTGCAGAATTAAATGACATAAGATCTTGGGCAGACAGCAAGACCTAAATGTGCTTACAAAGGAGGCCCTAGGAACCAGATAAGACAGGTGATGCTGTGTGAAGAAGGCAGATTTGAGTTGGGCCTTGAAATCAGGTACATGACAGCAGAAACGGACTCCAACCAAGGCAGGCAGCAGGAGTAGGGCTCCAGGGCAAGATATGAATGGGAGCAGATCTGTGAGCATGGAGTTGGACCTACGATGTCACCCCCATGTTGACATAAGCCAGGATGTGGCTTCCATAGCCTTGGGTTTGGTCCATGGATGGAACTGATGAATCCAAGTAACAAGAGCTCCTGACAGGAGATAACACTGAACCACTCTTTTTTTTTTTTTTTTGGCCGCACTGGCTCTTAGTTGTGGCATGTGGAATCTAGTTCTCTGACCAGGGATTGAATCCAGGCCCCCTGCTTTGGGCGCATGGAATCTTAACCACTGGACCACCAGGGAAATCCCTACACTGAATCACTTTGTGAAAAAGTTACTCTCCTTTCCATATTTTTCAGTCTTTCTGATGGTGCCAAAAAGAATAAGGCATCATTAACATTTCTCCAGACTGCTGGTCTCCCTTTTAACAAAAAGAGGGCAGGGCTCCAGTGAGCTGCCTTCTGCAGGCAACAACATCTTTCTACAGTTTAATAATAATACAGGGTCTCACAGTTGCCTGTTTGGGTGAGTGAGGCCAGGGGCAGTCTTCACTTTTTTTAAGTCAATAAATATCAGTACAAATGAAAGTTGATCTCCTATTAATCATAAATCTGTAGAGGGGGTGAGCAACTGGGGCAATAATGATGGTGGTAAAAGAAAGACTGAAACTGGGAATCAGTGGTAAGTTCTTAACAGGAAACAGAGTCTGATGATTTTTTCTCCCCCTGAGGATTACCTGCTGCAAAAGAACTTTCTGGAAAAATGGCCCAAGTCAAGATTGTTCAAAAGACTCCAGTTGGAGAAGCATTCTGTTTCCTTCTGTGAGCTGGCCCAGGGCATCCCTTCCTCCCCCCTTCCTCACCTAGTGGTCAGTGGAGGGACAGAACAAAGTCCCACCCCTTCCAACAACTGCTCCATGGGCCCTGGGGGCCTCAGAGCAGATGGGGATCCACCCTGAGCCTTGTGCACCATGGACCTGAGCAGCTCTTCTTTTAGTCTTTCTCCAAAGTGCAAGCCCAGCCCCGATGCCAAATGTCCCCCTCTCTCCACCACAGATCTGCAATCACCATATTTCCCCAGAGGACCGACGGCAAGCACGACTTCCGTGTTTGGAACTCTCAACTCATCCGCTACGCTGGCTACAAGCAACCCGATGGCTCCATCCTGGGGGATCCAGCCAACGTGGAGTTCACGGAGGTACGTGCCCCCACCCCTCCCCCACACAGACTGTCATCCCCCAAACTCTCTTTATCCACAGACTTTTCTTGTTTAACATCATCAGAGAGATAGTAGGCAGTAGGTGCAGATTACTCACCTCCAGACCTCCTGCTGTGTCTGCCTGCCTCCAGTCCAGCTGGTTCTGTTACAGCTGGTCGTTTTCATGTCATTATGTCACCCAGACCTCATGATGGGAACTGTTGTCCCATTTCACAGATGAGTAGACTGAGTCCCACTCAGACTGGCCAAATGCATTATCCAAGGCTCCTGCACTAGCAAAGGGAAAGCCAGAAGTACAAGCCAAATCTCCTGCCTTCCCCTGGGAGGAGGGGAACTAATATGTGGAAGTCATATCTAGCATCATCTTTTCTTTTTTAAAAAATACTTCTTTATTTGGCTGCACCAGGTCTTCGTTGCTGCATGTGGGGTCTTTTAGTCGACGTGGACTCTTAAGCTGTGGCATGCAAACTGTTAGTTGCGGCATGTAGGATCTAGTTCCCTGACCAGGGATTGAACTCGAGCCTCCTGCCTTGGGAGTGCAGAGTCCCAGCCCTCTTTTCTGAGTGAGGTATATGTCAGCCTCGTCCCCTTCATCCTTTCATTCATGTCTCTGTACAGCATTGCTGCCCACCCTCCCAACCCCTCTCCGGATGAACTTGACTCTCCAACACCCCACTCTTGCTGGCAGCCCAAGTCAGTTCATACAAGCCCCTGGGAACACGAACACCACCTTCTCCCCATCCAGGTTCCTTCCAGGTGGTGGTGTACACAGGTAGCACAGGTACGGCCTGGAAGCTTCCAACACCTGCGCCCACAGGAGGTATCATAGGCTGACCCCACTCCTGGAGCACCTCAGGCATACAGGCCTGGTACCCCCTTTTACTTGTCACCCACTCAGCCACCATTCTGCTTCATCCTTGTTCTTTCCTCAAACCACCCTCATGCCTCACCCCAGTACCTTCCCCATGAGGGAGCTGCCCCCCATCCTCTTGGCTGCCAACTTCATTTGCAGGGAGCTTTTCTTGTTAAAATGCTATTATCCTGGGAAGGGGGTTGTGAGCAGGGCGACCAGGAGCCACACCTGCGCCATTTAGCCTCGGCCAGACTCTCTGCTCCACCTGGCTGAGCTCTAACTGTATACTTGGCTCACCCTGTCCTTGTGGCGGCCAGGACAGACATGCCACAGCCTCTTCCTCTCCTTCTGTCTCCAGGAACCTCACTGATACCACATGCTCTCCCAAACCTACACTTCTGTGCTTCCTCTGTCCACCAGCCCAGCAGAGGGAATCACCCCAAACACTACCACATAACTGTAACTTTCGAAAGCCCCAGCATGGCAGCCACTGGCCACACCTAGCCAGTGACCACATGAAATGCTGTGAGTCCAGATGGAAATGTGCCCTAAGTGTAAGGCACACAGTCTGCAAGATGGAGAACAAAAAAAGAGTGGAACGATCTCATTAGTAATTTGTATCTTGATTACCTGAAAAATATGAAAAATAATGTTGTGGGTAATATGGGACTAATTTATTTCTATTTATTAATAAATGCATTTATTGTATTAACACATATAGTTAATTTTATGTTAAATATCTTTAAATATATTATTTATCATTAATCAGTTAATGGTGTTTTAATTATATGTATTTTATTGAATTAATATTTTCATATCTAATTTTAGTGCCAAATATACTGTTAATAAGGTTTCCCTGGTGGCTCAGAGGTAAAGAATCTGTCTGCCAACGCAGGAACCATGGGTTCTATTCCTGGGTTGGGAAGATCCCCCAGAAAACGAAATGGCAACGCACTTCAGTATTCTTAGCTGGGAAATCCCATGGACGGAGGAGAATGGTGGACTACGGTCCATGAGGTCACAGAAGAGTCAGATACAACTTAGTGACTGAACCACACCACGTGTGTGTGTGTGTGTGTGTGTGTGTGTGTGCGCGCGCACACGCGCGCGCGTGTGCGCTTGCACACTTCTGCACCTGCTCAGTCATTCAGTCGTGTCTGAGTCTTTGTCTCCTGCATTGGCAGGTGGGTTCTTCACCACTGCCCCTATTAGAATACTAATATTATAGTTTATAGTTATATATGCTATCAATATCATATAATATTTATATATCATTAATATTTTATATAAATATTAATAATATAATATTGATAATACTATTTTAACATGTGGTTATATTATTCATATTTTATATTAATGTTTTAGTATAGTGTTAATAAATTACTACTACTATTTATATAATCAATATCATGCTATAATTAATAACTAATTAAATATTATTGAAATTAAAACAATTTCAAATGAATATATTATTTAAATTTATCTTTGCCTGGTTTTGCTTTAGGGTTTTGGGGTGTCTTTTTAATACGTTTTAAAATGTGTCTGCTAGAAAATTTTAAATTACTTGCATGGCTGGCTTTATATTTTCGATGGATAGCTGCTTTAACAGGTGCATTTTTCTGTGGTCATTCTGAGAGATCTGCCCTCATCCAATTTGGTAGATTTTCTTCATGTCTTTGCACTCAGGGCACTGAGTGCAAATACTTCCAATGCAAGTGTCAGTTCAATCCTTGCTCTGGGAGTTCCCAGAAGGCAGGGAAGGCCCGGAAAACATCACCAAGTGAGGGGCCGGAGGACGGGTTTGTCTTCCATCCCGTGGAAGAACGGGAAGTTGTACTAGTTACGGGATGATGTCAGGGAGAACTTCATGAAGGAGGTGGCCTGGCCTGGAGCCTCCAGAGGAAGGGGCCGCTGGGGGGCGGGCCCTGGGACCTCTGCCCCTCCCCTCACCGCTGTTGCCTCTGGAGGGCCTGGGGCTCAGTGGTTTGACCTGGTGGCTTGGCTTGCAGATCTGCATACAGCAGGGCTGGAAACCCCCACGAAGCCGCTTTGATGTCCTGCCGCTCCTGCTCCAGGCTAACGGCAACGACCCGGAGCTCTTCCAGATCCCTCCAGAGTTGGTGCTGGAAGTCCCCATCAGGCACCCCAAGTAAGAGGCCTGGCGTGGGGAGGGGGAGGGAGTTTACCCAGTGCCCCTCTCTACCCAGTACCCCTCTCTGCCCAACCCCGGAGCCCCCTCCTGTCTCTCCAGCCCAGACAGAGGCTGAAAGGGGGTTTTGGTTCCTATCCTCACCATGGGGCCAAGGCAAGGCGGGTTCCCTCGAGATCAGTAATTCCTCCTTCACCATCTGAGGGACCATCATATTTTCTGAATCAAAATCCCCCTCCTTATAAGTCACATAGAGAAAGACAAATACTATATGATATCACTTAGGTGTAGAACCTAAAAAATACAACAAGCTAGTGAATATAACAAAAAAGGAGGAGATAGAGAATACAGATATACACACAGATATAGAGAATAATAATAGTCCCAGTGGGGAGATGAAATAGGTGAGGGGCAGTAGAGGTATAGGGGATAAAGAGGTAAAAACCATTATGGATAAAATAAATAAGCTACAAGAATATATTGTACAACATAGGGAATATAGCCAGTGCTGTGTGCTTAGTCACTCAGTCGTGTCCGACTCTTTGAGATCCCATGGACTGTAACCTGCCAGGCTCCTCTGTCCATGGGATTCTCCAGGAAAGAACACTGGAGTGGGTTGCCATGCCCTCCTCCAGTGGATCTTTCCAAGCCAGGGATCGAACCCAGGTCTCCCACATTGTAGGCAGATTCTTTACTTTCTGAGCCACCAGGGAAGCCCCAACATAGCCAGTATTTTACAACTATAGATGGAATGTAACCTTTAAAAATTGTGAATCACTATATTGTACACCTTAACTTATATAATATTATATATCAACTATACTTCAATTCTTCAAAAATTTCCCTCTTTACCCCACCCCTTTTAAGCCATCAACCTAGACCTATCCATTTTCCAACCCGAAGGGCTGAAGTTGGAGAAGGCAATGGCAACCCACTCCAGTGTTCTTGCCTGGAGAATCTCATGGACAGAGTAGCCTGGTGGTCTATAGTCCATGGGGTCACAAAGGGTCAGACATGACTAAAGCGACCAACATACACACACACACAAGGGGCGAAAGAGCAGAAGCACTTCCTGTATTGTTATGGGTGCAAATTTTAAATAGAGGGAAGCATTGAAAACTATGTGACCTGATGCGGCTCAAGTTCAAAAGTAGTTTGGAGTTGGGATGGGCTGTGAGGGTTGAGGCCAGCAATGCAAATAGAATTTACAGTTTTTGAGAATAAAAGAACTCCACAATAAGACCTGGCCTCAGAAGCGAAATTGATGGAGAAAGCACCAAAAAAATCAGTCATCAAATAAATAGTATTTTAATGTAATTTAAAAAAATCAAGATTAGCTTTTTAAATCCGTGATACATAATGTATCAAAATTCTTAAACAAGGAAAAGTGCAGGGCTGAGATTAAGGTAAGCAGGTGAGGTAAAGTATACAAGTGCGGAGTGGGATCCTGTCTTTATGTAAAGTTTTGATGTTTTGTTCATCGTGGAGGTTTTGTGTTAATTTTTTTTAAAAGACACTGAATTAATTTAGAATATTTGATCTTGATTTCTGGGTTGGTGCCCCTCAATTTTGCACCCAAGGCCAGGGCCTTACTTGCCCACCCTGCTCCAGGCCCTGGAGATGGAGCAAGTGTCCTAAGGCTCCTGACACTGCCCGATATCTGGGAGCTCAACCATCTTCAACGGTGAGACTTGGCCTCCATTCATTCATTCACTTGTCATTCAAAACTGTTTATTATTCCCACTCTGGGTCATGCATTGTGCAGGCCTTTGTCACTGACTTGCTCCCCACCTCTGTGGTGCTTTCAATCTCAAAAAGGAGATCAGTTACCCAAACAAACCACTTAATTCCAATCAAGTGTTGCAAAATAAATGTTATGGTACCTAGAGGCATAAAGGTGTCTGACCCATCCCAGATCGTGCATCAGAGAAGGCTTCCCAGAGTAAGCAGCATTTTAGCTGAGAACAAAAGTGTGGGTAAGAGCTGGACAGGCACAGGAGGAAAAGAGGAGGAAGGAACTGCCACGCAAAGGCCCTGAGGTCAGAAGGAACTCAGCGGCTCTATATTTAAAATGGATAACCAACAAGGACCTACTGAGTAGCAGAGGGAACTCTGCTCAATGTTCTGTGGCAGCCTGGATGGGAGGGGAGTTTGGGGGAGAGTGGATCCATGTAAATGTACGGCTGAGTCTCTTCACTGTTCACCTGAAATTACCACAACATTGTGAATTGGCTCTACCCTAATACAAAACAAAAAGTTAATTAAAAATAGAAAAGAAAAAGGAACTCAGCGATGCTCACTTTCTCCTGAATTCACCTTCCAGGTGAGTTTAGGGGATAAAGAGCAGCCCATGGCAGTGGTTCCCAGGCCTGGATGTCCATGCACATCACCTGGGAAATATGTGAAAGTGCATATTCTCTGGCCTCTGATGTGGATGGCAGTGTGATTCCACAGGTCAGACGCAAGCCCAGAAATCAGGTTCCAAAGGAGATCCTGCCCACGTGTCTTCCCCTGAGGCTCCCGTCCCATGTCCCACAGCAAGCTGGGCTGTGTTGCTCTCCATAGGCTCGAGTGGTTCAAGGACCTTGGACTGAAGTGGTATGGCCTCCCCGCTGTGTCCAACATGCTCCTGGAGATTGGCGGCCTGGAGTTCAGCGCCTGTCCCTTCAGCGGCTGGTACATGGGCACAGAGATTGGCGTCCGCGACTATTGCGACAGCTCCCGATACAACATCCTGGAGGTGAGGCCTTTCCCAGGCCATCCTGATGGGGGATGCATGTGGTGGGGGGCGTGGGCTCAGTGGTCCTTCCCCACAGCTGAGCTCTGAGGCTCAGAAACTAGAAGAAATTAACACAGAACCTGCAGCTATAAGGAAGCCCCTGGCCTTTCTGAAGGCTTCCGTGGCATTAAGAGTATGTGTGCTATATGCTGAGTGCCACTCCAAGCGCTATGCAGATTATTGTATACTCATTTGATCTTCATCACATCCTCCGGGTGTGAAAATCCCCCCTTCACAGGTGAGGAAACTGAGGCCTTTTGGTGGATTAACATGACAAGTTCAGAGTCACAGCTAGGGAGTGGCAGAGCTGGGGTGTGAACCCAGGCTGGTATTATGACCCAAGTTCATAACCATTCTACTGCCCTGCCTGTCCAGGTCAAACCTGGTTAGAAGCTTTGGGAAGGGGCATGAACTTGGGGCATTTTTTGGTCTCTTTTCTGAAAAAAACAAGGAGGGAGCATTGGCAGTGATTTTTCCCACCATGTGCATTTCTCAGTGGAGGGTCTGACTCCCCACCCCCCATTCCCCTGCTACCCCCACCCCAGGCTGAGTCATCTTCATCTACTGAACATTGCTGGGGCGGACTGCTCCCTGGAGCTCCGCTTTGCTGAATGTGTCAGCATCGCTGCGGTTTTGTCAGCAAATGCTGTCTCTAACAACAGTCTGCAGTGGTTGGCCTTATTTCAAAAGAAAACACTGAGGAACAGAGAAGTTAAGCGCTGAGCCCGTGTCACACAGTAAACGGAGCACAGAGCAAAATTCGAATTCAGAGCCAAGCGTTAGGTTTATAGTGTTAAAAATCCAGGGACATTCACCTGGGTGGACCTTGAGGGCATTATGCTAATGACATAAATCAGACATAAAAAGACAGTTACTGGGTGATCTCACTTCTATATGGAATCTAAAAAAGCCAAACTCCATAAGACAGAGAGGCGAGTCCGTGGTTACCAGGGGCTGTGAGGGGGTGGCGGGGAGGGTGGTTGGCAGGGGCAGGTGACAGGAGAACTGGGAAAGATATTTGTTGATGGGTACAGACTTGTAACTTGCAGATAAGTCCTGGAGATCTAATGCACAGTGTAGTTATTATAGTCAATAATGATACTGTGTTATGAATTTCAAAGTTGCAGAGAAACTATATCTTAATGTCACCACAGAAAAAAGAAATGGTAATTATGTGACTGGATAGAGGTGTTAACTCACCCTACAGCAGTGATTATACTGCAATATATAAATGTTACCAAACCAATACCTCTGACATTTGATCTATACAAACTCCTGACAGAAAGGAAAAAACATTTCTAGGCAATTTCCAGAGATGTGGCTCAAGTCATGTTTGGGGATTTTTTTAAGTCTTATGTATTTGACTTAATACATATGACTTAAAAGAAGTCATTAGATGACGCTGCAACTAATTTCTATTGTTTTAACCTAAATAATGTGGTAGAAATAACAATAGCAGCATGACTGACTGTACACACTCTCTTATATAAAATAACTCAAGTTTTATATGTATTTATGTAAAGCAGCCAATTTCCTACTCTTTGCGTTTGTGTCACCGCTAAAAGACCCCCAAACAGAACCTAATGCCCCAGTCTCCAAAGAGTAAATTAATGTCTGCTTTCATGATTCAGGTTCACATTTCGATTGCAAAGAGTAGTCACTGGGTAACTTAAGTGAGACTCGCTCCCGCCCCAGCCTTCCGACACTAACTGCCATTATGTACAAATGTTGACAGCTGGGCCTGCGAAGCAATTTACTCAAACTTGAGAAATTGTCACATTCTAGCCCCATAATGAGACCTAGGTTCCCACAAATGACTAGAATTGACAGAGGAAGTGAGAAGCCAGGCTCTAATTAATGGATTTGCTATTGGGTCTTCCCTGCTTCTGACATCAGCTCCTACTGGAGCTGGAGCCGTAACTTAAATGTCAGGGGTTGTTTTTGCCAAGCAGTTTTGCCAGAGGAGTCAGCTGGCTAGGGAGCCATTCCCAGGTCTTGGGTGTTACTCAACTCCCTGGGCTTCAGCTCTGAGGCCAACTGGCTCTGTGGACTGCAAGCAAGTCTGTGCAGCAGTCTGAACCTCAGTTTCCTCATCTGTCAAATGGAGTCGACAGGTGTCTCCATAAACTCAAAATACTCATGATCTAGATTACAAGTAGCGGCCACTCCAGAGATGAAATGGAATGGGTGGAGAGTTTTCCCCAATAGAAAGTAGTGATGATAAGAAAGAAAAAGAATTTTAAAAAAAAGAGAAAGCAACTGCTATCACTCCCAGACCTGAATAGCTCCTTAAAGCCCTTCAAAGACCCTCCTCATCATATTTGAAATAAAATCCTGACCCCTTTGCACACCCTGCATAATCCAGTCCTGCATCTCTCTTTTTCATCAGAGTCCTGCGTCCCCCTGACTCCCTACCGTTCAAATACATTGACCTTCTTTCTGTATCTCAACATCAGCCTGATCCCACCCCAGGGTCTTTGCACATGCTGTTCTTTCTGCCTAGAACATTTGCTCCCAAGATTTTTCAAATGTCTTGCTTCTTCTCATCATTTGGATCTCATGTGTGTGCCACCGTTGCAGTGGTCCTTCAGTGACTATCCTGGTTCAATGCATCCTACCCCTATATCCCTCTTTCTCCTAGTTCCTTGCCTTATTTTCTTCCTAGGAATTAACACTCATCACAGTATTATTTTCTGTCTCTCCCCCCCTCTAGAAGGTAAGCTCAGTAACCAAAGGGCCAGTCAAGTCCCTCTAGTTTCCTGCTACCAGTATGTCCTCAATTAAAAAAAAAAAATGAGTGAATTAGTCTGCATATGAGTTCATTAATTAATGAAGAATTTTATTGGTGATGCTAGCCCAGTCCCTCTTGAGTCTGAAACCCAGAGGGAGCCCGGCCTGTGAGTCTGTGTTTCCTTCCCCTTTCAGGACGTGGCCAAGAAGATGAACTTGGACATGAGGAAGACATCCTCTCTGTGGAAGGACCAGGCCCTGGTGGAGATCAATATTGCGGTTCTATACAGCTTCCAGGTAGCGCCAGGGCCCGCCTCCCGGCTGCCAGGCCGCAAAGGGGAACTAAAAACGTTCAGAGTCGTAGGGCAGATGAAGAGCCCAGTTCCCAGGAACCTTGTTTGCAGGGCTCTGCTCATAAGCAAGGTGTCCTTCCCATCATGTATGCTTGACTCTCCATCATGGATCTTGGGGGAGGGGGACCATTTGAGGGAGAGACAAAAAGATAGAGGGTTTATGACTTGTTGCTTGATTTTTTTTAGAATTGAAATGGTAAACATCCTCTGTGTCTTGACCTCTTAGACACTCAGACTTTCACATAGCAGAGACAAATATTCATCGTCGTGATCAGAGACATATAGGCCCCCCAGTGCATGTGGCTCCATGGTAAATGCTAAAATATATATAGTTGAGTTGTTGTTTAGTTGCTAAGTCATGTCTGACTCTTTGAAACCTCATGGACTGTAGCCCACCAGGCTCCTTTGCCCATGGGATTCTCCAGGCAAGAATACTGGAATGGGTTGTCATTTTCTTCTCCAGGGGATCTTCCTGACCCAGGGATCAAACCTGCATCTCCTGCATTGGCAGGCGGATTCTTTGCCACTGAGCCACCAGGGAAGCCCATTATATATATAGTATGATGGTTTTAAAAATTAGCAGCTAGGGAATTCCCTGGTGGTCCAGTGGTTAGGACTCTGAGCTTCCACTGCAGGGGGCCCAAGTTTGATCCCTGGTCAGGGAACTAAGATCCTGCATGCCATACAGCACAGCCAATAAAAGATTATGTGCTAAACCATGACACTTTAGAGAGCAAAGTGGGGGCACCACTAATAATTGTGACAGCACATGGGCATAAGCTGGGATTCTCCTGGGCAAAGCAGGAGACCCGTAGAAGAGAGGCCACTTCCTGTAGTAGAGACCAGCTCTGTCTTCTAGGAGTGACAGTCTGCAGAGCTGGACCCTCATAGACATACGTGGGAGGCACCCACAGGCAGCAGAATGAGCATATAAAGACCTGAATATGAACCACAGGTCCCCATGTCAGGAACAGGGAGACTGGGCAAACTGGGAAATGTATATCCCAGGGCAGAAACCAGCTGAGATGGGGTTGAAGGGGCAAGAAGCCCCCTCCCTTCACTCTTGACCACGGAGGAGTGAAGTTTGGGGAGTTGCTGAAAATGAAGGCGGATGCTCTGGTGGTCTGGTGGACTGGTATGAAGGTTGGTGAACCACAGACAGCAGAGATGTGAGAGGACATATAATATACTATGTGTAAAACGGGCAGCTAGTGGGAACCTGCTGTCAGGCACGGGGAGCTCAGCTCGGTGCTTTGTGAGGACCTAGAGGGGAGGAGTGGGGAAGGGTGAGGTTCAAGAGGGAGGGGCTCGATGTGTACATACGGCTGATTCACTTTACTGTACAGCAGGAACTGACACAACATTGTAAAGTAATTATACTCCAATTTTAAAAAAAGGATTCTGTATCACCTTCATAAATGGAGAACCAGTATCGTTTGCCATAAACAGAAGAGAATGGTAAACTTAAATAAATATATAAACAAATACAAGGGAAACAGCACCAATTTGTCATATTCTAGTTGCCTGAGTTTCCTCTCTCATTTAAAAAAAAAAAAAAAGAGGGAGGAAGGAGAGAGGAATATTGGCAAGAGAAATGTTAAAGATGAATTAGCATCAAATAGAGTCTCTCTGGGCTTCCCTGGTGGCTAAGACAGTAAAGAATCCACCTGCAATGAGAGAGACCTGGGGTCAATCCCTGGGTTGGGAAGATCCCCTGGAGGAGGGCATGGCAACCCACTCTAGTCTTCTTGCCTGGAGAATCCCCATTGGACAGAGGAGCCTGATGGGCTGCAGTCCATGGGGTCGAAAAGAGTCAGACACAACTAAGCGACCAAGCACAGCACAGAGTTTTTTTCCTGGATATGATCAGGATCGAAAAAAAACCAATGCAGAGAATCGCTTTACACTGCCTAGAATCATCCCCAGGACCACCCTTTAGGAAACACTGCTCTGGGGGTGAGGGAGCCCCGAAATAGCCCAGCTTGTCTTTCCTCCTGACTCCTGGTGTCGTCTCCTCCCACAGAGTGACAAGGTGACCATCGTTGACCACCACTCCGCCACTGAGTCCTTCATTAAGCACATGGAAAACGAATACCGCTGCCGGGGGGGCTGCCCCGCTGACTGGGTGTGGATCGTGCCCCCCATGTCGGGCAGCATCACCCCCGTCTTCCACCAGGAGATGCTCAACTACCGACTCACACCCTCCTTCGAATACCAGGTCCCACCCCTCTTCACCTCTTTGGTCCTAAATCTCCAGTAGCCAGTGTGCATGTTACAACTAGAGCAGGGGTCCCCAAACCCCAGGATCTAATGCCTGATGAGCTGAGGTGGAGCTGATGTAATAATAATAGAAATAAAGTGTGCAATAAATGGAATGCGCTTGAATCATCCCGAAACCATCCCCCGCCCACCCAGGTCTGTGGGAAAATTGTCTTCTACAAAACTGGTGCCTGGTGCCCAAAAGGCTGGGGTCTGCTGGCTTAGAGCACACCTGAGTTCAAACTTGCATTTCAGACTCTCAAGTGCAGCCATGAGATTGGACAATACAGCTCGAGCTGAAAGACAAATGAAACTGAAACAAGTGGTCAGGGGTCATGAGTAGGAGAGGGTCTGAGTGGGAAGGTCTGGCAGGACAGTGCAGGGAGGCTGGGCCAGCCACTCTGCCTGGTCCCCTGGGGTCACCGCTGGCAGACTCACTCCCTTCGAGGGCTAAGGGTTGGGCATGGCCAGACAGCCATAAGCCCCCAGGGTTCCTGGGCATCTCCCAAGGGGAACCAGGCTCCCTCACTGTGGTGACCATGGTCCTCTCTCCCCAGCCTGACCCTTGGAACACCCATGTCTGGAAAGGCACCAACGGGACCCCCACAAAGCGGCGAGCCATCGGCTTCAAGAAGCTGGCAGAGTAAGTCTCCTAAAGCAGGTAGGGAGGGGTGATGTATGTGTCCCCAGAAAAGAAGGCTGGGAGGATGCTGTGCCTCTGACCTCTTGGGTAACGTGACTTCTCCATTTTCTCCAACACCCCTGTCCCTCCTTTGCCCCAGAGTCTGGGATGTGAACATTGCCATGACCCTTCTCCTTCCCAACCTCTCTTCCCACCCCCAGGTTCCCAAATTCTTGTCCCGGAGGCAGTGTTGTGTTGATAAACCAGCTCTCCTAATAATAATGGTGGCCACAGTAATATAACATTAATAGACTTGTAACATTCGCCAATTTCCATGGTGTAAATATTCCCACTATAGCCAGTTTTAAGCCCCCAACAGGAAGTCACTGAAGCCAGAGTCAGGAGGAGCTGGGATGAGCTGGCTCCAGCACACCACTGCCTAGAGTGGACAGTCATCAGGACTGAATCTCATCTCGCTCCTTCAATTCACTCATCTGGCCAACAAAAATGGATACTCAGTGCCAGGCACTGACAAGCCTGATAATACGATCCTGCCGGCATGAAGCTCACAGCTACCTTCGAGGAAGGATTCATGGAAGTCCAACATAGACGTCACCGAGTCTGAGAGGTCAAAGGGGCCTTCCTTCAGGAGATGCCAATTGAGTTAATGAATGAAATGAAGAAAGATTTCACTGAGAGAAGGAGGGAGGGGAGAGGGTTAGGGACCAAGGCTACTGAAGAGTCATTGTCCTGAAGAACTGTGGTCAGCCAGGGGACAAGTGGGGTGGGGTCGACTGAGATGGTTTAATGGGGATGCCTGCCTTCTGTCTAAAGACAGAGAACTCCCTGATCCACTCCTCACAGACCCCTTATTTTGGCAGAGGAGCTAGTGTGCACTGAGCTACTCACTTTCCTCAGCCCCTTGGTTCTAGAACTCTCTGCTCTCTACAGGTGACTGGTAGATCTTGCAGGGACTGAAACCTAGGCCTTGGCTCCACCCATATGATCCATGGGATCTCTCCTTCCCTCCCTCCTCTCTCTCCTTCTACCTAACAGTTCTCTTCCAGCCAAGCTGGACCACATCAGCAGCCATCCCTTCCCTAACGAGAGCATCACCAGTTCTCAGGCATAGCAGCCTTTGGCTTCAGTTCAGTTCAGCCTGTCTCTGAGGGAAGAAGGGAGGGAAAAATCTAAAGCATTAATTGCACTATTAAGTTTGAGGTAGAAACAATGGGAGATAATTACAGATGCTTTTTTCTGCTCTGATCATTCAAAGGGAACCCTCCAGGTGCCTTTTATTCTTTTCTGTTTCTCCCCCTTAACTCTCAGGCAGCGTGGGTGGTTTCCCTGAGTCTAAAAAATGATGAATTTACCACCAATAATCCCCAGGTGAGGGTAATTAGCAATTTATCTACTCAAAGAGATTCCTACTTAGAACAGGGATGCTTGCTTGGAAGGTGAACACAGGCATTCCTGAGCCTCTGGCCCACCTGCCAAGCCCACACCCTCATAGATGAGAAAGAAGAAACACTGTTTCTGGATCCTCCATTTAACCAGAAAGAGCCCTGACTTGACATTTAAGCTCCCAGGGGCTTTGGTGGTAGCAGCAGATTTAAAATCTGTTTCTGCTCTTGATAGATATTTAGTGCCTATTAAGAATCACTCTTTGCAAAACTCTGGATGTGCAAGGCTGACTAAACCAGACCTGGTCCTTCTTTTGTGGAGTTATAAACCTCTAAAATCCCCTCAAGCTCAATGCCTGTTCATTTATTAGTGATTCATTTTCTCTCTCTGTCTGTCTCTCTCACACACACATAAGAATGGAAGCCCCATGACAGCCATTTCTCTGTTTTTCCATTCCTATAACAATGCCTGGCACATAGCTAGGCCTCAACAGAACACATGATGAATGACCAAATGAGTGAATGGATGAATGAATGGTCATCTTTTGAGGCAATGGTTGGCAAACCAAGGTTCTCATGGCTGGGATTGATCCATCAAGTAACAAACTAACAAAGCTCACCAACCATGTTAGCTCATGACTAGTTGCTCTGGAGGGACTTAAGAAAGGGATCAATATGGCGCCTCAACTCACACTTTGAGTATCCGTGACACCATCAGAGATGAGGAGAGTATGTTCCCTCCCGTTGTATCTCATGGATCATGGTTCTTGCCCCCAAGTCCCAGCCTGACATCCTCCCTCCCTTCTACACTTCCCATCTTTCTCTCCACCCTCTTCCCCCACAGAGCCGTCAAGTTCTCAGCCAAACTGATGGGGCAGGCTATGGCCAAGAGGGTTAAGGCTACCATCCTTTATGCCACAGAGACGGGCAAGTCGCAGGCTTATGCCAAAACCTTATGTGAGATCTTCAAACACGCCTTTGATGCCAAGGTAGGTAGCAGGCAGTTCCATTGCTCTCTGGGCCCTCCTGGTGAAGTTGGGGAGGGAACAGAGGAAGTCAGCAGAGAAGAACCCTTTGAGAGTGGGTAACAGCACATCTGAAGATGCCCGTCAGCCCACCTGCATGTATTTCAAGGGACAATGATGCCTCTCTCCCTGTGAACTCTTCAGGAGTTCAGGAATCATAACCCCCAGTTCTAGACCAAAATGTTAGAAAGTTTCTGAAAAGCAAATCTGGAAGTCAGTCTGGGAAGCCCCGCATTTAATACAATTCAGTGGGTTTCTTTGCTGCAGGAATTCTGAGAGCCTTTACTCTGCACATGTGTGTTACCATCTCCAAAAGAGGAGAGGAGAGAATATAAATGTTTCCCAAAGATGTTTGCTTATGGCTCACTTATTTTTAAAGCACATCTAAGGAGACAGTGTTTTCCTAGGACCTACTCTGAGAAATGGTACCCAAGGAATTCTAAGAGATAGGGCAAAGCAATCTTCAAGGTGGGCTTCCCAGGTGGTGCGGCAGTGCAGAACTAAAGAGACACAGGTTTGATCCTTGGGTCAGAAGATCCCCTGGAGGAGGGTATGGTAACCTACTCCACTATCCTTGCCTGGAGAATCCCATGGTTAGAGGAGCCTGATGGGCTACAGTCCATAGGGTTGTAAACAGTTATAGGGCTGAGGTGACTTAGCGCACTGACGTGTTCGGCTCAGGTCCTCCACACCACTGGATGGAGAATTAGAAAGGAACCTGAGCACACAGTTGGTCAGATCCAGCTGGGACATTCCCAGCCTACATGTGGTCAAGAAGACTCCAGCATACTTTGGTTGTAAGAGGCTCAGGAGTCCCAATCAAGATCTGCCTCTACTGGCAGCCAACGCATTGCCCCAGACTCTCTGTGGTCCTTCAGGCCACAGGCAACCCATACTACCAACAAGCTTTTAGTTCTGCCCACTTGGGCCCACTGAAACAGTGGCACCCAGAACCTTTGGATCTCTGTCCTAAGGAGATGGCTCAAGATAACTCCTGTTCTTCCTCTCTTCTCTTCCCCCATCACTTTTTCTCTCCTACCTCTTCTCTCTCCTCATCACCTTCTCCCTTCTCCCCTCTTGATCTCCCACCTAGGTGATGTCCATGGAAGAATATGACATTGTACACCTGGAACACGAAACTCTGGTCCTGGTGGTTACCAGCACCTTCGGCAATGGAGACCCCCCTGAGAATGGGGAGGTGAGATGAGCCCCTATTACCTGTTCTGGCACCTGTTTCCATCTGCAGAGAAGAGGGGCAGCAGTGACGCCTGCTCTTCAGTAGCAAATCCTCCCAGAATCTCAAAGCCAGTGACCTTGATTTGGATCCAGGTTGTGCCAAGACTGGACAACTCCAAGTCCTCAGTCTGTTGGCGTCCGCCGACCAGCCGAGCCCTCCTGAAAATGTTGTCACCTGAGCTCACTACTTCTTTGGAATGGATGCTCCAGTCAAGAGCTTGGTGTCCCCTGCTCCAGATGAGAGAAGCAGGGACAATATTTTGTAGAAAACCACCACAAAGGGAATTTGCGTGCTGAGGTGGGGCGGGGAGCAGGGGGGCATCCACAGTTATAGCCCTTTATAAACAGTCCTCTTCCATGCACACCACTGCTGCCTGGCCCAAGCCCCTGACACCCTGGCCCCCAGGCATCAGGCTCCTCTTTTGCCAGCTGGGACTCCCAGACCCTCTGCCCAAACCCATTCCCAATTTAATCATATCTGCCTCACATCCCACTTGTCTCTTTTGACCTCCAGAAATTTGGCTGCGCTTTGATGGAAATGAGGAACCCTAACTCTGTGCACGAGGAAAGGAAGTAAGTAAACGACCCACCAGTGTCCCGTGACACTCTGGGGGGAAAACCGAAAGTTGTCTCTTGCCATCTGGGGTTCGCCTCTGAGTTCTGGATACTTTTGTGACCTGAAGTCCATCTGTGACTTATTTTAGCCAGTGGGTGTCTGTGGTCCACTGAGGTGGACATTCTGGTATTTAATCACCTTACAGCCCTGTGCCTCAGTTTGTTTTTCCATCAAATTGGGAAGTTCTACCTGCGTGAACTTTCTAATTTGTAAGAATCAAGGTAAAAAGTAGATAGCATCCTATGAGAAGCTGTGCATGTGTGCTCGGTTATGTCCGACTCTGCAGCCCGATGGACTGCAGCCCGCCAGGTTCCTCTAAGTGATTTCCCAGGCAAGAATACTGGAGTGGATTGCCATTTCCTTCTCCAGGGGGTCTTCCTGACCTAGGGATAGAACCCACGTCTCCTGCATTGCAGGTAGATGCTTTACTGCTTGAGCCATCAGGGAAGCCCCATGAAGAAGCTGAGTGCCATGTAAATATAGTTCTTATTACTCCACCCTTTGGAAGCTTACATTCAGAATCAGTGAGCTTCTTTCCCTAGAACTTTTCCATCTGATGTTCATGGCGGAGTTGCATCCACTCACGTGGAGGCTGACTTCAAACAAGATACCTCCTAAGGCAAAGAAAATGCCTGAAGTCAAAAGATGTTACTGATAAAACTGCACCTAACATGCGGTTGGGTTCTAAAGATATTTCATAAGGTGACAAACACTCGTAACCAAAATTACCCTTGAAAAACCCTTAAATCCCCTCAAAGCAGAGGACATACAACCTGTGAGTGATAAGCTGCCTTTCTTCGAGAGCATGACACGTGGTGTTGCTTCCACCATGGAGTAGGTCTTAAGCTGAGCATTGGATGTCATCGCTGGCTGGCATTTTATTTGTTTTTTATTTTGTTTGGTTTTTTTTTTAAATGTGGACCACTTTTAAAGTCTTTATAGAATTTGCTACAGTACTGCTTCTGTTTTATGTTTTGGTTTTTTGGCCAAAAGGCATGTGAGATCTTAGCTCCCTGACCAAGATTGGAACCTGCACCCCTGCGCTTGGAGGTGAAGTCTTAACCACTGGACTGCCAGGGAATTCCCTGACTGGCATTCAGAGGCTGCATTCTGCAGAACATCCCTCTTGGTTCTCTTTCAGCCAAGCACACGTTGCCAAACTTGCCTACATCCCATACCCAGGGGACAGCTGAGTCCCTGGTCGTCAGCCCTCCTTCTGTTTTTAAGACCAGCATCTTATTCCTCACCCTCTCTGCCTCTCTCCTCCCCACCCCATCCTGGTGGCCTTCAGCAGGCCCCCCTCACCCCTCCTCCAGGGAGAGATAGGGCACCATCCATTCTCCCCTCTAGGTACCCGGAACCCTTGCGTTTCTTTCCCCGTAAAGGGCCTCCCCTCTCCCGTGGTGACACAGAAGTCCACGGTCTGGCTGCAGTTCGTGACAGCCAGCGCAGGTAGAGCATCCATATGTGCACATGTGTGCGTGTGTGTGTGTGTGTGTGCTCACATGCATGTGTAGGATGCACCCGTGTGATCGTGCTTGCCCGGCGTTCATGTGCGTGCGTGAATGGTGTAAGCCCTCGCGCGCATGGTGATGAGGATGTACGTGCGCATGCCCGATACTGCGGCATCGAAGGCCACTCCCAGGTCTCAAGGAGACCTGAGTTCTAACGCAGGCCATGCCACTAACACGCTGAGTAACCTTGAGCTTGTTACTTGACCTCTCTGGGCTTCTCCATCTTTCTCACCTTCCAAACAGGGAGAAACTATCTCTGCCCTGACCATCTCTGGGAGCTGGTGCAGGGATCGAAGGATGATAACAAAGAGGAACACATTTGGAAAAGCCTCACACCTCATACAAATACATGCGCTGATATTTTTACCCCACAACCATCAACCCTCCCTCCCACACTAACAACACAGCCACCCCCTGATATGTTACAGGACTTATTTGGAGATGTGACTCAATGTGAGACTATTTTAGGGCAGAAAATACACTTACATATATTTAGAACTTTCCTGATGCTGGAGCAAAAACTTTGAAGAACATCCAGCTTAGAAATCCTGCTGCCAGAATGCGCAATTTCTTTTTTTGTCTTTTGCACTCAGATTTGTGTGTTGAGTTTTTGTGTTTGGGGTTTTGATTTGAGCATTTTATGGAAGTCTTTTGTTGTTGTTGTTTGGGGGTTTGTTTTGTTTTGTTGGTCTTGGAGTTTTTTTGGTTTGGTTTGGTTTTTGCCTTGTCTGAGAACAGAACTTACCACTTTTAGAGGAAAACTGGGAGACCGTTTTTGTTTTTTGTTTTTTTTTAATTTCGAGGCTCCTGAGCCTCCAGTGCCAAGGTTTGAGTCCCAGTGACATTTTTCTCCTTCTTTGAAACAACATTAGAAATCCAATCTCTTTTCAGGCTGTGTCTGAACAGTTTTCATGTTTATTTGAAATGTGAAATGTGAAAGACCCTTGAAATGTCTAAAGACGATAACTTTATTGAAAGAGAATGTTGTAGTGGTTACCAGTGGAGAGAGGGAAGGGGAAGGGGTAAAATAGGGGTAGGGGATTAAGGAGTACAAGCTGTTATGTGTAAAATAAGCTACAATGTTATATTGTCTAACACAGGGAATGTAGTCAATATTTTAGAATAACTATAAATGGAGTTGTTGTTGTTTAGTCACCAAGTGGTGTCCAACTCTTTTTCAACCCTGTAGACTAGCCCACCAGGCTCTTGTGTCCATGGACTTTCCCAAGGTAGAATACTGGAGTGGGTTGCCATTTTCTTCTCCAGAGAATCTTCCCAACCTAGGGACTGAATCCGTGTATCTTGGATTGGCAGGTGAATTCTTTACCACTGAGCCACCAGGGAAGCCCTTAAATGGAGTATAACCTTTAAAAATTGTGAATCACTATGTTGTACACCTGTAACTTATAATACTGTATATCCAATATACTTCAATTTTTCTGTTTAGGAAAAAAAAAAGAGACTGTTGAGTGAGACAGTCCTGCACTGCCCAATAAGCCTTTCTACGAGCACATAAATGTTCTATGTCTGTGTCATCCTGTACATTAGCCACTAGCCACACATGGCTATCAAGCCCTTGATGTGAGTTTAGTGCACCGTGGGGAGCAGAATGTTTCATTATATCCAATCTGAATGAATTTAAACAGTTACACACAACCCATGGCTACTGTAGCAGACAGCAGAAATGTCATTCTTTCATGGTTACTATAGCAGACTGCAGGAGTGTAATTCTTCACTAGTTGGTGTAAGGTTTGGGGACCAGTGGCATCTCCTGGGAACTTCTTAGAAATGCAGCATCGTAGGCCTTACTCTGGACCTACTGAGTCAGGATCTGCATCTTAACAAGATCCCAGAATGATTCTTGTCCTGGCTAACATGTGGGAAGTAAGGAAACATCATCTAATGGGTTAAGGAATGGACAATTAATGTAGTCTGAAACCTTTTCCTTTTTTTTTTTCAGTCTTAACATTTTTTAATTGAAGTATAGTGGATTTACAATGTTGTATTAATTTCTGTTGTACAGCAAAGTGATTCAGTGATATATAATCATTCTTTTTTAAATTTTCTTTTCAATTATGGTTTATCATAGGCTATTGAATATAGTTCCCTGTGCTATACAGTAGGACCTTGTTGTTTATCCTTTCTCTGTATAAAAGCTCACACCTGCTAACCCCAACCTCCCACGCCAGCCCTCCACCACCCCCTCCTCCTTGGTAACCACCAGTCTGTTCTCTGTGTCCATGATTCTGTTTCTGCTAAAACCTTTTCAATACACGTAGCATCAAGTGATGTCTAGGTGTCCTTGTGTTGGGCGAGGGTGAGTTGATATGTTCTGGTCAAGGCCACGGATGTGTTATGATCTCACCCAACACTCAGAGGAAGGTCCTAGAACCAGGACTGGCAACATAGATAGCCAGGGGGGTGCTGACCCCAGGACGGGGGCTCTGAACCAGAGTTCACAGATTCTCTTTCGTCTTGGCAGGAGCTACAAAGTGCGTTTCAACAGCGTTTCCTCGTACTCCGACTCCCGCAAATCGTCGGGTGATGGGCCAGACCTCAGAGACAACTTTGAGAGCACTGGACCCCTGGCCAACGTGAGGTGAGAGAGGGGCCCAGGGCATCAGGGATGATGAAGGCTCTTGGGGAGCCGGACAGAGTAACAGAGTGGGCTCTCTGTTTGGGGAGGGGTCTCCCTTCCGTGTCCGTTCATCCCTTGAGTAACCAGCTGCACTCTCGCTGTTTGGGGATGTCCCCCTGCTTCATTAAAGCACATACCTGGACCCCTCCTATGACCTCTTCCCAAATCACACTCCTTCAGAGCCGCCATCACCCAAGTTTCACCCCTTTGCATGAACTTCATATCATTTGTGCTAAAGGATGCTAATCCCCCAGATGTAACTCAGCGAGTTCCCTTCATGAGTGCTACTACATCTTACTTATTAGAAGCTTATGGGGACACCCCACTGGGGCCTGATGGTTCCCAACCTCGGATGCTCATCAGAATCACTTGGAGATGTTCACAATGTACAGATACCTGAGCCCCACCTCCAGAGACTTTGATGTAGTTGGGTCTAAACTTGGACCCAAGCTTTGCTTGTTTGTTTGTTTGTTTTTTTTTTCAATCTCCCTAATTGCCTCCAATGTACAGATTCAAAAAAATATTGTCACAACCCCTTGTTTGCCAAAGCATAGTCACATCCCACAAGAACATTTTAGGTAGTACATGGACAGGTATTTTTTACTTCAGTGGTTGTGGATTCAGTTTCATGGGTATTTGGAAAGGAAGAAAACTGGATGTCAAACCCTTGGTTTCATAGATACTGGTCAAGATGAGGCTACTGTGTAAGCAGTGTTCAGGCCCGGCCAGGAACCTCTTAGACCTTCACCAGTGCAGCCTCCTCCACGCCGGCTCAGGGCAATGCTCAGAAGATGATGGAGCTCACAGGCTTCCCAGATATTTGAGTATTGTTTCTATCAGTATACTTTTTCCTTTTTTGGCCTTACCACGTAACTTGATTGGTTGGCATCACCGACTCAATGGACATGAGTTTGAGCAAGGTCCGGGAGATGGTGAAGGACAGGGAACCCTGGCGCTGCAGTCCATGGGGTCGCAAAGAGTCAGACATGACTGAGCAACTGAACAACAAAGACCTAACCGCTGGGCCACCAGGGAATTCCCCATCAGTACACTTTTTAATAAACTTTATTTTTTTTAAAGTAGCTTTAGGTTCACAGCAAAATTGAAGGGAAGGCACAGAGATTTTGCGTGTACTATCTGCCCAACCCTCGGTGCGTGTGCACACACATACACACACACACACACACACACACAGCCTCCTCCATCATCAGCATCCCCTGCCATGGTGGTACATTTATACAGTTGATGAACCTGTATTGACACATCATTGTCACCCAGGGCCCATAGTTTGCATTAGGGTTCCCCCTTGGTTCACCCTCGAACTGATGGGTTTTGACATCAGTTTGTGTTCTTTAGCTTGACATTGAAACATCCATGGTTTGACAGTCAGACCCATTTTTCCCTTATTAAATCTATCATGCCCAAGAGCAGGGGTTGGCAAACTGCAGCCCATGAGCTGAATCCAGCCCAGCCACTGTATACTTCTGTACAACCCAGAATGGTTTTTACAGATGAATATCTACAATTTATTTAATGATAGAAAATATTCCCTTCAAGCCCCAATTAAGCAAAATGCTATATCCCCCTCAAAAAAGGATTCCATTCTTCTCACTAGTAGCTATATATAACTAGAAAAATGTACCCCATAACTGTTGCTATTATATTTTTAATTTTATCCAAAAGCATACAGAAATTTATTTTCTTCCTTATTATACAGATATCTGCATAATAGCATCAATTTTGCTTCTTAGCCTACAAGCCTGAAAATATTTACTATCTAGCCCCTATTATAATTTTGCCAAGTTTTCTGGTTTGGAAGCTTAAAATAGGAATTTTGCAATCATATGGTTTAGACTGTGATGAAATGTGTATATAGGAGGTGACTGTGACACAGGCCTTCAGATGCATTGGGAAGCATGTTAATGAATTAATTCCCTGGGCCGTATCTTAGTGAACACCAGTGGGTTTGAATAGCTAGTACAAATAATTGTACAAATAATTTGTGCAAATAGAGTACAAATTAAAAGCAAATTAAATAGCAACTATTAAGTAAATAACAGTGTGAGAGGTAGTCAAGTATGGCAGATATCTCAAACATAATCAATATTGGAGCAACTTTCCTGGCGGTCCAGTGGCTAAGACTCTGCACTCCCAATCCAGGGGGCCTGGGTTCAGTCTCTGGTCAGGGAACTAGATCCCACATGTCACAACTAAAGATCCTACATGCCACAACTAAGACCCAGTGCATCCAGATAAATAAATAAATATTAAAATAAGTAAATAAATAGAGGTTTAGGGAACAACTCTCTAACCACAAGGCATGACTAGCACTGAGTTTTCAAACCTGCATTAGGCTCAGGCCTTGGCTGGGGGCAGGAGAGCAGCTTCCTGGCCCCCATCCAAGCAGTCCCATGCTGGCCACCAGTTCTCACCACCTGCAGGGAAAAGGTGAGGAATCCAAGTAAAGGAGGATTGTGGGTGAAGGAGTGATGGGGAAACATGCTACCTAATTCTACATCCCTCCCTTGGGAAGACTGTGGAATGCCCAGGAAAGAAGGGCAGGAGGATAAGATGAAGAAGGATCAATCAAAGGAGGGGATATTACTCTATGTTAACTTTCACATGATCTCTTGAGACACCTGGACCCCATCTCAAGCTCATTCTCCAATAATAAGAGGGTCCCTTCCCAACTTGCTCTGCTGTTTTCCCCTCATCCCCCATTGCAATCTTTCATGCGATGGCTGGCTCCATCATTCTTTAACAAGAAAGAGATTCAGGGACAGAGTCAGATTCTGTAAGGAGCCAGTTAAACAGCTCCACTCCTTGACTTGTCTGAAATGACAGTCACCCACAGGATAGTCACATTCCAACCTGGAAAAAAAAATGCAAGTTGGGGTGTTGTTCATATCCCACTTGTTCACTTGTCCATCTAGGGCCAGTGAGGTCAAGACCCACAGCCAGGACCAAGTCCTGGAAGTGTGGTGTCAAGTCTCTGCAGGACTGGGGGGGTCATCTGGGACACAGCCCTCCACTTCCCAGACTTCAGAAAATTCTCATTAAGTTGACCCCCATCGATTCAAACCCCAACGTTTTCTTGTGGCATCTATGCAAACAGACATTTTTTTAAATTAAACCTTTTTATTTTCTACAATTTTCTACAATTAGCAAACAAGTGTTGTGACAGTTTCAGGTGAGCAGTGAAGGGACTGAGCCATATATATACATATATCCATTCTCCCCAAACTCCCCCAAACTCCCCTGTCATCCAGGCTGCCACATAACATTGACCAGCATTCCATGTGCAGTACAGTAGGTCCTTGTTGTATTCATTTTAAATATAGCAGAGTGTATATGTCCATTCCAAGCAAAGAGGCTTTGTGAAACAAATCAATTACACAGACGCTGCAAAGGGTGGAGCCAGCATATCTATAAATCTTTCAATCCCTTTTAGAAGAACCTGTTTACACACCAACACTGGATGTGTTAATGACCAGTTCTTCTGATCTCCTTGTTAGCACATGTCCCCAAGAACTGCTATGCTAGAGTTTTCATTCCCTTTGTACTTGAAACTAATTTAGTTGTATCCTGAGTAGAGTCAAGTCTTCCACTGATGTATTGAGTTGGCCAAAAAGTTCATTCAGGGTTTTCCGTGACGTCTTACAGAAAAACTCAAAGGAACTTTGGCTAATCCAGTAGATTTATTGCCCCAATTAGTCCAGCTTAGAAAGGGAAACTCAAGAAACAGCCAATGGTCCTGGGTCACCCATCCTCCTAAGGACCAACTGGGAGTTTTCTCCTGAGGACAGTGGTACCTAGCGGAGACCAGAAGGAAGGGAGAGCAGGGTTTAGGGGCTCCCAGGCTTAAAGATGGCCTTCCCCAAAGGGGTGTGGGGTGGTCTGACCACCAGAGGCTAAACACTGCCCTTCTGGAGGTACCAGTTGTCTTTATCTGCTTGGGCAGCCATCACAACGTACCACAGGCTGGGGGCCTCGACAACAGAAATTTGTTTCTAACACTTCTGGAAGCTGCAAGTCCAAGATCAAGGTTTCTGGTGAGGCCTGTCTTCCTGGCTTGCAGACATCCATCTGCTTGCTGTGTCCTCACGTGGACTTTCCTCTGTGAGCCTGTCACTGGGGGTGGAGAAGAGAGCTCTCAGGGGCCTCTCCCTCTTCTTAGAAGGATCAGGGCCCCACTCTTTTGACCTCAATTACCTCCTTGAAGGCCCCATCTCCAAATAGTCGCACTGGGGGACAGGGCTTCACATGTGAATTTATGGGGACGTAACAGTCCATGACCCCAGAACCCCTGCTGTATTCTCCCCAGCCCCCTATTCTAGACCTTCTGTTGTCGTCTTGGCAGGTTCTCTGTGTTCGGCCTTGGCTCACGGGCATACCCTCACTTCTGCGCCTTTGGACATGCCGTGGACACCCTCCTGGAAGAGCTTGGAGGAGAGAGGATCCTGAAGATGAGGGAGGGGGATGAGCTCTGTGGGCAGGAAGAGGCTTTCAGGACCTGGGCTAAGAAGGTCTTCAAGGTAACCATCTACCCCAATCTTAGAGACCCATGGGGAGGAGTCATGCCCCCAGGGACCCCCAAGGACAGATCACCTAAACCATCAAAAATAGAAAAAACTTGAGAAAATCTTTGGTACTTCCCTTATGTATCCAACCAGGAGACAGCTTTAAACAAGTCAGATAACTTTGGGTGGTCCTAAGACACATTTTCCACCTGGAATCCAGCCTCCTGTATTAAGGGTAAAGAGTTAGTCTATGAAAAATTATAGAGCTGGGAGGAACCCATCCTTCACTCACATTCCATAGACAAGTAAATAAAAAACATACAGTTGGTTAACCAACCCAGGGGGCCATGCCTCGGGCTGGATCTCAGATCTCACCAATCTGTCTGCTTTGACAATCTTGTTCCTCTTGTGCTAGTTCTCCAACGACCTGTACAGTAGCCACTGGCCACACGTGGTCATTTAGATTTAAGTGTAAACTGTTTAGCATTAAATATGATGAATGGATGAACAAAATGTAGTGTGTCCCTGCAATGGAATGTTCGAGCACAACAAGGAATGAAGTACTGATGAATACATGTGCTACGTGAAAGAAGCCAGACACAAAAGGACACTTACCATCTGAGTCCATGTAGATGAAGCGTCCAGAACAGGCAAATTCAGAGAGACAAGAAGTAGGCTAGTGATTCCCAGGGGCAGGGGAGACAGGGAGAGGAAAATGGGAGTGACTCCTAACGTGTATAATGTGTGCCACAGGCAGCCTGTGATGTGTTCTGCGTGGGTGATGACGTCAACATTGAGAAGGCAAACAACTCCCTCATCAGCAATGACCGCAGCTGGAAGAGGAACAAGTTCCGTCTCACCTACGTGGCGGAAGCTCCGGAACTCACACAAGGTACCTCCTACCACCCGCCGGGGGAGACACCCAAGACCCTGGTGTGGGGAGAGGAGACAGCAGTTCTCACCTCCAAAAGGTCCTTAGAGAAGGTGGGCTTCGTTGCTTCGGTCTCCGTTGCAGTGCATGCATGCGTGCTCAGTCACTTCAGTCATGTCCAGCTCTTTGCAACCCCATGGCCCACCAGCCTCCTCTGTCCATGGGGTTCTCCTGGCAAGAGTACTGGAGTGGGTTGCCGTGCCCACCTCCACCCAAATAAACACGTGCAGGCCACCCAAATAAACATGCTGTTGCTGCTCTGGGCTCTCTCTCTAGCCCTGCAGCATGTTACCCTAAACCTCCTCTTCTCTGCTAAGTTAAGCCAGGTTTGCTTTCTGTTTTGCTGTATCCACAACCACCCACCCCAATGCCTGTCTGACCTCTTTTCTTTTGTCTCTTTGCTTCATGCAGAGGGTCAGGAGAAGCTGGAGACTCTGTATTAACAACTGTTTTACCCAATCTCAGGAGCACCTTTGTTCTTCTCCCCCCAGGTCTATCCAATGTCCACAAAAAGCGGGTCTCAGCCGCTCGACTCCTCAGCCGCCAAAACCTTCAGAGTCCAAAATCCAGGTAGGAACATCCTGGTCCCTTCGGGTTCCCCGCCTCTGCCCCAGATGCCACCCACAGCAAGGAATGAACCCTTGTTGGCTCCAGGGACTGACTTCCTATTACCATTGGAAGGGTCCTCCAGACCCCCTTTGCTGCCTTGCAGCATCTTGGCTTCCTGCTTTCCATTTGCCAAGCTCCAACGTGCAGGGATGGAAAAAGTAACTGGTTGGGACATCCCTGGTGATCCAGTGGTTAAGACTCCAGGTTTCCACAGCAGGGGGTGCAGGTTTGATCCCTGGTCGGGGAACTAAGATCCCACAAGCCACTTGGTACAGCTAAAAAGAAAAGAAAAAAAAAAAGAATGGTGACGATCTCTGTGGAAAGGGGAAAGAGAAGGGTTTTATGAGGAATTTTTTTTAATAGAGACCACACCTTCGTTGAACTCCTAATATTCACTCTAATGTGTACCTTAGTCAGAAATCACTTAGTCCAGATAGCTCCTCTTTGCAGATAATTCTTCTCTGGTGTCCTGAGAAATGCCTGCTCAGTCTCTACTTAAGTCCTTTGGGATGATGGGAGGTTTATTAACCTACAAAACAGCCCCTTCTGTGTTCTGAGGTCCCAGTTGTTAGAAATTCTCTTCCTATTGTTTATAACCAAAGCTTGTGTTCCTAGCACTTCCATTTTGGTCCTATGTTACACTCTCCAGTGACACCTAAAACAAAGTCAGTTCTTCCAAATGAGAGAGCTGCCAATAGCCAAGGACAGCAAGCCACTCTCCCTGATCCTTGTTCCTTCCAACTGTTTCTCCTGAGACCCGGTTTCCCAGACCTTTTGCTGTAGTAGAAGGACACTCTGTCCTACTGGAAATGTCATCCTCGGACCTGGCCCCAGCGCAGTGGAGGTCCTGTGATCGATGCCAAGTGCACCGAGGCTATTATTACCATCCTCAGTCTGGACAGGAGGTGCTAAAGCGGCCCAGGGTTGTCCTAACAGCCTTGCCGCTCTCCCATTAAGCTTATGTCCTTTCTGCTCTTGGATCTGAATCTTTTCAAAATGATCAGGCCATATCTCTGCATCACTCCATGTATAAGTACATTTTTTAGCAGTTACAAAAGTCTTTGCCTAAATCCCCATCGGATGGAATCTTCTTCACTTAGCAGTTCTAGCCCATGAAGGTCTTTTGAGATCTTCGTTCTTTGCATGGTGTGGTGCAAAGGGTGGCCTCTCGAGCCAGACCACTCTGGGTTCTTACCCCGCTGCTGCCATCCCCCAGCCCTGTGACCTTGGACAAGTCCCTTAGGCCTTCAGAACACCTGTCTCCTTACCTAAAATGAGAACTAGTACTTATCTAGTAATTTTTGTGTTCCAAGCACAGTTTTGAGGTCTGTCTGTGCAGGCTCTCCCAGAGTTCGGAACAGCCCAGGAAATAGGTACTGTTATCACCCATGTTTTAAATAGGAAAAATGACAATTAGAAAATGTGAGTGACCTTTTTAAGGTCACACAGACTCAGTTCTCTGACTCCAAAGTCAAAACGCCAAATGGCTATACCTGTGGCATCAACAGCATCACAAGACTGCTATATTAAAAACAACACACACAAAGCAGCTCGGGTATCCTATGTTTCTGTTACTATCCTTTACCCATCCCAGTTTCATACATCTGCACATTTTAATATGTGTGCTTTCTATGTGGATATAAAACCTTTTTTTCAATGAAACTGTAGTTGATTTACAATGTTGCATTAATTTCTGTTGTACAGTAAAGTGATTCAGTTATACATATACATTCTTTTTAAATATTCTTTCCTATTATGGTTTATCACAGGATAGTGAATATAATCCCCTGTGCCATACAGTAGGAACTTGTTTATCCATTCTACATATAAAAGCTACTTCTGTGAACGCCAACCTCCCACTCCATCCTTCCCCAAACCCGTTACCCCCTTGGCAACCAAAAGTCTGTTCTCTATGCCTGGATGTAAAACTTATGATAAAGTGGTCAATGTGGTCAACAGGATGGAGCCCCATGGCGCTCGTGTTCTCCCCCAGACACCCTCAAACACTGAAGAAATGGATTTGGAAATTAATGTAATTGAATAATTAGTTACATGTAATATTCAGAGCATAATAATCTCTGATATATTGGGTTGGCCAAAAAGTGAATGAACTTTCTGGCCAACCCAATAGAAAGGGACTCTATACACATCTTACTCCCTATTTCTGTCCCATGGAAAAGTACAGTCTCAGTGGCATTGGAAAAGAAGGGACTAAGAATCTACTGGACATTTCTCTCAGCTACCAACCATGAAAGACCAGATGATAAAAATTACTCCCAAACCATAGCACATAAAAAGCAAGGTAATTTGCAAATGTTTTGATGCTAAGCTGGACCAAGTCCCAGAATAAACACCCCCCACCCCCCACCACCAAACCATCCACCTCTGGAAAGGGCAGCTGACTGTGCTGAGTGACTTGCAAGAGGGCATTTCAGAAAGGTTAGTAACCAGAAGATAGTATTAAAATCAGTTATAGATTAGCTTTAAAAGAATCAAATGGGGTCTCGGTGTTTAACCCTTTGAAATCAGACTCCACAGCACTACCTATTTTCAGGCCTTACTACCCTGCCCAGCTTTATAAGGGGTGTGTGTGTGTGTGTGTGTGTGTGTGTGTGTGTGTGTGTGTGTGTGTGTGTGTGTGTGTGTGTGTGTGTGTGTGTGTGTGTGTGTGTGTGTGTGTGTGTGTGTGTGTGTGTGTGTGTGTGTGTGTGTGTGTGTGTGTGATGTGTAAGGACTGAGTAAAAACGTATGACCCTTTCTCCCATCTTCCCCTGCCCACAGCTGAGTATGGTCTCGGTGTTTAACCCTTTGAAATCAGACTCCACAGCACTACCTATTTTCAGGCCTTACTACCCTGCCCAGCTTTCTCCCATCTTCCCCTGCCCACAGCTGAGTATGGGGTCTCGGTGTTTAACCCTTTGAAATCAGACTCCACAGCACTACCTATTTTCAGGCCTTACTACCCTGCCCAGCTTTCTCCCATCTTCCCCTGCCCACAGCTGAGTATGGGGTCTCGGTGTTTAACCCTTTGAAATCAGACTCCACAGCACTACCTATTTTCAGGCCTTACTACCCTGCCCAGCTTTCTCCCATCTTCCCCTGCCCACAGCTGAGTATGGGGTCTCGGTGTTTAACCCTTTGAAATCAGACTCCACAGCACTACCTATTTTCAGGCCTTACTACCCTGCCCAGCTTTATAAGGGGTGTGTGTGTGTGTGTGTGTGTGTGTGTGTGTGTGTGTGTGTGTGTGTGTGTGTGTGTGTGTAAGGACTGAGTAAAAACGTATGACCCTTTCTCCCATCTTCCCCTGCCCACAGCCAAAGTCAGGATGTTTGAGCCAGGAGACCGCATAAAGATACTATGAAACACCCTCCCCACCCCGCTCCCACCCATAACAAAAGACCCTTAAGCAAACAAAGTGCTTAAGAGGAAATAAACCACCTTTTGAGGGTGATCCTTGCAACTCTAAAGAGAAAAGCGACTGACCGCAGTTACTGCCTGGCCAGGAAATAAACTTTTCTGTGTGCGGCAAGTAGCAAACAATACAGAAAAGAGTGTAATGGAGCACTAATGGGTGGGGTATGGGCCACATAAGTCCTAGAAGTCAGGAGGAGGAGGGGAGACGCTGGGTTGGCTTTAGATAAGATAGAGAACAGACAGGGCCATCTAGGAGCAAAGATGCTGAAAGGGCCTGAGTGCTGTGGTACATCAGAGAAAGATGGGACATTGTAATGGAGAGTTCTGCATGGGAGTACTCTCAATTCCCAGCTCCTCTTGAATAAAATAACTTCTTTCCAGCTTTCCCCATCTCAACACAGGACATCAACATTCAGTGTAAGCCCCAAACTCAGGCTTCCTCTCTGCCTCCTCTGTCTCCCTCCTAATATCCATCCAACTCTCAGCTGATACAGTGGGCTTGTCTTTCAAATACATTATTTCAGATCTACAGCCGCCACCATAAGACAGGCCACAATCATCTGTGGTCTGAGGGCCTCCCAAAGCCACCTAACTTGTCCTTCTGTTTCTTGCTTTTTCTCTCAAAGATTCATCTTCCAAATAGCAGCCAGACTAATCTTTTAAGAACAGAAATGGAAACCCATCCTCCTGCAGCTTCATACCCTCCAATGGCTTCCCACTGATCTCAGGAAACCTCCCAACTCCTTGCCTGGACAGATTACAATGAGACCCTCCTGATCTGGCCTCTTCCCAGCTCTCTGACCTCCTCCTGTGCCACTCAGCCCTGTGTTGACCCCCTTCCAAACCCTCCAGCCTTCTTTGTCATCTTCGGACATGTCATGCTTTTTCCACCTCAGGGCCTTTGCATGTACTGCTCCCCCTTTCAGGAACACTCTACCCCCAAATCTTTGCACGTCCCCTCCTCCTCATCGTTCAGATCTCTGCTCCGACATCAAATCACCAGCAAGGCCTCCCCGACCATCCTTATCTGCTGGTCACTGAGCCCACTGCCCCCAACCTGTCAGCGCCCACCCTTCCACATCACCAGCCCCATCCATGATCTTTTTCAGTTGCTTCTCAGTGAGAATGGGGCCCTGTGTTTTCTTCATCCATCACTCTCTCATCAGGGCCTAGAAAGTGTTAACAAATTCGTTGAAGCTATGAGCCTTATCACCTCAAAGTGCTCACAAGAGACCATGTTTACTCTTTTCACTGATGAACGAACATGAGCTGTTTCCCACTGCCCCTCCTTTTAATGCTGGATGTTAGCAGACTATTCTTTCCCCTGTGAACCTGTCATTGAACCATTGCTAACTGTGTGTGTGCATGAGTGTGTGTGTGTTTGTGTGATGTTGCTGTAGGTGGATGTAAATACGTCACAAGCAGGCCATACTCAGGGGACAGGCATTTGAATGGCTGTTGCCTTTCCAATGCTACCTTTTTTCCCCTCTCCAAATACTTACTTTTTTTTTAAGCTTGGGAAAGGACTTTTTTTTTTTTTTTGCCCACGCCACGTGGCATGCGGGATCTTCTTTCCTCGACCAAGGATTGAGCTCATGCCCCCTGCAGTAGAAGTGTGGACTCTTAATCACTAGACTTCCAGGGAAGTCCTTCCCCTAATACTTTCCGACAACCCATGTATATCCCAAGCTTTTTTCTTTTTAAAAAAAGAAAAAGGTTAGAAAGTCCCATACTTAGAAATCCCCAGCAGAACAGAGATATAAGGCAGTAGGTCTCCAGGCTAGTGCTACCCACTGGGGGATCAGCTCCCAGCAAAGCTTCAAGGACCAGCCCACAGAGGGGTCCTCAGGCCATGCAGCCATTCACTGCTGGGGTTCTCCAGTCAGACGCGTGCACAGTGTCCATGGTCCAACTCCCAGCAGAGCCTACCCCCACCTCGTGGCCCACAGGCCAGGTCCATCCTCATCCCTGCCCGTTCTCTGCCTGACCACCCTCAGCCGCGTTCAAGAGGACTTAGGGGAAACGGCTGTGAGCACAAGCCAGCTCAGCAAGTTTGGGGCCTCCACGTTTCTATTTTGTACCGGCCATAGGAACGGAGGCAAATATACTTCTGAAAAAAAAAAAAACAACAACAACAACAACTCGTGATGATCTGGGAGAAAGTGGGAATTGATTTGTGGGCCTTTCAAAGACTTCCCGTGGTTGGCATTGGAGGTTCCCAAATTCTCAACCCCACAGCGCCCCCTGCTGGCTGTCAGCCTCTGCTCAATCCCTTCCTGGAGCTGGCAGGAGGGTGACCATGTCTCTCTAGCTCTCCAGGAACCGATAGACTGGCATGAGCTCAGAGCAGAGTCATCCACGCAAGCCCATTTAATAGGTAACATCAGTGTCCCAGGGAGGGCAAAATCTGCCCAGGGAAGGAGAGTGGGAGCCCAGACCCCCACCACCATCATTCACAATCTCAGTCACCGAGTTCCCCACCCTACTAAGGACAGGGGTGTCGTGCTTCAAGAAAATATACCCAAAAAAGCAGAGATGCCAGCACAACTATTTTTAATAATGGTGGCTATTTGCAGCACAAAAGAACTTTTGGTTGTGCCAAAAACTCCTTCAAATAGCGAGTCCCATTGGTCTATTCAAGTGCTGATTTACATACCACGAAGAATGTAGAAACTTCATGTTGAATATCAAGTGTCGCTATCAACTGAAAACCAGTTGGCAAGGAAGAAAAAGCGGATCTGAAAATGCGAATGTAACTCCAAGAATACAAAAAGATTTGATTTACCCAAGTGTAGTCATCAATCCCGAAGTTTTCAGGCATAAAAATGCAGTGTATTGGTACTAAAACTTTAAAAGAACCAGAATAATCCTATTCTGAGGATTCATTCATAGACCTCCTGCACTTGAAATCCAACTATTGAAGGAAAGGGCATGACTCGGCAGGCCTAAACAAGTTTCCCTCTGGGTTTTCTCCTTTGTTCTATAAACTTTATAGTATCAGTGGATTGGGGATAATAAGAACCTGAGCTTAAGGTCAAGCCCTTTTCCCTTTTCCAGGACAAGGTGAGGACCCCAGTTTGCAAAAGGAGGTGGAGCTTTGGATTCCCAGGAGAGGTGGAATTTCACAGAATGGGGACATCACTGCCACAGCTCCAGTGGGGTTTAGTGGTTCCTGGTAGAAATTGGGTATCAAAAATAGAGCCTCTTCCAGCAGCTGGTTAACCCTGAGGGTCTGAGGTTCCTTCAATCGATAAATATTTCTTGAGTATCTACTATGTGTCATGCACTGCCCTAGGTGCTAGAATAGAGTAGTGGAGAAAATAGACAAGTTCCTTGCCGATCTTAGAGTTTACACAGATTCCTAGTCTCTTCTATTGTCCTCGGAGTGGGGATGGGGAAGGGGCAGGCAGAGAGACAGACCACATGCCATAGTATGGAGTAAACTCTCCATTCTATGGAGTTTGGTAAGTGCTATGGAGAAAAGGAAAGCAGGGACAAGAAGTCAGAAAAGCAAAGAGATCTGGGGACTGCATCTCAGGGTGCTCCAATGTCCAGAGTTAGGGGAGATGAGATGGAACCAACAAAGGGGACCGAGGAAGAACAGCCAGAGAAGAGACCAGGAGAGCCTGGGGAGCTGGAGAGAAGGGGATTGAGGAGGACGTGAGAAGCCACGTCCAGTACTGCTCTGATGAGCACAGTGAGTGCTGGGAACTGGCTGTTGGGTTTGCAAAGAAGAGCTCATGGGTGACCTTGCTGAAACCCGCCCTGTGGAACTGGTGGGGGTGGAAGTCTGATTGGCCTGAGCCCCAAGGAGAATGGAAGGAGGGGAGGTGTAGCCACAAAGACAGAGGAGCAAAGAAAAGGGGCACAAGCTGGTGGCCCTCAGCCTGTTGTTCCCCCACCCTTCCCTCCAGTCGATCGACCATCTTCGTGCGTCTCCACACCAACGGGAATCAGGAGCTGCAGTACCAGCCCGGGGACCACCTGGGCGTCTTCCCCGGCAACCACGAGGATCTGGTGAATGCCCTGATTGAGCGACTGGAGGACGCCCCCCCTGTCAACCAGCTGGTGAAAGTGGAGCTTCTGGAGGAGCGGAACACGGCTTTGGGTAACTATGGCCAAGCTAGTACCCCACCCAGCCACTCCCAAGGGCCCTTTCCTTCTCCGAGGAGTCCCAGGGTCTGTCTGGGCCTTCCCTCCCCAGCGGGTATCCAGGGAAGAGGAAACCCTTTCTTCCCAGTTGCCAGTCCAGGCAGGAGAGTGGGTCTCTGTCACCCCCTGCTTATGAGACTGAAGGCTCCCCTTCCTCATGGCTGAACAACCTTGACCCAACTAGCCGAGCAAGTGTCCATTTAAGCCAGGACACTGATGGTTCACCCTTGAGGGAAAGAATCTTACCTTCCTTCATCAGCTAGACACCGATCTTAGCAAAGGCTACTTGTCTGACTTCCTTCATCACCCCAGCCTCACCGCCCACTGAGAGAAAATAGCATCTGAAGTCCACTTCTACCTTCTCTTAGAATCCAAAAGCACTATATGAAGCTCGGTGGCCCATTGGGATCAAACCTGATTTCTGATATCATTAGATCAAGTCCCAACCTGTTTGGGGGACTACCCTTGACATTCCTATTAAAGAACTTTGCAAGGCAAATGGGTCTGCGTGCTTCATCTCAGTAGTCATGAGTGAGCTCAGGACTTAAGGAACTGCAGTGACTGCATGTGGTAGCCCATGATACAGTGATACATCTCCTCTACAAGGGAGCCAGGACATAAAGTCAGGGCAGAATGTGAAAACAGTACGTAGTCAAAACCCTGCTGAACATCCCTTAGGAAGGTACCGCTTTGGAGAAACACACCTGCTCTTATGAAATCCAACCCAGCCAGTTCTTCCTCAACATTGGAACAGTATTTTATATCTTTTTGAGTTGAGCTCCTGATGAAGTAAAGGCTTGTGTGCAGGGCCTCTATTGCACTGAAGTACACAGAGGCAGTAGTTCAAATATTGTCTGGAGCAGTACTGCCTGACTTTATGAATGTGAGCTGTGTTGTTGTTGCACTCAGTCAAGTCTGACTCTGTGACCCTAGGGGCTGTAACCCACCAGCCTCCTCTGTCCATGGGATCCTCCAGGCAAGGATACTGTGGAACAGGTTGCCATTCCCTTCTCTAGGTTGTCTTCCCAAACCAGAGATGGAACCCACATCTCCTGCATTGGCAGGGGAGTTCTTCACTAGCGTCACCTGGTGACCTTGGGCAAATTCCTTAACTTCTCTGTGCTTCCGTTTTCTCAACTGCAAAGTGGAGATAATGATAGCACCCACCACCTAGGATTGTGGCGAGGATTAAAAGAGTTACTGATAGAAAGTGCTGAGGAAATGACGTGGTGCATAGGAAGGGCTAGGTAAGTGTTTGGCATGTTTGTCATTTTAAATGCTAGAATCGCACGCAGAGCAGCAAAAGGCTGACACCATGAGGAGAGAGGCAGGGAAAAAAATGGATTCATAGTTCGTGCTCAGTTGATGGCTCGTTGCTCAGAATATCAAAGCATGGTCTCGTGCTATTTTAATATTTACTCTTAAATTCTGGCACTAGTTTGCTCAGCTGGTTTTGGACATGCTCCTTGCATACAGGAGGCGATCACAGGGTCCCCAGGAAACCTGGCTGTAGATGTGGGATGGAGGTGGCCAGCCAAGGGGTCAGTTGGCTCTGGGGCAGTCGGTTCTTCGGGCCCCATCCTCTGCTCCAGAAGCAGGTCTGGCCTCCCTGACTTGGACCCAAACCCTCAGGGCCCACACTGTCCCTCCCCCACCCATCTCTCATCTCTGTTTTTCCTCTGCAGGGGTTATCAGTAACTGGACCGATGAGCATCGCCTGCCGCCCTGCACCATCTTCCAGGCCTTCAAGTACTACCTGGACATCACCACGCCTCCGACGCCACTGCAGCTGCAGCAGTTTGCCTCCCTGGCCACCAGTGAGAAAGAGAAGCAGCGTCTGCTGGTCCTCAGCAAGGTAGGTCCCTGGCCTCATTCAACCTCACCCCCTGCTCCCTGGAGAATTTTACGGTTCCCTCGTGGCCCTGCTGGTAAGGAGTCTGCCTGCAATGCAGGAGACCTGGGTTCAATCCCTGGGTTGGGAAGATCCCCTGGAGAAGGAAGTGGCAACCCACTCCAGGATTCTTGCCTGGAAAATCCCATGGACAGAGGAGACTGGCAGGCTACAGTTCATGGGGTTGCTAAGAGTCAGACATGACTAAGCAACTTCACTTCTTCCCTGTGTGGTTATTACAACAGTGTTTCAGCAGATGGCAGCCTTGAGCGAGGGCTGCCACCGTCTAGTTTGCAGGTCACCATATTAGCTAATCCATTTTGGCTGGACCTGGCCATCTCCCCTCCTTCTAACAAAGGTCTAAAAGGACCAAAGAGCGATCCCATTGAATCTCCACGTTCTCTGACGGCAGTAGAAATTGGTAACACTTTTTCCTCCTCCCTTTGGAACCCTTGTTGTTGTTGTTCAGCTCCTTAGTTGTGTTGGACTCTTTGCAACCCCACGGACTGCAGCACACCAGACTTCCCTGTCCTTCACCATCTCCCAGAGCTTGCTCAGACTCAAATCCATTGAGTCAGTGATGCCACTCAACCATCTCGTCCTCTGCCCCCCCCCTTCTCCTCCTGCCCTGCCAGCATCAGGGTCTTTTCCAGTGAGTGAGTTCTTTGCATCAGATAACAGATTCTCTACCTCCAGCCATTAAAACATATACAAACAACTCTTAGTTCACAGGCCATATGAGCAGGTGGTTTGTGGGCTAAAGTTTGCCACCGCCTCATAGCTGTGTGATCTCTATATCCCTCAGTTTCCCCATCAATAAAATAGGGGTGACAACCAGGTTTATTTCATAAGATGAAATAAGTGAATACTTGGCACAGAATAATTCCTATGTAAGAGTTAACTATGACTATTTTTTTTCATTTATTTTTATTAGTTGGCACCTAATTTCTTCACAACATTGCAGTGGGTTTTGTCATACATTGACGTGAATCAGCCATGGAGTTACATGTATTCCCCATCCCGATCCCCCCTCCCACCTCCCTCTCCACCCGATTCCTCTGGGTCTTCCCAGTGCACCAGGCTCAAGCACTTGTCTCATGCATCCCACTTGGGCTGGTGATCTGTTTCCCTATAGATAATATACATGCTGTTCTCTCGAAACATCCCACCCTCGCCTTCTCCCACAGAGTCCAAAAGTCTGTTCTGTACATCTGTGTCTCTTTTTCTGTTTTGCATATAGGGTTATCATTACCATCTTTTCTAAATTCCATATATATGTGTTAGTATGCTGTAATGATCTTTATCTTTCTGGCTTACTTCACTCTGTATAATGGGCTCCAGTTTCATCCATCTCATTAGAACTGATTCAAATGAATTCTTTTTAACGGCTGAGTAATATTCCATGGGGTATATGTACCACAGCTTCCTTATCCATTCATCTGCTGATGGGCATCTAGGTTGCTTCCATGTCCTGGCTATTATAAACAGTGCTGTGATGAACATTGGGGTGCACGTGTCTCTTTCAGATCTGGTTTCTTCAGTGTGTATGCCCAGAAGTGGGATTGCTGGGTCATATGGCAGTTCTATTTCCAGTTTTTTAAGAAATCTCCACACTGTTTTCCATAGTGGCTGTACTAGTTTGCATTCCCACCAACATGTAAGAGGGTTCCCTTTTCTCCACACCCTCTCCAGCATTTATTGCTTGTAGACTTTTGGATAGCAGCCATCCTGACTGGCATGTAATGGTACCTCATTGTGGTTTTGATTTGCATTTCTCTGATAATGAGTGATGTTGAGCATCTTTTCATGTGTTTGTTAGCCATCTGTATGTCTTCTTTGGAGAAATGTCTGTTTAGTTCTTTGGCCCATTTTTTGATTGGGTCATTTATTTTTCTGGAATTGAGCTGCAGGAGTTGCTTGTATATTTTTGAGATTAATCCTTTGTCTGTTTCTTCATTTGCTATTATTTTCTCCCAATCTGAGGGCTGTCTTTTCACCTTACTTATAGTTTCCTTTGTAGTGCAAAAGCTTTTAAGTTTCATTAGGTCCCATTTGTTTAGTTTTGCTTTTATTTCCAATATTCTGGGAGGTGGGTCATAGAGGATCTTGCTGTGATTTATGTCAGAGAGTGTTTTGCCTATGTTCTCCTCTAGGAGTTTTATAGTTTCTGGTCTTACATTTAGATCTTTAATCCATTTTGAGTTTATTTTTGTGTATGGTGTTAGAAAGTGTTCTAGTTTCATTCTTTACAAGTGGTTGACCAGTTTTCCCAGCACCACTTGTTAAAGAGGTTGTCTTTTTTCCATTGTATATCCTTGCCTCCTTTGTCAAAGATAAGGTGTCCATAGGTTCGTGGATTTATCTCTGGGCTTTCTATTCTGTTCCATTGATCTATATTTCTGTCTTTGTGCCAGTACCATACTGTCTTGATGACTGTGGCTTTGTAGTAGAGTCTGAAGTCAGGCAGGTTGATTCCTCCAGTTCCATTCTTCTTTCTCAAGATTACTTTGGCTATTCGAGGTTTTTTGTATTTCCATACAAATTGTGAAATTCTTTGGTCTAGTTCTGTGAAAAATACCGTTGGTAGCTTGATAGGGATTGCATTGAATCTATAGATTGCTTTGGGTAGAATAGCCATTTTGACAATATTGATTCTTCCAATCCATGAACACGGTATGTTTCTCCATCTGTTTGTGTCCTCTTTGATTTCTTTCATCAGTGTTTTATAGTTTTCTATGTATAGGTCTTTTGTTTTCTTAGGTAGATATACTCCTAAGTATTTTATTCTTTTTGTTGCAATGGTGAATGGTATTGTTTCCTTAATTTCTCTTTCTGTTTTCTCATTGTTAGTGTATAGGAATGCAAGGGATTTCTGTGTGTTAATTTTATATCCTGCAACTTTACTATATTCATTGATTAGCTCTAGTAATTTTCTGGTAGAGTCTTTAGGGTTTTCTATGTAGAGGATCATGTCATCTGCAAACAGTGAGAGTTTCACTTCTTCTTTTCCTATCTGGATTCCTTTTACTTCTTTTTCTGCTCTGATTGCTGTGGCCAAAACTTCCAACACTATGTTGAATAGTAGTGGTGAGAGTGGGCACCCTTGTCTTGTTCCTGATTTCAGGGGAAATGCTTTCAATTTTTCACCATTGAGGGTGATGCTTGCTGTGGGTTTGTCATATATAGCTTTATTATGTTGAGGTATGTTCCTTCTATTCCTGCTTTCTGGAGAGTTTTAATCATAAATGAGTGTTGAATTTTGTCAAAGGCTTTCTCTGCATCTATTGAGATAATCATATGGTTTTTATCTTTCAATTTGTTAATGTGGTGTATTACATTGATTGATTTGCGGATATTAAAGAATCCTTGCATTCCTGGGATAAAGCCCACTTGGTCATGGTGTATGATTTTTTTAATATGTTGTTGGATTCTGTTTGCTAGAATTTTGTTAAGGATTTTTGCATCTATGTTCATCAGTGATATTGGCCTGTAGTTTTCTTTTTTTGTGGCATCTTTGTCTGGTTTTGGAATTAGGGTGATGGTGGCCTCATAGAATGAGTTTGGAAGCTTACCTTCTGCAATTTTCTGGAAGAGTTTGAGTAAGATAGGTGTTAGCTCTTCTCTAAATTTTTGGTAGAATTCAGCTGTGAAGCCATCTGGTCCTGGGCTTTTGTTTGCTGGAAGATTTCTGATTACAGTTTTGATTTCCTTGCTTGTGATGGCTCTGTTAAGATCTTCTATTTCTTCCTGGTTCAGTTTTGGAAAGTTATACTTTTCTAAGAATTTGTCCATTTCATCCAAGTTGTCCATTTTATTGGCATAGAGCTGCTGGTAGTAGTCTCTTATGATCCTTTGTATTTCAGTGTTGTCTGTTATGATCTCTCCATTTTCATTTCTAATTTTGTTAATTTGGTTCTTCTCTCTTTGTTTCTTAATGAGTCTTGCTAATGGTTTGTCAATTTTGTTTATTTTTTCAAAACACCAGCTTTTAGCTTTGTTGATTTTTGCTATGGTCTCTTTAGTTTCTTTTGCATTTATTTCTGCCCTAATTTTAAAGATTTCTTTCCTTCTACTAACTCTGGGGTTCTTCATTTCTTCCTTCTCTAATTGCTTTAGGTGTAGAGTTAGGTTATTTATTTGACTTTTTTCTTGTTTCTTGAGGTAAGCCTGTAATGCTATGAACATTCCCTTTAGCACTGCTTTTACAGTGTTCCATAGGTTTTGGGTTGTTGTGTTTTCATTTTCATTCATTTCTATGCATATTTTGATTTCTTCTATGATTTGTTGGTTGTTCAGAAGCATGTTATTTAGCCTCCATATGTTTGAATTTTTAACAATTTTTTTCCTGTAATTGAGATCTAATCTTACTGCACTGTGGTCCGAAAAGATGACTGGAATGATTTCAATTTTTTGAATTTTCCAAGACTAAATTTATGGCCCAGGATGTGATCTATTCTGGAGAAGGTTCTGTGTGCACTTGAGAAAAAGGTGAAGTTGATTGTTTTGGGGTGAAATGCCCTATAGATATCAATTAGGTCTAGCTGGTCCATTGTGTCATTTAAAGTTTGTGTTTCCTTGTTAATTTTCTGTTTAGTTGATCTATCCATAGTTGTGAGTGGGGTATTAAAGTCTCCCACTATTATTGTGTTACTATTAATTTCCTCTTTCATACTTGTTAGTGTTTGCCGTACATATTGTGGTGCTCCTATGTTGGGTGCATATATATTTATAATTGTTATATCCTCTTCTTGGATTGATCCTTTGATCATTATGTAGTGTCCTTCTTTGTCTCTTTTCACATCCTTTATTTGAAAGTCTATTTTATCTGATATGAGTATTGCGACTCCTGCTTTCTTTTGGTCTCCGTTTGCGTGAAATATTTTTTTCCAGCCCTTCACTTTTAGTCTGTATGTGTCTCTTGTTTTGAGGTGGGTCTCTTGTAGACGGCATATATAGGGGTCTTGTTTTTGTATCCATTCAGCCAATCTTTGTCTTTTGGTTGGGGCATTCAACCCATTTACATTTAAGGTAATTATTGATAGGTGTGGTCCCGTTGCCATTTACTTTGTTGTTTTGGGTTCACGTTTATACAACCTTTCTGCATTTCCTGTTTAGAGAAGATCCTTTAGCATTTGTTGAAGAGCTGGTTTGGTGGTGCTGAATTCTCTCAGCTTTTGCTTGTCTATAAAGCTTTTGAATTCTCCTTCATATCTGAATGAGATCCTTGCTGGGTACAGTAATCTAGGTTGTAGGTTATTCTCTTTCATTACTTTAAGTATGTCCTGCCATTCCCTTCTGGCCTGGAGGGTTTCTATTGATAGATCAGCTGTTATCCTTATGGGAATCCCTTTGTGTGTTATTTGTTGTTTCTCCTTTGCTGCTTTTAATATTTGTTCTTTGTGTTTGATCTTTGTTAATTTGATTAATATGTGTCTTGGGGTGTTTTGCCTTGGGTTTATCCTGTTTGGGACTCTCTGGGTTTCTTGGACTTGGGTGGCTATTTCCTTCCCCATTTTAGGGAAATTTTCAGCTATTATCTCCTCGAGTATTTTCTCATGGCCTTTCTTTTTGTCTTCTTCTTCTGGGATTCCTATGATTCGAATGTTGGGGTGTTTCACATTGTCCCAGAGGTCCCTGAGGTTGTCCTCATTTCTTTTGATCCTTTTTTCTTTTTTTCTCTCTGCTTCATTTATTTCCACCATTTTATCTTCTACCTCACTTATCCTATCTTCTGTCTCCGTTATTCTACTCTTGGTTCCCTCCAGAGTGTTTTTGATCTCATTTATTGCATTATTCATTTTTAATTGATTCTTTTTTATTTCTTCTAGGTCTTTATTAAACATTTCTTGCATCTTCTCAATCTTTGTCTCCAGGCTATTTATCTGTAACTCGATTTTGTTTTCAAGATTTTGGATCATTTTTATTATCATTATTCTAAATTCTTTTTCAGGTAGATTCCCTATCTCCTCCTCTTTTGTTTGACTTGGTGGGCATTTTTCATGTTCCTTTACCTGTTGGGTATTTCTCTGCCTTTTCATCTTGTTTAGATTGCTGTGTCTGGAGTGGGCTTTCTGTATTCTGGAGGTCTGTGGTTCCTTTTTATTGTGGAGGTTTTACCCAGTGGGTGGGGTTGGACGTTTGGCTTGTCAAGGTTTCCTGGTTAAGGAAGCTTGCGTCAGTGTTCTGGTGTGTGGAACTAGATTTCTTCTCTCTGGAGTGCAATGGAGTGCCCAGAAATGAGTTTTGAGATGGGTCTATGTGTTAGGTGTGACCTTGGGCAGCCTGTATGTTGACGTTCAGGGCTATGTTCCTGCGTTGCTGGAGAATTTGCGTGGTATGTCTTGCTCTAAAACTTATTGGCTCTTGGGTGGTGGTTGGTTTCAGTGTAGGTATGGAGGCTTTTGGATGGTCTCTTATTATTTAATGTTCCATGTAGTCAGGAGTTTTCTGGTGTTCTCAGGTTTTGGGCTTAAGTCTCCTGCCTCTGGATTTCAGTTTTATTCTTCCAGTAGTCTCAAGACTTCTCCAACTATACAGCACTGATAATAAAACTTCTAGGTTAATGGTAAAAAGATTCTCCCCCATGAGGGACACCCAGAGAGGTTCACAGAGTTACATGAAGAAGAGGAGAGGGAGGAGGGAGATAGAGATGAGGAGGAGGAGAAAAAGGGGGACTCAAAAGGAGAGAGACAGATCTACGCAGTTGTCTGTTCCCAGAGTGTTCTCCGTAGCCCAGACACCCACAAAGATTCACAGAATTGGATTGGGAAGAGAAGGGGAAAGGAGGAAATAGAGGTGTTCTGAGGTAGAAAACGGAGAGTCAAGATTGGGAGAGAGTAATCAACACACTCCTGAATAAAAATGGGAACTGAATGTTGGATTCTTAAATGTCCATGATTTATATCATATGACAAACAAAGATTAAAAATCTAGAGTAGAGGTTAGACTCTTAAAAATACAATATTAAAAACAAAAACCAAAACACAAAAAAAAATTTAGAAATATATATGAAGTTCGGTTTAAAAATAGGGCTTCTCTCTTTTTTTTTTTGCAAGGTTATAGTGTAATGAAAATGAAAATTAAGGAGTAGTAGAGGAGTAATAGAGGACTTTAAAAGGAAATAAGAGAAAAAGAAAAATAGAAAAAAGAGGAGAAAAAGAAAAAAAAACAAGAAAAAAAATGTTTCCTAATTTAAAAAAATCATAAAAATCTATGAAAATGAAAGTTAAGGAGTAATGGGGGAGTAATAGGGAATTTAAAAGAAAATAAAAGAGAAAATAAAAAAGAAAAAAAATTTTTTTAATTAAAAAAAAAAAGTAAAAATATATCTAGGAATTTCTCTGGCGCTGTTGTGGTCAGTGTCGGTTCGGTTCAGTTTCAGATAGCTCCTCGTTCCAGCTTACACTTCTCGATATCTACAGGCCCCTTCCGGTGTAGTTGGTGTTCTCTACAGGGCTTTTAATCTGTTGCACTGGTCCCTTCGGAAGCAGTTCCCTTTGTTTATTTGGCTTCTGTTTGCCGGGGCTCTTCATTGCCTAATTTCCGCCCTGACACAGGCGGGCGGAGATGGTCTCTTGTTCAGGTTGCTAGTTCCATCGCGCTGCGGGGAGGGACCTGCGCTGCTTTCCCGGTCTATGCTGCTCAGGCTCCCGGCTGCTCTATATGGAGCGTGCCCTGCGCTGCATGCGGTTCCAGCCCTCAGGTGTTCCACAAAAGCGCGGAATAAAAAACTGTGCCTGCTTTTTGTGCCTTCCCCGTCAGAGCGGTTCAGGCAGCCAGGGGCTTGACGGGCGCATTGTCCCCGGGTGCGGCGCGCCCACTCCCTTCCGCGGTCCCAGTCTCAGTTTCTGCCCGCGCCGGTCGGGTGCGTGCGCCTTCGCCCCTCGGTGTCCCCAGCCCCAGTCCCCGGCCGCGCCCTGTGTCTCGCCGCGACCCTCCCGGCGGATGTCGACCATCCAGAATCTAAGGAGGTCTTTGATTAGAAACTGGAGGCCTGTTTGCAGTGCGGTAGGGGATGCGGTCCTTGGGGCCGAGCCTGCCCCTTTCCCCTCCCCGCTGCCTTCTGCCTCCGGCGGGGCGGGGCCAGTCCGCAGCCTGCGAGCTCTTCACTGGACTTGCTCAGACACTTTATTCTGCGAACGGCCGGTAATGTGTTCAGGCTGGTTAATTTTCTCTCTCTCTCTCTCTCTCGCTATCCCACAGTTTAAGTTGGTAACTCACAAAAGCTCCCTCCAATTGTCCTCAGGGCACTCAGGCCTGGTCCTTACCCTAAGCAATGCCGCCCGCTCCTCTCCGTTCCGCCCCCACTTGCTGGTGGCAGATGCGGGCGTCTGGGGTACTTTTCTGCTGGGAGTTGCTTTTAGGCAAGTAATCTGTGGGTTTTATTTATTCTTCCCCTCCCAGTCAGGTTGCCCTCCGAGATTCAAAAACTTCCCCTAGACCCACCAGTGCCAGGGTTTCCTGGTGTTTGGAAACTTCCTCTATTAAGACTCCCTTCCCGGGATGGACCTCCGTCCTTAGCTCTTTTGTCTCTCTTTTTATCTTTTATATTTTGTCCTACCTCCTTTCGAAGACAATGGGCTGCTTTTCTGGGCGCCTGATGACCTCAGCTAGCGATCAGAAGTTGTTTTGTGAAGTTTGCTCTCCGTTCAATTGTTCTTTCGATAAATTTGTAGGGGAGAAAGCGGTCTCCCCGTCCTATTCCTCTGCCATCTTGGCTTCTCTCATAACTATTTTTTAATTTCCCTTCTTCCCTGAACTTCCGCGTGCGAGCCTGCCTTGAAAGTTCACTCCAGGGTCTGGCTGCAGGTTCCCTTCTGTCCCTATCCATGGTGCAGGGTCTGCAGGAGTACGAGGAGTGGAAATGGGGCAAGAACCCCAACATCGTGGAGGTGCTGGAGGAGTTCCCGTCCATCCAGATGCCCTCCACCCTGCTCCTGACCCAGCTGTCCCTGCTGCAGCCTCGCTACTATTCCATCAGCTCCTCCCCAGACATGTACCCCGATGAGGTGCACCTCACCGTGGCCATCGTCTCCTACCGCACCCGAGGTGGGCAGAGGCGCTGGGAGAGCCCCCGGCTTTGCATTTCCCACCCAACTTCCAGGGGCCCCTGGACATCTGCCTAAACCTCTTTCAAGACCCAAACCCCAGGGAGGAGACCCACCCCCCTCCAAGGTCAGGAAAACTGGGAGAAGATCCAGTGCAGCAAACTGTCCCCTTAGGCAGAGCCAGCTCTGTGCAGAGTTAGGGAAGAAGTGAGCTGTGCATTTGGAAGCCTCTGCTCCCAAAGCCCAAGACCCCCTTTTACTCCCTTCCCCCCTGTGTACCCCCAAGGTAGCAACTGGAACAAACCACCACCCCCTCTTCCCTCGGAGGGGGAGCTCTGTGCTCCATGACACCCAGCTGGTTGCAGGGCAGCCAGATAGCCTGACCTCTGTGCCTGTGTTTTCCATCCTTGGTAAAGAGGTGAAAATGCATGGTGCCTGGGAATTCCCTGGCGGTCCCATGGTTGGGACTGTGGGCTTTCACTGCTGGGGCCCGGGTTCACTCCCTGGTCAGGGAACTGAGATCCTGCAAGCCACAAGGCACAGCCAAAAGAAAAAAAGTGTGCGGTGCCTGAGAGACCACTGAGACCGGGGTCCTGGCAGGCCCTTGCAGTGGACAGAATTGGAATCCAACCCACCCCCACCCAACAGTTTCACAGCCACGGACCCACCCCAGCTTTACCATTTCCTCTTCACCATCAGAACAAGGGATCCAGACAGGGAACCCCAAGGCAGAAACTTGGCATCGGGGCTGTGGGCCTCCTGTGCTGGAGGATGGGGAGGCTGGGGATGGGGGAGCGTGAGGGACAGTAGATGAGCCAGATCACCTCGGTTATCCTGTTAGATGGAGAAGGACCAATTCACCACGGCGTGTGCTCCTCCTGGCTCAACCGGATCCAGGCTGATGAAGTGGTGCCCTGTTTCGTGAGAGGGTGAGTAGCAAATGAAAAGAAAGAAGCAGCCATCCCGAATCTGCATCCTGAGGTCCTGAGATGGGGTGGGTGGGGCCGGTGGACAAGCTGGAAGGGTTCTAGAGAAGTGACCGAGTCAGGCAGGACTGAGATCAACATTCAGCATCACTCCCAGCTTTTAGGCAACAGGCTCACTGGGACAGAGCAACATAGCAGGAACTAAGCAAGTCCTGTGGTCAAATTCAGGTCAGTGCAACAAATATTTATCAAGTGCATGCCCTGTGCTAGTTGGGGCTGCCATAGACAGCCAGGCAAATGCAGTTTCAGCCTTCTTGGAATTTGCAGGCCAGTGAAATTTCTATCTGAAGCCTGCTGGCCACCCCATGTGTTCCCAGTTTCTTAGAGACCAGGAAGATTTAACCACCCTCCCTGTCAACCACCTTCCCCTTCCAAACTCAGTTTTAAATGATATTTCTGCCCACAGTTAACAGTATTGTATTGTGCCTCTAAAAACATGTTACAAGGATCGGTTTCATGTTAAGTGTTCCTACCACAATCAGTCAATCAAAAAATATATAGCCTTAAAAACATAAAAATTTTAAAAATCATTGATATGCCTGAGCTTAGGCCTTCTGTACTTACCTGCTTTGTCAGCTGATAACTTCCCTACCTAAACTGTGGACTTGGATAGTCATTTTTCTCAGCTGTGAAGGGTAGAATGGTCATGGTATGGTCCACATACCACCAGCACCAGAATCCCCTGGGGTGCTTCAAAAACGCTGAGTCCTGAGCCTAGACTGACTACATTGCCAGCAATCTACACCCACTTTGAACATCCCCACGTGATTCTTTTGTACACTGACATTTGCAGCTCCCAGATTTGGAAAATCTCATAGATGGTTAATTCAGTAGTTCTCAGCCAAGGGTGATTTTGCCCCCCAGGGGCCCTTGGCAGAGTCTGGAGATATTTTTGGCTATCACAGCTGGAGGGTTCTCCTGGCATCTAATAGATAGAGTCCTGGGTTCCAGTCAGTATCCTACAATGCACAGGACAGCCCTCCCTTCTTGGTGGTGGGACTGTATACAGAGAATTGTGCAGCCCCCAGTGTCAGGAGGGCTGAGGTAGGCAAGCCGTGCATTTGATCCATCCCACTCCCTTTTGTGGCTTAGCTCAGCAATGTGGATAATTAGAAAGTGGAGCGATGGGCAGATCCTGAGGGTCTCCTGTTTGGGGAAATTCCCCAAATTTATGGGACCTCCCAACCATGAAAAGGGCCACCTGACCCCAACTGAAGAGCTTTAAGTCCCATTGTATTTCTACCCAGATCGGCCATCTGGTTTACCTAAGATCTAACAGGGTTTTTCTTTTTTTTTTTTTTTTTTAATTTTTTTATTGGAGGATAATTGTTTCACAGTGCTGTTGCTGAGCTCAAATCTGATCAAGAACTACAGTTCTTGATCAGATTTGAACTCAGCCAGCCTCCTGACTCTCCCTTCCTTGTCCAGAGCGCCCAGCTTCCACCTGCCCCAAAATCCCCAAGTGCCCTGTATCCTGGTTGGCCCAGGCACTGGCATCGCCCCCTTCCGGAGCTTCTGGCAGCAGCGGCAATTTGATATCCAACACAAAGGTGGGTTGTGGTCCAGCAAGCACATGGCTTCCTCCCCCTGGATCCTCGGAGGGCCGCCTGTATCCTAGCAGCCAGGAGGCATGATGCTGTTCTGTCTCCTTTGCATCACTGCCTGGGGAGGGACGGGGAATACTGTAGCAATCAGAGCCACAGGCGAAGTTTATGGTGCAACTCAAAGGACCCATCCAAACAAGTCATCCACACAGCTTGTTGCAAGGCCTGAAAGCCCATCCCCAGAAGACATTTCTTGGACTATTAAGATAGGAACCCCATCTTAAAATGTAAGCAGTCCTAGAAGGGGTATGCATTAAGCCTTATCCAATGGATGTGTGTTTCTGGGACTGTTGCAAAGGCGGTTATTGAAGTGCAGGGTTTGCTGTGCGAGAAACACAACAGATCAGCTTTGGGAGGAGAGAGGGAGAAAAAAAAAAATACAGTTCTGACATGCGTTAAACGGAGATTTACTGAGCATCTCATGGATGCCAAACACTATTGTAGGTGCTAGAGGCGTAGCAATGAACAAGACAGAAACAACTGGAAACACATACACACTCTCTCTCTCTCTCTTGCCCCAGTGGAATTGTCATTCTAGTGGAATAGCAAACATACATTTACAAAGTACAGTTGACCCTTGACTGACATGGGAATTGCATGGGTCAACTTATATGAGAATTTTTTTCATATAAATACATATGTACCATCCGAGGCCAGTTGAGAGCCCGTTGATGTGGAACCAGCGGGTTCAGGGGACCAACTATAGCACTTGAGCATCAGTGGATTTTGGTATCGGGGTGGGTCCTGGAAGTGACCCCCTGGGATACCAAGGGACTTCACTATGTACTGGGCAGGGGTCTAATGTACATTTACTTCTTAAAATAACCCTATGAGGTTAGATGCTGTTATTGCTTCCATTTTTCACATGGGCACACGGAGACATAGAAAGTTAATTCCTCAGCATCACACAGAGCTGGGATTTTAACCCAAGCAGTCTAGCTTCCAAGTCTGGGGGTTTGGTGCTACCAGTGCTGGGGAGGGACAGAGGAACAATTGAGACCCAGAGAAAAGAGGTCTGCTGAAGTCTGCACATGCTTGACCTACTTCCCTTAGTGTGTGCATGTGTGTGTACCCCTGTGCATGTGTATGTGAGAGAGAGACAGAACACATACCCCCTGCCCCAGTGTCGCATGTGCTAAGGTTCCCAGCACCCTGGCACCCCTACATCAGGCATCAGAGCCGACAGGAGATCTCCCCGGCCCCCAGGAATGAGCCCCTGCCCCATGGTCCTGGTCTTCGGGTGCCGGCAGTCCAAGACAGACCACATCTACAGGGAGGAGACCCTGCAGGCCAAGAGCAAGGGGGTCTTCAGAGAACTGTACACGGCCTACTCCCGGGAGCCAGATAAACCAAAGGTAAGCCCAGCCCATCACACACATGTGCCCATCCACACATGCACACCCTGCTCCCAAAACACCCTCACCCCTTCTGAATTCTCTTCCGTGACATCACTCTGAACTTCAGGAAGCTTGGAGCATAAACATTCAACCTAAAATATTTAACAGCCTGTACTCTATCATGCCACTTACATGAAATATCCAGAACAGCTAGATCCATAGAGACAGAAGGCTGATTTGTGGTCTCCAGGGGTGGTGGGAAGGGAGGAGTGAGGATTGACAATTAATGGGTACAGGGTGTCCTTGTGAGGCAGGTGGAAAGGTTGTGGACCTAGATAGAAGGGGTGGTTGCTCAATACCATGAATGTGCTCAATCCCACTGCGTTGGGCTGCACATTGTAAAACACACCTGCATTTTACATTATGTGCACTTTATCACAATAAAAATATTTATAAAATGAATTAAAAGGGACTTACCTGGTGGTCCAGTGGTTAAGACTCCTTGCTTCCAATGCAGGGGACACGGGTTCAATCCCTAGTCAGGGAACTAAGATCCCGCATGCCTCGGGGCCAAAAAATAAATTTTTAAAATAAAGTAATTAAATAAAAAATTTTAAAAAGTTAAACAGCACCTCCCCCTGCCAAAAAAAATTAAACAGCCCATAAGAGGCACTCCAAGTCAGAATGGACAGGGGCTACAAGACAGGGGCACATCCCTGCTGGATCTTAGGGAACTTCAACTGGACCCCAGGGGTGTCCCAGGAAAGGACCCAGGACAGCCGGGGAAGGGGGTCCTCGAGGGTCCGGTCACTGGAGCAGCTACTGGACCCCTGGCATGAGAGTTCATCAGTGTTTCAGCAGCTGGTATGGTCGTGCCTGAAAGTACCAGCTGAATGCCAGGCTCACCTGGGGGGGGTTTCCTGAACAACCCAGACAAATTCCCTAGAGGCTGCACTGGACACCCCCTGTGCCCACCCGATACTTCCTTAACCCACCATTTATTCCAGCAATTCCCACAGCAGCTGGCTTTGCTCAGGTGTCAGCTGTGAGCCCCTCTCCCGTGTCCTGCTGTCTGTCTGGGGCTTCTCCGGCAGCCGGGCATAGGATGCCTGCAGTACCAGCCCCGCACCTCAGGGTGCACAGGTGTAAACACCCCCGGGGTGACCACTGGCCACGGGAGAGAGGAGCTGGTACGCCTTCAGGGGACAGCTCTGAGGCGTGGGCGGCCTGGCCCCCTCGAGGGTCCTCAGCAAAGGTGAGCTGCAGAGCAGAGGCACTGCTCATCACTCTCTCAGACTGACGTTCCCTCCTCCCCTGCTTCATTCTTCCCAGTCCCCTGCATCGCTGCACAAAACATAGACCTGCCCCCAAGCCCCTGGGTCAGGCTCTGTTCCCAGGGTGGTGGGGGGGAGAGGGGGGAGCTACACAGCCTGGCTCCTCCTCACCAGTGCTCCCACTCCCCGCCCCCCCCCCCACATCCCGCAGAAGTACGTGCAAGATATCCTACAAGAGCAGCTGGCGGAACCTGTGTACCGAGCCCTGAAGGAGCAAGGGGGCCACATCTACGTGTGCGGGGATGTCACCATGGCGGCCGATGTCCTCAAAGCCATCCAGCGCATCATGACCCAGAAGGGCAAGCTCTCGGTGGAGGATGCTGGTGTGTTCATCAGCAGGCTGAGGGTGAGTGATGGACTGGCTCCTGGGAGCCCTTTTCTGGCATCCTGTCTCCTCTTCCTTGTCTTACCTGTCTCAGTGACTCGGGGGACCCGTGATGACATCCCTGCTCCCATCTTCCCATTTATGACTGGGGGTAGAGGATGCAGGTGATCCCAAACCATAGTAGAGAGAGAAGGAAAGACAGCTGGGCATGCAGTGCATATATTAAATAGAATAGAGAGCTGTGGTGTATGAAAATGACAAAGCGGGTGGACCATAGTAGTTAGACAGAAACGATCCTAACCCAGCCATTCCTGTCCCCAGAACCAAGCTGCAGGACTGCCCTGGGCAGTTGTGCAGGTTGGCCACTGCACAAAAGGGTTTGTCCAAAGAGGGCAAGTAGGGGATGAAAGTCACCACCAGGCTTGGCTTCCCAAGCAGCATGCCTTGGCATGGAACTGTGTTCTCCCCCCGAAGGAGGGGTGTCTTTTCCTAATTTGCAGAAAGGCTAGTAGCAGCTCAGGAAGCAAAGTCCCAAGTCTGTGGTCAACTGCCCCAAACAGAGTAAACTGAGCCGCAGGCCTCCTCAAAGCTCCAAAGGTGACCCCGTTCTTCTCCCTGCTTCCCTAAATAAGCAGCAGTCAAACATTTTTGTAGAAGAAACCCTTGCTCTAATTTTGATATTAAACCCCTACTAAGTTAAAACAATAACAGCTTCCCAGTAGAAATGCCAGAGTACCCTGGAGAGCTTCAGAGTCCCCTACCACTCGCTCTAAGTCCTTGGGACACATTTTCATAGATTCTGCAGAAGAAGGTCGGAAAACCACCCCAACTTAAAATGAATCCACTCTCCAGATGGGCAAGTTTCTTCAAAACCTTTGGGACCATGGATGCCAGAAAGAACTTAACTCTGCTCAATGCGTGTTCCCCAAACACCGCCTTTCCTCAGTGAGGGTGGGGGGACACCTTACCCCCTTTTTAATTCTCAGCGACAATGCCCTCTGGGATCCCCTTAATGCCTATCCCTCAGTTCTGCCAAAGGAGCTCCAGTGGCTCCAGAAACCCTTGGATGCCCCAAGTTCATCCTCACTCATGGTGTTTCTCGAGTTTTCTTGTTTGTTTGTTTCTGGGCAAAGCTGAGCTAAGATACTCATCGTCAGATAAACTATGTCCGGAGAAGCCTTCACTTTGGCAACCGTGGTGTTTCCTGAGAGCTAAGTGGGCACTTTGTCCTTCCTCTGTCTCTGCTGATCTCTACTGATGGTGATGTTTCACACTAAACCCAGCCGTGCCCCAGATCTGAACTGGTGGGAACAAGGAGGAGGGAGGAAATGGGGAAATGAGCTGAAGTTTCCCCTGGACCCCCTCAGCTTTTCTGTACTTAGCACCCACAAAGCAGCAGCACTCTTTCTGGATGGGAACAAAAGTGTTTGTTGCCAACTGGGCTTAGAGAGACCCCGATGCCCTATAGGGCAGAGGCTCTTGCTGAAACACGATCTTGGAGACCAGAGGAGCCTCCAGGGGGCCCTGAGTTACATCTCATTTCTTTTTTCTTTCTTTCTTTTTTTTTTTTTTTTGGCTATGCCACAGGGCTTGCCAAACCTTAGTTCTCTGACCAGGGATGAACCCAGGCCACTCCAAGGAAAGCACCGAGTCCTAACCACTGAACCGCCAGGGAACTCCCTACACCCAGTATCTTAAGGAACCGTCTTCTTCACAGATATTCCATTCCAGGGTGTCTGTGTGTCCGCCCTTCTCCATGCCCTCAGCTGGCGTTTGAAGTCTGATTCCTGGTTGTTTCTGTCCCCTAGGATGACAACCGCTACCATGAGGATATTTTCGGGGTCACCCTGCGCACATATGAAGTGACCAACCGCCTTAGATCTGAATCCATTGCCTTCATTGAGGAGAGCAAAAAAGACACCGATGAGTAAGCTGGCTCCTTCCCAAGGGTGAGGGGCGGGCAGAGCCCTAACAGACAGAGACGTCTGACTCCACTGACCATGGCTTTCCCACGCTGGGGCCCCAGACCAGCAGCATCAGCATCTCCTGGGAATGTGTTACAAATGCAAATTCCCAGGCTGCCCCAGCCCTGCTGAATCTGAATCTCTGGGGTCAGGGCACTGAGCAGTTGGTGTTTTTACCACCCTTGCAGGGCATTCTGAGTTCCCCTCAAGTGTGGGAACCCCAGCTATGGATGTCAGCTTCCACCAGGGCACCTCCAAGTTGAATGATGGCTCTCACCACTGCAAAATTTGTGTTCCTATTCACTGCTCCTAGGGTTTATACTACCTCCCTCACCCCCCAAATGCTGCTAGCATTCTCATGGATGCAAATTCCAATCTCCATTATTTTGACAATTCCACTTGTCCTCTAGAAATTGCTGGAAATGGTCTGAGGTACCACACAACTGGGATTGAGCATAACTCTTCAAACCTTACATTAATGCCATGACACGTCACCCTTCATTGTAAGCTCACTCCCTGCATTGTGGGCCTCGAAACGACCACCAAGTGCCCTTAAAATTAGGTGGGAATTCAGTTTCCTCGTTTTCAGTAGCCTAGGGCACACACACTCCATTTCATAAGCTTCCTCATTATTTTCCCCCTTATGACAACATGGCAGTCTTGAAAACATACTTTGGTGTCTAGCAGGCTGACATTATTGCCTTGAAGATCACAGCTCATCCTGTCTTATTGTATGGCTGAGCCAGGCTCATTCATCTGTTCATTGATTCATTCTTCATTCACTCAAGATGAGTCCCACCTGGGTGCCAGGGCCTGTCCCAGTCACTGGGGCTGCCGAGGAAGTGAAAGAGACAAAGTCCAGAACTCAGGAGCCTTTCTCTGAGTCTCTTTAAGGAAACAGAGCAGCCTTGCTCCTCTGGCACTAATTCCTTCCCCACTTCTCCTCCTACAGGGTTTTCAGCTCCTAACTGGACCCTCTTGCCCAGACGGATGGCAGGGTGGCCGCCCCATTGCACTCGGCCGGGGTGGCTGCAGGTTTTGTAAGCACGGACACTGCTGAACCTTCCCCTTGGGCACCCCCACGTGGCCCCGCTCTGCCTCTCGTCCTGTCGCCATGCCCTGGTCCTCCTCTCCTGGGTTCTCGCCTCTCAGTGGTTTCCCGGCCCCCTTGGGTTTTCCTCTTGAGTTTTCGTGCTGCAGTGCAATGCCTTTATAGTCCGCAGTGGCTCTTACAAAACCATCTCCCTCTCTCTCTCTCTTTCCAACAAGGGCAAATCACCAGTGCATGAAACCACTGGAACATGGCCAGGGCTCGGGTTAGGGTGTTTTCTGGGATTTGCCCTGGAGAGGCTGCAGGGACCAGACAGAAGAGGTTTTTGAGCTAGTCCTTCAGCCATTTGAATCCCACCCGATCCTTTTTTATGATGACGTTCCGGTCGTGTGTGTGTGTGCGTGTGTGTGTGCGTGCGCGCGTGATGGGCCTGGGTCTCCCTCTGTCCTCTTGCCTGTGCAAGCATGTCGCCTCCAGACCCTCGGTGCCAAGAAATATGCCCTAACCCGTACTGGAGCCTCACACATCCCTAATTAAGGGTCTGTGCTAGCATACCTGAAACACATGGACGCATCCTAATTCTGGTTATAAAGGATCAGAGCATGGAGGTGGGATTTGATGACCAAGGGGGAAATCTCTAGTGAAAGGGGACATTAGATGCATTTAGGTAGTGGCACCAGTTAGCGGAGCTCTTACTGGGAGATTAACCCATCTGATGGATTGGGCAAACCCACTTCCCAGCCCCACCCACCCCAGCCAGGATCACCTAATCGGCCCTCTCGGGCACTCTCACCCAAGACCCTAAGCAACATCGTCCAAGGGAATGAACTGGAAATAAGGGTCTTCCTGTCTTTGCTGCTGGGTAACTTTGGAAACATTACTTGTTGCTTAATTTCCCCTAATCATAGTGTTATGAAGCTAAAAAGTATGAATGGATCAAACTTTAAAGTTGTGAAAACTGGAAACAATATCAAGGAAGAATAACACTGTTTGTTTTTTTTTCTCCCACATGGGGCTTGCTGTTTCATCCCTGGGGATAAAGTAATGGAAGCCGGTGAAGGCAGATCAGGCTGGAGAGGGAATCTGTCATGAGGCATCTCATGGCTTCCTCTACAGCCAGGGTGGGGAGACCTGCCTTCATGCCTTCATGCTTTTGGTCTTCTAAAAGAGATTCCCCCCAGCTTTTAACCTGATAAGATCATCTTGACAAATGATCCTCAACTCAGATCAAAAAGCAGGCAGCAAAGTCGTTGGCAGGCATCAGGGTGGGTACCATTTGTCCCAGGCAGACAACCTTCCGAGTTCACCTTCTCCGAGGAAATGGGATGGAAAGGTCCCTTTCTACACTTAGCTAAAAGTCAATGGTGAGCAGTGCCCAGAGACAGCTGCTGCCCCCAGGAACCTCTTCCCCAAGGTTGAAAGGCAAGCAGCCAGCCAGTTTGGAACTTCCATCTTATTTCATTTTGTCTTGTCCTACAGAAAGCTAGCCCTTTTCTTTCTATACAGCACATGAGCATTTCTTTCTTTCTTTCTCTGCCAAAGGGAGAGAGCCCTGGCCCTCTCTGGAAGGGCCTTAGATCTGGGATGCCAGAGGTGTCCCCAGGAGGTGCCCTTAAAGACAAAGAGCAAACTCTGTCTCCCTTTTTCCACCCTTCCCGGCAGCCCCCGCTGGTGTCATATCCCTGGCGCTTAGAGTTCGACTTCATGCCAGTTCTGATTACCCTGCCTGCCTTTAATCCTATTTTCTCCCGCTCAGGCTTCCATGGTACAGAGACCAAGCGCTCAGCATGCTCGGCTGACCCTCTCTGACCTGGAGGGAAGCCCATTCTAAACCCTTTCTTTCCTGCAAACATGATCCTGGCTAGGAGCTCTCCTCCCAGCAGCTTTCTTTCCAGCCGTTTGAGCCCTTTGGAGATAGCTCCTAAGATGTCACTAGCTTCTGGGGGACTGAACTCCTGTGTCCTACCCCCATCACAGAGAAATGAACCAGTGCTCCCCTTTCCAAATCAAGTTTTATGCATGAATGCTTTTCCATCGCCAGGTAAATACTTAAGAGCACTTATTCCATGCCAGGCACCTTCCTCATATAGCCCTGCCCATCTAGTAGCAGGCAGGCCGAGGGAAATAACGTCTTGTTTTATCAGGTAGCCTAAAGAAATAATCTTATCACCAGGATTCATCTTTCTTCCCAAGAACGATTGTTTGGTTTGGTTTTTAAGCAAGTACCTTTCAACCCTCAACACAAGCTGATTCATAACTGCTGGCTAGAGAACAGGAGATTAGTCTGATGTGTGTCTCTTATTTGACAGAATCTCTGATACCCAAAGCCTCGCTGTAATGAATGAGCCATCAAGAGGCAGGAGTGGAGCCCCATTTCAGGCTCAGCTCTGATCCACAGTAGCTAAACACTGCCCTCTTGTGGTGCTGTGTAGTTCAGTCCCAGCAGCCTGCAAATTTTGGTGTTAACAATTGGTGAGCAAAAATGGGGTTGACTGGGCGTTTGATTTGGCCGGGGGGAGCTTCACCCTAGTTGCAGGTCTCTTATTTCCCTCTACCTCTCAAGCTGGCCAGCAGTAGCTCCAACTCCGTTTAACAAAAGTGAAGTTTGGCCTGGAGGGACATGAAATCCCTTGCCACAGGAAAGTGGGACAGTCATGCTCTCTGGTTGTCATTGTGAATCCTATTCCTACGGTTGTGCTGCAAAAGAAGCAGAAGTCTTTAACCTCCCAAAGAGGATACAGGCTTCCCCTTGGCTTCTACGGAATGAGACAGTCAGGTGTCTTTGCTTTGGGGGCAATGCTTCAGACCCACCAAAGTGGAGTTTTAAAAGCAGTCCTGAGTCCAAACAGTAACTCTGCCACCATTTCTGCAGACAGCCCTGACCTGGTGACCTAATCCTTCTGAGTCTATATGCCCCCCTTTATCACAAAGTGGACTAGATGAGATAATGTCCACAAAATGCCCGTTACCATACTTGGCCCATGATAAGTGATCGAATTTTGTTTCACTTAATCTGTGTCATCTTACCTCTCCAGTATCTGGAAGGCACAGTCAAGTGTACAAGCAAAACACAGTTCCTCTCTTACAGACGGTTAGGATCTGTGATGCAGAGATGCAGGTCTTAGAATCAATGTGCAGGTCTGGGGTTTGAGCGATCGCCAGGATTCCCCTGGCAGGTTTGGGGAAACGAGATTGCCAGGATGTAGGAATTCAGTGGAGGCAGGGGGTGTGGCGGTGATACATGGATGGAGAGCATGCAGGATGGAGCAGGTCTGGCTTCTGACATAGCCCAGCTTTGGGAGGCTGAGGAAGATGGAGGTACGCAGCAGAGACAGGCAGGGAACAGATGGAATTTTGTCAAGGGATTTTGACTTTATTTGGTAGGCAACACGGAGTCCTTAGGAGTGTTGTTTTTTTTTTTAAGGGGAAGATGAGGTGATGGGGGTTTTGCTTGGAAAAGAATGTTCTGGCTACAGCATAGAGCATGGACTGCTGACCTGTTGAACTATCGGCTAGTTATTGCAGAAACCCAAGACTTGAATGAGGGAAGGGGGCAGATTATGGCGATAAAGACATTCCAGGGGTTGAATTACCAGGACCTGGACTCCGACCTGTTGTGAACAAGGAGAACAAAGGGAAAGTCAAGAGTCTTGCCTCTAGGCTGAGAAACAGGTCTCAGAAGGAAAAAACAGGCTCCAAGGAGAACCGAGTTTTCAGAGCTGACAGGAGTGCCAGGTTCCCCCCAAGTCAAAAGGGTGGATTCTTCCAAGGTCCACGCCTAGATGGGCAGAAAGAGAACTGACCCCAGGCCACCAAACATCGGCCCGAGAACACAGGAATTTCTTGCCAAACACACTCTTTGCAGCCACCTGCTTGGGGCTTCCAAAAGGAGGTCAGGTTTTGCCCTAAGTCAGGTTTGCCACAAGATTCTCTGACCCAGATCATGGTGCCAGAATGATTATCAGCAAGCCAATGTCTGGACCCCTGACCACTGTGACCCTGGTCCCTTTAAATTCATGCCATTTGGAAAAGCATGGACTTCAGATCTTAGGCTGACCATGTTTCCTTGTATATGTCCATCGCCCCTGCCACCAATATCCAGCATGGCGCTGTACCTGCCTTACCCTCGAAGCCTGCTGTCTGAATAGGCACGTTAATCTGAGACCACCTGCCAGAGACAAGGAAAAAGAAATATTAATCTGGGCTTCCCTTGGGACCTGCCCACACTCCCTGTCTTCTCCCAGCCCTCTCCTGCATCTGAGTGTGCCATTTGACTCAAGAATGAAAGCCCAAAGGCAGGGATGGAGGATAAAGAATCTGAGCGGCTGTGAAAGCAACCTTGCCCCCCTCCCTAGGGACTCAACACAGATGGTCCCCACAAACCTGAAGCCTTGGCAGACTAACAGCAGCCTGGCCTCTCCTCTTTCTCCCACACCCTCCCAGACCTTGGTCCACCTGCCAGTCTCTGGTGGCACAAACACGCTGACGTGTTTCGGGTGCAAGGACTCAGGTAAACTCTCATGCCAGGAAAGCAGGAACTGTTTGGGGGTCTGTTCTCTATTAATACTGTCTGAGCCGTGTGCATGGGAGGTGATTGGGAGTAAACACACCTCGGCATGTTTCTGAATTCGCTATTTCCTAGAATATCTGAGCAAGCAGGGCATGCGTGTCTGGTCCCAAGCAGAGACCATTCTTAAGCAGGTGGCCCTGGCAGACGGGAACAGATCTGCCTGAAGATATAGCTTTCCAAAGTCTTGTAGAAATTGGCCCCAGGACATCTAAGTGCCCAGACTTGGCTCCCAGGAGATGCTCGGAGGCTCTAGTCTGGAGTCCGTCAACCTCAGTACTGTTGGCATTTGGGGCTGGATAATTCTTTGGGTGGGGGGCTGCCCAGGGCTTTGTAGGATGTTGACCAGCATCCCTGGCCTCCACGCACCCACCCACCCACCCAACCCCCCCGAAAGTTGTGACAACCAACTGTGTCTTCAGACCTTGCCAGATGAAGCCTGGGGACAACAGACTGTCTACCAGCTGCCCCAGGCCTTCTTACCATCCACCTCCTGGAATAAGCGAGGCATTTCTCAGCCCGCTGGTTTTCCTTCCATTATCTGCTGCCTAACGGAGACTCAAAGGATTTCAAGAGGAAATGGACAATTACAGTTTCACCAACTCCCTCCCAGGACAGAAAGATGGCAGCCCCGATTCAGTAAAATGCTGTGCCCTTGGCGTCCAGTTCGGATGAAGACTCGCGGAGGCCCAGTGCCCTCCTGTACCCACCCCCACCCCGCCTCCACCCTCCTGTCCTTGCTCTCATGTTATCATTGTGATTGTAAGGCCCACTCCGGGCTCAGCAGTGGTTTTCCAGGCGGCGCCGGACAGGTTTGTGGGTGGGGGTCGCCCTGTGTCGCTGGGCAGGTGGTGGGTTTCTGTTCCGGGTCTGGGGAGCCAGGGAGGTGGGCCGAGCGGGTGTCGTTGCCTCTCACCACACTGCACCGTCAGAAAACTCGGACTCCCCCTACCTCTGAGCTCTCGATGCTGCTAACGCCGCCAAGTGTCCCGTGTGCTCCAGCACCTTCCCAGAACGCGCTCTGCAAGGTTGTCCAGGCTGTGCTCGCCGCATGCTCTTCTGTATCACTCTTCTAATTTGATGAAATTCAACAAAAGTCTATTTATGCCTGTTTGCATCATGGTCAAAATATTAAAAAGTGGACTCAACTCGACTGGCTGTGGCCTTTTGTTTGACTGGCCTAGGATTTCTCACGTCTTTTGCTCACTACGTGCGGCTGGCTGGGTGCCCCCAGGAAGCCCAGTCTGAGATAGGGGTGGCAGGAGGCTGATGGGTGGGGATGGGGCGGGGAGGGAACCTGAGCTGCCATGTCTCAACAGAAACTTCCACCAACCCTGCCGCGAATTCTGAAGATGGCCTTGCAGGGCTGTCCCCAGTGTAGGACAAGAAGCCCTGGCGCTCTGCAGCTGAAGCCATCCCCCAAGGGCAGGAGGGCGTTCTCAGGGTCCAGAGGAAGAGCTGTGGACTCCTGACACGGATCTGGAGGGCAGTTCTCAGTGTCCTGTCCACCCTCCTCCCGACACCTTTGCCCCATCACGGCTGCATCCCTAGAAAGGACCCCAAAGGGAGAGTACCACCTTCTCCCTCAGTCCTCTCTCCCTGAACCTAATTCCCAGCTGACTTCAGACTCTATTCCAAAAGGAAGAGACTTCCAAAGCAATAAAAGGGGACATCCCCAGCGGTCCAGTGGTTAAGACTTTGTCTTCCAATGCAGGGGATGTGGGTTCGATCCCTAGTCTGGGAGCTAAGATCCTACATGCCTCTTGGCCAAAAAACCAAAAGATAGAAACAATATTGTAACAAATTCAGTGAAGACTTTAAAAATGGTCCACATCAAAAAAAAAAAAGCATTTAAAGGACAGATGAAAAGAAGCGATCCCAAATACCCTGACAGAGTGGCTAATATGAAAGGATCAAGTAAAGGGTGGCCTTTATCAAGCAAACCCTTTTGAACATGGCCATTTAGATGCTGTGGCCAGTTTAGATGCTGTGGCCAGTTTGACCTTCACACCTATTTCCCAGTCAAAAAGCACAAGCTATTAGATAGTCAACCTTTTAAATTACAAAGTTATTTATCCAACAGCAGTGATACCCTTCACACTGTTTCTGACTCTTCTGCCCCATCCCTGAGCCTCAGGGCCAAGTTCAAACAGGAGATGCTGATCAGCAAGGAAGCAGAAAGTCAGCACTCAATCTACACTGCCCTTCAGAAATCAATTAAAATAATGGCTAACAGTTATCAAATGCCAGTCTTTACCAGAATACTCTGACATGTTACCATTGCTCTCCACAGCTTAAAACTTGGGAAACTAAGGCAAGAGCTTGGGGCTTTCCTGGTGGCTCAAATGGTAAAGACTCTGCCTGCAATTGAACCCGGAGGCCCAGGTTCAAACCCTGGGTCAGGAAGGTCCCCTGGAGAAGGGAATGGCTACCCACTCCAGTATTCTTGCCTGGAGAATTCCATGGAGAGAGAAGCCTGGAGGCTGCAGTCCATGGGTCCACAAAAAGTTGGACATGACTGAGTAACTAACACTTTCACTTTCAAGGCGAAAGCAGCTCAACCAGTCAACACAGCCAGTAAGTATTAGAAATGGAGTTTGAGCCCAGACCGTCTGGCTTGAGAATCTGCATTTTTAACCACCACCTGGTTTCAGACCAAAAAAAAATAAAAAGCTGCCTGCCATTTCAGTAAACAAAGAATGTTCCCGCCATTCCTATGTAAACAACTGGACAACCCACCCCTCCCCCTCAGCGTACCCAGATGGGGAGTCAGGATGGAGAAAAACAGGATACTGGCCCTGGATAGTTAAAAGACACATATTCAAGGAATAATTTCAATGCACCTAGACTCTTACATCTTCCCATGCATAGAACACCACTAAGATCATTAACTTGAGAGGGCTTGGGTTTTGTGCATGTGTGTGACTAGCAGTAATCTTTTGATGTTTGACTTCATGTCCATTTGTCTTCAGCAAAAATGCCTACATACCCCTACATCTTTCTTCTCTGGAACAGTTCCACAGACCAATCTGAGATGTTGCCTTTCCCAGGCTAGAGTTCTCAGCAAGGTCCCACATAAAACATAATTCTTTTTTTTTTTTTTTAATTTTTTTTTTCCAGTGGGTTTGTCATACATTGATATGAATCAGCCATGGATTTACATGTATTCCCAATCCTGATCCCCCCTCCCACCTCCCTCTCCACCCGATTCCTCTGGGTCTTCCCAGTGCACCAGGCCCGAGCACTTGTCTCATGCATCCCACCTGGGCTGGTGATCTGTTTCACCATAGATAGTATACATGCTGTTCTTTTGAAATATCCCACCCTCACCTTCTCCCACAGAGTTCAAAAGTCTGTTCTGTATTTCTGTGTCTCTTTTTCTGTTTTGCATATAGGGTTATCGTTACCATCTTTCTAAATTCCATATATATAGTTAGTATGCTGTAATGTTCTTTATCTTTCTGGCTTACTTCACTCTGTATAATGGGCTCCAGTTTCATCCATCTCATTAGAACTAGATTCAAATGAATTCTTTTTAATGGCTGAGTAATATTCCATGGTGTATATGTACCACAGCTTCCTTATCCATTCATCTGCTGATGGGCATCTAGGTTGCTTCCATGTCCTGGCTATTATAAACAGTGCTGCGATGAACATTGGGGTGCACGTGTCTCTTTCAGATCTGGTTTCCTCAGTGTGTATGCCCAGAAGTGGGATTGCTGGGTCATATGGCAGTTCTATTTCCAGTTTTTTAAGAAATCTCCACACTGTTTTCCATAGCGGCTGTACTAGTTTGCATTCCCACCAACAGTGTAAGAGGGTTCCCTTTTCTCCACACCCTCTCCAGCATTTATTGCTTGTAGACTTTTGGATAGCAGCCATCCTGACTGGCGTGTAATGGTACCTCATTGTGGTTTTGATTTGCATTTCTCTAATAATGAGTGATGTTGAGCATCTTTTCATGTGTTTGTTAGCCATCTGTATGTCTTCTTTGGAGAAATGTCTGTTTAGTTCTTTGGCCCATTTTTTGATTGGGTCATTTATTTCTCTGGAATTGAGCTTCAGGAGTTGCTTGTATATTTTTGAGATTAATCCTTTGTCTGTTTCTTCATTTGCTATTATTTTCTCCCAATCTGAGGGCTGTCTTTTCACCTTACTTATAGTTTCCTTTGTTGTGCAAAAGCTTTTAAGTTTCATTAGGTCCCATTTGTTTAGTTTTGCTTTTATTTCCAATATTCTGGGAGGTGGGTCATAGAGGATCCTGCTGTGATTCATGTCGGAGAGTGTTTTGCCTATGTTCTCCTCTAGGAGTTTTATAGTTTCTGGTCTTACATTTAGATCTTTAATCCATTTTGAGTTTATTTTTGTGTATGGTGTTAGAAAGTGTTCTAGTTTCATTCTTTTACAAGTGGTTGACCAGTTTTCCCAGCACCACTTGTTAAAGAGGTTGTCTTTTTTCCATTGTATATCCTTGCCTCCTTTGTCAAAGATAAGGTGTCCATAGGTTCGTGGATTTATCTCTGGGCTTTCTATTCTGTTCCATTGATCTATATTTCTGTCTTTGTGCCAGTACCATACTGTCTTGATGACTGTGGCTTTGTAGTAGAGTCTGAAGTCAGGCAGGTTGATTCCTCCAGTTCCATTCTTCTTTCTCAAGATTACTTTGGCTATTCGAGGTTTTTTTGTATTTCCATACAAATTGTGAAATTCTTTGGTCTAGTTCTGTGAAAAATACCGTTGGTAGCTTGATAGGGATTGCATTGAATCTATAGATTGCTTTGGGTAGAATAGCCATTTTGACAATATTGATTCTTCCAATCCATGAACACGGTATGTTTCTCCATCTGTTTGTGTCCTCTTTGATTTCTTTCATCAGTGTTTTATAGTTTTCTATGTATAGGTCTTTTGTTTCTTTAGGTAGATATACTCCTAAGTATTTTATTCTTTTTGTTGCAATGGTGAATGGTATTGTTTCCTTAATTTCTCTTTCTGTTTTTTCATTGTTAGTATATAGGAATGCAAGGGATTTCTGTGTGTTAATTTTATATCCTGCAACTTTACTATATTCATTGATTAGCTCTAGTAATTTTCTGGTAGAGTCTTTAGGGTTTTCTATATAGAGGATCATGTCATCTGCAAACAGTGAGAGTTTTACTTCTTCTTTTCCTATCTGGATTCCTTTTACTTCTTTTTCTGCTCTGATTGCTGTGGCCAAAACTTCCAACACTATGTTGAACAGTAGTGGTGAGAGTGGGCACCCTTGTCTTGTTCCTGATTTCAGGGGAAATGCTTTCAATTTTTCACCATTGAGGGTGATGCTTGCTGTGGATTTGTCATATATAGCTTTTATTATGTTGAGGTATGTTCCTTCTATTCCTGCTTTTGGAGAGTTTTAATCATAAATGAGTGTTGAATTTTGTCAAAGGCTTTCTCTGCATCTATTGAGATAATCATATGGTTTTTATCTTTCAATTTGTTAATGTGGTGTATTACATTGATTGATTTGCGGATATTAAAGAATCCTTGCGTTCCTGGGATAAAGCCCACTTGGTCATGGTGTATGATTTTTTTAATATGTTGTTGGATTCTGTTTGCTAGAATTTTGTTAAGAATTTTTGCATCTATGTTCATCAGTGATATTGGCCTGTAGTTTTCTTTTTTTGTGGCATCTCTGTCTGGTTTTGGAATTAGGGTGATGGTGGCCTCATAGAATGAGTTTGGAAGCTTACCTTCATCTGCAATTTTCTGGAAGAGTTTGAGTAAGATAGGTGTTAGCTCTTCTCTAAATTTTTGGTAGAATTCAGCTGTGAAGCCATCTGGTCCTGGGCTTTTGTTTGCTGGCAGATTTTTGATTACAGTTTCGATTTCCTTGCTTGTGATGGGTCTGTTAAGATCTTCTATTTCTTCCTGGTTCAGTTTTGGAAAGTTATACTTTTCTAAGAATTTGTCCTAAAACATAATTCTTAACTTTTCAGTTCAGTTCAGTGGCTCAGTCGTGTCCGACTCTTTGAGACTCCATGAACTGCAGCACGCCAGGCCTCCCTGTCCTTCACCAACTCCCAGAGTTTACCCAAACTCACATCCATTGAGTTGGTAATGCCATCCAACCATCTCATCCTCTGTCGTCCCCTTCTCCTCCTGCCCTCAATCATTCCCAGCATCAGGGTCTTTTCAAATGAGTCAGCTCTTCACATCAAGTGGCCAAAGTATGGGAGTTTCAGCTTCAACATCAGTCCATGCAATGAACACCCAGGACTGATCTCCTTTAGGAAAGACTGGTTAAATCTCCTTGCAGTCCAAGTGACCCTCAAGAGTCTTCTCTAACACCACAGTTCAAAAGCATCAATTCTTCGGCACTCAGCTTTCTTTATAGTCCAACTCTCACATCCATATATGACTACTGGAAAAACCATAGCCTTGACTAGATGGACCTTTGTTGGCAAAGTAACGTGTCTGCTTTTTAATATGCTGTCTAGGTTGGTCATAACTTTCCTTTCAAGGAATAAGGATCTTTTAATTTCATGGCTGCAGTCACCGTCTACAGTCATTTTGGAGCCCAAAAAAATAAAGTCAGCCACTGTTTCCACTGTTTCCCCATCTATTTGCCATGAAGTGATGGGACCAGATGCCATGATCTTAGTTTTCTAAATGTTGAGCTTTAAGCCACTCTCCTCTTTCACTTTCATCAAGAGGCTCTTTAGTTCTTCACTTTCTGCCATAAGGGTAGTGTCATGTGCATATCTGAGGTTATTGATATTTCTCCTGGCAATCTTTTAGGTTGTGCCTTTTTTTTTTTTTTTTCCAGTTGACACAGTGCTGCTAAGAGACTATCACAGTTCAAATCCCGGCTCCTCCACTTCTGAGCTGTGCAACTTTAGATAAGTTGCCTAACCTCTCTGTGCCTTCATTTCTTCACTGTAAAATAGGTTGTGATGATTTTGACTTCATTGCGTTGCGATAGGATTAAATGAGTTAATATATACAACACACACAGAACATAACAGCATGGAATGGAATAGAATAGGACAGAACAGAATAGTCCTATACATGAGTAAACTAGCTCTGGTTCCTTCCTACTTTCTCATCTCTTTTCTATACGTATTTATTTATTTATTTATTGCTGTGCTGTCTTCATTACTGTGTGTGGGCTTTCTCTATTTGCAGCGAGCAGGGACTACTCTCTAGTTGTGGTGTGCGGGCTTCTCATTGTGGAGGCTTCTCTTGTTGCAGAGCACGGGGCCCTAGGACACGTGGGCTTCAGTAGTTGTGGCTCAAGGGCTCCAGAGTACAGGCTCAGTAGTCGTGGCACACAGGCTTAGTTGCTCCATGGCATGTGGGATCTTCCTGGAACAGGGATTGAACCCGTGTCTCCTGCAACATCAGGCGGATTCCTAACCACTGGACCACCAGCGAAGTCCCAGTCCTTTTTCCTTATTGAAACTCAAAACAGCCTCATCTTGTTGCTATTTGCCATTTGACACTTAGGTGCTGGGTTTCTCAGACCACCTGCCATCACAGGGGCCACTGGTTTTAAAAGCCAAATCCTTGCCCTCTCCCCACACCTGCTCATTAGTGCTTGCTGCGGATTCAGGTTTGCCACCGCCGCATTTTTAACCAGTTCTTCCATGTGACCCGTATACACACTGGAGTTTTGACAGGCCCAGCCTCGAGAGGTGGCTGGGGACAATTTAACATTTGTGTGCCTCCTGACTGGGGTGGCTTCTGTAGCCTGGCAACCAGGTGAAAAATCCAAATTTACACTGAAACAAAACCTTCCCAACCACAAATCAAAGGAGAAGGGAGTAGGAAACAAGTGGGGGAAGGAAAAAAAGGAATTTTGAGTAACAGCAGATCAATACAGAATATGGCCTTCGCAGTCAGTTGAATAGTAAAAAAAAAAAATGTACTTCTGTTTTTCATTGTACCCTTTGCAAAACCGCTGAGGAGGCAAAAAACAGGGAACGTATTTACAATCAATACAGAGCTTAACCCACATTAGTAGAAGGAAATCACTTTAGCAATAGCCTCTGGAGGAAAATAAGATTAAGTTAATCAAATAGCGGAAGAGTAAAACCAGAATAAATAGTAAATTAGTAAAGTGATTTTTTTTTAAACGCAAATCTTTTATATTACTAGACCGGGGTGGGGGCAGGGTGGGAGGACAAGGGTGGATGGGTCTCCCGGCTTCTTGGCATCTTCGTTTTCTCGGCTGGAAGTCAGAGTCGAGGTTGGAAGTTGGTGTTAGAAGCCCCACTCTCTCCTCCCTAATTTACTGTTTCAAGGAATTTTGAGATCTTCAAGAGTGATGAGTCCTATGTGCCACAAGGATATATTGGGGAAAAGAAACTATTAAAGGCAAGAAAGCCTCTAAGACACACTACCAACTCAAGGTGTAGTATCTGTGGCATTAAACATTAAGCAGTGAGTAACTGAATTAGCTCTGTTTTGAAGGCTTTGAAAAGAGTCGCTAATGGATATGTAGTTACTAGCAGAAAAGCCTCAGGGAAAATCTGTGGGGAGAGACACCTGTTCCTTGCTCCTCCAAGCTGGTGCTAATAACATCACCTTCCTTGAAAAGCTCACACTGCCCCCAGGTTGCCCCTTCCAGAACCGTCTCATTCAGCCCCCCTCGCCTTTGCTCAAAGGCATTTGAGACCACCAGGGACCAGAGGGGGAAGAGCAACCTCTCTGGCCAACACTCGGTGCCTGCTCTGGCCACAAGCAGTCTTTTGCGTTTTTGTTTAGGCCACTGCTCCACCCAAACCATCCAGTCTTCTGATTTGCCCCCAGGGGCCCTAAACACAGCTTTTATTTTCCTTCTAGCTTGCCTTTGCTTCTGCCACGCCCCTCACCTAGAGAGCCCACCCTGCCCTCTCATTTCTGCGGATCCCACTTCCATTGCTGAGGGCAGGATTCAAACACTGCCTTTTCAGAGAAGCCCTCCTCCACCGTCCAGCTATACTTCCTGCCTGTACCAATTGCTTGGCATAGTGGAGGTACTGCTTTGCAATTGTGTGTGTGTGTGTTCTACCTGCTTCTGCGTATCCATTATCTGTTGCCACAATAACGCTGCCTAACAAACAGTCACAACATCTCCCTGGCACGCTACTTTATTGCTGCAGGGGTTGGAGTCATGCTGCTATGAGCCAAGGGATTCAAGTAGCCTCTACAAGCCAGGAAGGGTTTCACCCAGAGCCTCCACAAAGAACAGAGCTCTGCCGCATCTTGAGCTTAGTCTCCTAAGACCCACTTGAGACTCTGACATCCAGGGCAATAAGATCACACGTTGGGATGGTTTTAAGACCCTAAGTTGTGGTAATTTGTTACAGCAGCAATAGAAAAGTAAAATCTCTATTAAATCTGTATTAATTTCTTATTGCTACTGATCTCAGGAAGAATCTATTTTCTTAGGTTTTCCAGCTTTTAGAAAGCTGCCCACATGTCTTGGCTTACGGCCCAACATCACTCCAACCTCTGTATCCATCATCACATCCCCTCTCTCTGACTCCGACCCTCCTGTGCCCCTCTTTTATATATACATAAAAAAGGCTTCCCAGGTGGCTCAGCAGTAAAGAATCTGCCTGCCTTGCTGGAGACGCAGGAAACATGGGTTTGATCCCTGGGTCAGGAAGCTCCCCTGGAGGAGGGCATGGTAACCCACTCCAGTATTCTTGCCTGGAGAATCCCATAGAGGAGCCTGGTGGGCTGAAGTCCATGGGGTCGCAAAGAGTCAGACACGACTGAAGTGACTGAGCACACATGCATGTAAATATATACATGTGGCTGCGCTGACTCTTAGTTATGGCAGTAAAGATCTTCAGTGTTCATGTGGCATGTGAGATCTTTAGTTGTGGCATGTGAACTCTTAGTTGCAGCATATGGGATCTAGTTCCCTGACCAGGGATCGAACCTGGGGCCTCCTGCATTGGGATTTCAGAGTCTTGGCCACTGGACCACCAGGAAAGTCACCCACCTGTCTGATAAGGACCCTTGTGATTACATTGGGCCCACAGGATTGTCCGGGATTCTCTCTTCATCTCAAGATTCCTAACTTGATTCCATCTGCAAAGTCTCTTTTGCTGTGTAAGATGCCTGTGATGTCGTGGTTTATAGTAAGGAATATATTTGCTCTCAGGCTTACCCAGTGAAAATGGCAACCCTCTTGAGTGTTCTTGCCTGGAGAATTCCATGGACAGAGGAGCCTCCTGAGCTACAGTACACAGGGTCACAAAGAGTCAGACATGACTGAGCATGCATGCTATGCTACATATTTGGTCTCAGTCCTGTGTCTGGCTCAGAGCTCCTAAAATTCTTGGAATCTCCTGTGATAAGAGTGATGAAGGTGTCTTGTTATTCTTAACAAGCCACTTTCAACCACACCTGAGTTTATGTTACTATGGTGACTTTTGGAAAGCACCTGAGGAAGGGGGCTGGTTGCCAGGGGAACCAACCAGGTGATGAGAGGGTTGGATCTTTTGGTCCTACGCCCCTGAGCTCCTCAGAGGGAAGGGGGGCTGGAGGTTGAATCAACTGTCAATGCCCAATGATTTAATCAGTCATTCCAATGGAGTGTTGTCGTTTAGTCACTAAGTCGTGTCTGACTCTTTGTGACCCCATGGACTGTAGCCCGCCAGGCTCCTCTGTCTATGGGGATTCTCCAGGCAAGAATACTGGAGCGGGTTGCCGTTTCCTACAGGCAATCTTCCCAACCCAGGGATCTAACCCCTGTCTCTCACATCTCCCATCTGTAGGCAGATTCTGTACCATCTGAGCCACCAAATAGTTGAGCAAATGGGACAGAGCCCCTGCTTACACGGAGGTTACCTTTTATAGGAAGAAATGTTTTCATTATCAAATTAATGATAAACCTTGCGACCCTCACCAAACGCCCCTTCTTCTCTCATTTTACATAAAGTTCCCCCAGTTGACTTACGAGTTTATCCTGTGTGTCCCTTTTCTAAAAGAGGGCCTCCAGGGAATTCCCCGACGGTCCAGTGGTTAGGACTCCGGACTTTCACTGCCGAGTGCCTGTATTTGATCCCTGGTTCCATGCAGGCTGTGTGATGTGGCCAAAAAAAGAAATAATAATATAGGGCCCGTGGGACGTCCCTCGTGGTCCAGTGGTTAACACTTTGCCTTTCCACTGTAAGGGGTGCAAGCTCAATCCCTGATCAGGGAACTAAGATCCCACATGCCAAGCAGCACGGCCAGAAAAAAAATAAGAAAATAAGTAAAGTAAAATAGGACTCCAGACAATAAAGCTTCAGGCTCCTTCTGACTGCAAAAAATGCACAACCTCAAAGCTTCAGTTCAGTTCAGTTGCTCAGTTGCGTCCAACTCTACGACCCCATGCATTGCAGCACGCCAGGCCTCTCTGTCCATCATTAACTCCCGGAGTTTAACTCAAACTCATGTCCATTGAGTCGGTGATGCCATCCAACCATCTCATCCTCTGTCGTCCCCTTCTCCTCCCGCCTTCAATCTTTCCCAGCATCTTTTCAAATGAGTCAGTTCTTTGCATCAGGTGGCCAAAGTATCAACTTACATTTTCTTTGGGGACCTTACTAAGGACTCTAGCCCAGGAAGTCAGCCTCTCAGAAAGCTCTGAGGAACTGTTCCAAAGTAAAAAGGGAGGAGCCAGGATACATAGGAGTTTTTGCTGGGTTGGGGGGGGGGGGGTACAAAAATTAGTCCAACATCAAAAGATTGCTGCTAATCACACACACACACACACACACACACACACACACAAACAACCAAAAACAGACATCTCAAGTTAATGATTTTAGTGCGTTTTTCTGTATGGAAAGATGCAAGAGGCCTGGCTCAAGGAAACCATCCCTTTGATAGGTATCTCTAACGATGTAGGGCCAACACCATGTTTTCTTCCATCCTGAATTCCCCTCAGGGTGCACCATCCAGGTGGTAGCTGGCTTGAGGGTGGCAGCATTCTTTGTTTACTGAAACAGGAGGCAATGTTCTTTGTCCACACCCCACAAAGCCTGAATTAGCTGGCGGGTGAATCCGATATGCCAATGTATGTATTACAGCCATTTAGGAGCACGTGTGTGCTCAGTTGCTCAGTCACATCTGACTCTTTGCAACCCCACAGACTGAAGCCAACCAGGTTCCTCTATCCATTGGGATTCTCCAGGCAAGAATACTGGAGTTGCCATGCCCTCTTCCAGGGGATCTTCTCCACACAGGGGTCACACCTAGATCTCTACCATTACAGGCAGATTCTTTACCGTCTGAGCCACCAGGGAAGCCCAAGAATACTGGAGTGGGTAGCCTGTCCCTTCCCCAGGGAATGTTCCCAACCCAGGAATCGAACCAGGGTTTCCTGCAGTGCAGGCAGATTCTTTACCACCTGAACTAAGTACCGAATGAATGAAAGGGGGTTCTGCGAGGGCAGGAGAGTGAAGCAGGCTTAGTCTGTGATCAGCAGGCTTGTGTTCCTGGAGGCAAGTTCTTGAGTTGGAGCTAAAGGATGAGTAGGAGCTGCAGACAGTCCAGGCAAGTGGCCCTGAATTAGCAGGTAGGAGAGAGAATCTAGGGCCTGGACCAGAAGAGAAAGGATGCGTTTATTTATTTTGAGAACAAGGAAAACCATAGAAGATTTATTTTGAGAACAAGGAAAACCATAGAAGATGTTGAGGGAGGTTGAGATATAGTCTCTCTAGCTGGACTGTGGTGGTCTCACGGGGAAGGAATTTTGAAGTCCTCCAGCCAAAGGTAACCAGAAATACACCTGATGGTCCAGGAAGATATTCTCTTGCTATAGAAGGGGAAGGGCACCCAGGAGGAACTCTGGGGAGCAGGTTAGTCAAGGATTGGGCTTGTGTGAGGGGGTTTTAAATAGGAACTCAGGTAGTGGGGGCGGGGTGTCTTCCCAGGTGGAGCTAATGGTAAAGAACCTGCGTGCAATGCAGGAGACATAAGAGACATGGGTTAGATGCCGGGGTCAGAAAGATCCCCTGGAGGAGGGCATGGGAACCTACTCTAGTATTCATGCCTGGAGAATCCCATGGACAGAGGAGCCTGGCGGGTTACTGTCCATAGGGTGGCATAGAGTCAGACACAAGTGAAGTGATAGCATGCTCACCCAGGTAATGGGGATCATCTTTGGGTTAAATACAGTCAGCAGTTCAGCAGAAAGGTACATTAAAAACTTAGAATCTTCCCTGTCAGCAAAATGAAAAGAGACCCATTCCCTCTTTTCTTTCTTAGAGCATTTCCTTGATAAATTCTGTATGTGTAAATCTTTCCGCCATCTTTTTTTTTTTTGGCCACGCTGCAGGATATGTGGGATCTCAGTTCCTTGACCAGGGATCTAACCCGTGCTCCCTGCATTGGAAGCACAGAGTCTTTACCACTGGACCACCAGGGAAGTCCCTCCTCTGTCTCTTTCATAGGGATGTGAATCTTTTCTGTGGGTTCTTTTATTATTTTTAAATACTATGGCACACTATACACAACAGGAAATTTACAATTCAACTATTTTTAAGTATAAATTCAATGGCATGGAGGGCATTCATGCTGTGTAACTGTCAACCACTATCTCTTTCCAGAACTTTTTCATCACCCTAGACAGAAACTCTGTACCCATTCTGCAAGAACTCCCCATTCTCTCCTCCCTCTCAGCCCCTGGTAAACCTCTAATCTACATTCTGTCTCCAAGAATTTGCCTTTTTATATGTTTCATAGAAGTGTGATCATACAATAGCTGTCCTTTTGAGTGTGACTTCTTTTTTAAATTAATTAACTTGGCTGCACCAGGTCTTAGTTGCAGCATATGGGATCTTTAGTTGTGGCACGCGGAATCTAGTTCCCTGGCCAGGGTTTGAACCTGAGCCCCCTACGCATTGAGAGCACAGAGTCTTAGCCACTGGACCACCAGGGAAGTCCCTCACATGCATTCTTCCACTTAGCAGCATGTTCTCAGGGTTTACCCATGTTGTAGCACATACCAGTGCTTCATTCCTTTTTATGGCCGAGTATTACTCCACTGTGTGTCTATACTACGTTTTGCAAATTTTTTCAAAGGCTAAATAAATAAGCCTCTTGGCCAATATCACAACCCAGGACTGTTTCTTTTAAGGGCATGGGAGCCATCTCTTTGAAATGTAAATGTCAAGGAAAGTTGTGTCCTTGTCTCCCTGCCATTTGGGAGTTTGAGCACTTGTATTTATACTGTAACTGCCAGCTTATCACAAAGATGAGAAATTTTATTATTCCTTGAGACAAAGGCAGGTAGTATAATGTGTGCTCCACTTAGCAGGTGACTTTAGCATGACCTGGGCTAGGGAAAGTGTGATCAGACTCTTACCTTTTAGTGCTTTAAAAAAAAAAACACTTTATTTATTTACGCTGTTCTGGGTCTTATTTGAGGCATGTGGGATCTAGTTCCCCAACCAGGGATCGAACGCAGGTCCCCTGCATTGGGAGCATGGAGTCTTAGCCACTAGGTCAACAGAGAAGTTTCAGATCCTCTTACTTCTTAAGTGAATGGTAATTTACAAGCCACCACTAATCTTGGGAGAGTCCCTTGGACTGCAAGGAGATCCAGACAGTCCATCCTAAATGAGATCAGTCCTGGGTGTTCATTGGAAGGACTGATGTTGAAGCTGAAACTCCCATACTTTGGCCACCTGATGCGAAGAGCTGACTCATTTGAAAAGACCCTGATGCTGGGAAAGATTGAGGTCAGGAAGAGAAGGGGACAACAGAGGATGAGGTGGTTGGATGGCATCACAAACTCGATGGACATGGGTTTGGGTGAACTCCGGGAGTTGGTGATGGACAGGGAGGCCTGGCGTGCTGTGATTCATGGGGTCGCAAAGAGTCAGACACGACTGAGCAACTGAACTGAACTCAACTGAGCTAATCTTGGGAGCATGTACATGACGCAATGTTTGGCTGTCTATAAAAAGGTGGGATTTCTCTCTGTGGTCTCATTAGCAGGTTACCTGTGATGTATATCACCATCTGGTTTAATGCATGTTCAACAATAAAAATGTTCTTCTTTCCTAGGACTTGGGGAGGATTCTCTGGATTGGCAGAGGAAAATTTAATTTTAATTTGTCATTGATCAGAAAGCAAGAGTCATTTGTAAAAAACAGCTTCTGTCTCACAGGCTGGAAACTTTGCCAAGATCTGAGTGTTACCAAGGCTGATGTTAACCTTCTCAGGGCCAGGGCTGGACTGTTAGGAGCCACAGTAGAGATAGGAACAGAGACAGTGGCTGAAGAGAGAGAAGAGACAGATTTGACGGATATTAAGAATGATCATTCAGACAAGAAATTGCTTCCCTATTTCCCCCCAGAAAAGCTTCTTTGAAGTAACTGAGGCACATAAATCTTAACCTGTATTGGGCATCCGAATAGAAATGGTGTATGCTAGCACATAGCTCCGGAGAAGGCAATGGCACCCCACTCCAGTACTCTTGCCTAGAAAATCCCATGGATGGAGGAGCCTGGTAGGCTGCGGTCCATGGGGTCCCTACGAGTTGGACACAATTGAGCGACTTCACTTTCACTTTTCACTTTCACACATTGGAGAAGGAAATGGCAGCCCACTCCAGTGTTCTTGCCTGGAGAATCCCAGGGACGAGGGAGCCTGGTGGGCTGCCGGCTATGGGGTCGCACAGAGTCAGACATGACTGAAGCGACTTAGCAGTAGCATCAGCAGCACACAGCTCAACCCTTTTTCCAGGTTATGGGATCTAACAGCGGTTAGCACGTTTAGTGGTTGAAAGCTTCGAATCTGGAGCCACCACCTGATTCTACCTCAAAGTTGCCCAGCTAAGCCCTTCACCATTTCCTGGCCTACAAAATCAAGAGCCCAGAAACAAGGTTGTTTCCATCTCCTAGGTTTTGGATTTATTTCTTACTCAGCGGCGGGAACTGATGTATATGCATTGTTTCATTTAATAGGAAGACCTATTGTTGTCCCCATTTCATAGATGTGAAAGCAGAGGCTTGGAGATGTTATGCTCTACTGGGCATTTGGACCCAGATGGTGAGGGAGAGAGAAGTAACAAGGATGGCAACAGGTTCCAGTTTTGCAGGAATGCATGGATGGGTAGTCCCTTCCAAGGCAGGAACCACTGGGAAAGAAACAAGGTAAACTTGGGGGGGAGGTGGGGGGGAGGACTCTGAACTCCTGGGAGGCAAGGACACTGTCTTATCCACCTCTGTGTCCCCAAGGCACCCAGTACAGGGCCTGGCACCAAACTGAGCTGAAAAACTGAAACAGGTGCAGGTGTGGAAAAAAGGAGAGTGCCTGCCCGGAGCTGAATGGGAACTCCTGTTTGGAGGATTCAAATCCAGGTTCCACCACTTTTTGTCTCTGTCACTTTTAATGAGTACGCCCACCTTTGTGAACTAGGTCTTCCTTATCTGTAGATCAAATATAAATATGGTACCTATCACAGCCGGGCTCACATAGGCCGCCGTGAAAAACGTGCTTAAAATGCTTGGCACAGCACCCACTCATGAGTTTTATTATTACAGCAGTATGCTGTAATACTGGTTTAGCATCCAGTCAAGCAGAGTCAAGCAGATCTGGGTTATAATCTAGGACAAGGAACTCCCAACAAGTCCCTTTATCTCCCTGAACCTCAGTTTCCCCATCTGTAACTTGGGAAGAACAGTTCTTAGGGTTATTGCGGAGGATGGAAGCTACTAATACTGTCCCCTGACAGCTCCCAGGCCTACAGCGCCGTTATTTTCCAAGACGCATTTCCTTCCCTCGGCCAGGGGCGCAGCCCTCCCCGAGCAGTTGGGGCTGAGGGGGTGTGGCCACGGGCCTGAGCGGAGGAGGGGCGGGGGACCCCGGTTCCCGCCCCTCGAGGCGGGTGGGCGGGGCCAAGCGGGGCTGTGGCCACAGGCCTGGGCGGGGCGTGGGGAGCCGGGGGGCGGGGGAGGACCTCGACGCCCGGCCCTCGAACCGGGTGGGCGGGGCCAAGTGGGGCGCCCTGGCGCGAGCGAACGCGCGCGCGCGCGCGGGGCCCCAGGTACGCGGACAAGATGGCGGCGGCAGCGGTCGACAGCGCGATGGAAGTGGTGCCGGCGCTGGTGGAGGAGGCCGCGCCCGAGGCGGCGGGCCTCAGCTGCCTCGTCAACCTGCCGGGAGAGGTGCTAGAGTACATCCTGTGTAGCGGCTCGCTGACGGCCGCCGACATCGGCCGCGTCTCCAGCACCTGCCGGCGGCTGCGCGAGCTGTGCCAGGGTAGCGGGAAGGTGTGGAAGGAGCAGTTCCGGGTGAGGTGAGCCCGCGCTCCCCCGTCTCTCCCCGCGCCCCCCACCCCACCCCGGGGCCCCGGCCTGGCAGCTCCGAGCCGCCGCCGCCTCCCTGCCGGCTCGCGGACCCCACCCCCGGGAGGACCCCTTCCCGCGGACAGACAGACAAAGGCCTCCAGGCCGCTGGCCCCTCCGTCCACGCCAGGCGGACTCGCGGATACCGAGATTGCGTCTCGGGAAGCGCCCAGCTGCCCGGCCCTCCATCAAGGGTGACGACCGTGGTTATCACCGCTGATCCATCCTGCGCGCTTCTTTTGTGCCCGACTCCGTGCTAAAATGTTTACACGGACCCGGTGATGCAGTGATCCTAACGGCCGTTTGAGGGAAACGGGCGCAGCATCCCTTTGGCGGTTGGCCGAGAGCACAGATTTCGGTTAGGACCCGGGATAAAATCTGGCCCTGGCATACTCATCGTGTGACCTTGGGGGTAGCAGCTTCCCTTTTTGGAGCCTCATGTATCGACTTTAAATGGTGTTGTGATGAAGACCTATCTTTTACTGTGGTGGTTAGATGAGCTGATATATAGGGACCCTTACACAGGGCCCCGCTCTTAGGACGCGCACAATTAATGTTAACTGTGATTGCCATCACTGTGATTGTTGTTGCTACGACTGTCCCCGTTTTATAAGTGGGGAGTGGAGACACAGTATTGATATTGCTAAGCCAAGGTCACGGTGTGTGGGAGTTCGTGCGCGCCGAGTGAAGATTTGAACTGGGTCCCTCACCAGGGCCGCCCCTGATGCCTAAACCCAACCGCTTTCGCTGTTTTCCAAAGCTGCTTTTGATTCATGTTTAATTCTGCCTTTGCGTCTCTGTTAAGCTGAGGGGGTGTTTTTCTCCTTGTAGGTGGCCTTCCCTTATGAAACACTACAGCCCCACCGACTACGTCAATTGGTTGGAGGAGTACAAAGTTCGACAAAAAGCTGGGTTGGAAGCCCGGAAGATTGTAGCCTCGTTCTCAAAGAGGTTCTTTTCAGAGCACGTAAGAATCTGTTGATGGAGCTCTAAGCATTTGCCTGCTAGCGGTGGTCTGCGTCTGGGTCTGTAGGCATTAGCTCATCCAGCTCTTTTTGCTATCTCCCTTTTCAATGCGCTCACAATCCCTTCCTCACTTAGATGGCTGCAAGAGTCATTGTGTCCTTTCCTCCTGTCCAACAACACGGAGCCATTTGTCCCTGCCAGCTTTACTTTTCTAAAGCCAGAGAGAATGGGGGGAGGGAGAGAGAGGGAGGGACCCGCAGTGCAATGTGGAGGGAATCCAGATCAGCACTATTTCTCTTTAAGGGGGTTGGACAGTATTTTTTGCAGTCTCTGCATGATTGGGGGTATCGTCTATGATCGAACACTACAAATTTCACCCAGTTGTTTTCCCAGAAGGGTTGACAAAATTAATAGGGTTCTCTCTGGCTTTGCAGGTTCAAACCAGTAGTGAATGCATTATTTGTTAAGGTAACAGAGGATTAAAAGCTACCCATAAAGCAAGAATTATTACTCCCTCAGTGATACCATCTCATATTCATTATTTCTGAAAAGTTGTGGGGTTTGTTTGTTTGTTTTTAATGTTGCTGAAATGCATGGGTTTGTTGCTTTCCCTTCCACAAAATGCCTCACAGAAGTTTCTGTATGAGGTCCTGATTCTTAACTTTTTGCACATTCTGGAAAAGAGACAGCACTAAGATTTTATTTCTGATTGGAGGTCCAGAAATGGAACCAGTCTGATTTATCCTGATTTACTGAATATTAATTCCGATTTCTAATTTTTAATTACTATTATTTAATGTTTCACACATTCCCTTTCAAGTTTTGAAAGGGAAAATTCTAACTTGGCACGCATTTGAATGTATCTCCCTATAAAGAATAAAACTAGGTGTTCCCCAGTGTAATTTGTTTCTATAAACAAATTTGTTTGTATAAACAAGTGTTTGTTAACGTCAGAATGACCAGAATTTGTGTCCTGTTTGGGATAAGCCATATGCTGGCTAAAAGCACTCATAGTCTCAGATATTCCACACTGGTTTAAGTACGTTTACACACACACGGGGGTGCTGGGTGTGTTTGATGCACTTGGACACGAGCTACTCGTTTGCAGCCTCTACTTACAGTCCAGCTGGTTTTGTGTGCGTATTTTAACAGCCTCAGCCTTTGTCTAGTAATGGTGCATCGTTGTGTTTCTCCCCCAGCTCCGTCTTTCCCTGTCCCTCTGCATGATTAGAAGTGTGTCAAGGACTTTGAACATAGCAGGACTATACTTAGGATTGATCTGTGGGTAGATGACTTTGGCTCAGGACCCTTGTGCTCCTGTGTTTTCCACATGCACACAGGCTGACAAGAAATTTCCTGCCTACTTTCAGAAAGAAAAGTGGGAAAAGGAATCAAATTTTTAAACCGAGGTCGGCGGGGGTGGGGGTGGGGCGGGAATCTTACAGCTCATCGGCACCACCACCTCAGCTGACAGAGGAGAAAACATGCCTGGACCTTCAGAGTCACCTAAACCCCTAGACTTCTCTCTCTGGCCCTGGACTCCTAGTTGAATACAGTGTTGCCAGCACAGAATGGGTACTGTGAAAGATACCGTTTTTATATTTCTAGTTCTCCTTTCAGAGTTGTTTTTCCTTAGGTGAGAACTCTGGGTTATCACTTTCAGAAATTCCAGTCTATAAATTCCAAATATAATTCATTTGCAGCTAATAATATGATTTGAACAAATTACTGTTACCCCACAGGTTCCTTTTCTCCCCTAGTGGGTGGGTGGTGCCAGATAGTGTGGGAGAGGTGTTACCACTTCCTTGGAAGTGAACAGCTTTGCTTGTAACTTGCGTGTGTGAGAGACAACAGCATGGCTACTCCTCACTGAGGCCTCTGTGCATCTGTCTTCTTCGTAGGTCCCTTGTAACGGTTTCAGTGACATTGAGAATCTTGAGGGCCCAGAGATATTTTTTGAGGATGAGCTGGTGTGTATCCTAAATATGGAAGGAAGGTAAGCTGTATTTCCATCAGGAGTTTGTTTTATTAATAACCCCAGGATTAATTGCTGTAATAGGTGTGTGGCTGAACCAAGAGACATGTATTTCAAATGTTTCATGTTACATTCATGTCGCTGTAGTTATGTTTTTGAAATATTCCATGTATACAAGGTAAATATACCAAGACAATTAATATTTAAAGAAATGGTGCAGAAATCCTTGTGGGAGAATTAGTATGTATTCCTTCTGGGGGTCAAATACTGTGCTCTGGGTACTTGTGTCTGTTATGCCATTTGGGTAACATGAATTATCCTTTCTTTGTTGTCAACGCCAAATTTGCCTGTTGTGAGCTGAATTTAAAAAAATATTTTTCTTAGGCATGTCTTACTTAATGGATAATTTTTCATAGTTTCTGAATTCTGGTAAGACGTGATCTTACTTTAGCTGTGGACATTGTAGACATCTGGTAGAGTCGTTCATCGCTCCCGATCAAGAAGAACCCTTTGTCTCTTGGTTGTTACTTAAAGTTTTTTATGCTTTGTATTTTCTGCTGTGAAGGTTAATTTCTAGTTTACCTGAAAGATGACTTGGCTTCCAGCCTGACTTACCTATGAAAAATATTTTCTGCTCTAAAAGTTCTGGAAACTTGACTTGAGATGGAAGATAAGAATGCTATTTTAACATCTTCCTTAAGAGAGCTCATTGTGAAATAGCTCACAAACAAGGTGTAAGACATTGTTCTTTACTGTGGTCAAAGGGGTTTTAGGAGAGCAAAATATCTATCAGTGGAACAACTGTGGGGAGAGGTAAAATGTGTCACTATTCTAGGCCTTGGATGAGTCCTGATGCAGAGGTCATTTTTCTGTTTCTATTTTGGTTTATCTATAAATGAATTGAAGTGTGATCTAATAGTCAGTATTGTGCAGCTTTAAAAATAAAAGTTGACCTCTCTTTTTTGCATATATAAACATAGACTTTTAAATACATAAATAGTCAATACATACTGAGTTTATTGGTTGGTTGGGTTTGGTTGGATGTTTAGTGCAGACTTTTTTTTTTTTTTCTTATTTATGTGGCTTTTCCTTCCTCTCTTCTCCCTCCATTTGCATTGGCCTTCCCTGCCCCCACTCCCATAATTTATGATGACAACCTAGATTGTAGGCTTCCATGCTAATATGATATACATGAAGATGAAGGGGGATCATTACTTTACAAAACTGAGATCATATAATAGGTACTTTTCGATAAATATCTTTTTTTTTCCTCATTCAACATTACCTTGTGGAAATCTGTCCTGATCAATTGGTAAAAATCAAATTCACCTTTAATAATGACTGCCTGCTTTTTTGTAGTATATACCATGACTTATTTAACCATCCCTCTATTGATAATAACCACTTTCTTCTCTATTTTGTGTTACTGTGGAGAGTGATGTTTTTAGTGCTTTCATTTCTAAGTGTTAGTTCCTAGGAGTGAGTTTCTTAAGTCAGACTATAGAATGTTATTTGAAAAACATAAGGCAGAGCATAGGAGACATAAGAGATGCAGTTTCTATCCCTGGGTCGGGAAGATCCCCTGGAGGAGGAAATGGCAACCCACTCTGGTATTCCTGCCTGGGAAATCCCATGGACACAGGAGCCTGGTCGGCTACAGTTCACAGGGTTGTAAAGAATTGGACACAGCTGAGTGACTCAGTGCACACGGCAGAGCGTCCTTGAATAAGAAGACTTATTACAAAAATGTCAGTTCTTCCAAAGTTAGTCTATAAACTTAGTACTGTTCCGTTTAGGATCCAACAAGAGTTTGTGTGTCTTAAATGGATATTATTGTCATAAAATATACACAGAAGAATAAATTCACAAGAAGAGCCAGAAAAAAACAGTTTTTAAATAATCACAATGGGAAGCTTCTGGAGTAGGAAACGGCAACCCACTCCAGTACTCTTGCCTGGGAAATCCCATGGACAGAGGAGCCTGGCGGGCTACAGTCCACGGGAATACAAAGAGTTGGGCACAAGTGAGTGACTGAACACATACACACAATAGGAAACTTCCACCACTTGATATTAGAACATATTATAATGCTGCCTGTTATCACACATTACAAAATTTGAGTAAAAATGGATAGCTCCATCAGTGGCAGAGGATCATTCAAAGCCATGTCCCAGCATAAAAGATAACGTATTTAAACTCAGAGGGGAGAAGATGGATTATTTAATGAATGGTATTGGACATAACTGAATATCCACCTGGAAGAAAGTAAAACTTATATCATGTACAAAAATTAAATTCTAAGATTAAACAACCTAAAATTTTAAATTATCACATGAAAATACTTCAAGAAAACAGGAGACTTCATGTACAATCTACGAATTCCTTCTGAACCATGACTGGTAATGCAAAGGCACTTAAAAAAAAAGACAAATGATTTTGCAGTAAAAAAAATAGATTGGTATGACCAAAGAAACTGTAAACAAAGTCAGTAGAATACTTAAAATTTCTGAAAAGAAAATTTAAAATGTACAAAGGATAGGAGGATAACATTCTCAGGAAAGCAAGTCCAGGCACTGACAGTCTAGTAAAAATACCTTTAAATTCACTCAGATAAATGTTAAATAATAATGAAGTACTGCTTTTTTACTTAGCAGATTGGTTACAAAAAGACTAAATATGAATTGCCAGCAAAAAAGTATATTATTATAGTTTTTTTAAGAAATAAGATATCATAAATATGTTACTTTTTAGCCTGACAAATATTTTTAACCTAAAGCAGGGTTGTTTTTTAATAACAGAATACTTGCATGTTTGTAGATATTTTGGGGTGCTGGTTTTCATAAATGACCCTATTTATATTCATTCTTGGCAAATGACTTGATGTTTGGATATGGAAAGCATAGGAAGGAAAAAAGTGTAGTTTCCATAAATGCTGAGGCACTGATCCCTGGATATTTGAGAACAGTTTACATTTACATTCTTTGTGGTCTTAAAAAAGAGTAAATAAAGATTTGAAGCAGCATATTAGAAGAGCATACACCATAGCTAAGAAAACTGACCCAGAATGGCCAACACCGAAGCATATTTCAGTAAAACTATTGGACTTTAAAGACAGGAAAGTCCTTTGAGAATCCAAGCAAAAAAGATGAAGCCACTTACAAGGGAAAGTAAGTCAGAATATCATCAGACTTTCCAACAGGAGTAGTCTATGCCAGAGAAAAAGAGTTATACATTTAAGATATCCAAGGATGGAGAAAGACAGCCGAGGATTTTTATATCCAGCCAAATTGATTTCCAAGTGTAAAAGCTGTGGAGAAACCTATCCACTTGCAGTAATTCAGGGACTTTTGAGCTCTACCTGAAAAATGTGCTAGAAAATAAGCTTCAAACAACCGAAATAACCAGAGAGACCCTAATACAAGGACTGGTGGTGAGCATTAAGTAAAGGTTTACTTGTAGAATTAAATCCAAGTGACAGTTGATAGGGATGAAGGTATTGTATGTGGTGGCTGTAAGCTCTGTGTAGATACAATACAGCTCTCCAAAAGAAATGAACAGACAGTAGGGGAGAGCATGAGCAAAATGTTTCCCTGTTTTCAGGAACCATCAAGGTGATGAGAGTATTGGTCTTGTTATTCCAAGACTGGTGTGTGTGTGTATGAAAGAGAGATGTGGAATAAGACAAGTAAGTGATCATGTGATATTCTGATTCATCCCTGGTATCCTGAAGAAACAGGATTCTCCTGGAGGAAAAAAGATATATATATATATATATATATATATATATATATATATATAAAATAGAAGGTAAAAACTGTATAGTTGTGAGTTTAAATTAGATGTATCAGTATGAACTCATAAGATACTTGATACTGAAATATGTGTTAGGTATATATGTATGCATATGTACACACACTTACACACTAGACTCACTGAAAAGGTCTGGAAGCAAGAACCAACCCAGTAGAAATGATCATCAGTAGTCCTCAGATTGTGGTCTTCTGTCAGTACTTCCCACAAAAGCAGCCAGGGTTTCTGGAGAAATGGCTGATTCTAGGTCCAGAGCAGAAAATGTAAAAGATGACCCAGAAGCATCTTGGAAGCCTGGAGCCAGGTAGCAAGGAAAGTAACAGTATTTCATGTCAGAAGTATTCATGGACAGGAGGCTTGCTTTAGGCAAGTAAACTGTTTCACGTCAGAAGTGTTCATGGGCCAGCGTGAGGAGGCTTCCTTTGGTCCAAGATGTGATGATTCGATCATCCACATGGACAGTAACTAGAATGTGAACTCATAATACTTAACAACAACTAATTGGTCACCTTTGGAGGATAACAACAACCCAAATTATTGTTTTGGGATCTGATAAAAGTAGTGAGCATTTATTCTGCCTTTTCCTACATACGCTGCCCCTGGGGGACCAGGTGATAGATGAGGGGAAATTATTCTTTATAGTAAAATATTCTAACTAGTAATGAAAAGGGATAGTTGAATTAGAATATCACCACTTGAGGGCCTTTGGTGAATGAATGGACCTGGGCCTTTGAGTAGCAGTCATCGCTGACATCACAGAAAGAGACAACCGAGGCACAATTGCCTTCCTAGCTAACTCACTACCACCTGTGAAGGATAAACGGAATCTGAATCTGATCACGCCTCTACATCCAGTTTACAGGGATTTAGAAGACCGCATGTTAAGCTACGCCATGTGGATGCAATCAGCAAATTCCAGACTATGGGAAGGTACAGGTCAAACAACCAGGTTTCTTCAACAAATAAAATACGAGGGGGAAAAAAAAAGATGAAGGGGAAGCCTGTGAATTAAGTGACTTAGGAATCTTACCAGATTCAGTTCAGTTCAGTCGCTCAGTCGTGTCCAACTCTTTGCGACCCCATGAATCGCAGCACGCCAGGCCTCCCTGTCCATCACAAACTCCCGGAGTTTACTCAGACCCATGCCCATCGAGTCGGTGATGCCATCCAGCCATCTCATCCTCTGTCGTCCCTTTCTCCTCCTGCCCTCAATCTCTCCCAGCATCAGGGCTTACCAGATTAGTCTGGAGTTTTTAGGGATGCATGTTTGTGAAAGTTCTGGAGAAAAGCAAAGTAGTGATGACCATAGAACACGCATTGTGATGGTTGTCATGGGGTGGGGGTGGGGCAGGGGGAGAGGGGCCATGGAGGGCTTCCAGGGTTTCTTCAAAGTCCTGTTTCTTGGCCTGAGTGGTGGATCCAGGGGTGTTTCCCTTATAGTAATTAAGTTATTTATTTGATTCATGTGATTTTCTCAATTGCACTATTTTACAACCCAAAGATTAAAAAGCTGGTAAAACCTCTATTGATTTTCATTTACTCCCTGAAGATTGAAGAGTCCTTTATTTGTGAAGCTAGGCAGATAAGATAATCTTTGATTCCCTGTTACTTCCCATAATCCCTGTGTGTATTTGAGAGATCTGGTGGAGAATTCAGTTGCTCAGCAGTTATTTACTGAGCATCTGCTGTGTCAGACATTATTCTGGGTGCTGAGGCTACAGCATTGAGCCACACTTAAAAACCTTGCCCTCGGGGAGCTCACACTCTAGTGGAGAAGAGAGGTGTTGAACAAAGTGAAATACTTTTTAGGAAATGAGAAGTGTTCTAGAGAACTATTAACCGGGGAACAGGGTGAGGGAGTCGGCGGGGTGGGGTGGGGGTCCAGTTTTAAACAGAGTGGTTGGAGAGAGCCTTACTCAAAGTGACATTTGAATCAAAACCTGAAAGGAGATGAGGGCACAGATTGCAGATCTGCAGGGAAAGGATGTTCTAGTCAGGAGGAACCGAGTGCCTAAGGGTGAGGAGGCCTAATGTGAGATCCACCAGCTGTGATGAAGGGTCGGTCAGAAAGCCCCCATGGCCGGTGACTGGACTGAGTGGGGGGGGTGATACAGGAACTGAGGGGTCAGATAGGTCACTGGGGCACGAGTGTAAAGGCCATTCCTGTCATCATGGGGACGTGGATTTTTACTTTGAGCAAGGTGGAAAACCGTTGGAGAATTTGGGGCAGAGGATTTTTGTGCTGACTTCACATGTCAGCTGGAATCCTCTGGCTACCCTGTTGAAGATTGACTGCGACTGTTCAAAGCAGAAGCTGCTATGAAACAGATGAAAGAGGATGGTGGTTTAGATGAGTTAGTGAGACTTGTTTATGTTTCTGATACATTTGGATGATAAGACTAATAACTATTGGCAGAGGGTTGAACATGACTGTGAGAAAAAGCAAGGAGTCAAGGATGACTCCAAGGGTTTGGCCCACCTGGAATGGTGGAGTTGCCTTCCCTAGGAAGGGAAGAAAGTTAAGGTCTCATCAGATACTGAGGTGGGATGTCATTGTAGCAGTTGGATGTACAGGTGTGGAGTTGAGGGAAGAAATCCATTCTGGAAAATAAATCGGGGGCTGTCGGTATGGATGGTATCTGAAGCCATGAGAATGGACGAGGCAGCAGCAGCCTGAGGCCGAGTTATCCCTGGCAGGTGCCAGGTGGCCAGCAAGCTTCCAAGTGCCTCACGCCTGTCTCCTGAGACTCACCCAATTCCCCTGACTTTTCAGGTTTCTCTTTGATTTCCTGTTAGTAAATCTGAAGCCAAATGGATAATGTTTCTTGAATTTCAGCACAGCTAATTTATTGGTAAATTACAAATTCCAAGTCCTAAATTCTGCTGTCTGTTTCCGTGATAAGTACTCTACGCTTGTGAGCCAGTTGTACTTTTCTTGTTAAGTAGATTCTTAACACAGTATGATTAGTATGACGTAAAGAAATAGGTAATGGAAAGTTTTAATATCTTAATTCTTATTGACTTATTGCTAACTTGTTTGTTTTTTCCAGAAAAGCTTTGACCTGGAAATACTACGCCAAAAAAATTCTTTATTACCTAAGGCAACAGAAAATTTTGAATAATCTTAAGGCTTTTCTTCAGCAGCCTGATGACTATGAATCGTATCTTGAAGGTGAGACTTCAGCCCTGATACTGTGATAGTCAGCTAAGTTGCCCTTAGGAGCAGCGGTGGAAAGTGGCCCTGATGAAGAAGCAGTGGAGGAAGGAAATTGCACTACATGGGCTTCTGGAGGTTGGGATATATGGTCTGATCAGTTAGCTAAGCAAAACGATTGCATTTAGAGCTAAGATCTGGTCAGAATCTTGAGCTGTCTGCTAAAGAGTGTTTTCTGAAGATGCACTGTCAGTTCAAAGTATGAAGCTGATATTTTAGCTAAGGAGGTTAAGTCCCCATTTTTCTAAGTTTTAAAGTCTCATTTCCACATCAGAAACAAATGTGTCCAGTTTTGTGTCCATGTGACCTTGAGCAAATCCCTTAACCTCTCTGGTTGGAGTTTAATGAGGACAAAATGTTCCTGCACATCAGTGAGTCTCTGCTCATCCATAATGAGCAGTGAGTGGAAAGAAGTCCTGTGGACAGGCAAGATGATGGGTAGAACTTTCTGTTCCTGTCCAGCTGGACAAGAACACAATGTGACTTCATTTTTTAAAAACGATTTTAAATTCCTAACATATTACCCAGACACTACCACAGATTATGGTTATGAAATATAGGTGTGACTCTTCATTCACTTTCATTCCCTACTCCCAGTGATTTACCCAGTACATTATTTTTTTTTTCCTTGCTCAGAATCATGTCTCCATTCTATTCCTGGTCTCACGCAGGCCTCCCTACCTCTCCCAGCAGCAGCTTTCTAAGTAACACTTGCTTTCATGGGCATCACCCCTTCTGACTCCCAAGTCACCAACATACAGTGCTAAGTCTCTGCCTGCTCTCAGTCCCCTCCTTAATTTGGTTAGGCCTTTCTCCATCACTCCCCAAAATGTGCCATTTGCTCCAGCCAGGCCACTCTCCTCACTGGCACCCTACGCACAACTTCCTCATACATGGTATCCCTTTTCTTTAGGATTCAGTTCTAAGTCCTACTCACCCTCCAGGTTCATTCCAGGTTTCATTTGCATGAAGTTTCTCTGATGGCTGCAGCACTTGCAGATTTTGCTGCCTCTGACCTAACACAGCAGTGGCTGGTAAACCCTGTCCATCCTTTCTCCAGTGGTCACTGCATTTCTTGGTTCTTTGGCTTTATAATCAAGGTATACTCTGCAGTGCTGTGTGCAGATTGTTCTTGATCGATCTTGTTGGTTATGCTATCCAGAAGGAATTGAAGTGACTGCTTCAGTTCCTTAACATATCTTCAGTGCCCTGGAGTCTTCACATATGTGTCCTGGAGTTGAGAGTCATCTTCTGTTTATTCCATAGTCAGGAATAACTTGATGAGCTTTATTTATGAAAACAATTACTTCTCTTTCATCTTTATTTATAATATTATAAAGTAACAAAAAAAAAAAAAATAAAAAATAAATAAAGTAACATCATTTTTTTAAGTTCAGTTCAGTCGCTCAGTCCTGTCCAACTCTTTGCAACACCATGCACTGCAGCACGCCAGGCTTCACTGTTGCTCACCAACTCCTGGATCTTGCTCAGACTCATGTCCATTGAGTCTGATGACATCCAACCATCTCATCCTCTGTCATCCCCTTCTCCTCCTGCCCTCAGTCTTTCCCAGCATCAGGGTCTTTTCCACTGAGTCATTTCTTCACATTAGGTGACCAAAGTATTTGAGCTTCAGCATCAGTCCTTCCAGTGAATATTGAGGACTTATTTCCTTTAGGATTGACTGGTTTGATCTTCTTGCAGTCCAAGGGACTCTTAAAAGAGTCTTCTCCAACACCACAGTTCAAAAGCATCAATTCTTCAGTGCTCAACTTTCTTTATGGTCTAACTCTCACATCCATACGTGACTACTAGAAAAACCATAGCTTTGATAGACCTCAGCAAAGGAATGTCTCTGCTTTTTAATATGCCGTCTAGGTTGGTCATAACTTTTTTCCCAAGGAGCAAGCGTCTTTTAATTTCATGACTGGAGTCACCATCTGCAGTGATTATTTTAAGTAGTTGAGTGAATAGAAGTTGGCTCCAGGATTCTGGTTCTGAGTGGCAGACCAGAATCATCTGATGCCATTAATGAAATCTAGGAAGCAGCAGTCAGATACAGCGGATCCCAGAGCCATGCAGCAGAAACCTTGTCACCTGGCTGATGGGGGAACTGAGGCCCGGGAACCAGGCTGGGCTGGTGGAAAAACCAGAACTGGAGTCCAGGTCACTTGATAGCCATTGGGGATCAAGTTAGGGAATCGGAGTCCTGAACTGGTTTGAGACCTCATGGATTTTAAGGGAATCCACAACTTCCCAAGTGAAAATATCCTATGACAAATAAGCAACTTAGCTCTTCGATTCTAGGGTTAAAAAGTGACCTGAGGCAGTGAAGAATAATGATTTTTGACAGTGTCTCTGGTGTGCTCTGTACAGCTTTTTAGCTGTGGGTTTCCTGAGTGTAACTGTTTAATTTCAAAGTCCAGTTATCTCCAAAGTCCATTTACTGGCTCACCTTTCAGGGGAATAGTTTGTGGAAATGGCATATGTGACATTGCGGACTTGCGACGATTTTTTTTTTCCAAGTCAAAATGCTGTTGTATACTATTGAGTTCTCAGAGTTGTTGGATTTTGAATTACAATTAAGAGGGGGAAAGAAGTAGCCTGAAAAGAGCTCCTTTGTGGTGTTTATCTCTCAGCAGTAGACCATGGATATGTGTGTCAGAGTGAGTCCTTGACCTCTGAGAGAGTTTTGGTATATTAATAATAATAATGAAATGTCAGCTCCTTGGTTGTAAGCATGGTGCCCCTTCTCAGTGAATTAGAAGCCAGGCCTGACATCCAGGATAGGAACCGTCTGAGGAGTGGTGTAAAGAGCTATGGCCCCAGGAGTCTAGGATGAATGACCGCTGTTAAGAAAAGGCAAATGTAAGAACTTATCCCGTGATTCTTATTTGTTTCAGGCGCAGTGTATATTGACCAGTACTGCAACCCTCTCTCTGACATCAGTCTCAAGGACATCCAGGCTCAGATTGACAGCATCGTGGAGCTTGTTTGCAAAACCCTCCGGGGCATAAACAGTCGCCACCCCAGCTTGGCCTTCAAGGCAGGTGTGGAATTGCTGTACTTGTAAAAGAAAAACCTAGAGTGATTGGTTAATTTGGAAAATTCTGCAGTGCGTTCGCATTGTGTCCCCCCAAAGCAATTGACAACACAGCCACCTATTCACCCGGATGATGTCAGAGGCTTCAAACACAGTCTCTTTTCCACCCAGCGTTGGCAACACCTGATGAGCCTTCCGAGGACGTTGCCAGTCTGCGCGTCAGGGCTTGTTGGGGACACGCATCACGGTGTAATTTGTGCTTGTGTCCTCAGAGCAGGTCTCTTGTGTTTCAGGCGAATCCTCCATGATCATGGAAATAGAGCTCCAGAGTCAGGTGCTGGATGCCATGAACCATGTCCTATATGACCAGCTGAAGTTCAAGGGGAACCGAATGGATTACTACAACGCCCTGAACTTATACATGCACCAGGTAAATGCGGGGGTGAGAGAAAATAGTTATAATATATGCTGGTGGAGCTTATCTCTGATGGATCGTACAGTATTTGAGGGCAAGTACTAGATTTTGTTGGTCTGTCAGTGCCTGGTGAAACTTATTTTTTGCCTTTCCTATGAGGGTCTTGCTGTGGATTTTATCTGATTCATCATAGAGCACCCTCTTGTCTGAAAACCCTCGAGGTAAATTCCTGGCTCAAAATAGGTACTCCTCTGACTCAGTGTGGTCAGATCACTTCTTGTGAACAGTAAACCGTGAAACTAAGCAGGTCTCCCTTTTTGTACCGGCCTTCAGGAAGACTGGAGGAAATAAGTGACCGACTGCGTCATTGACGCTTACTTTTTGTTTGCTTCCTACTTGTCTCTGTTTTTATATCTGTTCTGTTGCTCTCTCTGAGACCTGTATTTTCTTTTGTCATAACTTACACACTTTTCTTTGAAATACCCTTAAGTTCTTCCTAGAAAAAGGAGGGCCTGAACCATAGGTCTACAGACTTTTGCTGTGAAGGCCAGACTTCTCTTGGCCTGGCTCTGCAGGCCGAATGCCCTGTGTCCTAACTGCTCAGTTCTGCCCTAGTCATGTGAAGGAAAACTTTGCAAATCATCCAGAAACAAAGGAGTGTGGCTGTGTTCCCATAAAACTTTGTGTGTGGACGTGGACATGTGAATTTCACATAGGTTTCACATTTTATGAAATAGTGTTCAGTCAACTTTTTGTAAACATTAAAAATATGCTAAAATTCTTCTTAAGCGGGCAGTCCAAAAACAGCTGGTCGGTCTGATGTGGACTATAGTCTGCAGAGCCCTGATCTAAATAAATAAAATACTCATCCATTTAAGTCTGAAAACCTATCCTTGCACCTGCTGCACAGTGGGCGCTGACTGGGAAGGCGTGTGGAAGAGGCGAGAAGGTGTGGTTCATCTGTGTGAAGCTAAAGCCTGCTTTCTCCTCTAGGTGTTAATCCGCAGAACAGGAATCCCCATCAGCATGTCTCTGCTCTACCTGACAATTGCCCGGCAGTTGGGGGTCCCACTGGAGCCTGTCAACTTCCCCAGCCACTTCTTACTAAGGTGGTGCCAAGGGGCAGAAGGGTGAGCCATCTCCGACGCTGCGTGACTGCCCTGTGCTGAGAGAAGTGTAACAGCGGAGGTTATCAAGGGGGCCAGGGTGGTGAGAGAGCTGGCTTGCTCTTGATTGTATCCAAGTCCATAATCTGCTCAGGGGAGAAGGGCGCTCTGCATTCTTCTACCTTGTTTCTCCTCAGCGGGAGTGTGAATCTCCAGTTATCTCAAAGAAACCAGTTATCTTAAAGAAAACAGTTTACTTTTGAAGGACTAACAGTTCAGGGTCTTGTATGAATCTCAAAGTCCCTTTGTTCCAAAGCAAATCAGTGACAAAGAATTCTTTTTTTTTTTTATGTGTGGATTTTTTTTTCCATTTATTTTTAGTAGTTGGAGGCTAATTACTTTACAATATTGTAGTGGTTTTTGCCACACATTGACATGAATCAGTCATGGATTTACATGTATTCACCATCCCGATCCCCCCTCCCATCTCCCTCTCCACCCGATCCCTCTGGGTCTTCCCAGTGCACCAGCCCGGAAGAATTCTTAAGCTGTTTCTTCCCAGTCTTCCATAAAACCTCCCACAGAAGGGAAGTGGGGTGGGGTGGGGGATGGAGGAAGAAGCTCGGGAGAGGGAACTGGGCAATCAGGTTCTTCATTCATTTGCAAAAACGAACAGGAATGTTCTCAGCAGGGGAGCTCCTTCAGGCAAGGTTAGTGACCAGTGTGCCTGCTTTGCAGACCAGGTTAAAGCATTCTGGTTTGTTCTCTCTCTCTGTTTTTTAAACCTGGTATCCTATTGGACGTAAAGCTCCTTTATAGCAGTAGTCTAGCTTTTCTGAATGCAGTTCATCAAAAGGGTAGAGATGCCCTCATTTTAAAAGTGCCCTTTAGGGGGAAAAGAAACAAACTTATTTGATTACATCCTGTTTTTTTGAGACTACTTCCTGATGACTGGCTGAGGTTCCCTTTACTGAAGTGATGAGCAGAATGATAGAAAGTAGCTGAGCTCTGAAGTTAGTCTGGGTTCAGATATGAGCTTCCTCTGGGCTTCAGTTTCTTCCTGTGTAAGATGGGGCTGATGTTTTTCATACAGTGGTTTGGAGGGTTCGGTGAGAGAACCTAACGCTTTACACACGTGGCGGATTCCGATGGTGGCCTCTGTGTTTCCACCTCTGGGTTTGGGAAATAAAACACCTCCTTGGTATTCTTCTGCATTCTTTTCTTCCTCCTCTGCTTTCTAGAGGTTAGCTTGAAAGTATTTGTTATTTCCATGAATGTTTTTATATTCTGTTACGTGTGTGTTTCCTTAAATAGCAAGTACAGGCTTCCCTTGTTTCCCAGATACAATCTGTTTCTTAAGATGTATTGGATAGTTTCTCTGTGGGAGGGCAGGCACCCATTTTCCATTATTTTAAATGAAAAGAAAAAAATGCTTTTTCAGCCCATTCCCTCTCCCTGAGTAACTCAACCAATTTCCCCAAATATCTAAAACATCCTTAAATGTTTATATTATATAATGGTCCACCAGGAACTTCTGCATGATACAGAGCATTTAAAACACCAATCACCATGTTATTGACCACAGTGACCTGTTGCTGGGCACGTCTGTGTGTGCCGACAGGACTGTTTTTCCTTCTTTAGGCTGCAGTAAATGTATACCACATTGCAGATGAACAGTGAAATGGTTTGTTAGCACCCCAAGCTCCTGGCAGACACTGAGACCTGTGAGGTCTGGCCCGTGGGGGCGCGCACGCCTGCTGGGCCTTCAGCCTCCGTGTCTGCACCAAGACTGTAGTGCTTGCTGACTGTGACCTTATCGTGAGTCTTAAAGACTAGGAGGCTGAGACCCGCGTGGAGCCCTTTAAAATCACCCTGGCTCCTCTAAGCCTGAAGTCCACGTGCAGCTCTAGAGTCCGTTGGTCAGGCCCCTTGAAGCTCTCGTGTGGTAGCTGGCCCCAGAGCGTCTCTGGACTCACGGATTCGTGTGAGGAGCATGCCATGTGTGTCCCTTCTCCGTCTGTCTGTGAGCACATCTGCTTCCACGTTGAATTCATCTCTAATGTCCTTCAAAGGATTTTACTCTTTTCTTTAGCCAGCTCTTTGACATCTTGTTAGTTATTCCTGTGTACCTTCACTTTTTGTTGCTACTGAAAATGGTCATTGTTTAAATGACACTTTTTATGTATTGGTGGTATACAGGGGTATGGCTGATCCTTAAATCTGGGTTGATTGTTGGCCCCTCTGCTGAATCAAGTATTAGTGCTAATAATTGGTTAGGTCTTTCAGCCTTTCTGTGTAGATAATCATATTGTCTGAATCATGACATTTTATTTCTTTTTTTTTTTCTCCAGCTGTTATATGTTTGTGTCTCTTTTGCTTACTATGCTGGCTGGGTCCTCTTGTACACAGTGACTAGAAACAGTGATAGCAGGCACTCTGCCTTGGATGTGACTTTACAATTTCACCTCAGACATGATGTTTGGGAGCAGTACCTTTCATTGAGATGATCAAAACTGCCTTCTAAAATTGTAGTTTCCTGAGAGTTTTATTAATAACTAGGATTTTTATCCCCTCAAATTTCTGTGTCTACAGATAGAATCATATGATTTTGCTCTTATAGTCTGCATGTGTTGAAGTTTTCTAGCATTCAACCCTCGTTTCATTCTTAGGAAACAGTCATACAGATTTAGGTCATACATCACTGTATTTGATTTGGTCATATTGTATTTAGAATTTTTGCCCATAAACTTGTGTCCATTTGTGTGGTTCTCCTAGACTAAAAAGGGATTGAAGAGCATTCCTTATTTCTGGAACATTTATATATGTTTTGCTAAAGCTGGGCTATTGATACGACTCAAGGAAGAAATCTCACAACTTTCTAGCAGTCCAAGAGAAAGTCTCTTGCATGATTTGCAGTCGGCATAAGATCAAAGTGAAATAGTTTCTCAAAGGAGAATACAGCTTTCCCTGAGAGTCCCACCCCAGCCCTTCAGGCATCCTCCTCGGTAAATGCCGTGTAGTTAGAGGTACTGCAGTAAGAACTCGCCTCCTAGGACCACCTCCCTGCCTGGCTCTGGTGTTGCCGGCCACCCCCCCACCAGTCCCCACCCCCACCCCTACCCCGCCTCGTGCGAGAGCTGGGTTCGTGGAAAGCATTCCAAGGGAGGAGCAGGGGTGGAGGCCAGGGACACAGCTTTCCGTGGTCCGGAGCAGGTTCTCACCTGAGCCGCCTGAGGGTGTCTGCAGAGCTGAGGCCTTGCGGCTCAGACTCCTCTAACTTTCATCACAGTCTCAAGGGGCCCTGGCTCCACACATAGTAACTGCTGCTCTGTGGAATTTATTGACTGCCTCAGGCATTCCAGAAATACTTCTTTCAACTGGATTTTGGATAGATCTACCTGGCAGTGAGTTTTAGGGTTACTGTCTCTAAAAACCTATATTAAATGGCACAAACCAGAGCTGTTTCTTATATACAGGTGTGTCACCATCTTACTTCATCAGAGTATGTATAAAGGTCAGCTTTCAGACTTTGGACAAGGCCTTGATATTTTCAGTAGAAATGCAACTGTGTTAACATTCTGTCTCTGATTTGAGCTGCTTATTAGGGGGTTTTGACTGGTTCAGCTCCAGCCTGAGTGACAACTCACTACATTGCTGCTCTTTGGGCAGGGCGACCCTGGACATCTTTGACTACATCTACATAGATGCTTTTGGGAAAGGCAAGCAACTGACAGTGAAAGAGTGTGAATACCTGATCGGCCAGCATGTGACCGCAGCACTGTACGGGGTGGTGAATGTGAAGAAGGTGTTGCAGCGAATGGTGGGAAACCTGTTAAGTCTAGGAAAGCGGTAAGGTTTTCTCGGTTTTCCCATTCTTTTGTAGAGTGTGCGTCTTTGGAGGTGCAGATTGCCTTATAGAGAATTTTATTTCACACGCCTGCCTGCCATACTGAGAAGCATTGGATGCTCACAGCACCACTGGGACCACAGGGGAGGGACGTAATACTGTCCAGACTGTGGGTGTGCTCAGTGACTCTTACTGAGATCTTTGCAGTGGAATTGGACAAGGGCTCTTTTATAAAAGCTGAAAGCATTCTCCAGTAACAAAAACATTTTAGACTGGCGATTATAAGAACTGATGCTGATGCAGAAGCTCCAATACTTTGGCCACCTGATGCAAAGAGCTGACTCGTTGGAAAAGACTCTGATGATGGGAAAGATTGAGGGCAGGAGAAGGGGGCAACAGAGGATGAGACAGTTAGATGGCATCACCAACTCAACGAACACGAGTTTTGAGCAAACTTTGGGAGATGGTGAAGGCAGAAAAGCCTGATGTTCTGCAGTCTATGGGGTTGCAAAGAGTTGGACATGACTTAGTGACTGAACAACAATACCAATCACTTAGTTAAGGGAACAAGCGAAAATATGAAACAGTCTGGCTTCTGAGTCCAAAGAAAAGTGTCTTACAGGGAAAAAAGAAATTTATACATTGGAGTCATGGTTTTCTGCCTAATGGTAGAATATTTTTTAAAGTAGACTTTAGTTTTCTTAAAAAAAAAAAAGTTTTAGGGGGACTTCCCATAAAGTCCACTTTTCTAAAGTGGTCCAGTGGTTAAGACTACACCTCCCAATGCAGGAAGTGCAGGTTTGATTCCTGGTCAGGGAGCGAAGATCCCACACGCCACACAGCCAAAAACACTAAAACATTAAAAAAAAAAAAAAAAAAAAGAAGCAGCAGCAATATTTTAACAAATTCAGTAAAGACTAAAAATGGTCTGCATCCAAAAAAAAAAGCAGTTTTAGGTTCACAGCAAAACCCGAGCAAAAAGTCCAGAATGTTCCCGTTTACCCCCAGCCTCCAGACGTGCACAGCCTCCCTCACATCAGCATCCCCTCCAGAGGCGTTTGTTACAGTTGATGAGCCTACCATCCTTTACATTAGGGTTTGTTCTTGATGGTGTCCAGTCCATGGATTTTGACAAATGTGTGATGACACCTGCCCACCACTATAGCATCATCCAGAATAGTTTCACTGTCCTGAAAGACCTCCGTGCACCACCTATTCAGAATCCACTTCTAATTTATGTACGGTGCTATTGAGGTGACTTCCAAGGAAAGCACTTTTATGATTTTAAATTAGTGGGGTACAAAATTTCTGTCCCTTCCTTTTATTAAGAGCACTGTAACTTTGCTAAACAGAGAGGAAGTATCAGAATCAGAGAACCTGTGGGATTTGTGTCCCATTCATTTTAAAACCTGGTCTTTGAAAAACAGGTCCTAACTCAGAAGCCAACAGGCTTAAATGAAGCTTTCTTCCCCATAGGGAAGGCATCGACCAGTCCTACCAGCTCCTAAGGGACTCTCTGGACCTGTACTTGGCGATGTACCCCGACCAGGTGCAGCTGCTCCTCCTCCAAGCCAGGCTTTACTTCCACCTGGGTATCTGGCCAGAGAAGGTAATTATTTTATCTTGATGCTCTCCCCTTGCTGTAGAGAGGGAAATCCTAATTGAAAGGCGGCACTTAACGGTTTATCCTTGGATTAACCTGGGGGATAAACACAGATTTATTGAAAGTGTCACAGTTTTGACCCATCGATTGAATTTTTTGTCTCCTTTTATTCTCCTGAAATATTGGCTCTCCTGCCAGGAGTTGCCCATTCTCTTTGTGATCAGCACCTTAAACTCCCAGAAGCACAAGGCCTCTGTCCTACTGCTCACCCACTGGTGGCCCAGAGACGTCTTTTCCCCCAAGTCCCCCTCAGGGGGAAGCGGAAGTTTCAAATGTTCATCCTCCAGCTGTGCTGTTAGAGACCAAACCGACCTGGAGGCATAGAAAAAGGAGATATCAGATTTGCTCAGTCTAGCTGCTAGGTGCAGTAAGGTTGGTGCACACCTTTGAAAGCTGTTGGGTTTTGATACCGTTCCATGTGGATCTTGCAGGCTGGTGACGCCCCCTTTGGCCGGCAGAAAGCCCTGTCAGCGCTTCCTGACCATGTTTGAGGTCAGCCCTGCTCCTGGCGAGCTGTGGGTGTAACACATGTGGCTTCCAGCTGCACTGCATGTGCTGGGGCAGCTGCTCATTCCTGTTCCACCCTCGCTTGTCCCTGAGAATATGTTCATAGTCCACTGTGTTTGGGCAGCCTGGTGAGAGAATTGACTTCTGAGCTCTCTCAGGACCGTCATCAAGAAATCGTCAGCCCTGTCACTGGAGAGTGGGAAAGCCTTCCCTAAGAAAGTAAATAGTCTCGGTGACCCAGCACAGCTTAGATTTATGGTGTCTCATCTATTCACAGCGTCTCACATCTGCTGTAGTTCTGAGACAGGATGTGGCAGTAGGAAAAGTCCTGGGCTCCTATCTTAAGATGTTGCCTCCAGCCCAGACAGCAGCCATCTTCCCAGGACCCCCATGGGATCCAAAAGAGGAAAATGAGACTCTCTACCAAGTCACCACCTGCCTCCCAGCACCTTGTTGTCCAGAATTGAACAGCTGACTTTTTATCTTTTTACTTTATTTTTGATACCAGCATATACATAACTAATTCCTGTCACTTTTTACTGTATGTCGGTTAAGGAATTTCATGATAGTTTATGAGACTCAGAGATGCTTTCAAAGTGTGGTTCCTCCCAAGTAGATTCTGTACTGAAATCACATATCAGCCTTAGGAGGAGAGGGGTCAATGTCCCCTCTAGGAGGAGCATCTGCCGAAGTGCTGGCATCCCTCCCTTTAATGCTGGGCTCCATTTAGGGTTCCCCTGCCATTTCCAGGGAGTTTCCTTGGCCTCCTCGTATGGCCAAGATTGCCTTCCTGTCAAGCAGACGTCACTAGAGCAAGTTCCAAAAACTGTCTCACGCAGAACATTTTTCTCCATGACGTGGGCTGCCGGTGTCGGGCACCTAGACCCCCTCGCCCCGCCCCCTCCTCTCCGAGTCTGAGATCAGGAGGGGAAAGTGGCCCTTTCCCTTCCCACAGCTCACCTCCCCTGCTCCGTGAACTGTACTCCAGCTGCAGCAAGAAAGAAGGGCTGGGCCCCCAGTAAGGAAGATCCCCAGGGGTGCAGAGCAGTTAGAAGACAGTCTGCTCCGGAGGAAGGTTTGAGGTGCCCCTGGAAGGCCCAGGAAGGATTTCAGAGCAAGGAGTAGGTTCCTCTAGGGGTAGGGGGGACGACAGCTGGAGAGTTCAAGCTGCATGCCCCCAACACCTGCCAGCCCCTTGGGGTGGATACAAGCTTCTTTGCCCTTTTGTAAATAATGAAACTGAGGCATTGAGAGAAGTTTAGTAATCTGCCAGGGGTTCCCACAGGAGCTGATGGCACCAGGTGTTCAGATTCCAAGCCCACCCACACGCTTCACCCCTGTGGACCGGGGTCAGGCGAGATGGTCTCTAAAGAAGCCAACAGATGGGCACTTTCCACTTCTGCTGCCAAACCTGTATCCTTGTTGTGATCCAGTTATTCCTGCCTCCATTCGCTACATTTCAGTGGAAAAGAAGCCCCTCGGTTTCCCAAGGCACACACCCCTGGGCTCTGGGTCCAACCTTCTGCCTGTCCAAGGACTGCTACGTTTTCTTTTGTTTCTTTTCCTGGATGTGCAGGTCCTTGTCTCTACTTCTGTTGTCAGTGTTAAACACACTCAGGTCTCTCTTCATCTTTGAAAAAAGAAGAGACAAAGCCTCCCATGACAGCCGTCTGCTTTGCCCCGCGGCTCCTCCTTATCTGCTCCCAGCCCGGCCAGGGTCCTGGGGCCAGCCTCCCCATCGCCTCCTCCTGCTGCTCAGAACCCGGGCTCTGTTCCCACCCCTCCTCCACGTGAACTGGAAGCCCATGACCCCTCTTGTTAAACTTTTCTCCTTGTTGCCAAATGCAGTGGATACTTGTCTTTCCTTATCTCTCTTGATCACTCAGAGGCCACTTCCCCACCACTCAGAACACTCTGTTCTTTTGACTCCAGTCCCCTGTTCCCAGGCTCTTGCTAGTTCCTGTCCACCCCCTCTCTGTTAAAGGCTCCACACTGGGGGGATTTGGAGGGGGTGGGGGGTAGTTTCTAGACTTCCTTCTTCTATTCCCCTCCGCGATCTTACCTGCTCTCCAGTCCTCAGTTCCCATCTGTAGGCTGACGGCTCCTGAATCCGTGCCTTCCTGCCTGGACTCTGGGCTCCACGCCAGCAAGTTCAGATGTCCAGCACACATCTGCCGGTGGCTGTGTCCCCTCTGTGACCGCATAGGGCACCTGCACGGTTTCCTTCCTTCTCCTCTTAGACCCCTTGAACGCATTTTAAGCACTGGAGTCAGAGTAACCGTAACCACGTCACTCGTGGCCCTTCCCTGCTCGGGACCCTCCGAGTGGCTGCCCCCTTGCCTGCAAGGCCAGTCTCCCGCTCTCCACCGAAGCCTGCCAGGTTCTTGGTGACCCGATTCCACCAGCCGGTGCCTCCTCACGTTCACTCTGCACTGCCCAGGCTGCGTCGTCCTACCACCCCCGTGCTCTTGGGTCCTTCCTCTGCGCACGCTGTAGCTCTACCTGGAGCTTCCTTCCTGTCCCTCAGCTCTGCGGCTCACGCCTGCTGGAGACAGTGCTCTTTAAAGACCGGGACCATCTGTTTTGTTCTTTTATTTGTGCCGGGTCTTAGTTACAGCACACAGGATCTCCAATCTTTGTTGTGGCAGGAGGGATCTTTAGTTGTAGCATGTGAACTCTTAACTGGGACGTGTGGGATCTAATTCTCTGACCAGGGGTCAACAAGAGCCCCCTGCATTGGGTACACAGAGTCTTGAGCCCCTGGACCACCAGGGACACCCTTGTTCAGTCCCTTACTGTAGCTGTTCCCCGGCTCTCAACACAACTCCTCCTACCCCGTAGGTGCTCACAAAATTTTTATTTGAATGAATAAGAAATGACGGAACTTTGTTAGCCTGGACATTTAGCTGGAGATGTCATGGCCCACTGTCTGCACAGGCCTTCGGGACACACTGGGCATGTCTCGTGGCACCTCCGTTTCTGGCCTCCCCCTTCACCCCATCATTCCCCACCCCCAACAAGGAAAGGACGTAGTTATCCCTGAACCTTATCTCCTCCTCTGACACTCTGAGTTTAAGACTTCCTTTGTGCTTTGACGATTCCAAGTTAACATTTCTTTCACTTATCTGGTAGGAAGGGGCTGCCAGGAAGGAGAGGAAGGCTGTGTCTATAGAAAACTTGTCAGAAGTAACTAGTTTGAACTGCAGAGGGGAACACAAGAAGCTTACTGTGAAATCCGATGCTTTTAGCTACAAGGCACAACTGTGGCTAGTGCCCCTGCAGGACAAGGCCACTGCTGGGGGCAGCAGGTGGATGGGATCGGCTCCAAGCTTGGGGTCATGCCATTCTGTCCCCTTGATACGTGTTTGAGAATTTTCCTAACAGTTAATTACAATCCTCCTCTTCCTGCTTTGGTGTGAAGGAGACTGAGACCTGGGGCTGCAAGTCAGCCCCAGGTCCACGTTTTCACTGCATGTCTCCATGACCCCATGACCTCAGGCACCTTGCTTAACTTCTCTAAGCCTGGTTCCTCTTCTGGAAGTTGGCAGTGACTGAACTGCTGACCTCCAGGTTGGGAGGATTAAATGAAGTTTAAAAAGATGTGTGCCAGGTTTAGCACAGTGAACCAGCAGGAGAAGAATATTCAGGAAATATTGAGATCCTGCAAATCGCATTCTAGAAGACAAGACTGGGTTTTAAAATAATACCTTGTGTTGCAGAAAACCACAGTTTTCACAGCACTTGTCCAGGCTCACGGTGTGTCAGGAAATAGGGGAGTTTTTAATCATTACTTGATAAGTAGAAAAACTAATTCAAAGACAAAAGCACTTGAGTTTGGCAGATTTGGGGCTAGAATCCAGCGTCAATAAATAGGAAGAGATCCTTTTCTAAAACAGAAACACATCAGAGACCCTCATCTGAGAGCTGAGACAGTAGGTGCTTGGTACTTGCTCACGTGAGTTAGCTTTCCTTGAACTTGTATTTTTCCATAGTGCCACTGGGTGCCGTAAAGAGAATAGAACCTCAGGCTCAGGCAGTTCTGCTCCGCCAGCTCGTCAGGTAACTTCGAAGGAGCGGGCTTTCTCCCTGTTCTCCTGAACACGAAAGTCCACTGTGAGTTAATGTACTTGACACGACCAGTAGGATCTCTCAGCCCTGTACCTACACATCTTCCTTCTTCACAGAGAGCATCATAAACACGCTGTGCTGACGTGCGTCCATCTCTCCAGTGCCCTCTCTGTGACCCCTCCCCTCTCCTGCAGCCCCGAGGCCACTCTGCACTCAGCCTTCCCATCTTGATTGAAGCAGCTTTGCATTTCTTTTTCCAGTTCATGAGCAGCAGGTTGAATTCCTTTCTGTGTATAAGACATCGAGTTCCCCCCGACTGCCCAGGAATGTGTGGACCTGTTAGGCTTCACCTGGCCCCAGTGCACTCACGGACAGCAGCCCTGGCCTCCCCGTCCCCTCCCACTCAGGCTGGTTGGACTCGGATGCCGGGGTCAGCCCCCAGCACGTGAAGCAACTCCGGCTGTACGTGGCACCAGTGGGGAGAGACCCCCGTGGGTCACAGAGACGCAGGCTGTTAGCCCAGCCCCCCTTGCCGCCTTTTCATCAGGTTATGCAGGTTTAAATCTATCGCCAGGAAACCGAAAAGGCCTAAATGAAAATATTATCTCCTAGTCTTTCTGTCTTGTCTTGAAGGTGCTTGACATCCTCCAGCACATCCAGACGCTGGACCCGGGGCAGCACGGGGCGGTGGGTTACCTGGTGCAACACACGCTGGAGCACATTGAGCGGAAGAAGGAGGAGGTGGGGGTGGAGGTCAAGCTTCGCTCCCATGAGAAGCACAGGGACGTCTGCTACTCCATTGGGCTCATTATGAAGCACAAGAGGTGAGTGCTCCTGGCGCCCGCCCCAACCCCGCGTGGCTGCCGAGGACACAGCGCCGTGACGGCGGGGACCTGACCCGGTGCGGCAGAGACCAAGGCCCATCACAGCGAGGACTGAAGACCAAACCGTATCTTTAACCTTTTTGTTTGTTAAGAAGCAACTGGCTTTCCTAACCAGGAGCTCTTCCAGTGACTGTAGCGTCCCGTCTCTGGGGAGTGGAAGCCCTGTCAGCTGTGTGCTTCCCCTTCTCATCAGCCTCTGTCCCGCGGTCTCGCTCTCTTTGGATCTGAGTTCGGTAGGGACTTACCGGGGGGTCCCGTGGCTGGTGGATAAGGCACAGTTAACCTGCCCCCCAAAGCACCTGTGCTGATTTACATCCCGCCAGCAGGTCAGGCGCTGAAAGGCTTGAGCCTGGCCACCTTGTGTCAGTGAACACCTTGAAAAGTGTACTTCTGTAATAAGTGGCAGATGGCATTTCGTTGTGGTTTTAATTTGCATTTTCCTGGTTGCCACGCAGATCGAGGTTCTTTTCCTGTGTTTACTGGCCTTTGAAGTTTCCTTTGATTAAGTGCCTCTTTGGGCATTTTACGTGTTTTTCAATTGAGTTGTTAGTCTTACTGATTTGCAGTTTCTTTATTCTGTGTATTAGTCTCTATGGGCAGATAAATTGCAAATGTCTCTTCTCAGTTTTTGGCTAGTATTTTCTATTTTTTTACTGCATTCTTTCTTTTTTTAACTTTGTTGTGAAATTGTCAAGTGTATGTTAGAGTAGAGAGAGGAGTGTAGTGAACCGGGTGATGTTCCCGTGTCCAGCTTCAAAGGTTATCATTATGAGGTCAGTCTTCGTTCTGCCTCCGTCCCCTGACTCTCCCCCCTCCTCCCTGGAGCAAATACCAGAGGTCATTTCATCTGTAGCTATTTTAGTGGCACTAAAAAGGTAAGGGCTCTCTCTCTCTTTTTTTTTTAAGACACATTTACCATTCTGTTGTCCTAACTCAGAAAAATATCAACAGTTTGTAATCTCATAAAAATTCTAGTGAGACTTTAGTGTTTCCCCAATTGTACTACTCTCTGGGCTAACTCTGGAAGACAGTGAAGGACAGGGAAACCTGGCTTGCTGCAGTCTGCAAAGAGTCGGACACAACTTAGTGACTCAACAACAGCAGCAACAAGATAGAGAGCAAGCTTGTCAATAAGAGGGGTTTATAAAGAGGTCAGGAGTGAAATTGATTCAGCATAGAGTGAAGGCAGGTAGATCTGTAAGAATGTGAGCCTCAGAGAAGCCAAGCTATCGCCTCTGTGTTCCGCTGTCCCGAGACAGGAAGCTGATGTGTGGCTGCTCTTGTGTTGATCAGGTACGGCTATAACTGTGTCATCTACGGCTGGGACCCCACCTGTATGATGGGACACGAGTGGATCCGAAACATGAACGTCCACAGCCTGCCTCACGGCCACCATCAGCCCTTTTACAACGTCCTGGTGGAGGATGGGTCCTGTCGATACGCCGCCCAGGGTGAGTGGCGGGCTCTGTCTGTACCTCAGGCACATGTTTGAGCACTCGGATACTGCAGGCAGAGGTTGTCGGTTTGAGAGTCGGCAGTTGTCACACGGCCATCAACCTCATCAGGGCTGACACTCAGCTAAACGTAGGTGGGTATGTATTTTTGCGGCCATATCACAGGTCACTGCCACGGGGTCTTCCCCCTTAGTCACCACCACACCCCTATTCCAGGCTGTTGCCGACTTGTTCTGATTGGTCATTGCCTCTCCCAGTCCTAGTTCCTGGAAGTCCTGTTTCTTAGCCACTGCCTTTGGCTCCCTCCAGGGAAGGAGGGTCAGTTTTTGCCCTGCTCATACTGCCTACCTGAACTGGAGGGCACGGAATGGGCTCTGTTGGGGGAGCCGCCCTAGCACCCTGAAACTGGCAGCCAGGTAAGTTGTGCTTGTGAGAGAGACGCCCCCAGTGGCCATCGTGGGAACTGCAGGTCACAGCTCTGGCTCTGAGAGCAGCTGGGAGTCAGCAGGTAGGTGTAGGTGCTCTGTAAGTGTTTGGGGCCACTGCCATCCCTGACAGGTGCTGACCCAGGGCCCTCATCATCTTTGCCTCTCCATTTAATGGGATGAATTTATTGCATGCCTGCCTGTCAAGGCATCCACATTGTTCATTTTATTCATAAAAATGAACACGAATGCTTTGTAGTGCTGCTCTGTGACAGCAGCCTTCTGATGGGTATTAACTTCTCTGAGAACTCTAATTGCCATCATCATCATCATCATCATATGCATTTGATACACTAGGAAATTGAAGCATGTAGAGACGTGTAAATTTTACAGAGTATGAAGCCAGGCAGTTTGGCAAAGAGCCTTCCCCTAACCATCATGCTGAACCTTTTTGCATCTCACCTAAAACAAGGTTTGACCTAAGTCAGTATTATGTTCTGTCTGGTAAATCCAGTAATAGAAATGTTGGATGTGTAAAAATCTCAGAAGTGCCAACAAGACTAGAAAAGAGCTCATGTTAATTACTATTAATTCATCAGAATATGAGAGAGGATCTTATAAAAGAGAACTTCCCTTTATTGAGACCACAGGTCAGCTAACCTCTATCAGCACAAGGCGGGTTATGAGAGGGGGTGGCACACACCCCGTGTCAGATGGAGATACTGACCAGACGGAGATACTGACAGTGATTTTATTTAACCTAAGAAGCTGTGACAGATTAAAAAAAAAATTATCCTACAAATTTTAGCAATCAAGTTATTCGGGAATTGCCGAACGCTTCATGGACGGTTTGCACCCCCACTGATCACTCAGTGCGCGTTGCACACTGCGCGTCACGGAGCGCGTCACGAGAATAGAGACTGTCAGCGCTGGGGGCCAGTGTCTCAGCCCCACCTTACCCAGTCGCTGCCTGTTACCCGGGGTTGATATCAAGACTTGTAGTATCTGATACTTGGGTGTCTAGAAACAGGCATGTTAACTTTAAAACGGGCTTTTTAGAGTAGGTAAAGCTGGGTATTTGGTTTCAAGGTGTTCTGAATTTGTCCAATGTGCCAATAATTCAGGAACGCAACCTAATCATATCTGAAGTCAGCATGTGCTGTAAGGTTCACTGCAAGAATACTGTAATGACTTTTTTTTTAAAAATAAATGTAGTATCTGCTTATCAGTTTCACACTCTCTCAAACTGAGGTTGAAGGATCATAGATAAAGGTAGCAAATTGCCCTTTTTAAGTTTAAATTCTGGGACTTACAGGAAATTCTTAGAACTGAGAATGGATATCACCCTGTGATGGCTGCTGGTGGTTTTGTCGGCCCAAGGTCCACATTTCCCCAGCACGTGTGCGCCCAGGGGTGCTGGGCTCTGGGGTTCAGCACTGAAGAAGGGCCCTGTTGTAGCCCCCGGAGGCCGGCCCACCCTGCCCTGGCGGCCCTCTCCTCAGGTTCTTCCCAGGCCTGGCCTTCCCTCCTGTGGCCTCCTTAATGGTTGTGTTTGGTTGTTATGTCTCTTCTCTCTTGGTAAAGAACAGCTCCTTAATTCTCATCATTTTCCCCCTTTTCACAAGACTTTGACTTTTTGAAGAGTCTGGACCAATTGGCTTATAAATTGCCTTAACAGTCTGGATTTGTCTCACTGTTCCTTTGCATGTCGTCTGTAAACTGGAAGTTAACCTCAGGTTGTATTAGATGGAGCTGGGGCTTTGCCTGGGAACTTGCCCTCGGGTGCTGTATGGTGCCTGTTGCGTCTCGTCCAAAGGCCGTGGGGTTCCACGTCCACTGTCAGTGAGGCGGAGTTTGGTCACTTGGCCAAGACAGTGGCACCCTGTAAGGGATAGTGTTCCGTCTGCAGTTGACAGGAAATCCATGGGGTCAAACTATGACCCAATCCTGGGTATAACCTGTTCCCCAGCGACGACCTTTGTCCTTTTGTTTTAGCTCCTATTGGCTCTTCCTGCCTAAATCATGATATGAGAGTTGCAAAATGGTGATTTTCTGCTGCGAGTGTACCCTTTAGTTCTGTGAAGGATAGCTTTGCCCCCTCTCGCTTTCCTCTCCACCGCCACCTCTCTCTGCTCTCCTCTCCCTTGCTGTCTCTCCCTCTCTCCTTCCCCCCTCTTCCCAAAGATTGCTGGATTTTTTGTTTAGTCAATGTGTTATAATCATTTGGAACAATTTTATGCTCAGGTTAGCCCACATTTAGCCAGAGAGCGATCTTGAGAGGCTACATTTTAAAAGCACTTATTTAAATATATTTTTGAATATTTCTGTGCTAATACATTTGCATTAAATTATTTTTAAACTTTCATCTTCTAAATGTTCAACCTTTGGCTGCATTGATCCTAGTAATCTGGGCAGAGCCCATTAATGAATGCCTTTCTCTTCACTCTCCACAGAGTTGAAGAGTGAGTTATAAGCCACATATGTGTGCACCATCCTCAAATAGTTTTAGCCTGCAGCATTAAGAGATGTTTTCCATCAGTATTTTAATAAGCTCTACAGCGTTTTGCGTGTTTATAATTTTTGCTACCACTAGGGGGCGTGCTTTAGTATTTTTCTGATACTAGGAACTCCTGTCTCCGCTTCCCTGCATACTTCTTAGATCTGGAGAAAGTGACTATCACAGATGCTCTGAATGTAGGCCAGGTGCCACATTGCAAAGTCAGGAATTGGGCTGTGCTGTGAAAACCTGGTTTTTGCATGCTTTGTGTGTGATGGTAAAGCACCTGGTTGAATGCTTGGGTCCAAGTGTGCCCTCACCCAGCGTCAGTTTCATTTTCCATGATTTGTCCTCCACTTCCAAACTAGTTTCCTCCATAGCCCCCACCCCACCCCCACACAGACACAGCCTGAGACAGTCTGCACACGCTGTTAACTGTGATGATTCCCTGTGTCAGGGCTGGAGTATAAATTTGCAGCCACCTCAGAGGGCGGTTTGGTACTGTCTTTTAAGTTGTCAAAATCTCAAGTGCCTGTTTTCCTCTGACCTGGCAGCTACCCCAGTCGGTCCCTCCACTACAGACGCCCTCACAAAGGGGCCTGCGGTCCCCTTGTTACGACAGAGAAACAGTGTCAGGCATGGTACTCGCCTGGTCAGTGGAAGTGTATCCAAACTTGGGAATGCTAAGCTGCAGCCAAATAAACCACCCGCAGGTCAGTGCTTACTGTATGCTTTGTATGAATAAACACGTGAGACAACATGGAGTTACCTTCTGAGTACATGTAGGTATATTTGACTGCATGTATATGTGTTTTTGCAAGGACTGGGAAGCTAGACCTGCAGTCCTAGTGGTTTCCTCTTGGGAGGGCTTGACAGGTGCCCCCAGAGACTCATGGGTACTGCTGCTAGGCTTTTTTTTTTTTTTTTTCACATTCCTGTATATTTTATTTACCATAAACACTAAGAGAATACAGCAAACACTGGAGAAAGGCATTTAAATAATTTTGATGTAAAGTTTAACGCTTAAAATGCTTGCTCCCCCCCACCCCAGTTGAACATGCAGGCATCATTTATTTCCAGATGCAGTGATTGCAGAGCATTACATTCTCTTGAAAGTTTTATAACAGAGTGTCCTTGCCCTGTAACTTAAAACAATTTCACAAACTATGTATAATCATGGTATAATACCATCATTCAGAGTTCCCCAAATGTGCTGCTAGGCTTTTACAGGGAGGTATGCTGAAAATGATGTACCTTTGATGTAGGTAGCTGAAAATTTTAAATAAAATCAGAAACATTTCTCAGAAAATATTGGGGGAATCAAATTCTTCCCATGATTTTTCTAGGCATTTTAAGTAGTCCCTGTTTAATACTTTTCTCTCAAGTTTTATTTCACTTAGACTTCTTCCTTAAAATTTTTTTAAAACTTCAAAAGAATTTTTTAAACTCATACAGTGGATTGGGAATCATCTTCCCCTCATAACTCGTAGCTGCCAACTTCAGTGTCTGGTTTTCTCCTAAAAAAGTGTCTTTTGTTAGTAGTTTTCCTGTTTCGCTGGGAGCCCAGGCAGGCAGACACACCACATTCAGTCTGTGCTCCTGGTTGACAGCTTAGAGCAGGGCTGTGAGCACCCCGTGGACTGTCACTGCCCCTTCCTGATTTCCCCGGCCTCCTGTCTGTACTCTTAATGCCTCTTGTTTTGGGCCCGTGTTCAGAATTCCGTGCAATTGCCCAGTCGTGCTGTCCTTAAACAGATGGGTGATCATGACCTGACAGCAACCTTCCTGCCCTCCTGCCAACACTCAGATGCCAAGTGTCAGCCAACACCAAGTTGCTGCTTAGTGATGCTTAGAAAAAGAGGGGTAAAGAAGCGATGCTGAAGCATGTGTCTGACTTTCTTCAGAGCAGGTGCTGGACACATTGTGGTCGAGACAGCTCTGTGTTGGGGGGATGTCCTGTGCATCCTGGCCCCTCCCACGAGATCATGACAGGCCCTGATCGTGACAGCCAGAAATGTCTTCAGACATTGCCAAGCATCCTGTCTGAGGCAGAATGGCCCCCAGATGAGAACAGAAGGGACTTTGATTTCTTGTTGGTGATCCCAGATTCCCTGCCATCCCTTGAACATCTCTGGGGCAAGAAAAGCCAACAGGGAAGCAGCTGGCCAGGTGAGGGCCCATGGCCGTGTCCGCGCCCCCGCGGGCCTCCCCAAGGCAGGTATGCCCGTGACCCCTCACTCACTGCAGGAGGGCCATGTAGGCAGGACAGCAGATTTTTTTTAGCCAGCAACGTTTTAGAAAGTCCAAGTTTGTTTTAATGTCGAAAATAAGTGTAAAGAAGGAAGTGAAGTCATCTCCACACTCTGGTGGTCACACCAGTGAGAAACCAGAGTTAGCAAAGCCCCTAGTTTTCTCTTGGATTCCCCAGGCGCCTGTTTGCAGAGCACCATCCCGCAGCCTGCCTTCTGAGGCAGCCTGTCCGGGCCCTGCGGTCTGTCCCAGCCCCTCCTCCCTGGCCGCTGCCGGCGGGACAGTGCACAGGGACCCCACTCAAGGTCTGCTTCCCCAGCCCCGGCTGCTGTCGGCTCGGCCGCTAGAGGGCGGAGCCTCTCGCGGAGCCCCGTGAGGGTCGCAGGAGCTGGAGCCCCGGCAGGTCTTGCGGTGCCTGGCGCACCGTACATGCCCAGTTTAAAAGACGTCACTTAAAATGTGCAGCTGTATGGCACGTGTCACGTAGCAGCACAGGTGTTCGGCCTTCCTAGCCTTTTATAAGACATGTTTTCACTCCCGCTTCCCCTGTCGCGTCTGGAACACAGGTGGTTCATTTTCCTGGCTGCCTAGGATGTGCTGAGTTAACGTGCCGCTGTTTATTTACACAGTGACCAGCGGGTGGACGTGTAGACTGTTGCTGCCTTTTTTTTCTTTTGCTCTCCTGAGCAGTGCTGAGGTAGTCTGTGGATATCCGTCTTTGCTTGTGATTGGTGTGTGATTTCTCAAACTGGTATGTCCCCACGTAATCGTAAGAATCAGCCTTAAACAGCTATAAGCACAGAAGTTCTCTAAATCTTCCTTCTTGGGTTAAAGAAATATGTTACAGATTGAATTACAAACTCTTTCCCCCTCTCATTAAAGACAAGCATCAGTTACAAGTTACAGGCAGTGCTCCTGGGAGGCACTCGTGTTTATCGCGTGGTGTTTATCCCGTGTTGTCGGGGTGGAGGGCACTGAAGGGCCTGCAGGTGTGTTGCAGGATGTTTAACGAGCTATGGAAGGGAGAACCTGCTGCACCACTGATGTGAGTTAGCCTGTCGACTGGGCGTGCGCAGGGACTCCCTGAATTGATTGTGGCGCATGTTGATCAGAGCCAAGAGCACCCTGGGACGCGGTCAGAGCACGCAGGCCTGCCCGGCCAGCTGCTGTCCGGTCCGGGCCATGGAGGACGGGGCTGGGCCCTCCTGGCTGGGGGCCCACAAGCAGTCCAGGCCAGGCCTCCACGGCCAGCGGGGAAGGGCCCGCAGCCCTCTCCCTGGGCCCACGGGGGAGCCGATTCTCAGATAGCTTGGGGAGGGGAAGCCATCTGCAAGGATGCCGGCCTGTAAAATACCTCAGGTGTGCTGTCACCTCTTTTTTCTTGTTTCCATTTTAAAGGAGTCACTTTCCATTGCTGTCTCTAGTGGCAAAACATGGAGCGGGGAAGGGAGGGGGCATGGTGCTCCTAAGAGCTGATACAGATGGCATAACCCCTGCCCTCTAGGGTCTAGAGGCACAAGCCACTTTCCATTCCTCCCCGGACCCCACATCAGCCCTGGGGTCTGGGCCCTCACCCTCGGAAGCAGAAGCCAGCGCTGCAGGGTGTTCAGGGGTGGCGGGGGCGGGGGAGACCTGTGACCTGGTGCTGTGAAGGCTTCAGAAGCTTCACCGGAGACAACAGAGCGGGCTAGGACACCCTCGGCCCGCTGTGTGTGTGTTGGATCAGGTGAGACAAGCCCTCTGCACCTGCAGCGTGCAGACCCCGGGGGGCTGCTGGAGTTCCGCTCAGAGAGGAGGAAAACATTGGTGTTCTGTGCAGAGCTGGCAGGGGCTCTGTACCCCCTGCCTCCACCCTCCCGTGCCCCATCCCCCCACCTTCTACCTCTTCCCTCCCAACTTCCAAAAACATCTCTTTCTTCCCAACCGCCCCCCCCAACCTCAAAAAATGCACTCAGAGATTTCTCCAGAGGCTCTCTGGATAAAAGATGCTGCAGGAAAACCAGTTTTAATGCGAATGTCCTTGTGCCTCTCTGCCAACAGAGAACTTGGAGTATAATGTGGAGCCTCAGGAGATCTCCCACCCCGATGTTGGACGCTACTTCTCAGAGTTCACGGGCACTCACTACATCCCGAACGCAGAGCTGGAGATCCGGTACCCAGAGGACCTGGAGTCTGTGTATGAGACGGTGCAGAACATTTACAGTGCGAAGAAAGAGAATGTGGAGTAAAGTCTCGGGGGACATCGGACCTTTGCTGCTGCTGCTCTTTTCCAAGACGATGGGGTTCAGGGTGGAGACGTCCCCTTGGATCCCTCTGGACTCACACCACCGGGAAGGCCACTCAACCGGTCGTGCTGGTTGTCTCCTACCAAGTGGAAATCACGTGTGCTCTCTCCGCCAGCTGCAAAGACAATGTTGCTCTCCGCCTACACTAGTGATTCATTTGAAAGGCACTGTCTCAGTGGCATGGCTTGTATGCTTGTCCTGTGGTGACCATTTGTGACATGCTGTCTTCATGACGTCTCACCGTTGACACTTAACAACCGTTCTTTTCCCTCACACCCCCCTCCCCACCCCGCATCGCATCTGTCTACATCGTCTCAGAGCGTTTCGCTTGCTGGACAGGTGGGGTTGTCCGTTTGCAGTCGTTTCACTCTGATCTCTCTGTGAACCGTGTGTGCTCCTCGGTCAGGATTGTCTGTCTTTTTACCCATGGCTGAAGCTCTAAGTGATCTTGGCCACATAGTGGATCTGGAGTCATTAACAAACTAACAGTAATCAGAATCATTCGAATTTTTTTCCCCAATTTTTGAAACAGATTTCCGGCATTTTATCTTTTTCTTTATATGAATTGAGCACATAACACAGTTTTGCTTTCCCAGATTCATCTCTCGGATTTACGCTCATTTAAGAATCATTAGGTTTTTTTATTTTATTACATAAAATTATGTGAAAAAATGCATAGTAATAATCTTTGTGAATGGGTTTTCCCACTTTCATCTACTATTCCTCCCTTAAAAATAAGTGGGTTTTTTGTAATCTATTCCAGTATCATAAGTAGATCTTAAATCAGCAATGAGTTCTCTTTGTAGTAGGAAAATACTGCTGTTAAGATGTCTGCTTTTTAGAAACCGTGCTCCGTGGTCTCCAAAGACCTGAAATTGAGGTTTTACTTTTATAACCAGAAACAAGAAGAAATAATGAAGCTTAGAAATTAAAAAGGGAAGGGGAGGTCTCATGCTCCCTGTTCTCCCTTAGAATCATTTCAAGACCTTTTTGAATGTGGCAGGGTAGAAGTAAGTGAAATATCTCCGGTTTGAGAGCATGAGCTCAGTGGGAAAGGAGACAGCGTGGCCAGCATTCTCGAGTCACCGTTGCCATGACAGCACCAGGAAGAAGTCTGCTCAGGCCCCCGGGAGTCCGGCTTCATACCCAGATGCTGCTGGCACCCATCTTTTCCACGATCATGGTACCCAAGCAGGAAGGTTCCTTGTCCTAACGCAGCTCTGGACTCTCCCACCTTTCTCCACCCACCCCTTCTCCAGTGGGCCAGCCTTGTACTTAACCTGTAGTAGCTAACTTCTGAAGTTAGGACCTAGTTACTCTGCTCTCTTAAGTTGAAAAGATTTCCAGTTGCTCTAGTGAATAAAGCTCTGGGGGCCGTGATCCAGCCACGCCTTGCTGCCCGTCTGTCCCTTTGCATGCAGTATTTCCACACTACGTTTGATGACTGCCTCTCGTTTACCCTTCGGAAACCCTAGGATGACTGAGGTTTGGAGAAGCCACCTGAGACCACTTCCCAGCTAGTGACAGTTCCTGAGCAGTTACTAGAAAGAGATGGGGATTTGGCTAACCAGCTCCTTCCCGCCCCAATTAGCTCTGGTCCAGGGCCCATGTTCCTCATGGTCCAATCCAGAGTTAGATGGTCTGGACGCACATTGGAAATCGTGACCACTCACAACACCCAGCCTACCCAAGGTTGGGGGCGTTTTACACTACTCTCATTTAAAGGTGAAAATTAGATACTATGGCATTAATATTAATGAGATGCATTACTAAGAATCTGTGGCGCATGCTGAGAGTTAAAATTGTTGGTTTTCTGGTTTGATTTCCTTTTTTTCTTAAGAGTAACATCGAAGCCAAGAAAGATGGTTTTACCTTTATTGACCCGATGTAAATATGTATCTAGACTGTTTCTAAATGTGTTTCTTCATGAATGCTTCATTTGGCTCCAGGAAGCCTGTGTCACCTGTGTAAGTTGGTCTTTGGGCACTTTATATTTTTCTAAAAACGTGTTTTGGATCCTGTACTCTAATAAATCATAAGTTTCTTTTTAAAATTTTTCCAAATGTTTTCTCCACTTAAAAAAAAAAAAAGCCCTGTTATAAAAGTAGAACTTTCACAATGTTGAAATACTCACTCTTTGGATATAGTAACTTCTTTTCTCTTCCAATGAATGCCAAGATTTTTTGTACAATAATTAATAAATGGAACTTATCCAGAGAAACCACACAAATGGCTTGCTGGGTTTCGTTCCAGGTAGACAACCCAGCCATGAGAACAGCAGAGTCTTGCTTGGTTCTCATTGAAATGGGCGAGAATTGACCCTCCTGCCTTTTTCTAACGTCCGCGAGTAAACAGAGTACCTTTATACTGTGATTTCCCTGCCAAACGTTAACCTTGTGAGCTGGCTGGTCACCTTGAGAGTGGTTGTAACGCAAGGATTGCAGCTTTTTAATGACATCGAGTCACATGTCTTGAAGCAAGAGCTGTGGACACCTTGTGAGGGAAACCCAGGTTCTCGGGGTGTCGTTGTTGCTGACCCCACAGCTGCACACCCACGGCACGTCCACAGCGTCGCACTGAGCACCGTGTTCCCCCTGTGGTCACATGCTGCTCACACTCGTCGCGGCTGAGCAGCCCCCAGTCTCACACACTCGGAACCTTTCACATGCTGTTGTTCATTGTAACTCCCCAGGAGGGGAGTGTAGTGGTGTCTTCCCAACTGCTCAGGCCCTAGAGTGTTCCTGCCCCGACACACTTGCGTACTCACAGCAACCCTCCCTGCCCACCCCGAGGCCCAAGGTTTGCAGGCGTGCTTTGGGAAACACTGTTTCAGCAAGGTGTCAGTTACTCCCAAACCTAGTGCACGTCGTCAGCAGACCAGTCTGGCCAAGCGTCTCATTTGAAAACACAATCCATCTAATCGCATTTTGAGAGGCTGGCTTTGTGGCCTGTCTGCCGGAGTCTCACAGAAGACCTCCACTGGAAGTGACGTTCACACTGCAAAGTCGTGTTATTTCAAAAACCTGTGTTAATACTCTCCCTCAATCAGCTTTACGTTTTCAAATATCCGCTTAAAGTCTCGTTTCTACTTTTAAAACCTCCGAGTCTTTCTTAACATGTTAAACTGAGTCGTGCTTTAGTGTCCTGAGCTCTGGTCTGCTAGCACCAGGCCCATCTGCTGTAGGGGGGAAGTGGGGGATGTGTCTTTCCTTCCTCTGTGAAGCCGGACTGCCAGAAGCCTTTTCTGTGGGAAGTGTCTCATGGTCATAATGATCAAGCCTTTGTTGCTCTTTGTGGTTTTTGTTTGGTTGGTTTTTTTTTGAAGGGAAGGAGAGACTGTTCACCTAGAAGAAATGCAAAATTTGGTTCCGTGACGGTTTGGTTTTGGAGAAATCAACAGCTGTATTGCATGTATCACCTTGTATTATGTCAAGTCGGGCACCAGGCCCAACTGTTTATAACCCTCACGGCAAGCAACCCTTTAGGACGTGGGCCAGGCGGTGAATATTTTTGCGGGCTGCATAAAGTCTCTGTCACATATTCTTCTTGGTTGGAAAAATATAAGGGAAAAAAGCATTCTTAGCTTGAGGGCCGTGAGGCTGGAGGCTGGATGGGGCCAGAAGGCCATGGGCTGTAGTTCGCTGACCCCCGCTGAGGCGTGGGCCCGCCGAGCTCCCCGGGTGGACCAATCCCAGGTGGAGAGCCCGGCCTCTGCACTCCAGCTCCCCACAGCCATGCTGCCGACAACCTCAGCAGCTACCTCACAGACGTCTTGACCCTCTACCTTGCCGCACCCTTAACTTCCCATGTTTCAGTTCTGAAAATTTAGAGAGCCCTGAGAGAAAAGAACATTCCTTTGGTGAATAAAATTTATGTGCAAATACAGAAGAGATGTATTACTGCCATTTAGCAATGATTGTATTAGGGTCATGCTAGTTCTGTAATAAACAGACCCAGAAATGTACAATGGCTTGAACACAGAAGAACTTTCTTGGCTGACGTAACACGGGGCAGGGGGAGCGGGTTGGCGGGCGGCCCTCACGCCATCACCTAAGGACCCAGGGCCACCACACGTGGCTTCCCGAAGCCCCCAGGCCCCCTGCCATCCAGTGGGAGTGGGGAGCATGGAGGGATTTGTCTGGAAGGGCCCTGGAACACAGGCCCTGGGACGCAGGGCCCTTGAGCTGAGGCGGGCAGTAGCGCTCACTGCTTCCCCTCTCCTTCCTGCAGGGAGGCCAGGACGGAGGTGAGGGGACAGAGGTGGCCAGCTGGTTGTCACTCTGGGTGTGCCCGTCCCCTGTAGGACCCGCTGCCGCCCAAGGAGCCGGCCACTGCAGTCAGGTGGCTCAGTACAGAATTGCCTTGCTGGCTCCTGGCCCAGCGCGACCACCGGCAGCGGGCGTTCCTGCCGGCCACGCTGCCACTTGGGACCCGTCGTCCCCGCGACAGATGGCCTCAGGGGGAGGAGTGCAGACCTCACGAGGTGAGTCACACCCAGAACTGCTGCCTCCGTAGCCAGGACTCAGGTCACGACACAGCCTAATTCCAGAGGAGGCGGGCAATGGCCACCGTGGGGAGGGTGGGGACAGTGAAGGGTGTGGGGTCCCCGCCTTATCTGTGCTTCTCACCCTCTTCCTGCCCAGCTCTCGGTTCTCTTGGAGCTCAGCTGTCCTCCCCACCAGTCCACACCCCACTCCCAGTGCCCATTCACTGGTGAAGCAGGGACAGGACAACTGCAGTGGAAACTGCCACTTGGGAAAAGAATGAGACAGCAGGCCCTGGGCCCTGGATGATGAAATTCTGCGGGGCAGGGGGTGAGGCCCCCTCCCTGCTGGGCGTGTGTCGGGGGTTGATGGCGCCCTCTGGGAGGGACTCCCTTCGTCCACTGCTCCCCGCGCCCCATCCTGCCTTCTGGGGCCCATCCTCTCTGGTCACTTCACTGGTGGGTGCTGGGGGTGCCCCCTTCCTGCAAGCTGTGTATTCTTCACAACTCCAGTCCAAGACGTCCATTTGTTTCTACAAGCTTTTGATACCTCCAGCAACAATTCCCTCAAAAACTTGGCAGGCTACCTGTGCCGGTCAGGTTCTTTTCCAGAAATCCACTTTCTTTCCTCGCTTCTCGGCCCGGTGCCTGTCCTCCTTCCTGACCTAGATGGCAGCCGCCTGACCCTGCTACTGGCCGGAGCTGAGTCTCCTTGTAACAGGCAAGTGTCTAAGGGGTCTTCGTGGCTCAGACTGATTTCCATCCTCTTCTTTTGCCGCGGTGTCCTGAAACAGTGCCATTCCCAACAAAGGGAGCCTGGGAGTTCTGACTCTTCTGTTTTGGGTCTAAACCAGCATGTTTTGGCCTGAGCATCCCTCTGGTACCTTGCTATCAGCTGCAAAGAGCAACCAGCACCCTGTATTCAAGTGTCTTTGACGACTTCCCCTAGACCTGCTGCAGTGCCCGCGGCTCCACCTTGCCAGTTGTAAGCAGCAATTTAACCAAATATAACCCCCAGCACAGCGCTCCAGCCTCCCAGGCACCCAGCTGCTGACACCGTATAGTGTGGGGTTTGGCACAGCAGTTCTTTCAAGTGTTGGTTTCTGGGGGGTTGGGGGAGGTTTCTTTGTTTTCGTTTTGGTTTTCAGTTCAAAGTGGGCTAATTTTTCCAGAGGAAGCTCTATTTCCTGTTTGGCTGTGGGGAAAAAAAAAAAAAAAGACAAACTAAAGACAGTGATGTCAGTGTCTTCTGGGGAGTAGAAAGAGCTAAAGGACATTGTTTTGTGAACTTAGGAAAAGAAGTTGTATAGAAAAAAGGAAAATGCAGAGGGGAAGAGCCAGTTCATTCTAGACTCCTCATGTGGTTAGATCAAATTTCCATCTACTTCTAAAAATGACAGAATTCTTAATGGAAATGTTGATATTTAAGTTGTTGAATCTGGGAGAAATTTGAGAGCACTTTGAGAGTTCTGAGTTTTCCCTGTTTGCAGAACACCACTGTCTTCTCACAGTGGTAAAGGTCTTTCATCATCTACCATCACGATGGTCATTCCTGGCTGTTCCTTCACGGATGGCTTTTCCCTCTGTGTCTCTTACCTGTCTCCACCCCAGTGCTTCTCATCCTTGTTTTCCCAGTAATTCCTCCCCGCCCCACTCCAGGACCCTTTCTACTTAATTTTTTCCTAATCACCCTCACCCCATAAAATAGTTTTGACCTCTTTTTGAAAAATTGAGGTGAAATTCATAGAACAGAAAATTCAGCACTTTATTTCAATATTTTAAATTTATTTTTTATCTTTTGGCCATGCCACACAGCATGTGGGATCTTAATTCCCCAACCTGGGATCAAACCCACACACCCTGCATTGGAAGCATAAAGTCTTAACCACTAGACCGCCAGGGCAGTCCCTCAACATTTTGAAGTATACGGTCAGTGGCATTTAGCACATTCACAATATTGGGCAGCCACCACCTTTATCTAGATGTAAACATTTGACTGCCTCAAAACAAAACCTTGACCCTGTGAAACAACCACTCCCTATTTCTCCTCCCTGTCCCCCCCCGCCCCATCCCAGTCTGCTTTCTCTTTCTATGGGCTTGTCTATTCTAGACATTTCATATAAGGGGACTCATATAATGGACCTTTGGGGACTGATTTATTTCTCGTAGCATCATGTTTTCAAAGTCCACCCACTCTGTAGCATGAAGCAGTATTTCTTTCTATGGCCAAGTAATATTTATGCATAGACCACACTTTGTTTATCCATTCAGCTGATGCTGGACATTTGGGTTGTTTTCACCTTTTAACCCTTGTGAATAGAGCCGCTGCAAACTGCTGTGACATTTTAATACCAGACTGTATATCCACTGAGGTGTCGTATGTGTATCTGTCCTGTACACATCAAAAGTAATTGTTGTTTCACTCCCACCTGGGAGGCAGCATTGGGAAAAGCCCATCTGTCCCTTCCTACTTGACCACTGCTGTCTTGTCTTGGAGTGTCTTTTAGAGTGCCCACCTTTGCGCCAGGAGCTGTAGTGAATACAGAAGTAAATTTATGTCACCTGCAAGTGCCAAAATGTGTATTCCAGAGAACTTTCTTGATATGTATTGCATAATAGTCTTTGCTTAGTATATTGACTTGACCCCAGAATCTCCTGGTGGCTCAGACAGTAAAGAATCTGCCTGTAGTACAGGAGATGGGGGTTCAATCCCCAGGCCAGGAAGATCCCCTAGAGAAGGGAATGGCAACCCGCTCCAGCATTCTTGTCTGGAGAATCCCAGTGAACCAGACGAACCTAGCAGACAACAGTCCATGGAGTCACAAAGAGTCAGACATGACTGAGCAACTAACACTTTAACCAGTGTCTCTTAAAACCTGTTCCTTAAAAAAAAAAAAAAAAAAAACAACCATTAGAGTTATTTGCCTCTTATAAAAGTAGGATTTTTTTTAAGTGTAGTTATAAAGCTTTCTGAGTAATGGCCGCCTTTGTTCGAGACTGTGTCCTAAATTGCCTCCTCAGAGAATTTGAAAGCTAAAGGACCCCTGAAGAGTCAGCTGTCAGAACCCTGGTTCCTGGGATTTTACAGAGAGAAGTAATGAGGCCCACTGGGGTTCAAGTGACTTGGTCTGGTGTGGGTCTTGGAGCAGGGACTAGAGCCTGGACTTTCGGACTTGACCTCAGAAACTACCATACTAGTAACACCATCCCTCATTATTTGGGATTCAGAACCTTGCTATTTCTTCACCGACTGTGCTGTGACAACCCACCTGGCCACCTTCAGTCACTCTGTTTCACTCGCATTGACTCTTGTTGAGGGAAAATGAGGATGTGTTATTGTCCCTCCCCATCCCAACAATGGGATGAAGTTGGGGATACCCTATTCCAAGGCGGTAGAGACTTTTGCAAGGAAGCTGCTTTTCACTCCTCCAGCCTTTTTGAGGTCTATAACAGGTATGCTAAAAACTGCATATAATTCATGTGCACAATTTGCTGAGTTTGGATATATGCATCCACTTGTGTTCCCATCACCACAATCCCCGTGATAAAAAGACTCATCATTTCCAAAAGTTTCCCTGTATCCCTCTGGGTTCTGGGGTTTTCATTCCCCAAAACTTCAGCTTTGCCCATGTGCATGTTACTGAACCAAATCGTCTGCTGGCTTATGCGCAGTAAAGCCCATCTACTGCCACCAGGTGGTGGTGAAGGGAAGTGCAGCGTTTATTGTAGGCGCCAAGCAAGGACTTCCAGGACAGCTACCGCCCCCAAACCCCAAACTCTCTGATAGGGTTCAAGACAGCATTTTTGAAGGCCAGGTGACACAGGGGCATCCCAGGGTCTGTGATCAGCTCGTGCACAGTTCTCTGACTGGGTGATGGTGAGGTAATGGGGTGATGTCACAGGTGTTAACTGTCCATCCCTAGACACCTGTAGGTCTGGGGAGCTCCTTGTTCGTGGTCATGATGTAGTTAATTAACATGTTCCATTTGGTGGGAGTTTTAGGAGGTAGGGCCTCTGGGAGGTGATTAGGTCATGAGGGTGGAGCCCTCATGATAGAATTAGCACCCTTATAAAAAGGGACCTCAGACTGTTCCCTCACCCCCTCCATCATATGAGGACACAGCAAGAAGCTTGCTACCTCAGAACCAGGACACGTGCTCTTCACCAGACACCAAATCTGCCGGCACCTTGGCTTCCTCGTCTCCAGAACAGTAAGTGTTTGTTGTTGAAGCCACCCAGTCTGTTGGTGTTTTTGCTAAAGCAGCCCAAACTAAAATAACAGCTCTCCCAGAAGCAGAAAAAAGGCAACCCTCCCATTAAAGATGTCGACGGCTTTCAGTGACGTTCCCTGTGAGAAAGTTTCAGCGAGAACAGGTGGATGGAGTTGGTGAATGAAGGTCAGAAGGGTAGCCTCAGGGCACACACTGTGTGACCTCCTGGCAAGTGTGATTTCCTTGTGCGTTCAACATTTTTTGCCTTTCAAGGGATTAGCAGCTGCCAGCCAAAGATGTTTAGAGGCCTGCCTGTTGAGTCCTTGGTTTCTCAAGATGGTGACTTGGTCACACGTTTATATGGGTGTGTTATGTATCAACAGCTAAATTTCCTCCTTGCATATTAAGTCTTCCATGTAACTTTTCTCTAAATTAGAAATCATCCAAGCACCATTTATCATGGGTTGCTGATTCTGGATTGCTTTGCCCACTGCTTGGAGCTTGAGGGTGGGGGTGAGAGGGGGGACAGAGGGCTGGTTCCGGGGCTGACGTGCACATGTCTGATGTGTGAAGCTGTGGTTCCCCACAGTGAGCCCCACTGGAGGGAGGGGAGGCAGAAGTCTCCCTCCCAGCAGCATCGTCCTGCGGTAATAGAGACCAACAGATGGTTCTGGGGTGAGGGGGGCTGGGGCATGTGTTTTGTAGTTTTGCTCTGAGAGTGACAGATTCTGCGAAGTGTCACTGTCTGGGCGAGGTGCATCCAGCATGTCACCCCCAATCAGGAGGCACAGCTCCCCAAGGCCAACTGTACCCCTAGCCTTAGAAGCGCATTGAGCTCCAGCACTGTGTGACCTGCCAGGAGAAGACACAGAGCAGGCGCACGGAGACAATCAGGACGGAGTGGCCACCACGCAGGATGGCCCAGGGATCCTGCCAGCTGGTCGCACACCCCAGGCTCCGCTGTCCTCTCCGAATAACTCGTGTTCCCACAGAGAGAGAGAGAGTGGTAATTTTCCATTTTCCTTCCCTGGGTGACTCAGAAGAAAGCAAAATCTGTTCCCGGCTTGTTTTACTACTTCTGTCGTTTCTCTTGCTGAGCAGCGCAGATTGAAGGCCGAGGGAGACTTCTCCACACCCACTCCACCTCCTGATCCGTCCTCTCTGCGATCTGCCCTCCTCTCCACCTCGCATCTGCCGGGGCCCTGCTTGTTTGCCTGGAGACACTGCCTCTCTGTGGTCCTTTCATTTTAAATGAAAGTACCCCTCCCTTAGCAGTCCAGGGATGGGCAGGTCTCGGGGGTGAGGTTTCAGCCACACATCGCTGCCTTGTGGAACCTGCCACAATTCCACGAGAACACAACAGGCTGGGAAAAGTCACAGGAGAGGGGCGGTAGCTTCCAAAACACTCTCTTTGGGGACATGTTTGCTGAGCAAACCTGGCCTTCCTTGGCTCCAGTGACTCAGGGAACCAGCACTCAGTTCCTTGTCCCCACAGCCCCAAGGACCAGGACAGGCTATGTCTCCCTGGGGCGTAGAACCATCCGCGCTTTGGGAGTGCCCTGCCATCTCCCCATCGGTGGCTGTGGGAAGCATGAGGAGGAGACAGTGGTCTCACAGGATGAATCAGAGGGGTCTTAGGAAGGAAACCAGCTGTGTGGTGTCCCACCCTGTGTCAGGGAAGTGCAGACAAGGAAATGAGGACTGCCTCCCGTCTCAGGAGGGGTCTGCTGAGTCCTGATTGTTGGATGAAGGGCTCACCCCTTCTTTCACTCACGTTTCAACCTTCATCAGGTCAGAAATGGAGTGAGGAACCCCCTTGATAACTGGAACCCACCAGACTGGAGGGGCCTGGAAGAGACCCTGGGGCTCATGTCACTGTGCTTTCTCTGCTCCGCTCTCCCTCCTGGAGCCGGCAGGAGGTGCTGGCCCTGCAGTGAGTTCAGCAAGCGTGGTGTCCCTCGCAGATGTGAAAAAATGTGGGAAATGCCTGGATCAAGTCCCCAGATGGAGCCTCACCACGCTGGGTAGATTGCTCCGTAATGCCTGTGGGGCTGGGGATGAAGGGAGCAGATGGAGACCAGCATCATTCTGATCCTCCTGGACACCTGCTCCTGCGAGGTCATCGCCAAGCCTCAGTGTCTATCGAGGGAGACAGTCACACAGCCTAACAACAGAACAGTACGGATCCCTAGAGGATCTGAGCCGAAGAGGACACCCAGAGGTCTGTGAGGAGATCAGGGAGAAGACCTGAGTGTTCCCAGCCTTAGCACATCTCGGAGATCAGTTGGTCTTGTGGGGTGAGGGCTGGGGGGCTGCCTCATCCAGGAGGCTGACGATGCCCCCCAAGGGCCAAGAGGAGAAGACGGGGGACTGTGCCTTCAGAAAAGCCGCATCATTTAGTCCTCGTCTACTCTGCAGCGTGGATGCTGTTATTACCAACCCACTCTACAGATGAAGAAACTGAGGCTCAGTGACAGGCCACTGCAGATCTCAGAGGGGGAAAGAACCACATGGTGGAGGAGGATGGCTTCCCCAGGGGACAGAGTGGAGCTGATTTTCCTTTGGTTACAGGTTCAGAGAGGCTGGGAGCCCCGCAATGGTGTCTGATTCCCCCCAGGCCCTAGGGGGCAGCAGAGTGTCATAACGGACCTTGCTTTGCAGTGGACCAGACTCAAGTTCCAGAGAAGTTTCTGTTACTACCTAGCATGGGCTGGTCATTTAGCCTGCAGCAGGGTCTCCGTTTCCCCTGGGCTGGCAGAGAGACGAGGACCTCCATGGAGCGTGCTACTCATCTTCCCGTCAGGATCAGCAGACCCTCAAGGGCTCACCTAGCTCCAAGACTCGGTGTTTAAGGTCTAGCCATCTTCACTTTGGGCTTCCGAGGTGGCACTAGTGATAAAGAATCCACCTGCCAATGCAGGGAGATGCAGGAGACTCGGGTTCGATCCCCTGGGGAGGGAAGATCCCCTGGAGTAGGAAATGGCTACCCACTCCAGTATTCTTGCCTGGAAAATCCCACGGCCAGAGAAGCCAGGCGGGCTACAGTCCGTGGGGTCACAATGAGTCAGACACAACTGAGCAGCAGCATTAGTAGTAGCACCTTCACAGCATCCCAGCACCCTCGCGATGGTGAGTGTCCGGGGTCCCCAGAGGCAAAGACACGCAAAGTGAACTCCTCTTGGTCACATGACCAGCAGGCTGGATTTGAACCAGGTCTTCCAGTGGCTCTGTAATAATCGCCACACTGTACCTGCCCCTGAAATCACTCACACGCAGCTCCACACACAGAACACACCCTCTGTTTGCTGCTAGTACTGAAGGGCTTCGTGCAAGTTCAGTCGCTGGAAGTGATCACTGCTGATGTAACGACGTTGTCTGCAAGGTTCCCGGGGGAGGGAGGGGGCTGGGTGCGCCCACCCCTGAGATGGTCGAACATCCTGCGTACAAGAAAGAAGTACTTAACCAGCACCCCCTGCAGGCTGCAAGTTTCTGAGTGATTTATAAAAAGCCTGCTCAAGTCTAGAGACTTCTAGCAGGCAGAGGTGTGTTCTCCAGACTAAGAATAGCTGCCAGGCCTGACGGGAGATGTTTTCTGATGACGTCAGAGCAGAGCAGCAGCATCTTGAGGGGCGGGGGGTGGGTAACAGCTGCTGGAACAGCCTCACTGCCCACCCCCGCCACCTCCCAGAGGGATGCGCTGAGCCTGGGGAATTCAATGAAGGTGTTGGAACAGGGCCAGGTGATTCCCAAGATGGGATTTGTTCTTGACTTTTGAATGTCAAGAAGCCGATCTAACCTGTCACTTTCCCACCTCACCACCCCACTGCTGGCTGCATGCTGGCCACCAGACTAGTAGACTGGGGATGGACAGCAGAGGGGAGAGGTGGGTGGTGCCTGGCCCCTTTGGATTTAGATGCTTCCTGGGCAGCAAGAGGGCTTAGGGGCCTCTATCCTGCCACCCCCACCTCCACCCCCCCCACCTCAGGGGTGATGCCTGAGGGGCCTCTAACACGGGCACACCCCAGGCCCCCAGCCCAGCCCACTGCTGTGGGATTCTCATTCACACCCGAGTGTGGGAACTCCTGCTGTTTAAGGAAAGGAGGACTCCAGTCCAGAACTTGCTCCAAGCCCCAGCAGGTAACCGCTGACTTTTTCTGAAGTTCATAAATTCTGGGTAGAGAGAAAGTACAAAGATTAAGTCAAACTGAGGTTAAACTATGGCTCCCCGCCAGCAGCTGTGAGCTTTCAGTGGAAGTACTAGAGGGGAGGAGAGAGAAAAGGGAAGTTCCAACTTAAAATATACTCTTGAAAACTATGTCTTGACGGCACTCCTGTGCGGTATGTTACTGGACGTTTGCTTGTATACATTTTGCATATTTACCGCACCAGGCCATGTGCATGAAACTGTAAGGTTCATACTTTATGTCCACTGGGGGATCTTTGGGGGTTATCGTGCATGTGTTGTTGACCTTGCACCCTGGCTCCCCAAAACTTAGCCCCCACCCCAAGCCTCAGTTTCCCCCTTTCTAAGGTTCAGTTTTTGTCTTCTAACATCTAGGAGGGGCTGGAGAAACCATCTTTTAAAAACTCATTGCACCTGACCCTCAGAGAGCCCCAAGCATTCACCCTCGGCCTTCAAGGAGGGGCAAAGGGTGAGTCAGTCTTTTTTTTTTTTTTTTTTCTGACTTTAAAATGTTTATTCTTTAAAAAATTAGTTGCATTTTATACAGCTATACAAAGTTCTTAATGTTTCTTTGGCAATGGGATATAATGGAATTTTACAACTATATAAAAAAGTTACCTTTGCCTAAGAAACAGTATTTACTGTGTATACATAGTTTACTGACAAAATTCTCTACCATCCAGCACCCTAATTAATTGACGAAATAAGCTACCTCAAAAGGGATATTACAGGATTTCCAAAAAAAAAAAGAAAGAAAAAAAAGAAAAAAGGAAAGAAAAGATATAGACAGACAGACATACACACACACACACACACACACACACCCTTCTGTGGCTCAAAACACAGTATCACGGCCCTATCTGCAGGCAACTTGCAGGAATTGCCAAATACAATTTAGTGATAAGAAAGATCCTTTCAGTGATGAAAAAATACTTATAAGTTTCACTGGAGTACTGCTTTAGTTTAACTATACATAAGAAATTACTTAACCTTCTGCTATTCCAAATATAATTAATGCTCATTTTTTAAGATGAGCCTTCCCCCCACCCCCAAAAGTAACTGCATTGTATCTCTGAAATTAAGCAGAAAAACAAACAAACAAAAACCCAGTGCTGGTGACAAATATACAGCAAATTCACTTCTTCATTCTTCTCAAAGACTGAAACCAATTATCAGGACCATGAAGAACTAGAAATCCATCTATTTTTAAAGACTTGTTTGTAGACTATGCAGCAACTTTGTTGTCTTTCCTATACTCAAAATCTGCAAACTCCCTGCCCCCACGGCCTCCTCTGAATCCACCACGAAATCCTCGAGGAGTGGTGAAGGTACCACCTCGGCCACTACCACGTCCTCGGCCACCACGGAAACCAAGACCCCCTCTGCCTCTGTACCCTCCACGGCCACGGTTTGGACGAAGCGGGATTCCAAATGTTTCTGCATTTAATCTTCTCTCTTCAGCCCAGGTTGGTCTCCGTTCTCTATTATCATCACAAGAAATATTATCAAAGAAGGATTTAGTTTTGTCATAATAGCAATTAGGTCCAAGTGGATCTTCTTCGTCTGCATTTCCTTCACTGTTTTGGGTATCAACTCCTGAGTCTCCTTTATCTTCACCATTGACAGGCTTCTCCTGTTTCTCAAGTTTATCTTCTTTCAATTTAAGTTTATTATGAAACTCTCTGTCGATTTCCTCCTTGTTAAATTGTGCATTTGCACTTTCAAAGTCAAAGTCTTTCTCAAATTTCATTGGACCATCTCGTCGAATACCAAATCTTCCTCTGCCACCTCGATGACCCCCACGCCCTCTCCTTGGAGCTGAAGGAGCACCTGGAACTATTTGTCTCTTGCTATCATTTCTGAGTTGCTCATTTTCTGGTCTTGAGACTTTATGTACTTCAACTCACCTGTGCTCTTGATTCTCTATTGGTTTTTGGCTGGTAGATGGTAAAGGCCTGGTTGATACAGGGCTCCTTCTCCCAACAGGTGCTGGAGCAGGTAAGTGGGCCGAGGCGGTCTGTACTGCTTGTTCCATGGTTGGGCTTTTTCTCAAAGGGTCTAACTGAGGGCTTGAACGACCTTGAGATAGCTGTGTTTTTAGAGCTCTTGTATCCTGTGTAAAGGCAGAACCAACTGCACTACTTTGGGAGAGGGCACTGCTGCTTGATGCTTCTGTTCCAAAGGATGTCAAGGAGCTTCCGGCAACACCAACAGCCCCAAACTGCTGCCCAACTAATGAACTTGGACTGAACTGACTGTACGTCGGCATCCTGCCAAAAGGTCCATAGGAGCCCACCGACTGGAATGAAGAAGTAGATGAACCTAGTGAAGACTGAACAATAGCTGGGTCCCGAGGCAAAGAACATTGTGGTTTTGGTGGCTCACAAACAGTAAGGTCTTTAATATCACTCCCACGGAATATTATGTATTCAAAGACTTCATCTCGAGGTGGTATTGGACGATCTGTTGGTCTGTCTTCTGTACCAAAGGACCGAACTTTGGCGAGAGCTACGGTAGAGTTCTCGGTGTCGATAGTGTAGAGGATGCCCTCGTAGCGGATCTCCGCCTTGGAGATAAGGCTGATCTTGCTGCCGATGTAAGGGGTGCCCCCGCTCTTGGCGCCGCCGCCGCCGCCGCTCCCGGCCGCTCGCAGAGAGGCAGATCCCACGCCGCTGTGGCCGCTCCGCTCGCCCACTTGCTCCGTCGGCGCCTACAGCAGCCGCCTCAGACCCAACATGGCGGCGGCGCCGGCTCCGCTACCCTCCCCCAGCCTCCCGCCCTCCGAGTCAGTCTTTTTAAAAAACAAAGGAATCACTGAAGCCAGAGAGGACTTGCCTGAGGGCACCCTGATGTTCTCCCCAAGTTCCTGAGGCTTCCCTAACCAGAACTGTCCCTACAGAGAGAGGCTCTCCCTGGGAGGCCCCAGATGCTCCCTGGGTTTAAAGAGGCGGAGGTTAGGTGACTGGCCCTGAAGAAGGGCTAACACAGTGCCACCTGTGAGCCGTCCCTGGGTGCACTGGTGTTACAGCCCTCAAGGCTCTCATCTCTGGACGTGGAGTTAATGAGCTGCGTCTTTCCGCACAGCTGCCAAGCGACGGGTCTCAGCCGAAGGTCGTGCTACCAGGACTCTCCAAGAAAACACTGTGCACCAGGTGGCCCAGGAGTCACACCGCCCTGTCCATTTGCTTCATCGTACTCCACCCTTTATAAAAACACCAACACCTGGGCACCCCTGCCCCCACCCCAGGGATGCTGACTGCAGGCTATAACCTCCCCAGCTGTTTGTCACCACAGCCAGGATGGAGACAGTGCGCCTGGAGCTTGGTAATATCTTGGAATCACCTGGGGGATTAAATTTCAGATCCCCACCCCCAGCCTGCTTTAATTGGGATCTGGGGTGTGGCTTGAGCATTGAGGGTTTTCAACACTTGCCTCGTGGCTGGGTGAAGAACCCAGCCTCCCTTGTAGGAGATGTAGGTTCGATTCCTGGGTCAGGAAGATCCCCTGGAAGAGGAAATGGCTACCTACTTCAGTATTCTTGCCTGGGAAATCCCATGGACAGAGGAACCTGGCGGGCTACAGCCCACGGGATTGCAAAAGAGTCGGACACGACTAAGCAACTAAACACGCACGCACACTGGTGGTTCAGAGGTGCGGCCGCATCTGAGGACGCTGCGCCGGTTCATCCTGCACCTGGTCTCTTGGCTGCCCGATCCCCAGCAGCCAGGGCCGCCCTGCAGGTCCCAAGTCCTCCTCAGAGGGACTGTAGCCTCGCATTGCTGTTTCTAAATCTGTATCTCTGCATCTCAAGAAAATTCTGCTCTTGACTTTTGAATGTCAAGAAGACGATCTAAAGCAATGCGTCCTCTGACTGCACCTTCTTGAAGAGGAAATAAAGGCTCAGTCTGTAGAGCGTGAAGACAGAGATGGGGGAGGGGGCTTCTGTTGTCAGTCAACCCCCCAGGCCTCACCCTAAGCCCGTGGAGGGTCCTGGCTCCTCAGCCCCGAGTGCACACAGTTGTATCTGAGCCCCCCGCAGGTTTCGGGGCAGCCCCAGTGCTGTCTGCCCTGGCCTCAGGGTGACCAAGTTCTCCCAGGAAGGATGGCTTTTTCCAGAAGCCCCTCTCCTGGACCCCCGCCCAGCACTTGCTCTCCTGTTCTGCTGACCGGCAAGCCCAGGGGCTCCACGGAGGTGAGTTCCCTGCTGTCGGCGCTGGCCGCCCCCTCCCCAGGATCCCCAGGCCTCCCCTCACTCTGTGACATCTGGAGGTTGGGCCTGAGGCCCGTGGTCCTCTCTGCACGCCCTCCCTCTTTGGACCTTAGACCCCAGTGACCTTGACCTCTCTGAGCTTCCTCCCTGGTGAAAATGAAAGGGTCGAGCTAGTCAATTCCAGGGGCCTTTTGATCCCTCCTGGAGCCCCTCGCAACTTGGCTCCCTCTGTTGTAGGAGAAGGAGGAGGGGCTCCTTCTCTCGGCATTTCTTCACGCAGCAGCCCCTAGGCTGCTAGGTCAGAACACTCAACCCTGCCCAGGATTTTCACCTGCCTCTACTACATGCAGCGAGGAACCCAGAGCACCTTTCTCTCCCAGCCATCCCTGACGCCACCCTGGAGTCTCTCAGGCAGAGGGGATGCCTCCTCTGCTTAAGGAGTCTCAAAAGGACAGCCGGGGAGCTGCCTGTCTCTGCTTCACATCCACGTCATCGTTCTCCACGAAGGGTAGAGCTGGATGCGGTTCCCGTCCCTGCTGCCGCAGCCTGAGGACACTGCCGGGTGGACATCTGGGAAGCGTGCCCAGTCAGCGGGAGCGCCCAGGGTGCTGCCAAGTCAGCACAGCCTGGGGAGGGGCACGCGGGGCGGGACACCTGGGCCCACCTCTCACCTCCACCTTCAACCCCGCCCGCCCCGGCCTGTCTCTGCCCTCCGTCTGGCCCAGATGGGAGGTACCTGCTCCATCCTGTCCCAAATCAGCCCCAAATTATCGACTGCACCCGGCTCTGCACCCCAGCATATATTTATCACCCTGCCTCCCGGGCACTCAGGCGGGTACTTTCAGCCACCCCAGGAGTGAGGGGATGGAGGGAGAGAGGGAAGGGATGTCTGTGCCTGCCCCCACACCCTCCCCTTGGCTGAGGAGGTGCTAAGACGAGCCAGGTGGTAGGATCCCAGCCAGTGGTACTGCCCGGCTGGTCAAGTTCATGGTCTCCAGGGTGGCCTGCTCAGCATCCACCCCCAGTCCTGTCACCTCCTAGCCATGAAACACCCTTGCTGAGTCCTATTTATAGAGATGGGATTGTGGACCCATTATACAGATGAGGACATCAAGGTTCAGTGCTGCTAAGGAACCAACCCAAGGCCACACTCTACCTGGGGAGTGGCAGAGTCTGGATGCAACTCAGATCTGAATCCATCTCCTACAGGGCACTGTCATCCAAGGTTAGCTTCAAAGATTAAGGTGCCTTGGGTGAGAAAGAATTGTTTAAAAGATAATCAAAAGGACAAGTTTAATTCAAAATGCAAATTGGGGTTGATTCTTCTCTCATTCCATTCACACTGAAACCGAGAGGCCCAGACCAGCGTAAGGGGCTTAAATGAGGGTAAGAAGACACTTGTTTCAGAGTCGAGATGCTGCTGTAGCCATTTCTGGGGTTTCCTTCCCTGGATGTATTTTATGAGAGCATGACTTCCTTCCTTGTTTGAAGTGACTTAGGTGTGGTGTTCTCTAAGTCAAAGGCCTGGCAAGATGGCTCTTGGAATCCCCATAGCTTTCCTAGGGTCAGTGGTCCCCAAGTTAAGAAAAGTGATTTGTTGCTCCCAGAACATTGCCAAGCTTTGGGAGATCCCCCAAGTTAAGTGACGAGAGGGACAGGAGGGCAGTACAGGTGAATTATAGGAACTGCCGTTTACACAGCTTCATATATGTGCTCATATATATGGGTGTTTACCACCCATGCTGAACACCCTGGTTTTCCCATCAATAAAATGGGCATGTATTGGATACCCACCAGTGATGATCTGTTCCTATCTCTTTCCTTCCAGCCTCAGAGACCAATGACCTCGCTCTAGTATCGGAATCCCCAGCACTCAGTAGTGAATGAATGAATGGGTGGATGAATGAATGAACGGACAGATGAACATATGAGTCATAACAACAGCCGACTGTGTAGTGGTGTACCAAGTTATCTCAGACCAGCTTGTGAGAATAAATGATTAGACATTCAAGAGTTTTGCAAGCCCATTGTTCAATTACTGGTAGCTTGAAATCCACCGTGGTGGGAGTATTTATCCATGAGGGAAATCAACAAGGTTGTAAAGTAGAGCTTCCCCTCTGCCTCCTCAGAGCCTGTTCACGGGCACCCTGCTGGATGGCACTTCCTGTGTCAGGCACTCCTCACATGTATGAATCCAGGCAAGCATCATAAGATGGCACCATTATTATCCCACTCTACAGATGGGAAGCCGAGGCCCAGGGAAGCAAAGCCACCTGCCCACGAGTGGTTTGATGGTCTGCTTCACTTACACGAACGAGGACGGCCCTCGCCATCTCTGGGCTCGGCTGCCCTCCGCGGGCTCACAGGTACCAGCTGTTCTCACCGCCACCGCTGTTTTTAATCAGCTCCTCTGGGAGAAGAGAGGCAGTTGCCTGGTGACCAAAGTGTTTTCCTGGCCCTCCGAAGAAGGTCACGCTGAGTGAGGGGGAGGATAAAGGTCCCCACAGGGGGCGCCCCCCACTTGCAGGGCTCCAGACAACAGATCCAGTCAGCCCAGCCAGACCCCATGCAGCACTCCAGGCCTCCTGGATGCTCTGACGCCATTAGCTGGATTGAATTAAAGGCCTGACGTCCTAGAGCAGTGACCGCAGGCTTCTGTGCAGAGAGCCTGCAGTGTGTGGGCATCACTGCCAGAGAGCAAGGCAAAGCCCAGGCAGAGGGTGGGTGACCGCAGGGTCCCCAAACCTGTCCAGCCAGGTGTGCCTCTGACGTGTCCCTTTGGGAGCACAGTTAGGGACAGTCACAGACCCCCCAAAGCTCAGCTTAGGGTATTACAGAATCTATCCAGGGGCCATTCTGGTTGGATCAATCCCGATCTCCAGGGGCCTTGTTTACCCCGCTGCATTGTCACCTCCTGTCTGTCTATCTCCCACTCCTTCAGGACTCTCAGGAGCAGACGTGAGGCTCCCACTTATTCCTGGTTGTGGCTCCAGGACCCACGCAGGCCCCTATACACAGCAGGCCCTGGATAAACAGGCAGTGAATAAATGAATGAACAAGTAAACCTGCACAATGTGCCTCCCTGGTGCCTGGAGTTCTTGACTCCTCCAAGCCCTGCCATCAGGAATAAATTTCCCATGGTCATCACAGCCCAGCCTCCCAGCTCCTGCTGGCTGGTGAAGGTGGCATGTTTGGCAGTGAACCCAGAACAGTGGATGGGGGCCCTGAGAAGGACTCTCCAAGGAGGTGAGGTTTATACTGAGATCCAGGAGCCCCTGCCATGGGAGGAGGGAAGGGAGGGGAGTTTCAGGCAGAAGGGACCAGCACAAATGCTTGTCTAGGAGCTGACAGTGGCCAGCAGGCCTTGAGATGAAGTTGACCGTGTAGATGGGTGATGGAATAAAGACCACCTCCCTTCACCCCATACACTGGGGGGTCTCTGGGCGATCACCCAAGGGCCAGAGCAAAGCCAGGTGACCCTCCCTGCCCCTGGGCACTGTTCCAGGGCTTTCACCCCCACCCAGCTGCACTGTACCAGCTCTGAGAGCAGCCGTGCCAAGGGGAGGAGATGCATGAGAACATCGTTTTCTCTCTCCCCAGCAAAAAGCCCCAGCATGTAATCACTGGATAATTTAATAGAATAAAGTTCCAGGAACAAATATTTTAAGTCAGAACAAAACTTGTGTCCGGCAGCTTTGGGTAATTCCCAAGGGTCCCCGGGACCCCTTTCCTGTTCCAGAGGACAGCCTGGGTTTCTGGATTCCTTCTGACCTGAAGTGCAGCCTCCCAGGCGACTTTCCAGTTTGCTTGGACCAGCTAATGCCCGGCAGCCAACATTTCCCCAGCTTGGCGAGGTGTCAGCCCTGCCGAGCTTTTGCAAATTCGCATTCCAGGTGCAGCCCCTGCTCTGTGAGTAACAAGAGTGTGAAGGGGATTTTCAACCAGGAGGGGGCTGATTCCCTGCTCTGGTAGGTTTCAGGAAGCTCCTTGGTGACTCTGAACAGCTCCTCTACTCTGAAAGGGCTGTGACCCTCAACTTGGACCTGTGGTCTGCAGGTATGAGCAGTTGGTTCTCAGCACCCCCTCCCCAGCCTCCTGTGACATAGACATAAGTGGGCCTGCTGAAGTCTCCCCCAGCCAGCACTATCAACGGAGCCTGGCACCCAGGACAGCCCCCAAATACATGCTAATAACACATCACCAGGCACCGTGGAGCGCAGTGGTCTGGGCTTGAGACAGGGAATATGTTGACTTTGAATTTCTGCCCTGGCTGTGTGACCTTTCTGAGAACCAGTTGCTTTGTTGTAAAGTGGACGTGACTCCACAGCGACTGCCTTTGCACTGTGTCCCAGCCCAGGCCCTTCTGATGGAAAGTGGTGGAGTTGCTCAGTCGTGTCCAACTCTTTGCAACCCCACGGACTGTAGCCTACCAGGCTCCTCTGTCCATGGGATTTCCCAGGCAAAACTACTGGAGCGGGCTGCCATTTCCTTCTCCAGAGGACATTCCCAACCCAGGGTTTGAATCCGGGTCTCCTGCATTGCAGACAGGCGCTTTACCATCTGAGCCACCAGGGAAGCCCCTTCTGATGGAGGTTCTAATGACTATTATCATCCCCATCTTAAGGAGAAGGAGTCACAGTTAGACAGCTGGTGGGACTGGCTGGGGTCACCCATCCTGGTTAACAGAACCCAACCCCCTACAGCCGGCCTAAGTCAGAACTTCTCCCAGAAGGACTGCATTCTCTGACAGGTTGAAATGCAGCCTCCTGGGCCCTGCCTGAGTCCCTGAACCTCAAGTCTGAGAAGGTCTCCGTCCTAAGCTACTAGGCTGAGCGACTAGGACCGGATAGTCTTGTCTGTGGGTGTGTCCACTTCATCATGTTGGGCTCTCCTGGAATAAGCTAAGCAGAGCACCCCCTCCGTGTGCATTCAAGCTGAATTGCTATTATTATTATCATATTATCTTTATTGCTGTTCACCGTAGAGCTAATTAACGCTGTCCTTCTTCACTGTTCCCAGGGAGTTTCCTTTCTGAGAATTGGGAGGAGGTGTAGTGGAACCGGGGTGGGGGCGGGCGTGGGCGTGGAACCTCCGTTTGTTCTGATCCCTCCTACCTGCATACCCCAACCCTGCTCACACCTGCTTCTTCCCAGGGCCGGCAGGGGTGCAGAAGGGATGATTACGGCTGCTGCTGCGAGGGCTGAGGAACCTGGGTCCCCCGCCCGGGGCTGGGCGCTGCCCACTCCCGGCCGTGCGCGAAGCCGGCGCGCGCTAGGACCGTGGCGCTCCGCCCGCCGCCTCTATAAGAGGCTGCGCTCGCGCCCCACGCGGAACCCGCGGCTCAGACCCGTTCCTGGCGTCCCGACCGGCGTTGGACCCGAGGCCGGTGCGGCCGCGGCGCAGCTGACGCCAGCCCAGGGCCTGGGACAGACGAACGCCCCGGGGCCCCCACCCCGCCGCGGGCACCATGGGCGCTGCCCACTCCGCGTCCGAGGAGGTGCGGGAGCTGGAGGGCAAGACCGGCTGTGAGTATCCCGCGGGGGGCGCGCGCGGGGACGGGGGCGGGGACCGCCGGCCGGCTGGCCCTGGGGCTCCCAGCCCACGGCCGGCCGCTCGGCTCTGAACCCCCGCGCTGTGTGACCTTGAGCTAGTAGCTGGCTCTCTGGGCGCCTCAGTCTCCCCTTCCTTCAAATGGGTTCCCCGCCGGCCGCTTTGCAGGCTGCGACGATGCTGAGTAAGTGCCGGGGCCGCTGAGCCCCGGCGCCCTCGGAGTTGGCCGGGAAGCCCCGCCTGCGACTGCAGACCCGGGAGGGAGCAGGGTCCTGGCTCCCCCCTCCGGGGGCAGAGCAGGCTCCCGGGAGAGCGAGTGCCTGGGCGCGCTCAGCTGTTGTGCGCGTCCCGCACCTGAAAGTCGTTGGCTTCGCGTTGCGCCGGGGAGGAAAGTTTTGAAATCGGCGGCAGCTGGGTGCGAGCAGGGCTGCGTGACCTTTGGCGGCTGCGCGGGTCTCTGCGCCTCCGGTCTGTGAAATGGGCTCAGGTGGGTCTGACTCCATGGGTAACTGGGAGAATTAAGCGAGGCAGCGCCCGAGGAGCACTTTGCGGGAGCCCGGCGACCTTCCTCGAGCTCGCCCGGACTCCAGGGCCCCGCAGAGGCTGCGCGCCCAGCGTCCGCCCGGGCAGGGCGCACGGGAGGCCGGGCTGCGGGTCGAGTTGACCGCAGGGAAGTGATGGCGGAAGCGCCTGACCGCCCAAGTCCTGCCGGGCTGGGAACTTGACCGTGGACCATGACCTCTGGGCCCCCTGTTTCTGTTACGGGGCTGTGAAGGGGGGTGTGGACTGAGGACCACGAAAGGCTAGGTGAGTGGGCAGACTGGCTTTGACAGTGGGCAGATGGTGTGTGATCCCTGCCAGCTCCACTTCCTGGCTGTGTGACCTTGGGCTAGTCACTTTACCTCTCTGAGTCTCCGTTGCTTTCTAGCATGGGATTTCTGCTAGTATCTGGTAGACTATAGATGGTCATGAAAATGGGAGACAGAGATGTTATTTCCAGGCAGCAGGCCCCTGGTGCCTGCTTGGAGTTTAAGGCAGACAGAGTCCATGATTGATCCGCTGGAGGGAGCCACCCAGCCATTTGTGCCTGGGCTGAAAAATGACCCCTCCTGACCCCCAATCTAAATACCTCTTTCCAGGAGAATTGGGTGAAAATTACAGAAAGCCCTTAATTAGTTGTGTGTGTGTGTGTCTGTGTGTGTACAGGTGCATACATACACAGATATGTATACAGACACCTTCCTGTGTACAAATATAAAGCTGTCTTCTAGGGGAGGGGAAAAAAAAGTGTGGTGCATATACATAATATGGAACCCCCTTTTTTTTTTTTTTTTAAGAGAAGTAAGAGTATATTTTTGTAACTGTTTCATTTGCATCAAGGAAGAGTAATGAATACTTACCAGGGGATTTGGTAGGAGAGATAAAGGAGGAGTGAGCCTTTCACTATTAACTTTTTTATATTTTCATTTTGAATCATGTGTGACTATTTATTTCTTCAGAAAGTTTTACAAAGTCTAGTTCAGCCCCAAGGCTCCCGTGAGAGAGGAGGTAGGACCATGACCTGACTTTCTTGGGCTTCCCCTGTTTCTATTATATTTCTTGAGTGCCCGCTGGCTGCCTGGAGTCTGGATGGACAGAAGTGGGATTCTCTGAGGCTGGGATCTCTGCAGGAAGTGTGGGCTCTACTGGCTGTAGTCTCTCAGGCAGCCCCCACGCCAGGCAGTCTGGGGGAATTCCATCTGCTTGTGCAGTTTGACAGGTGATGGGGCTGCAGAGCATGCTGGGAATCTTGTCAGTTTCCTGGGTCCAGCCTCCTATAGGGATGACAGACGCTGAGTATTCCATGTTCTGTTGCTTTCCCAGATATGGCTTCCCTTCTTGCTGCTCAGAACTCGGATTTCACACTCCAAAGAGAGAGGGGAGACAGAAGAGAGCTGGGAAGAGGTTTCTGAAATCAGACTAGAGGGATGGATGAACGCCTGCCTTCTGTTATCTTAACTTTAAGTAGGTGGAAAGCTCCCCTAGGGTTTGCATGGTCTGAGCTCTTTTACCCATTCGGACCCGAGAGACTGATATTGCAGAGGGGAGACGCACAGTGTGAACAAATCAACCCGTAGTTCTGGGAAGAAGATACAACCCAATGGCATGAGAGCTGGGATGGGGCAAGGAAACGTTTCTTTAGGGTCAACCTGGAGGGCTTCTCAGAGGAGGTGATAATGGAACAGACCCAAATGAGAAGGAGAAAGCTGTGTGAAGACCAGTGGGAAATGCATTGGGGGCAGAGGGCACAGCAAATGCAAAGGTCCTTTGACAAGAACAGAGTGAAGACAATGAGGTTTGTTTGAGATGAGGACATGGACATAGGGCTCAAGTTGGGCCAGGGGCCTGATCTAAGGTGTCTTGCTAGGTATGTGACCTTCGGCAAGTCATTCATGCCCTGAGTGCCTCAGTTTCATGCACTGTGAAGTCAGGATAGAAGTCATACCTTCTTCTGAGCTGTTAGGAAGGATTAAATGAGAGATGTATGCAAAGTATTTAGAACAAGCAGCTTGCCAGGTGGCACAGTGGTAAAGAATCCGCCTGCCAGTGTAGAAGACTCGGGAGACTTGGGTTCAATCCTTGGGTTTGGGAAGATTCCCTGGAAGAGGGCATGACAACCTACTTCAGTATTCTTGCCTGGGGAATTCCATGGACAAAGGAGCCTAGCAGGCTACAGTCCATGAGGTCACAGAGAGACACTACTGAGTGACTACGCATGCATTTAGAACAAGCACAAGTATTTAATAGTCTCAGCCTTGCTTTAAAAACATTGATAAGATCCTGGTCTCTCTGAGCCACAAGTAAGAGTTAAGTCTTGGTCCCACTTTTTCAGAGCTGTGTGACCTTAAGCAAGTTGTTTTACCTCTTCGAGTGTTAGTGCACCCACCTGGATCCTGGGGTGGAGGTGTAGACTGAACCAGATGATGTATGTATGTGTGGCGATGCCTGACTTGGTGTGGGGACATCAGCTCCCAGGGTCCTGCAGGCTGGGTCCTGAGACGGGAGCAGAGTCTCAGACCAGGGCAGCCAGAGGACAGGCGGTTCCCACGGGGTTGCTAGGTTCCCCCTGCCTCTCTGAGCACCAAGATGGTCCCTGATTGGAAGAATCAGCCTGACCCCTTTGCATGCACCCTCAAGGAATCCTCATAGTAATCCTCCAGGGAAGGTGGTGCTGTGGCCATTTCAGATGAGGAAACCGAGGCTCAGAGGGCTCAAGCAACTTGCCTGCCATCCCACAGTGCATAGCAGAGGAGTAGGGGATCCCAGCGTCCCTGGGGTTCACTGTCCTGCCACTACTGTGCTTTCACTGTGTTTCATCGCCTTGCAGATTTCTAGGAACCCAGAAAGGGTAGGAACAGGCTGCCATACGTTTTTCTCACCTCCAGGCCTTTGCACAATCTGTTCCTCGTGGCCCGGAGCACTCTTTCCATTTCAGGTAATTTGGCATTTGCTTGTGGCAGTAACCCTCACCCAGGAGAAGATGGAGCCTGGCTCCTCTTCTCCTCATCTCCTTATGAAACTCATGCTGTTAGTTCAGAGCTCAGCTTAGCTATTGTTTCCTTCCAGAGAGCCTTCCCTGGCTACCCTCCTTCCAACCTTGGTGTGTTAAATGCCAGTCCCCAGCACTCCCGCAGCTCCTGCGCCGCCTCCCATAATAGCATCACAGCCTGTTGTAATTGTCAGCTTTGTCACCTGCCACCCCCTCGAAACTTGGAGCTCCCCGAGAGTGAGGAGGATGTGTCTTGTTCACCTTTGTGCTCACTGGGAACACAAGAGGGTCACGTTGAGGGGGTGAGGGCCCTGAGGACTTTATAACCCAAGCAGTATTGCCCAGGAGCGTGTGTCCGGTATAAAATCTAGCACCACCCCAGCAGCGGCCCAGGCCATGCCAGCCCCACCAAAAATAGGCCTGAGCCCAAGCTCGCCCACAGAGGGCATCCTCAAGTCTGCACACCCACCTCTTCTTTCCTCTAAGAGCCTCGTCGATCGATTTAAAACACAAGCAAATATTCCCAAACATCTTTGCTGTGCCAGCAAAGCCAACTACCTAGATGGTTAACATTCCTATTAGAAAACCCCAGCAAAGGCGTCCTGGTTGTGTGTCTGAGTGGTGAGCTTGCCTTTCTCCACGGCAGGTGTGGGGTCAAGCCCAGCGTGTGTGTCCGGGGTGTGACATGGGCCCTGGACGGGAGGAAAAGCTCCTTAGGAGACACTCACTGGAGTGTGTCCCCCATCACCACCTGGAGCTGGCGTGGAGGTGGCCCCGCTTCCCGTCCCCCCGCCCGGTGTCTGCTCCTGGAGTTGGAAAGGAAACAGTAAGAGTAGGCTTCTGGGAAAGGTGGAAGGGTCTGTTGTTGTTTTTTTTTTCCTTCAGGCTCCAAAACAGCTCCACAGGCATGTCTATGTAGATGCCAAGAAGCTGCCAGAAGGAAGGAAGAAGAAAAAACAATCTCTCAGATTGGGAGTTCAGACCTCATGATGGTTGGAGCTAGTGTTTATCAGGCGCCCGTCATCTGCCAGACACCGGGCTGAGCCGGGATGTTCCCCCGCGGTGGCTCACGGAATCCTCCCAGGGATGCTTTGGCCTCCCCGTTCCGTAGATGGGCAAGTCGAGGCCGAGGAGAGGACGTGACAGACCAGGGCCACAGGCCACTGAGAAGCAGAGGCAGGATTCAGTTTCTGGTCTGACCCCCGGACCTCATCCTTTGGGGAGGGAGCCAGAGATGAGGGAGTCCTGTGTGGCCTGGGCTGGCTTCTAGGAGTGACATAATACATTTTCCACTGGAATGTCTCTACTGGGCGATACTCCTGGGTTATAAAGCCTTCAAGCAGCCCCAGGCTGTGGCCTCAGCCCCTTTACCACCTCCCGTGCAAGAGACTCCTCCTCTGCCCTCCTGAAGGGGCCTTGAGGGGTAAGGGCAGGCCAGCGGGTACCACTGTGTTCTTCCTGTTGTCATCAAGGCTTGTGAAGCTAAATGGCCAAACAAGATGCACCCAGCTTCCTTTCCATTTTCTCCGGGGTAGATTTTAGTTTGTTTTCATTAAAAAAAAAAAAATAGTGTATTTATTTCATTTATTTTTGGCTGGGCAGAGTCCTCGTTGCTCTGTGGGCTTTTTCTTTAGTTGTGATGCACAGGCTTCTCACTGTGGCGACTTCTCTTGTTGCAGAGCATGGGCCCTAGGGCTCTCAGACTTCAGTGTTTTGGCTCCCAAGCTCTCGAGCACAGGCTCAATAGTCATGGCACGTGGGCTTAGTTGCTCTACACCATGTGGGATTTTCCTGGACCAGGGATCGTACCTGTGTCTGCTGCATTGGCAGGCGGATTCTTTACTACTGAGCCACCAGGGAAGTCCTAGACTATGGTTTTAACTTGGAATCCTTGAGGAGTCTCTGAACCCCATAAAATGGGGTGCAGAATTGTGTCCAGGGAGCCCTGGGAGACACCCTCAGCTTTCATGAGATCCTTAAAACAGTGACAATGCAGTCCACTGTACGTAAATAAAACCCCAAAAGGAAAGTGAAGATAAATTGAGCACTAAATAATTTTTTTTAGAAAAATGAAAAAGGGTGGCTCCCTGCTGAGGGAGGAACAGACATGTCTGGGAGGACTGGTCCCCGACGTCTGAGCTCTCAGGGGCCCTGGGTGCAGTGGTCTAGACCACACGAGGGAGGGCCGAGGGGCTCCAACTCTCAGCAGCCTCCTCTCCCTTGGTCAGGCAGGGGTGTCCAGACCTCTGCCCAGCCCGGGTGCTCACAGTGTGGAAACATGCAAGAAAGGGCTGGGTACAAGGGAACTAATTCCTGGGCACCCACAAGCACCCCTGCCCTGGCCCGCTCGTCCTGGGTCAGTGGCAGCTCGTGGAGCAGGGCCAGGTGATCGTGGGGTCTGCCCCGTGCGGTAGTGCTGAGACACCCTCTCCACGCCACCAGTTCCACACCTTTGAAGATGTGGCAGTTGACCAGATGGTCTTGGGCTGCAGCCGAGGTCACAGCTGCTCCTCCTGGGGCCCTTTCCACCCATCGTCCTCCCATCCTCCCAGGAGCCCAGTGGGGCTTTCGTTACCCGTTTACAGATGAGGACCCTGGGGCTCAGACATGCAGCTGATGGCTCAAGCTTACTTAGATGCATATGTGTAACTGAATTGATGTGCTATACACCTGAAACTAACATGATCTTGATACTATGAATCAATTATACTTCTATAAAAAGGGAAAACACAATCTACAAAAGACGATTTAGATGCTGTGTGTAGAACCCAAATCCAAAACCAGACCTTTTTTTTTTCGGGGGTAAGGAGAAACTCCCACATGACACAATATAGACAGAGAGTGCGAGGGTCCCTGAGTCTGTCTGATGTGGGAGACGTGATGCTGCTGACCCATGACCTTGTTTCATTTTATTTTGTTTTTGGATATTGCTTATTTGGCTGTTCCAGGTCTTAGTTGTGGCATGCAAACTCTTAGCTGAGGCACGTGTGATCTAGTTGCCTGACCATGGATTGAACTCATGGATTGAACCCTTGAAGTGCAGAGTCTTAGCCACTGGACTACCAGGGAACTGTGCCCCTCACCACAACCTTGTCAATAGTGTTCTTTACTAAGTTTGGCAAGGGGAAAATGGGACCTCGAGATGGATAGGATTAGCTCTGGGTGATGTGGAACGTTCTAGAGCTGTGGGCTACCCATCCTCCGGGGAGGGCAGGCTTGGTGGTGGGCACTGTGAGGGGTGTGGAAAAGGCTAAGAAAGTGGAGGCCCTCTCAGCTCCTATGGAATCAGACCTCACAGGTCTGACTCTGAGGCTCACGCCGGTTTCAGAAGAAATAGTTGTGTTTTCTCTGCGTGAGAGCAGCTGGTGATCCGCTCCAGCACTTCCCAGCTCCGCGGACTAGTAGTAATTACACCCCTTATGCATCTTTCCTTCTCGCCTCCCCCACCCTCACGCTGGCAGGATAATTTTTTTGTGAGTTAATGGTCCCCAGAAGGCAGCATGGAATTTAATCACTGATCAGATATGCCATACGGCCCAATCCTACAGACAAAATGCCTCGTGTGTTGATAAGATGCTTCTTCTTTTACAAAGCACCTTAATATCTATTATCTCAAGCCCAGGGAACACAGTGTTTTCAGCTCCAGGGTACCCACTGCTTTGGGGAGATAAGATAGGGCCTCCTTTTCCCAGGCTGGAGAGGCCAGGCAAGGTGATGGACAGGAACCTGGCACCCGGGTCCTGCCAGCCATCCTGTCGCCAGCGCCAGCTTTATTATTAATTCATAAAACCAGAAGGTCAAGTGGGTGATTTCCGCTGGTGGTGGCGGCCACCTTAAGGGCCAGGACAAAAAGGCCCTTTGTTGTCCCAGCCCTGTGACCTTCGTGGACCGGTAGCCTGCCAGAAGTGGACCTGCAGTTCTCTGCACAGCTCCCTGGGAGGTGAGAGAGCGCAGTTTCAGGGCTCAGGTCTTTCTCGGAGGGAGGGCAGGTGGCCAGCAGGAGACATCAGCAGAATTGGTATGGCTGAGTCATACAACAGTGTAAAAAGAAGGGCAGGGGGGATCCCTTCCACCTCTTGAGTACCAATACCAGGGTCCCAGTGATCAAAGAACCCTGGGTGAGCACCCAGCACTTCCCAGATCTCACCCACCTGGTGGCTCTCAGGGTTTTCCTGATCTTATCCTCTGCTGCATCTCTGAGACCTCAGCCAGAGTCCCGGGTGGGCATATACTAGCCTCCCATCACATTCACCTTTACCAGCAGATAGATGTGGCTTTGAATCACAGCACTACCTCTTAACTGTCCAAGCAAGAAAATTTGCCTCCCTGAGTCTCAGTTTCCTCATCCGTAAAATGGAAATGTGTCCTAAGCCTGCTGTGAGGATTAAGTGAGAATTTGAATAACACTCTTCACACATGATCTGTGTTGAGTAGTTGTTGGCAGGTGCAAATCATTTTGATTTTTGTAAACCTTTTAGAAGCTGGCCATGTATACCCCTTTTAAGGGTATTCTGTAACTTCCTTCAGCAATTCGTATCATCATTGACATGTCTGCCGTCTTTGACATGGCTCAAGTTAGTCATTATCTTGCCCGTGTGCTGATGATCAGGGGCCTTCAGATCAGTTCAGTCGCTCAGTCGTGTCCGACTCTTTGCAATCCCATGAACCCCAGCACACCAGGCTTCCCTGTCTGTCACCAACTCCTGGAGTTTACTCAAACTCATGTGCATTGAGTCGATGATGCCATCCAACCATCTCATCCTCTGTCATCCCCTTCTCCTCCTGCCCTTAATCTTTCCCAGCATCAGGGTCTTTTCAAATGAGTTAGCTCTTTGCATGAAGTGGCCAAAGTGGAGTTTCAGCTTCAACATTAGTCCTTCCAATGAACACCCAGGACTGATCTCCTTTAGGATGGACTGGTTGGATCTCCTTGCAGTCCAAGGGACTCTCAAGAGTCTTCTCCAACCCCACAGTTCAAAAAAGCATCGATTCTTTGGCGCTCAGCTTTCTTTATAGTCCAACTCTCACATCCATGCATAACTACTGGAAAAACCATAGCCTTGACTAGACAGACCTTTGTTGGCAAAGTGATGTCTCTGCTTTTTAATATGCTATCTAAGTTGGTCATAACTTTCCTTCCAAGGAGTAAGCATCTTTTAATTTCAGGAACCTTAGCATGCTTGAATCTGTATCACTCTGTAGTATTTTTTCTTTATTTTTAAAACCTATATTTTTATTGTTTTATGCAGACTCTATTAATTCTTGCAACCATTCTTCCTTACAGATTCAGTTTTCTTCCTCTGTAACACACCTTTCCATAGAGTTTTCAGTGAGTCTCTGAGTTGTCAGCTTTGTCTGAAAATGTCTTTTTTTTTTTTTTTTTTGCCAGCCTATGGGGTTTCCCTGGTGACTCAGACAGTAAAGAATTTGCCTGCAGTGCAGGAGACCCAGGTTCAATCCCCAGGTCAGGAAGATCCCCTGGAGAAGGGAATGGCAACCCTCTCCAGTATTCTTGCCTGGAGAATGCCATGCACAGAGGAGCCTGGCAGACTATAGTCCATGGGGTCGCAAAGAGTCAGACACAACTGAGAGACTAACATTTCACTTCATTTCATGGGAATGGTCATTTGCCTAGGTATAAAATTTGAGATTGCTCCATGTTTTCTCTCAGGACTGAAGTTTTTGGTCTCTTTCTGTTGAAAAGTCAACTCTTTTGTCTGATTGATATTTCTTTGTGGAAATCTGTTTTTTCCCCTGTGTTTTAAAAATATCTGTTGTGGGTGTTTGTTTTGGGTTTGTTTTTTTTTTTTTAATATATACGATGCTTTTGTCTAGGTGTGGCTTTCATTTATTCTTCTGGGGAATGGTTGATGCTATATTATTTTAAAAGCAACTCATGTCTTCCATCATGAAAATATTCTCTCTCCCCTTTCTCCTTATCTTCTTCCTTTAGAAAGGTGATGAACCCTGTCATTCTGTCCTGATGCCTCTCTACCTTTCTTTCATATTTCATATCTTTTTGTTTCTCTGTGCTGTATTTTAAGTTGTTTACCTAAGTCTGTCTTCTGATTGACTAATTCACTCTTTATCTATTACAGCTTTGCTGCCTTAGCTTTTTTTTTTTTAAAGTCTATGGAATTTAAAAACTATTTTGTAAGTTCTGTATGGTTTTCAGAGTCACCACTTTTGTCATAGGGCACTGTTCTTACATTATTTGAAATAATTTATAGTTTCTGCTGTCTCATCTTCTTGGGGTTCCATTCCATTTATTAATTGTGTCTGCTGATTCTCCTAAATGCTGACCATTTGCTTGTGTAGTTTGGTTTTTTATTCTGAGCTCATCTTTGGGCTGTCTGCCCCTGGTTTTCACATCTTTCTGTGTACCTTCATCTCTACATTCATGCCAAGGCCAAACCAAGTGGAGATGAGCTTAGCTGAAGTGCCTCCCTGATGCGAGTACCCTGTGCTCAGGGCTACAGAAGTGGCTTGCACCGTGCCTTGCATTTGTTGTTCTGGATACCTTATTAGGGGTTTCACTGGTCTGGAAACACTATTTACATTAATTCCTCAGTCTGGTTTTCCTTCACCACAGAGGTTTGGGTTTTTCTCTCATGCATGACACAGGCCCAAAGCTTTGATTCGTCACAGAATCCTCCTCCCACCTCTGCACCATCCCACCTCTTCAGCAGAGTCAGCTTCCCTGCTGATTCTCTGGGCCAGTGGGAAGGTTTTTCTGTCCCACCTTACATGGAGAGGCAGCCCTTTGTGCTCTAGCCTTTGTTAGGAGCCTCACTTCTAACTCATGCAGACCCAAGGCCACTGCCGCTACCCATTGGCCAGAAGCCGCACACTTAGCTGTTATAGCCTGAACTTGTCCTGGTACCCCTGGGTGCCTCTCTCACTGTGACTGAGTCCCCTCCTTGCTTCTAGTACCTGAAGATTTCCCAGCTTAGTGATACCTTAAATTTTTTTCCAATTTAATCCAGTGCTTCATGGGTTTGTAATGGAATAGAGTCTGTGTTAGCTCTTTGTAGAAGGAACTGGAGTTCTTTTTTTTTTTTTCCTTTTATATATTTTAGAATTTTTTTTGGCTGTGGCATGTGGGATCTTAGTTCCCCAACCAGCATCAAACCTGTGCCCCCTGCATTGGAAGCATCGAGTCTTAACCATTGGACCAGTTCCAATGGAACTGGAATTCTTTACTTAAATGTCCTACCATAATAAACCCTTGTACTTTTGTTAAATCTGGAACTGAAAATAGATCTGGAAAGATCTGAAAACCAGTTCCCTGTAGGCTCTGAAAAGTGCCCAAATCTCCCCCGATTAACTGTTGTTTTTCTTCTTTAGCTTTAGCCTTTTTTAAAAAATATAATTTTTATTTATTCATTTTTGGCTGTGCTGAATCTTTGCTGCTGTGCGGGCCTCTCTCCAGTTGCAGCAAGTGGGGCCCACTCTCTAGTTGTGGTTCACAGGCTTCTCATTGTGGTGGCTTCTCTTGTTGCAGAGCACCGACTGTAGGCTTTCGAGCTTCGGTAGTCATGGCGCTGAGCTCAAGAGCACAGGCTAAGTAATTGTAGTGCACAGGTTTAGTTGCTCCGCGGCATGTGGGATCTTCCTGGATCAGGGATTGATGTCTCTTCTGCTTTGGTGGGAGGATTCTTTCCCACTGAGCCACCAGGGAAGCCCTAGTCTTTTTATTAAAATGGAGACATCTTTCTCTCTTTAGCGAGGTAAGTGATAATGTGTTTGTTGTTCTAGTCATTTCTTCACTTCGGCAGACAGCGCAGCAGATGGTCCTGAGAGCAGACTCTGGAGTCACAGACCCCAGTGCAGATCCCGGTTCTGCCACTCATATCTGTGTGACCTTCAGGGAGTGACTTAACCTCTCAGTTTCCTTACCTGTAAAATGGGTGTGATAATCGTGAGAGACAGTGTGTTGAGGATCAAATAAGATAATGTGTGTCAAGCATTTGGCTTCGGTCCTGCCTCCGCATAAAGCAGTTACTACGGCTGCTGTAAGGCAAACGGGAAAGGCCAGACCCCAGCCGTGGGAAGATGAGCGTGGATGAGCAGAGCGTGGTCTGTGTGATTTTGAGAATCGTCTCGTCTCTCCTGGGAGGAGAATGTTTTCTAAACTCATGTCACTTTACTCTCTCCCAGCATCCCCTCCAGTTCTGAGATTTGGAGGATTCTTTCTGTGCAGGGGGAAAAAAAAAAAACACAACCCCAAATATCTAACAAGACCTTTGGTACCTAAAATAAATGCCATTTTGCAGGCTGATGCAGGGCTGGGGCAACCTTTTCCTGGGAACTCCTCAGCCTTTGCGTTTACAAAGTGGGTTGAAGTTTGTGTAGAAAGGATTTAAAGGTCCTGGAGGAAGGCCAGCAATCAATCTTCTTGTGGCTGCGTCAGCTGTGGAGAATAGAATGGAGGCTGATAACTTCCTTCTCCAGGCCACGTGTTCGCAGGTGCATTTTTGTTGTTTTATTTTTTTAAATTCCCAGCAGCGAGGTGTGGTCTGTAACATGCCTAGCACGTGGCTTCCAAGTGGCCGGCAGGTGGAGGACAGAAGCAGGGCATCTCACACCGCGAAGCATCTTGTGTGTGCCAGGCGTGTGAGGGTGGGTCCCTTCCAGGCTGTGAAGGCCGGCCCCTCATTCTCCCTCCCCAGGCCCTAGCTTAGTCATTGCTTTGGCTGTAGCCCCAGGCGGCTCACAGCATGTTCCTTCTTCCCTGGGAGCCTGGAGGCAGCTGAAGAGCTGAGTAGGTACCGCAAGATGATTGCTTTGGGGGCATAATAATAACAATCGTGGCAACTCCAGGGTATCATGCTCCTCCTACCAGATCCAGTGCTGAGTGTGTAATATAATTTCTTTTTCAATTGGGGCAAAATTCATTTAACATGAAATTTATCATCTTAACCATTTAATTTTATTTATATTATTTCTTTTTGGTTGTGCCCTGTGGCATGTGGGATCTTAGTTCCCCTATCAGGGATCAAACCTGTACCCCCTTGCAGTGGGAGCATGGAGTCTTAACCTCTGGAGTGCCAGGGAATTCTCTTAAACTATTTAAAAAATTTTTTAAATTTTGTGTTTATTTATTTTGGCTGCACCATGCAGCTTGCAGGCTCTTAGTTGCCCAACCAGGGATTGAACCCAGGTCCCCAGAGTAGAAGCACAAAGTCCCAACCACTGGACTGCTGGGGAATTCCTCCATCTTAACCATTTTAAAGCATACAATTCAGTGGCATTAAGTCCTTTCACATGTGCCGCCACCACTCTATATTTCCCAACCATCTTCGTCACCCCCAAAAGAAACTTCATGCCCATCAGCAGACACTCTCATCTCCCATCTAACTAGCAGCCCCTGGCAACCACTAACCTACTTTCTGTCTCTATGGGTCTGCTTGCTTTGGGTGATTCATGTAAAAGGGAGGGTGCAGTAGTGGCCTTGCGTGTCTGGCTTCTCTCACTTAACGTCACGTTTACAAGGTTCATCCGGGCTTAGCAAGTGTCAGTACTTCGTTGGTCTTGTGGTGGAGTAATATGCCATCAGGTGGAGATGCCTCATTTTGCTCATCCATCTACCGGTGGATGGATGTTGGGGTTCCCACGTTCTGACGATTATGCATATTGTGTATGGGGTTTGATTGTTTTTCATGGTATGAACAGCCTCCTGTGGGCGGTGCTATTATTATCTTCATATGGAGGAGGAAGTTACAGTCTCGGGAGGCGGTTTCCTAGGACGTGAAGCTGGGGTGGAACCGGCAGCTCTTGGCAGCAATGGGTTTAGCTCCCCTTTCTGTCTGGTCGGGCGCACCTCTGTGTTTTAGGACTTCGGCTGATGCCAGGGGTTGAGTCCTGGTCAGTCTGTCAGGATTCAGCAGGCCCTGGGAGGCACTAAGACCTTCCCGGTGATGCCACTTGGCATCCTGGCACGTGCATCCAGGCTGGCACTGTTGGGGGGACCTAAAGGAGGCAGGGTGGTTCAAGGGTGCCCCCCGCAAAAGCAGCCAGCATGCTCTCTCGGTCACCTCCACTTCTCCCAGCTGTGTCTTGAGCTCCCTTCCCTGCCAGGAGCACTACACCTGTGGGCCTCTCAGCAGGTACCCCGCTCCATCGTCTGCATCACCTTCCATTCGGTTGCCAGGTGGCTGGGCTCTTGTTTTGTGGCTTAGCATCCTCTGGAAACTCAGGGTGAAGTCTGAATGCCGTAGTCTGTTGTGTGTGCCCCCCCCCACACCTCTGTTCTTAGTCTGCCTTCTGCCCATGCTCAAGGGCTTGGGGCACCTTGAGTTCCTCCCGTTCTGCCTCCACCAGCCCCGCCTCCCCCACCGGGCCCGCCGCCTCTGGGATCCCAATGGCGTCACCTCCCAGCCCACCCCCGTGGACTAGCAGCCCCACTCCAGCCCTGATGCTCCTTGGCCAGCAGCCGCCCCATTAGGGTCCTGATCACAGCGAGGTGAGGGCTCTGCCTTCTGTGTCTGTGTCCTCAGCGTCCAGCGGGTGCCCAGCAAACCAGAGGCGCTCGGTACATGTCTCTCAATGAGCGGCAGGGGCACCGGTCAGGGGATGAAGCAGACACAGCTGTACCCCGGGGGCGTCTGTCAGGCCCCCACCCCCCTGAGACCAGCACAGGTTCTGGAAGGAAGGAGCAAGTGGTATTTTGTACGCCTGCCACCAGGCTCGAATGGTCCTGACCACCCATAGTGGACGCGGGTGAATGCGGACCTCCCATCTCCTCCCGAGTCATGTAGGGGAGGCTGGACCCTGCAGGGGATTTGGGGCTGCCTTCTCTCTCCTAGTCTTCTCCTTCCCTCCTTCCTGAGTGTTGTCTCTGACCTCCTAGTCTATGCGATTCTCCTTCCCCCGGTGAGCAGAACCCCTCCTAGCGTAGCAGAGAGGCAGGCTGAGTGGTGGGGCCAGGGCCAGGCAGAGACGCCATGTCCATTGGCAGCCACTCCTCACTGCTCCCCATCCCCTGCCCCTGCCCAGCACTCATCCAGTCTGTGTCTGTCGATTTGCCTACTCTGGCCTTTTCACATAAACAGAATCACACCTGTGGGCTTTTCTGTCTGGTTCCTTTCCTTCAGCAGGATGTGTTCAGGGTTCGTCCACATTGTAGCTGGTGTCAGTACGTCGTCCTTTTTTATGGCCGAATAATAGTCCACTATATGGATAGAGCACACAGTTATTAAATCAATTCTAATCAAATATTCTTTGTTTCCTTAAATATGTAGGTTTTTTTTTTTTTCAGTAAACAAGCAAACTGATTAATGGGAGGAAAGAAAAGATTTGTGTTCCTGGCCTTTTTCCTCCTTCAGTTTTATTGAGATATAGTTGATATACAGCACTATATAAGTTTAAGGTGTACAGCATAAAGATTTGGTTTACATATATCATGAAGTGATTATCGTAATAAGCTTAGTGAACAGCCATCATTTCTATAGATTCAATTAAAGAAGAAACAAAACATTTTTCTTGTGATGAGAACTCTTAGGATTTGCTCTCAATAACTTTCAGGTATAACATACAGTGGTGTTAATTTTATTTATCATGTACTATCATCCCTCGTACTTATTTTAATTTTTATATTAGAGTATGGTTGGTTTACAATGTTGTGTTAGTTTCAGGCATACAGCAGCGTGACTCAGTTATCCGTATACATATATACATTCTTTTTCAGATTCTTTTCCCATGTAGGTTATTATAGAAGATTGAGTAGTTCCCTGTGCTATACATTGGGTATAGGACCTATATAGTAGATCCTTGATGATTATTTTATATATAATGGTGTGTATATCTTCGTCCCTAGCTCCTAATTTATCCCTCCCCTCCACCTTTCCCTTCTGGTAACCATATCTTTGTTTTCAATATCTGCAAGTCTGTTTGTTTTGTAAATAAGTTCATTTGTATCATTTTTTTAGGATTCCACATGTAACTGATACCTGTGGTATTTGTCTTTCTCTTTCTGATTTCACTTAGTATGAAGGTGCATCCTTGTTGCTGTAAATGGCATTATTTCATTCTTTTTTTATGACTGATGAATATTCCATTATATGTACCACACCTTTTTTATCCATTCCTCTGGCAATGGACATTTAGGTTGCTTCCATGTCTAGGCTATTGTCAATAGTGCTGCAATGAACTTTGGAGTGTATATGTTTGGTTTTCTTCAGAAATATGCCCAGGGGTGGCCTTGCTGGATCATATGGTAGTTCTGTTTTTAGATTTGTAAGGAACCCCATACTGTTCCCCATAGTAGCTGTGCCAACTTATGTTCCCACCAGCACTGTAGGCGGGTTCCTTTTTCTCCACACCCTCTCCAGCATTTATTGTTTGTAGACTTTCTGATGATGGCCATTCTGACTGGTGTGAGGTGATAACCTCACTGTAGTTTTTATTTGCATTTCTATGATAATTAGCAATGTTGAGCATCTTTTCATGGGCTTATTTGGCCATCTGTATGTTGTCTTTGCAGAAGTGTCTGTTTAGATCTTCTGCCCACTCTTTAATTGAGTTGTTTGTTGTTTCTTTTTTATATTGAGCTGCATGAGCTGTTTTTTTTAATCCACTCACCTGTTGAAGGACATCTGGGTTGTTCCTACGTTTTGGCTGTTGTGCATAGGGCTGCTGTGAGCCTTTGTTTATGGGTTTTTGTGTGGATGTACATTTTCATTTATTGTGGGTACATGCTTAGGAGCAGAATTTCTGGATTCGGTGTAAATCTATGTTTGATTTGAGGAGGAATCACCAGACTGTTTTCCATAGTTGCTGGATCATTTTCCATTCCCATCTGCAATGTCTGAGGGATCCACATTCTCCATAGTATCACCAGTGCTTGGTATTCTCTATTCTATTTTCATTATAGCCATTGAAGGAAAAAAATTTAAATAAGATTACACAAGTAATCCCTATTAATTGCAGGAAACTTAAAGGACAGATAAGCAAAAATAAGGAGCTAGAGGAGACAAATGTCCTGTCATTCTACCATCTGGAACAATCTACTGTTTTGTTGTAGCCTTTTCCTAATTTTTCCTTTGTACACACTTGTATATCAATGTGTTAATGAGATCTTTCCTGTAAATAAGATCTTTGTTGCCTGTTGGTTTTCCTATATATTGATATTCCATGAACATTTTTCTGTGTCCCACAATATTAAAAAAATTTCCAGCATTTATTTAACCAGTTTTCTGTGGCCCAGCATTTACCCAATTTTTTTTTACTGTTCGGAATAGGCAATGGTGATTACTCTTATGTATTTATCTTTGAATATTTGTCTCTATTCTTTAGGATTCATTCCTAGGGATAAGTTGCTGGTTCAGAGCACATATGCCAGGCACTGTTCAGCACAAATATCATGTGAGGTAGAATAATTCTAAATTTTCATTGAGCTATAGATGGAACATAATTCTAGATTTTCTAGTAGCCACATTAAAAACTAATGAAACAAGTGAAGTTAATTTTAATTATGTATTTAATCTAACTAAAATATTTCAAATATAACTAATAGAAAAGTTGTTAAGACAATTGCCACGTGTTTTGTAATAAGTCTTTGAAAGCTGGTATGTTTTTTCACACATCAGCCCATGTTCATAGCCACTTGTGGCTGGCAGCTCTGTATTGGGCCGTGCAGATGTATACTTTGCAATTTAAGCTTTTGATACAAAAGTGACAGGTCACCCCCAAGTCCCCCCATCCCCCCCAACCCTGCCAGCCCTGGATGAGGCAGATTAAACTCCCACCAGTCCCATGGAAGGGTATGTGTTTCCCTCAGGTTGAAATCTAAAACCCCAAATAACCAGGTCCAGATGCCGGCACCGACGTGTCTCCGCCTCCCGTTCCCATGGCAGCTGTGAGCTCACAGTGGGGGTGGGGGGAGCTGAGAGGGGGCTCCGAGTGAGGAGCAGGGAAACGTCCCTCAGACAGGGCCTTCCAGGGTGTGACGTGGGCACATGTGTATCGGGGACCCCGTGTAACAGGGTCAACCTGGGAGGCTGGTACTGAGGGCGCAGGGAGCCTTGTTAAGGACTGAGCTCTTGGCTCTGCAGGTTTGGGTGTCAAAAAGAGGGAACCCGAGCTGGGGAAGTTTTCCTCCTAATTCCTCTGCTCTCTGCAGCAGGATGGAAAGGTGTGTGGGTGCACACGTGTGCGTGCATTCTGGATGCCATTAGCTGCAAACTCTTCATTAGAGAAATCTGGTCCACGATGGTTTATAGTTTATACACCGTTTCCTGTCTGTGTGGCCCTGGACAGGTCTCAGTGATCCCATCTCTAGGTTGGGGGAAAAGCTGTGCCTACCTGATAGGACTGATTGAGGCTTATGTGAGCCAAGGCTCGTCAAGAATAGAGTCGGGCGCCGTGCCCAGGACACAGCTTGATGAATGCCTCTTGTTAATTAACAGCTATGGTTGTTGTCATGATGATGCACTAACTTTTTAGAAATTTTTATTTCTTTACTTTTGTCTGTACTGGGTCTTTGTTGCTGCGCCCTGCGGGCTTTCTTTAGTTGCGTCGAGCGGGGGCTCCTCTCTGGGTGCTGTGTTTGGGCTTCGTACTGCGGTGGCTTCCCTTGTTGCGGAACACGGGCTCTAGGCGTGCAGGCTTCAGTATTCGCGGCACATGGGCTTGGGAGCTGCGGCTCCCAGGCTCTAGAGCCTGGGCTCGGGAGCTGCAGCTCAGGGGCTTAGTTGCCCTTCGGCAGGTGGAACCAGCCCAAACCCGCGTCCCCTGAGTTGGCAGGCAGGTTCTCCTGGGACCACCAGGCTCGCTTGGACCACCAGGGACGTCCTAACTTACTTTTCAGTGTCTTTACTGAACTGTCACTCATCCCTGCGTCTCACCCATTTAAAGTGTGCTCAGCTTTCAGTATAATCAAGGGGTTGTGTAACAATCTAATTCTAGAACATTGTCATCCCCCTCCGAAGAAACTCCTTTGCTATTATCAGTGATTCCTTCTCTTCTTCCTCAGCCCCAGGCAACCACTGGTCTACTTTCTGTGTCTGTGGCTCTGCCTCTCGAAGCGTTTTGTGTAAATGGGATTCTGCCAGGCTTGGGCTCTGTGATCGGCCTCTCTCACTTAGCACAGTGTCTTCAAGGGAACTCATCTTTCTTGGAGGTGGTTTAGCAGCATGTGTTTGGCTATGATTTCTGATCATTATTTCTCAACAAATCAGTATATTTTTGAATTTTCTATTGAAATATAGTTGAGTTATAATGTTGTATTAGTTTCAGGTGTACAGCAAAGTGATTTAGTTACATGTTATTCTCTTGTAGATGCTTTTCCATTATGGGTTATTACAAGCTACTGAGTATAGTTCCCTGTGCTATACAGTAGGACCTTGTTTTTCTATTTCATATGTAGTGTGTGTTTATGTTAATTCCAAGCTCCTAATTTATTCTTCCCTCCCCACTTTCCCCTTTGGTTAACCATAAGTTTGTTTTCTATGTCTGTAAGTCTACTTATGCTTTGTAAATTCATTTGTATCATTTTTTAAGATTTCACACATGAGCAATATCATATGAGAATTTCTTTCTTGGTCTGATTTATTTTATTTAGAATGATAATCTCTAGGCCCATCCATGTTGCTGCAAATGGCATCCGTGTATTCCTTTTTATTTTTTACTCTGTGGGGACTCTAATTGGCCAGTATAATCTGATCACCCAGGCTTCCCAGGTGGCATAGTGCTAAAGAGTCTGCCTGCCGATGCAAGGAACACAAGAGATGTGGGTTCAATCCCTGTGTTGGGAAGATCTCCTGGAGTGGGAAATGGCAAAGCACTCCAGTATTCTGGCCTGGGAAATCCCACAGACAGAAGAGCCTGGTGGACTACAGTCCGTGGGGTCCAAAAGAGTCAGACACAGCTGAGTTACTGAGCATGCACACACACACAGTCTCATCACCCAGAGGGAGACCGTGTGGGGTGTCAGTTACAAACAAAACAAGCGAACTAAATCACACACGTTCTGTCAGACAAACTAAGTTCATATCCTGGGTCTGCCTCTTTTCAAGTGTAGTGACCTTGAGCAAATTCCTGATCCCCTCAGGACCTCCATGTTCTTGTCTGTAAAATGGGAATTGTCTGTCAGTCATAGGGTCATGGAAAGTATTCAATAGTACATGTGTGCCCAGGATGTGTACCTGCCAATGATTGATTCACCATTAACACTATTTGTGAGATCACTCAGCTGTCCCATATGGGACCTACTTAAATCCTTATATGACTAATAAGTATACATTGTATATTATGGAAGATTTGCAAACTATAGATAAGTGGAAGCAAAGCAAACAAGAGTCTTTAATTCCAGTGTTGAGAGATAATTGCTATTATTATTTTGGGAAAACAAGTTGACTTTCATTACTTACATGCATTTATGTTTATTTAGATGTTCTCCCCAATATGGAGTCTTGCTGTCCTTGTAGCAGGTTGTTTTTAGACAACATTATGTTAGAATGTATGTTCCTATTAAATACACAGCTGTCACTTTTAAAGTCAACATCCTTTTTAAAATCTTTTTTTTTTGGCTGCACTGCCTGGCATGTGAGATCTTAGTCCCCTGAGCAGGGATTGAACCTTCACCCCCTGCAGTGGAAGTACAGAGTCTTAATCACTGGACCACCAGGGAATTCTCAGCATCCTTCTTTATTGTCTTAATTGGCTAAACATACCATAAAGTGGGGGCTTCCTGGATGGCTCTGTGGGTAAAGAACTAACCTGCAATGCAGAAGACACAGGAGACACGAGTTCGATCTCTGGGTTGGGAAGATCCCCTGGAGTAGGAGATGACAACCCACTCCAGTATTCTTGCCTGGAAAATCCCATGAACAGAGGAGCCTGATGGGCTATAGTCCATGGGGCCACAAAGAGTCAGACATGACTGAACAACTGAGTCCTGAACACCCACTTTATTTATTCTGCTGCTGTGGGGTATTCAGGTAATTTCCAGTTTGTTGTTGTTGTTCAGTTGCTAAGTTGTATCCAACTCTTTGCAACCCCTTGGAGGGAAGCACGCCAGGCTTCCCTGCCCTTCACTGTCTCCCAGAGTTTGCTTAAACTGGTGTCCATTGAGTCAGTGATGTCATCCAACCATCTCATCCTCTGATGCCCCCTTCTCCTCCTACCTTCAGTCTTTCCCAGCATCAGGGTCTCTTCCAGTGAGTTGACTCTTCACATCAGATGCCCGCCAAAATATCAGAGCATCAGTATTCAGCATCAGTCCTTCTAAGAATATTCAGGGTTGATTTCCTTTAGGGTTGACTGGTTTGATCTCCTTGTAGTCTAAGGGACTCTCTAGAGTTTTCTCCAGCACAGTTTGAAGGCTTCAGTTCTTCAGCTCTCGGCCTTCTTTATGGTCCACCTGTCACATCTATACATGAATACTAGAAAAACCACAGCTTTGACTATACAGACCTTTGTTGGCAAAGTGATGTCTCTGCTTTTTAATACACTAAGTTTGTCATAGCTTTTCTTTCAAGGAGCAAGTGTCTTTTAATTTCATGGCTATAGTCTTGTGTTAGTATGTGCTAAGTCACTTCAACTCTTTGCAACCATATGGACAGTAGCCTTCGAGGCTACTCTGTCCATGGGATTTCCCAGACAAGAATACTGGAGTGGGTTGCCATTTCCTCCTCCAGGGGATCTTCCTGATTCAGGGATCGAACCTGCATCACTTACATCTCCTGCATTAATAGGCGGGTTTTTTACCACTAGCACCACATGGCTGCAGTCCAGGGCTCTTCAAATCATACTGCCATGAAATCCTTGTACATGTCCTCTGATAGAGTGCAAGTATGCTTTTTTTTTTTTTTTTTTTAATTTGGCTGTACTGGGTCTTAGTTGTGGCATGTGGGATCTAGTTTCCTGACCAGGGATGGAACCTGAGTGCCCTGCATTGCAAGCACAGAAATGCATATTTGGGACCACCAGGGAAGTCCCAGCAAATATGCATCCCTGTTGGGTGCACGGGCCAGACCACGGAATATGTGAATGTCTGTGCTAACATACATGTCATGTGAATGGCTATATTTTCCCCCGGAAAAGTAGTGACTGTCCCCAGGGCTTACCTAACCTTTCTGAGCATCAGTTTCTACATCTGTACTATGGGATGCGGCCCCCTCCCACGGTTTCCTGAGAACAGATGAGCTAATACGTGGAGATATGTCCCACTCCCCCAGCACATGGCAGGCCTTCAGGATGGCTTGGTCATTGTAGTGATACTTTCTAGCCAACTACAGCTTCTCAAGAAGCTTGAGAACTCTGAGTTGTAGATTCTTGAAGAGATGACAGCTCGAGCCTGAGGCCAAAAAAAAAAAAGAACATGAAGTAACGTGACCACTTGGCCCCAAATATTAGCAGCCTTGAACAGGAAGAGAAAAGGTGCTTGAGGGATGAGAGATGTCAAGAGGATGGTGGGAGGAGCGAGCCCTGCCCAGGCCAGCAGCTGTTTCAGAAATTTTTGCCTGAACTGTACACAGTCCCCCGGGCTCCTCAGGTGGCGCAGTGGTAAAGAATCCAGCTGCCAGTGCAGGAGACACAGGTTTGATCCCTGGGTCAGGAAGATCCCCTGGACGAGGAAGTGGCAACCCGCTCCAATATTCTTGCTTAGGAAATCCCATGGAGAGGAGCCTGGCGAGCTGCAGTCCATGAAGTCGCAGGGTTGGGCACAACTTAGCGACTGAACACATACATAGTCCCCAGACACCAGACTTGAGGGCCTCGAACACCTGGATGTTCTGGGAAAAGAGGCAATGTTGCGTAGCAGTTAAAGGTGGGGGTCTTTGAAGTTGGGGAGACTTGGGGTTGAATCCCAACTCTGCCAATCACAGTTGTGTAAGCACAGCACCCTCCAAGCTGCACTTTTCAAATGATGTAACAGAGGAGAACAGTATCTGTTCACAGGATGTTTTGAGGAGGAAGTGAGAAGGTACACAGAAGAGTCTAATATTGTGCATTTCACAAAACAAGCATGTGGGTGGAAACCCTCTAAATCCTGGAACCCATCAGGTCCAGTCTCAGCTGTGGAAGAAAACAGGGCCCATCCACTAAAAATGGTAATTAAAAAAAAGCAAACCTGTGTGTGGGTTTTCTGAAAAAATTGGGGATGGGGAGAGGAGGAATTGGATGAAGACAATTCAGTTGGTAAAGAATCTGCCTGTAATACAGGAGACCCGGGTTCGATCCCTGGGTTGGGAAGAACCCCCAGAGAAGGGAATGGCAAACCACTGCAGTATTCTCCCCTGGAGAATTCCATGGACAGAGGAGCCTGGCAGGCTACAGTCCTTGGGATCGCAAAGAATCAGACATATAGACACCTGTGTGTTCTTTAGGGGCTTCTCAGGTGGCGCTAGTGGTAAAGAACCTGCCTGCTAATGTAGGAGATGTAAGAGATGTGGGCTTGATCCCTGGGGCGGGAACATCCCCTGAAGGAGGAAATGGCAACCTACTCCAGTATTCTTGCCTGGAGAATCCCATGGACAGAGGAGCCTGACAGGCTACAGTCCACAGGGTCGCAAAGAGTCAGACATGACTGAAGTGACTTAGCTTCAAAAAGTACAGTCTTCCATTTATTTATTTATGTTTCAGGTGTGATGGGTTTATTTTATTTTATTCTCATGCAAAACCAAAGATTCCACTACTGCACAGAGACCAGTATGTTACAAGGTCATGAAAAAGTGGTGTGGGAATTGCAGGACATGATGGACAACCAGAGGGTCAGGTCATCTCCTTTGTACATGACTACACTGTCCTGAGGAACACGTTGAAGGTAACACTGCGGAACTGACAGGTGGCATGAACGTGGAACCTCTGGGCATGCCTTCAAACACGCCTCCCCTTAGGATGGGCTCAGAACCTGGGCTTCAGTGTGGGGAGGGCCAGAATTCTTTGGAAGAATAAAAAGTTCATGCTTTTGAAATTTCACAGAAGAATTTTAAGGCCCAAACACATTTCTCTTCACCTCCAGGGACAAAGCTGATGCTTTACTCCCAAACCACATTAAGCTTCCAGTTCCAATCCCAGCCCGACTTTGTGTCCTCCTGGATTGATGTTCTTTCCATCAGTTAGAGCTGACAGGGTCAGTTTCCCTCCAGGTTGAAGGGTCTGAGTGTAACCCAGTCAGGCTGGTATTATTTATTCTAGCAGAGAGAGAGGTTCTAGAGTCCAGCATGTACTCAGCAGAGATGCCAAAGTGGATGTTGTTCCTCTCACCCATCCACGTGACATTTATTAACATTTCAGTCTTGTTGCTCACCTTCTGATAGATGGACCCTCCAGATTTGTGCTGTCGTTCACGTGAACGTGCAGCTGGAAGTCTGCGGCCTTGTAACCCAAGGCAAAATTATTCTGTGACAGTTTGGAATCAGCCGTGTCAGAACTCATCTGATAGCAAGTCAACCTTCAAAGGCAAGCACAGCCCAGCCATAGATGGTTGGTCCAGAAAATTCTATATCAACATGACTGCCAAGACTGAGACAATCCCATTTATAGGAGGCCTTCAATTTCCCACTTTTCTTTCCTGTGTTCGGTACAAATATGGTATTAAGAGTCAGTTTCAGTCCTTCAGCCAACTTACTCTCCCAGGCGATTTCTGTCCCAGGAGTATTGTCTGTGTTTCACTCTTGGGTGAAGGTCAGTCCTTGGTTACCAACCTTGTATTTGCCTCTAGGTTGCCTGACGCTTTCCCTGTATCCGTGTAAGCATTAGCAGAAGTAGAAAATTCCACTCCACTATGTGACTTGGTTCCCAGATCTATTTTGACCATGCCAAATCCATATCCTTTGTTGAAGACATCTTTAGCAGTCTCTCCTAGGTCACAGTAAGTCGGTTACCCCATCTCCGACCAGAGGGCCTATCCGCTCTGCCCGGGGCACCACTGAAGGTCTTCCGATCCGAGAATGTAGGATACCTTTCCGTCTGTTTGTGGCATCTTCGATTGCTTTCAGCAGTGTCTTGTAGTTTTTCAGATTACAGTTCTTCTGCCTCCTTGGGTAGGCTTATTCCTTAGGTATTCTTTCTGGTACAGTGGGATTATTTCCTGAATTTCTCTTTCTGCCCTTATGTTGTTGGTGTATAGGAATGCAAATGATTTCTGTGTAACTAATATTGTATCCTGCAGTTTTACCAAATTCATTGAGCTTTAGCAGTTTTCTGGTAGCATCTTTAGGATTTTCTGTCTATAGTATCATGTCATCTGCAAGCAGTGACAGTTTTACTTCTTTTTCCAATTTGTGTTCCTTTTGTTTCTTTTTCTTCTCTGATTGCTATAGCTAGGACTTCCAAAACTGTGTTGAATTTAAGTGGCAACAGTGGACATCGTTGTCTTGTTCCTAATGTTAGAGGGAATACTTTCAGCTTTTCATCATGGAGAATGATGTTAGCTCTGGGTTTGTCATATATGGGCTTTTTAATGTTGGGGTAAGTCCCCTCTATGCCCACTTTCAGGAGAATTTTTATCATAAATGGGTGTTCAATTTTGTCAAAAGCTTTTTCTGCATCTATTGAGATGATTATATGGTTTTTATTCTTCAGTTTGTTAATGTGGTATATCACCAATTGATTTGAGGATATTGAAGAATCCTTGCATCCCTGGGATAAATCCCACTTGATCCTGGGGTGTATTCTTTTTAATGTATTGTTGGATTCAATTTGCTAGTATTTTGTTGAGAATTTTTTTTAATATTTATATACTTATTTATTGGCCCTGGTGGGTCTTCATTGCTGCACACAGACTTTCTCTTGTTGCGTCAAGCGGGGGTCACCCTTCATTGGTGTGGGGACTTCGCATCATTGCAGAGCACAGGCTTTAGGCATGCCGGCTTCAGTAGTTGCAGTGTGTGTGCTCAATAGTTGCGGCTCCTGGGCTTTAGAGAGCAGGCTCAGTAGTTGTGGCACATGGGCTTAACTGCTCCGAGGCATGTGGGATCTTCCAGGACCAGGGCTCGAACTGATAGGCTTTGTGTTACAAGGCAGGTTCTTAAGCACTGGACCACAGGGAAGCCCTGTTGAGGATTTTTACATTTATGTTCATCAGTGATGCTGACCTACAATTTTCTTTTTTTGTGTGGTGTGTTTGTCTGATTTTGGTATCGGGGTGATGGTGGCCTTGTGGAATGAGCTTGGGAGTGTTCCTTCCTCTGCAATTTTTTGGAAGGGTTTCAAAAGTATAGGTGGTAACTCTTCTCTAAACATTTGATAGAATTTTCCTGTGAAGCCATCTAGTATTGGACTTTCGTTTGTTGGAAGATTTTTAATCACAGTTTCAATTTCAGCACTTGTAATTTGTCTGTTCATATTTTATATTTCTCCACGGTTCAGTCTTGGAAGGTTGTACCTTTCTAAGAATTTGTCCAGGAGAGTTCTTTGGCATTCCAGTGGTTAAGACTCCACACTTCCACGGCAGAGTGTGCAGGTTCAGTCCCTGGTCAGGGAACTAAGATCCCACATGCCATTCGGGGCCACACAGCTGAAACAAAACCAATAAATAAATAAATAATCTTTTTTTTTTTTTTTTAAGAATTTGTTTCTTCTAGGTTGTCTGTTTTATTGACTTACAGTTGTTAGAGTAATCTCTTATGATGCTTTGTATTTCTGTGATGTCTGTTGTAACTTCTCATTTTTTATTTTATTTGAGGCCTTTCCCTTTTTTTCTTGATGAGTCTGGCTAAAGGTGTGTCAATTTTCTTTATTTTTGCAAAGAACCAGTTTTGAGTTTCATTGATCTTTTCTTTGGTTTTCTTGGTTTGAAACAGAGGTTTCATTTATTGCTGCTCTGATCCTTATGATTTCTTCTACTAACTTTGGGTTTTGTCTGTTCTTTCTCTGGTTGCTCCAGGTGTAAGGTTAGGGTGTTTATTTGAGGTTTTTCCTGTTTCCTGAGGTACCATTGTATTGCTATAAACTTCGTTCTTAGAATTGCTTTTGCTGCATCCCATAGGTTTTGGATCATTGTGTTTTCATGGTCATCTATCTCTAGGTGTTTTTTAATTTTGTCTTTGGTTCCTTTGGTGATTTATTTAATTTTGCATATGAGGTGGATATTCACTAAACTTAAACGTGGTCACTGTTTCACTCATTGTGTGAGTCAAATCATTATGCAGTACACCTTAAACGTCTACAGTGCTGGGCTGTACATCAATTATATCTCAAACCGGAAGGGAAAAAAAATGAAACAGTTGAGGTTATGTAAATACCTCGCCCACAGCGGCAATGATCAAAAGTCTGTTTCTTTTCCTTCCACTTCCCTGCTTTCACCAGATTCTCTGTACTCCTCTGACTACAGGTCTCCCCCGAATCACTCCCGGCACCAGCCTGAACCATCTCGCCCTCCGCTCTTCCTCTGTTTCTTAATACGTGACACATGAAGCCCCCTTTCTCACCGGGGAAGACACCCATCTTCAGGAGTGGGAGGGGAGAAAGCCAGACAAGCTGATACGATCTCTTTTAACGAGCTGAGGAAGGAGAGGGTGACCTGGTTCACGTTCGTCCTGTTCGCCAGGAGCTGTTATTAGTAGTAATTGTCCTGTTGCTGAGGGGGTCAGAGCCAGTAACCCCAGAGCGGTGTTACCAGGAGGAATGGCAGACCCTGTCTGCTCCTGCATCCCGCGCTCAGTTTTGCCTTGGTGGGGCATGGCCCGAGAATGAGCCAAACAGGTGGGGGGGGATGAGGGTGCAGCCTGCCTCCGGCAGCTCTGAGTTCAGAGGTCAGTGATGCCTTTTCTTTCCTTTTTTATCCCCCCACAGTCTCATCAGACCAGATCGAGCAGCTCCACCGGAGGTTTAAGCAGCTGAGCGGAGACCAGCCCACCATCCGGTAAGACCGGCAGTTGGGTGTAGGTGTCGGGCGGGGCCGTGGTCCTTGGGGAGGTCCCTCTCCATACATCTCTTCCCCTGAGTGCTCGCTGGCTCTGCCGAAGCCCCTGGGTGGCCCCATTTCCTGAGACAAACTTGTAGTTCCCTCAGTGCTTTGGGTCCCTTCTAGACAAGCTGTCTTCAACTTGGGGGGAAGGAACCCCGCCTGGTTCTAACTGGGGTCAGAAGATTATAACTGGAGGGAAGACAAGGGGGATGAAAAGCTGGTTGTTCAGCCACTTTACCCCGACTTCCCTGGAACCCCAGGCACACAGGGCCGGCCTGTCGAAGGCCAGGCACGGTTGCGGTGTGCCTCAGTTCAAGAGTTGGATGCCGTCACAAGGGCCTCTTGACTCTGCTTCCTCTGGTTAGTAGTTCCAGCCCCAGACAAGAGGGTGGACGGCAGCTGTGGATTTCTGTCTCGGAAAACCACCATTTTACGTCGCGTTGTTTCATGGGAATCTCTTAGAAGGTGTGTGGTTTAACTTTTTTCTGAGAAGGAATGCCTCGGACCGTGTGTCTCCTCCTGGGAGAGAGTGGCGGCCGTGTCATTTCCAACCAGGCTGTGAGAGGTCCTCATCAGTGAGTTGATCCGACTTGGTGAGGAAGATGCTTCAGGCTGACCTGTTTCCAACATAAAGTGAATGCTGTCCTGCCACAAACTATCTAACAGATGTAGTCTCCTAAAATAGGCATGCAGAGTCTCAAGGTTACAGACTTGGAACTTTAAACCTTTTAGTAGTCCAGGAAAGCGTCTTGTTTTCTTAGTAAGTGGATTTAAAATTGACCCAAGTTTTAATGGAAAACAACATGTAAATACTGTCCACTTTGTCTCATCTGTCTCAACAAAGGCATGTTGGTAATCCAGTGCGTCCAGTCTTAAGAGCATCTGTTTCGAGAGCTCAGAGTCTGGTGGTCTCAAGGTTCTGGGGGCCATCGGTCTTGATTTGATTGTATCCAAGTAAATTAAATCAGGACTGACTTTTTATTTTGTAAGGTTTATTTATTTATTCACTTATGATTCTGCTGGGTCTTTGTAGCTGTGTGTGGGCCTTCTCTGGGGCCTCTGGTTGCACCAGTCGGGGACTACTCTTTGTTGCAGTGCTCGGGCTGCTCACTGCGGTGGCTTCTCTGGTTGCAGACCTCAGGCTCCGGGCGTGCGCGCTTCAGTAGTTGAGTCTTGTGAGCTCTTGTGCTCTGGCTCAGTACTTGTGCCACACGGGCTCAGATGCCACACAGCATTTGGTATCTTCCCAGACCGAGGATCGAACCTGTGTCCCCTGCATTGGCAGGCAGGCAGATTCTTAGACCACCAGGGAAGCCTAGGACTGGCTTCTTGAATTCTACACGGGAGACAGTAAAGCGTCTGCCTGCAATGCGGGAGACCTGGGTTTGATCCCTGAGTCAGGAAGATCCCCTGGAGAAGGAAACTGCAACCCACTCCAGTACTCTTGCCTAGAAAATCCCATGGACCGAGGAGCCTGGTGGTCCATGGGGTCGCAGAGAGTCGGACACGACTGAGCTTTCCTTTCCTTTATTCACTCAGCCCAGTGAAGAGCCCACCAGAGGATCCCCTGGCTTCCTATGGGGTCACATGCCCAAGGCTGAGCCAATCACTGTTGCCGAGGGTTGGAAATGCAAACTTTTTTCCCCAGAGCTGTGAGTGAGTGGGGCGGGGTCACCTGCCAAGGGCAGGGGTAGAGTGTGGGGAGGTTTCTCAGGGCAAGGTGGGCTTCCTTGGAACAGGGGCTGAGGAATGGATGCAGGTGAGAACGTTGGATGTTGGAACATGGAAGTGTAAAGGGCATCCTCCGTTTCTTTAGAAGTTCATGGGCACATGTGCTGAGCCAGGCGGGCAGTACCTGTGCTTGGGGGACAGGACCATCATGCAGCTCTTGATCGGGGGTGTAATGGCGGAGCCCTCTTTCTCAAGATGATTTTCCAGCATGCTGTGCCCCCAGCCTGTCACACGCTGCCCTGGGCTTCTCGTTGTCATGTGTCTTGGGTCCATGGGCCTTGGCTTGGTGAGAGGCCTCAGGTTCCAGTTCCACATGTGTATGCTTTTCAGACTAGAGGGAAGCAGAGGCAAAAACCCAGCCTTGGGAAACAGATCATATTTGAAACATCTGTGTCTCTGGTTGGTTGACTTTTGGGTTAGTTGCTGTGTTTCTCTGAGCCTGTATCCTCTGTAAAGTGAGTGTGGTCACTTGGGATTTGATGTGAGCATTAAAGATGAGCAGACATACATGGTCTGTTTCTGTTCTGAACTGGGTTCCTTGGCATTTGGCAAACGGGACTGTCATTCCAGCCGTTGGTGAGGTCAGGAGGATGCACCCTGAGATGCCCAAGCAGTGGCCCTTGATCCTCAGGCTGGAGTGGAGGTGGGGAGGGAAGGTGCTGTGAGCAGGAAGCCCCTCCCACTTTGAGGCTCCAGCTTTGGGGCTCAGACCGTGTGGCCCAACAACCCCTCATGGGCTTTTCCAAGGATATACTGACACATTGAGCTCTACACGGCTTCCTTTTTTTTTTAAATTTTATTATAGTATAGTCAATTTACAATGTTGTATTAATTTCTACTGTACAGAAAGTGATTCCGTTTTACCTGTATATACTCGTTTTTACCCGTGATGGTTTATTTCAGGATATTGAATATAGTTCCCTGTGCTATACAGTAGTATGTTGTTTATCCATTATTCTTTTGTTGAAGTATGGTTGGCATACAGTATTGTGCTAATTTCTGCTGTACAGAAGAGTGACTCCATTATACACATGTATAGATTCTTTTTTATATTCTTCTCCATTATGGTTTATCCCAGGAGATTGGATGTAGTTCCTTGTGCTATGTAGTAGGCCTTGTCCTTTATCCATTCTAAATGTAATAGTTTCCATCTACTAACCCCAAACTCCGACTCCATCCCTCCCCCAACCCTCTGCCCCTTGGCACCCACGAGTCTGTTCTCTATGTCTGTGAGTCTGTTTCTATTTTGTAGGTAGGTTAATGTGTGCCATGCTTTGGATTCCACGTTTAAGTGGTATCATATGGTATTTGTCTTTCTCTTTCTAACTTCACTTACTGTGAGAATCTCTAGTTGCGTCCATGTTGCTGCACATGTGGTTATTTCATTCTTTTTTATGGCTGAGTTTCCATTATGTATATGTACCACATCTTTAGCCGTCCCTTTGGCAGTGGGCACTGAGTTTGCTTCTGTGTCTTGGCTATTGTAAACAGTGCTGCAATGAACATCGGGGTGCATGTATCTTTTTGAATTATGGTTTTCTCCAGACATATGCCCAGGAGTTGGGATTGCTGGATCATATGGTAGTTTTGTTTTTAGTTTAAGGAATCTCAGTGTTGTTTTCCATAGTGGCTGCACCAATTTACATTCCCAGCAACACTGTAGGAGGGTTCCCTTTTCTCCTCACCCTCTCCAGCATTTGTTATTTGTAGACTTTTTAATGACAACATTCTGACTGGTGTGAGGTGATACCTCATTGTAGTTTTGATTTGCATTTCCCTCATTAGTAATGCTGAGCCTCTTCTCATGTGCCTGCTGGCCATCTGTATATCTTCTTTGGAGAAATGTCTGTTTAGGCTTTCTGCCCCTTTTTAATTGGGTTGTTTTGTTGTTGTTGAATTGTATGAACTGTTTGTATATATAAGCCCTTGTCAGTCACATCATTTGCAAAACTTTCTCCTATTCCATAGATTGTCTTTTTGTTTTTATAAAATAGTTTCCTTTGCTGTATAAAAGCTTGTCAGTTTAAATATTTCCTATTTGTTTGCTTTCATTTATATTGACTTGGGAGACAAAAAAAAAAGTTGATATGATTTTATGTCAGAGAATATTTTGCCTGTGCTCTCTTCTAGGAGTTTTATGATGTCTTATGATTATGTCTTCAAGTCATCTTTTAGTTTATTTTTGTGTAGAATGTGAGGATGTGTTCCAACTTCATTGATTTACATGCAGCTGTTTAATTTTCCCAACACCACTTGCTGAAGATTGTCTTCTTCCCATTTTATATTCTTACCTCCTTTGTCAAAGATTAATTGACCACAGGTGTGTGGGTTTATTTCCGGGTTCTCTATTCTGTTCTGTTGATCCATGTGTCTGTTTTTGTGATAATACCACACTGTTTTAATTATTATATTTTTGTAGTGTAGTCTGAAGTCTGGGAGAGTTATGCCTCATGCTTTATTTTTTTTCCTTAGAATTGCTTTGGCAATTCTATGTCTTTTATGGTTCCATGTAAATTTTTGGATTATTCTAGTTCTATGAACAATGTCATGGGTAATTTAATACGGATCACATTAAATTTATAGATTGCTTTGAGTAGTATTGGCATTTTAACAATATTCTTCCAATTCAAGAGCATAGGATATCATTCCATTTCTTTGAATCTTCTTTAATAATGTTTTATAGTTCTCAGCCTTTAAGTCTTTTCACCTCCCTAGTGAGGTTTATTCCTGAGGGTTTTCAGTTGTTGCTGTTGTTGTTTGGGGGGGGGTGTAATCTTAAAAGGTATTTTTTTACATTTTCTTTCTGATGATATTTCATTATTAGTGTAAAGAAACGAAACTGCTTTCTGAATGTTAATCTTGTATCCTGCTACTTTGCTGAATTCATTTATCAGATCTAGTAGTTTTTTTTGTGGAGTCCTTAGGATTTTATATATATATAGTATCATGTCATCTGCATATAGTGACAGTTTTGCCTCTTCCCTTACAATCATTCTATATGTAACAGTTTGCATCTGTTAACCCCAAACTCCCAATCCCTGTCTCCCCCGACCTCTCCCTTCCTCCTTGGCAACCAGGAGCCTGAGCTGTATGTCTGTGAGTCTGTTTATGTTTCATAGATAAGTATATTTCATATTTTAGATTCCACATATAAGTGATATCATATGATACTTCTCTTTCTGACTTACTTAATGTAGTAAATGACTCTGGGTTCATCCATGTTGCTGCAAATAGCATTATTTCATTCTTTTTATGGCTGAGCATTACTCCATTGAGTATACATGTTCCACATCTTCTTATCCATTCCTCTGTTAATGGACATTTAGGCTGTTTCCTCATCTTGGTTATAGTGAGCAGTCTACACTGGTTCTTTCCCACCATGAGTGTATGTGCAAATCACCTGGGGAATTTTGCTAAAACGTGGGTTTTGGTTCACAAGACTGGAGTGGGGCCTAGGACTCTGCATTTATAACTATCATAGGCCATCTTGGTGAGGTTGGCCTTGCCTAGCACCTGGGAATGCACCCAGTTTGCCCTCCAGGCTTGAATAGGTGGAGGCTGCACCCCTCCCCCAAGTGCTGAGCGGTCCAAGTGCAGCCTCCTACTTCCCACGCCTTGTAGGTCAAGCCAGGACGTAGGAAAGTTTGAGCTGGTGGCTCTGCCTGCCACCCTGCCCCCCACTTACCCATCTCTTGCACAGCCACCCCCAGGAGCACGATATGCATTGCCCTTCCCAGCCCTGCCCTCAAGTAAGCCCTGAGTATGTCTACCTGGACCCAGCAGGTAGCCACTGCTCCCTAGCCGAGGGCTCCCCAGTCAACGTCACGTCCATGCTGTTTAGCCGGGATCCACCATGGTCTTCAGCTGCTGGGTTTTGCTTTGTTGAGGTCTCAGTGTGGAGACCACCTCCTCCAAGACACTCTCCTGCCCCCTGCATCCCCACAGACCCCTCCTGGGGGTGTCTCAGCCCACAGATCCTTCCTGGCGGTGCCCCCCAGCCCACAGATCCCCCCTGGGGGGTGCCCCAGCCTAGCATTTGCAGCACAGGATAGTAACTGTAATAGCCCCTCTCCAGCCACCCCCACCCCTTCCAACTGATGGTCGGCCCCTTGGGGGACAGAAACTGGATCCTTTGGTTCTGGTGCTGAGTCTGGGGCTCATAACAGGATAGATGCTCTGGGAGTAGCTGACTGACTGAACGGATGAATGAGAGAGCAGTGAAGTGAGGAACAAGTGAATGAGCACACTGGTATACACGAGATCTGCTGTTATTTACAGCCCTGCCTTCACAGGGTTCACATATTTGTGATGAAAGGATTTATCTGGGGGCCTGGCACGTGGAGACGGTTCACAGATAGTAAGCTCTTATTGTTTCCAGCATGCTTTGTGCAGCCCAAGTCTTTAACATGCACCTTATCCGACCCCATAGGTAGGGGGAGGAACACCTGCTCTCCCCATCTGAGACATGGGAAAGTGAGGCTCAGAGAGGTCACATACCTGGCCCCTGGTCACACGGCTCACAAGTGGAGGAGCTGGGACTCAAGCCTGGTGCTGAGATCCCTCTGTAAGGAAGCTGGGAGCCTGTGCTGTGACTTGCGAGTGTCCAGTAAGGACCTCAGTCTCCCTGCCCCGCTCTCTGAGGACCCTCCCCCCTGACGTGCTGGGATGGGGGCATCGTTACTGACACCGCGGCCCCTCTCCAGCGTCTGCAGCCTCTGCTGGGCAGGAAGTGTCAGCTGCACACGGTGACAGGCCAGCCCGGCCTGCAGGAAGGAGGTGACACCCCCCAACCGTAGCGCTAGTGCAAACAGGCCTGCATGAAGGGCCCCCTGCCAGCCCCTGGAGCTGCTTTGCCTGATCCTCATCCACCCTCCAGGGCTGGAGAAGGGCGTGGGGGCAGCTTTTCCGGTCCTCCTAGGCTTTCCTGCACATCCTCCCTGGGCAGTAGGGGTGAGCGGCCCCAGACAGTGTTCTGGCCCCCAGTCTGCCACGGGTTTCCTGTGTGACCCCAGGCTGAGCCTTCAACCTCTCTGATCCCTGGGCACGTTCAGGAGGCCTTGCTGGGATTTCAGAGCATGGAAAGAAGCTTCATTTCTTTAGTGTCAAGATTTGTGAAAGTCGTCGACCAGGGTCCCCTGAGGGTGGCCCCCAGCACCCCAGTCTGGGAGGGGTGTGGGTTGCAGGCCCCTCCGCCCCCTCCTCTGAGAGAGTGAAGGGGCCTGGACTTTTGAATACCGCAGTGCAGAAGGCCCCATTCACACCTGCAGCTTTTATACATAGACTTGTAAGTTACATCTAAAATCTTAACGAAGAATTGTGTCTCTGAATTTATGACTTTAGCAAGTTGAGGGTAGCTTTTAAAAAAATTCCAGAGGGTAAAAACTGCCAAAGTTGATTTTAATTTTGTTGTTGTTTATTTATTTGGCTATACCGAGTCTTATTTGTGGCATGTGGGATCTAGTTCAGTGACCAGGGATGGAACCTAGGCTCCCTGCATTGGGAGCACAGAATCCCAACCGCTGGAGCACCAAGGAAGTCCCAAAAATTGATTTTAATTTTAACCCCCCACTTCCTACCATGTCTGGTCATGTTCCCTCTTTTGCTCAAGATCATGTAAGGACATCCAGCAGTGGGTTTACCCTGAGGCTTTCCAAGTCAGGGCCCCACTCCGTATGGGTTCCACTTTGCATGGGTTCCTTACAAGGACCAGCACTTAATTTTTTTTTTTCAATTCCTAATGCTGCATTCTTTTTCTCTAAGAAGCCCCCCCGCCAGGTTATATATGTTTCAGGATCCCCCAAACCTGCGTCCACCTTGATCACAAAGCACTTTGTTCTAAGGGCTCTTGGTGAAAAATGCGTGATAGAAAATGTTCCTCTGACTCATTAATCGAGCACCTACTATGCAGAGACTTCTGTCCTCGAAAGCTGTGGAGGAGCTTGTGGAGGGAACACCCTCCACAAGCAAGCTCATTAAACAATACTGATTTTATACAATATAAGAATGACTTCTTTCACTTTTTCTCTCTTTAGTAGGGTCCCTTAGGTGTCAGATGTTTTAAACAGCAGCCTTCTACTTCCCGATAGCACTCTGGCAGGCTCTCCAACCCCCAGAAATAGATGCGATAGAATCCTTCAAATGTAGTGATGCAGGCCAGGAGGGCGCCTGATTAGATAGACCTGCACAAAAATATTTTTAGATGCATGTTGGACATATCACATGTGCAGTGATTCCTGGGATGAACGCGACCACAGACGTACATGAGGAAGAGAAAGGATGCGGTTGCCCACTGCCAGCACCACCAGGGGCCCAAGCAGCGTTTTGATGGGCTTGATCCCCGGAGCCAGCAAAGTCCCAACTCTAGGGCTTGTTTTAGACCCCTCGGCAGTGCCTCCCATCGCTTTGTCAAGTGAGAGGTTAGCTTGGTGTTAGGAGTTGCTGTTAGCTGTGTGGTCTTAAGGGTCTTGGGGACCCTCTAAAGTTCACATCATTACCCTATTTGATAGGTCAAGAAACTGAGGCTAAGAAGGTTAAGATCCCACAGCTTAACGTGCGGGAAGGTTAAGGGCTGGCTGTTGGAATAACCAGAGCCCTGGAGCACTGTGATCATATCACTTTTCTCCAAATTAAGTCACTTATTTTTCATTTTCTAGATTTTACACACAAGTCATAACATATAGGATTTATCTTTCTCTGTCTGACTTATTTCACAAAGCATATCCTTCAGGCCCATCCATGTTGTTGAAAACGGCAAAGTTTCATCTTCTTATGGTTGAGTAATATTCCATTTTTTATATGTATATATATATATATACATACACACACCACATCTTCTTTATCCATGTATCTGTCTACAATTAGGTGGCTGCCATATCTTGGTTATTGTAAAAATGGTGCTGTGAACATGGGGGTGCATGTGTCTTTCTAAGTCACTTTTTAACCCGGTTACTTTGCTTTTTAACCTGTCAAGTAGCTAAAGATTTACTTAAAAAAAAAAAAAAAAAAGCACACATGACAGTGAAAGAATTGAGACTCTGCTTAGATCACGAGGCTGTTTCATGGTGAGAATTGACCACATTCCAGGAGGTAACCAGGCTTCCCTGATAGTTCATTTGGTAAAGAATCCACCTGCAATGCAGGGACCCTGGTTCAATTCCTGGGTAGGAAAGATCTGCTGGAGAAGGGATAGGCTACCCACTTCAGTATTCTTGGGCTTCCCTGGTGGCTCAGCTGGTAAAGAATCTGCCCCCAGTGCGGGAGACGTGGGTTTGATCCCTGGATTGGGAAGATCCCCTGGAGGAGGGTAAGGCTACCCACTCCAGTATTCTGGCCTGGAGAATCCATGGACAGTATAATCCATGGGATCACAAAGAGTCGGACACGACTGAGCACCTTTCACTCAGGAGGTAACTAGACCTCCCTTTAAAGCCTCAGCTGAGATGATGCACATTCACTTAGAAAGAAAGACCTGCAGTTACTTGTCAAACTGCCCAGGAAATATCGGGTGGGAGTGGCCTCGGGGCTTCCACACCTGCTCAGGTGAGCGGGTGAGGGCAGATATGAGAACGGGAGCCATGAAGGTGTCAGCTTGGTGTGAAAGGTGCCCAGGTGTCCGGGAAGAAGCTTTCTAAGTGGTCTTAGATATATTAGTGGGGACTTAGATATATATTAGTGGGGTCTTAGATACATAGGTGGTGACTCACATAAAAAGTTTTTTTTAAAAAAGAGATTCTTTTCCCAGGATGATAAATACTTGACCCAGTCATTGCTTTACAGAAGCAGGTGTTAGGACCTTCTGTGATGGGTTCTAGTCCTGAGGAGCCCGAATGAGAAGTGAGGCTCCCCTGCCCCGGGGGACTAGAGGGGAGCTCTGTTAAGGTGTGAGTGTGAGTGAGGTAACTAGCATATAAGCTCATGATATACAATGATGGAGGAAGGAGACAGGGCAGAGGGTGTATCCTTGGGACCGCCATGGGGAGAAGGGCCTCGGGACAGGTGGTTGGTGCAGGCCCCTCTGAGGTGGCTTCTCTGGGGACCAGAGAAGGGGCCAGCGTGTGGAGGGAAGGATGCTCCAGGCAGAGGTGGGACCAAGCTTCATCAACCCGAGTGATAAGAGGCCTGGCCAGTTGGGGCAGATCACAGAGGCCCAACTTGGCTGTAGGAAGGACCTGAAATAGAAGACTCAGCCTAGGCTCGAAATACCACGTGGATGCTAACTGCCCAGTTTGTATCTGTGGCTGGGCCATCTCTTCTGAACCGCAGCCCCTGCCCATCCCCTAGATGTTCTTGGGGCATCTCACACTTAACGTGTCCCAAGGAGTGCCCCCATCATCCTCCCAGATTGCCTTCATCTCACACCGTCCCCCTGACTTCCTGGATCTGCTGCTTCTATTCACTGCCCTGCCCTCATAGAGACCCACAGTGATGCATGGGGGGGTGGCAGGGGGAGCCTTTGAAAATGGCACCTCTCTGCTCCGAAGGTTCCACTTTCCCAAGTAAAAATAAAGTAACAGCCGCCTGGTCAGCAGGGGTCCTGCAGATCGTCGCATCCCACCACCCCTCCCACCCCCTGCCTTTTTTTTACTCCTGTTCCAGCTGCGTGGACGTTCTTACTGTTCCCGCCTCAGGGCTCTAGCACACACTGTTCCTTCTCTCTAGAACACTCTTCCTCAGAGCAGAGTTTCCATTGGCTGGGTCTTTTTTTTTTTTTTCCTTTTAATTTTAGTGTGTACTTAAAAAAAATTTTTTTAGCTTTATTTATTTTTGGCTGTGCTGGATCTGGGTTGCTCTGTCCGGGCTTTTTTCCAGTTGCCTTGAGCAGGGGCTACTCTAGTTGCAAAACATGAGCTGCTCATCGCGGCAGCTTCTCTCGTTGTGGGGCACAGGCTCTAGGCACTCAGGCTTCAGTAGTTGTGGTTCCTGGGCTCTAGAGCACAGACTCAGTAGCTGTGGTAGACGGGCTTAGTTGCTCCGAGGCATGTGGGATTTTCCCAGATCAGGGACAGAACCCGTGTCTGCTGCATTGGCAGATGGATTCGTTACCACTGAGCCCCCAGGGATGCCCAGAGCTTGGATCCGCCTTGCTAGGGGCAGGGTGGGGTTAGGACATATCATTGCAGGATGTTGGGCAGCGTCCCTGGCTTCCTGGAGCGCCTTTTCCCGGTGTGACAACCCGAAATGTCTCCAGACGTCACCAGGAGTCCCCTGGGGTGGAGCGGTCACCTCCTGCAGGAGCAGGACACCTCCTGCACGTGTCCCCTTCACTCCGAGGCCTTCCCTGAGCAGCCCACGGGGGCTTCACCGACTCCCTGGGGTCTCGTCCATTCCCACTGCTCGGTGCTGCCTTGAAAGTTCCATTTTCTGTCTCTATTGTTTCCCCTGCTGAAATGCCAGGAGGAATCGTGTCTGTCCCATCACCGCTGAAGCCAGCACCCAGAACAGGGCCTGGCACCTGGAAGGTGCTGGAATACCTGTCACTCCCGCTGGAATGAGTACGTGACAGGTGTTGAGGGGTGGCCGGTCCCAGGTGTGAAGCAGGCAGGAGGAGGCGGGAAGCCTGTGGGGGAGGAATCACTTTGCTGATGCTGCCTCAGCATTTGAAAGACACATTTGCCGGGGGCCAGGGGGCCAGGGGGCCAGGGCCTTCTGGCCAGAATCTTTCGTGCAAAGACATCGGCAAAGAACCCACCTGCAGTACAGGAGACGCAGGTTCGATACCCGGGTCGGGAAGATCCCCTGGTGGAGGGCATGGTAGCCCACTCTGGTATTCTTGCCTGGGAAATCCCATGGACAGAGGAGCCTGGCGGGCTACAGGCCGTGGGGTCACAAAGAGTCAGACACGACTGAGTGACTCAGCCCTACTGTGTGCCAGTCGGACATCGACGTGTGGATAGGAGAACCACTCAGTCTGTGTTGGGAATTCTTGGCGCTTCTCAAACTTGAACTTGCAAGGGAATGCTGGCAATCGTGGTGACGTGGGGGTTCTGATTCAGGGGGTCTGAGCCCGGCCAAGACTCTGCGTTTCTCACAAGCTCCCAAGTGCTGCTGCTGCTAGTGAGGGTGCTGTGTCTGAGTGGCTCAGCGTTTCCCAGGAAGACACGTGCTGGATGGGGCGTGCCCGCTTCTGCACAAGCCCCGTGGGGCCCCCATTTCCCCGCTGTTTAACCAGCACAAGTTAATACTGAGTACAGGGGGTTGGGTCTGGGAGTGTGGGGCCGGCGGCCCACGGAGGAGAGATTCCCGCAGCCTGCCTTGATGCAGGAAGCCCTGGACCAGCACAGAGCAGGGAGGCCGGGGTCTCAGGTCAGGAAGCCTCCCCAGACCGGCAGAGAGAACTTTGCACTTGAGCTGAGCCTCAACGCCACCGGAAACCAAGCCACACCACGAGGCAGGAGGAAGTGCCCCGCCCACCCTCCTCTGTGGTTTTCGGTCTTTCCTTCCCCTGTGGGTGCTTGCCTTGCTCTCTTTTGGGTCCCGGATGGGGCCTCTCAGGGCTGGGTGGGAGCAGATGCCCCAGGAAGGTCTCTCGTTCTCTCTTTGAAGTAAAAACATAACCGAACTGGAAGGAAGTAGTGGGTGTGAGGAGGTGCATGGTGGTGAGTGCCGGATTCAAAGCTCTTCTTCTAGCTGTGTGACTATAGCTTGGTCAGTTCACCTCTCTGGGCCTCATTTTCTCACCTGTAAATTGGGGGTCATTGATATCTCCCATCACTGGGATACGGGGGTGATTGAACATGCCTGAACTCACAGAGCGCTCAGCCTGGCCCAGGAAGATACAAGGGGGCCTCAAGGGGGAGAGTTTGAAACCCACCAGAAGTGTGAGCCCCGGGGCCCCTCATGGGCAGACCCTTCTCGCTGGTCACTGGGGCAGCATCGCTGGACCACTGGCCACGGTGTATCAGCTCCTGCCCCCGGAGCAGTGCTCCGCCCCCAGTCTGGGTGATACAGGGCAGTTCCCATAGGTGGTGAGGAGGCCTTGGGCTGAGCTGGTTTGACCAGCCCGATGGACACCTCAGGGCTTGAGGGAGAAAAGGAAATGAGACCGAAACTGGCCTTTACAGGACTGTAGAGTCAGAACCCGCTTTTTACCACGATCCCCAGGATTTGTTTGCAAGTTTATGTTTGAGAAGTGCCAAAATTCCCTAGTTTTGGGGGTAGAGGGGTTGCACCACACGGCTTGCAGAATCTTCTTAGTTCTTTGACCAGGAATTGAACCTGAGGCCATGAAAGGGAAAGCACTGAGTCCTAACCACTGGACTGCCAGGGAACTCCCAAGAATTCTCTGCTTGCACCAGGCAGTTCGCCTGCCCACATACCTTTGTGCAAAAGATCCTTGCAGGAAAGTCCTGGTTTTGTCCTCTTCCTTGCCCTCAGATAAAAGCCTCTTTCAATGTCCTAAACTGAAGTTGGCCTTTCCCTGCCTCTGGGTTCAAGGCCTGCAAACCAACTTGTTGAAGAAGGAGGTTGGCAGATAGCCCAGAATTGCTCACAGCCTCCCCAGGACCAGAGAGAACTCAGGAGAAGTTGCTCCAGGGCTGGGCATCCATATTCTAAGTCAGGGCATTTTTTCTCAGCAATAAGATGTTTCTTCACCTCTCTGCCTTTGTTTCCTCATCTTTAAGGTGGGAATATGTTCCTACTTTCATAATGTAAAGCTCTCAATAGTACCTGACACCTGGGGTGTCTGTAGGTTAGCTGCTGCTATTATCGCCATCATTGTTTTAAAATGAACTCACTGCATGTCACACGTTATGCTAATAGCATCTCGTGTACGTGTGTTAAATTGCTTTAGTCGTGTCCAACTCTTTGTGACCCCATGGTCTGTAACCCACCAGGCTCCTCTGTTCATGGGATTCTCCAGGCAGGAATACTGGAGTGTGTTGCCATACCCTCCTCCCCAGGATCTTCTCAACTCAGGGATCGAACCCCCATCTCTTATGTCTCCTGCATTGGCAGGCAGGTTCTTTACCACTAGTGCCGCCTGGGGAGCCCAATAGCACCTTACGTGTGTTTATCTCACCTAATCATCTCATTAACCCCATGATACTGCCTGGATATGTCCATGATCCCCATTTTATAAATGAGAAATTAAGACTCTGGGATCTGCAGTGCCTCAACCAGGGCATGTGCCTGGTCAGGGGCAGAGCCTGGACTGGCCCCAGGTGTGCTTAACTTCACTTCTGCTTTGATATATGTGTGTGTGTGTGTGGGGGGGGTGCTGCTTGGTGTGTATCCAGTTCACAGATGAGGAAACTGAGGCTGGGAGCGTCAGTAAGGTGCCCATGGTGAGGGAGAGTGATTCTGGCTTACAGAGAAAGGCAGCTAGGGTTCAAAGACACCTGCACAGACCTGCCAGGGTCTGTGAGGCCAGGACCCGGCAACACTGTGTCCCCAGCTCGCTTCCTAGCATCTGCCTCCCCTCTGTCAGTGGGAGGCCAGACCTCTCTTCGGTTGTTAACTTTCTTCTCTAGACATTCAGTCAGGTTCTTCGAGGTCCTCCTGCCTCTGTCCTCCTCCTGAGACACTGCCCTCCCATGTCAGCCCGGGGCCCCGCCACCCTTGTGGGATCTCCTGGTGCCAGGGGTGCTGCTGGTGTGTCCCTCCTTGCCACCTTAACAAGCACGTGGACCTGTTTTCTCCCAGTCCCTTTAGAACCTGCAGCATCCTCTGTTTTGGCCTCTGTTCCCTCCTGGGGAAGCAGCCAGACCCACTTCCCCGGTATATCCCTGAATGCAGTCCTTCCAGCAGCCCCGGGACAAAGCTCCACTGAGAGCCCCTGCCTGGGCTCCGCAGGGCAGAGCAGGGTTGTGATGCTCTGCAAGGATCTGCGAACCGGGAGCGCCTCGGGACTGGACGCTGAAGAGCTAGGACGCTGGAGGAAGGGGCGGGGCCTGGGGCCAATGCCCCGCCCACACCCAACGCCCCGCCCACGCCAACCCTCCCTTCCGCTCCGCTGTGCATGCTCCATGCGTGCGCTGCCTCCGGTACGAGGCCTTGAGGATGTGGTGCTACGGAAATGCGAGGCCCGTCCCCATGCTCTTGGGCACCTGAAAGCCTCCATCCGTGGAGCCCTCGCTCCTCACAGGACACCGTGCGTGCTGTGTTCCAGACTTCCTCCCAGGCATGCTCACCACAACCCTCTGAGGCTCCTGAGTGCAGAGGAGCAAGCCCGAGCCTCAGAGAAGCCAAGTCGCTTGTCCCAAGTGGCAGAGCTGGTAGAACCCTGATGTGAGTCCAGAGGCTGCGCCCACTTCGTAGATGAGGAGACTGAGGCTGAGGAGGGGTTGACAGGCACCACGACCGGCCAAGAAAAGTCAGAGAGGGCTTGGGGTCTCCTGCTGACTAGCCATGCCGCAGCTGCTGGCTTCCTCTCCTTTCTCCCCACGCCCCCTCCCAAACTCCACATAGTCCCTTTGACTTGAGCTGTTCCCATCCCGGGGGCTCTGGGTTTTCCCTGCGTTTCCTCCTGTCACTGCATCTCTCTCACGGGTGCCGTGCCAGAGCAGTGCGGACTGCCAGGTGTGTGACGAGCGGTGACAGGGACAGTGAGACGATCTTTCACAAGCTGAAACACACCCATGACCCCAATCCCAGAGCAAGGGCAGAGCATCCTTGGCCCCAGGCCTCATGCTGTCTCCTAGGGACCAACCCTGGAGGTAGTTGGCCGTGGACCTGACTCCGAGCTGCACAGGTTGGCGCCTCACTTTTTGAGCTCTGTAGTGATGAAGCCATGGTGCAGTGGTTCTTTGCGTTCTAGTTTTTAAAAAATATTTTAGGAATGTTTTACAATAGGCTTGCTCATGCTTGTGCTCAGTCGTGTCTGACTCTTTGCAGCCCCATGGACTGCAACCCGCCAGGCTCCTCTGTCCATGGGGTTTCCCAGGCAAGAACACTGGAGTGGGTTGCCATGCCCTCCTCTGGGACCGGGGTGAGGTCTTCCTGACCCAGGGATTGAACCTGTGCCTCCTGCATTGCAGGCAGGTTCTTCAACCACTGAGCCCCCTGGGAAGCCCTTAGAACAGCCTGATTGATATATAATTCACATGTTACACAATTCATCCACTTAAAGTCTACAGTCCACATAAGAACATTTTCATCACTGCCAAGAGAAACCCTGTGTCAACTCCTAGCTGTCAACTGTCCCCCAGTCCCTGGCACCCACCAGTCTGCTTTCTGTCTCTCTGGATTTGCTTATTCTGGACATCTCATATATTCATACGTAGAATCATACACCGTGTGGCCTTTTGTGTCTGGCTGCTTTCACTTAGCATCTTGCTCTCAAAGTTCATCTCTGTTGTAGCATGGGTCAACACTGCAGTCCTTTTTATGGCCAAATAATATTCCACGACCAGCTGCTCTGGTCAGCTGCTCTGAGTGGGTTGCCTTCAGAATTGGGCCCTCAGGAATCTTTTAAATGTTGGCATCCATTGATACTGGCTCCTGAGTTTGGCCAGATGCTGCAAGGAAACGAAGCTAGGAGTGCTGAGTGGTGGGGAGAGGCGGGAGACAGCTTGGAGAAGGAGAGAACACGGAGGCGTCCGGGCCCCGGGTAGGTCCTGCTTCTCCTGTCTGAGCCTCAGCCTCCCCACCTGTTTGATGGGGGCAGGACAGGGCTCAGCTGTGTTTACAGAACCTTCCAGCTCTGATGGTGCGGAATGCCCCTTGTATGTGGCACTTCTCCTTCCCAGCGTGGGTTGGTTCTAACTTCAAGTTGTAAATCTGAGGGTCCCTGGACATTTCTCCTTTTAAGTGGCTAATATCCTCCCAGCTTCCCCAAGCTGGGTCTGCCTCTTTATTCCCCGGGATTACCAGCCTGTGTCCTGGGTCCCTTCCAAGGCCACTGGCTGGTGAAAGCCACAGAGCAGAAGAAGAGGCGAGCAGGAAGCAGGTCCGAGAACAAAGGACAGCCTTACGTGGGAAGGTTAGTCAGGTGGGGACTTACCTGACTCCACGCCTGCAAACTCACAGCCTCTGGGACCCAGCGACACCTGGCCCCAGCTACAGGGTGGCTGTGTTTGAAATTCACCATCTAATACGAACATTTCTCTCTCTCTTTAAACAGCTTTACTGAAATAGAACTCGCATATCCTACGATTCACCCACTAAAATGTGCAATGCAGTGGCTTTCAGTATGCTTCCAGAGTACTGTATCTATCACCACAGTCAGTATGACAACGTTTTCATCACCCCCTAAAGAGTCCTCATACCCTCAGTACCATTCCCCAGCATGGCTCCCAATTCCCCAGCCTCTGGCAACCACTAATACCCTTTCTGTCTCTATGGACTGATTTATTCTGGACTTTTCATATAAATGAAATCATACACTGTGTGGCCCAGCTTATTTCACTTAGCACCGTGTCTGTACGGTCCATCTGTATTGTAGCCTGTTGTCTGTATTTCATTCCTTTTAATGGCTGAATGTGCTTAGCCATTCAGTCGTGTCTGACTCTTTGTGACCCTATGGACTGTAGCCCACCAGGCTTCTCTGTCCCTGGGGACTCTCCAGGCAAGAATACTGGCGTGGGTTGCCATGCTCTCCTCCAGGGGATCTTCCCAACCCACGGATTGAACCTAGGTCTTCTGCATTGCAGACATTCTTTACCAGCTGAGCTACCCAGGAAGCCCACTTCTATCACTATTCACGGGCAAATTTCTATGTGGATGAATGTTTTCATTTCTCTGGGGACATATCCAGGTATATACCTAGCAGTGGAATCACTGGGTCATGTGATAACCCCAGGTTTTTAACCTGCTGTGGACACTGTTTTTGAAATCTCCAAACAAGCAGGTTGCTGCTCTGATTCCAGGACAGCTAACTCAGGGTTTCCCTACCTGGGGTATCTGACTGCTCAGAATGAGATGCAGGTCTTGTGTCTGCATCTTCCTGGGGGATCGGCAGGGTGGATGTCCAGGACATCTATCAGATTCCCAAAGGCATCTCTGAGCCTCCAGGCCCTCTGTGGTCCCGCTGGTCCAAGGGTTAGAGGAGGAGGTATGCCAATGCAGCATATTCCAGTCCTGACTCATGAATTCTGGACCATTCTCGTAGGGCCTGCTCAGGGTGAAAAACACAATGTGAGGAGTGATGAACATGCTCTCTGACATCATTCTTTTCTCCTTCATTTGCCGGTGTGCCTCCTCCTTGGAAACCCAGGAAGGAGAACTTCAACAATGTCCCTGATCTGGAGCTCAACCCAATCCGGTCCAAAATCGTCCGTGCCTTCTTCGACAACAGGTGAGCCCTTCTCCTGGAATGCTGATGGTGGGTGACTTTGTGGGGAGTGTTTTGCCTTTGTGACCTCTGTCATAACTCGTGTGCTCAAAAGGCACGTGATGTGTTGGGTAGGAGTTGTGAGCATGGGTCAGAGGTCTAGCAGTTCTGGATTCATGGATAGGTGACTTAGGACAGCTCACTCAATCTCTCTTGACCTCTGTATTAGTCAGCTATGGCTGCATAACAAGTTACCCCCCGCCCCCAAACTTAGCAGTTTAAGACAATACATATTTATTAGCTCACTATTTCTGTGGATCAGGGATTTGGGTTTTCTGGCTCAGGGAGGGTCAACTGGGGCTGCAGTCACCTGAAGGCATGACTGGGTGAGGCTCTGCTTCCGAGCTCACCCACCTGGATGTTGGCAGCTCATGAACCAATCCCCAGAGCTACCACACCTGGCAGCTGGCTTCCCTCAGAGTAAGGCATTCCAGTAAGAGAGGGAGGGAGAAGAGAGAGACTGGGTACTTGAGATGGAAAACACCATCCACTGGTAACTTCATCTTGCAGATAACATTCCATCACCTTTTCTATATTGTTTTCATCAGAAGTGAGTCCCTGGGTCTCCCCGCATTTGGAGTCTGGACCTCATGGGGCATGGATACCAGGAGGCAGGCTCACTGGCGCCCTCCTGGAGGCTGCCTCACTTTCCTTATAGATAGAAGGACGGTAATAATAGCACCTGCCTTGTGGTGTTACTGTGAGGCTGTGCTGAGATGATGTGTGTTGAAGAGTCAGAGTATGCTCAATGCCCTGGCTTACAGATGGAGAAACTGAGGCAGAGAGAGGCACCATGGACAGTGTCCCAAAGCTGAGGCTAAGGCCAGAGCTCATGTCCTCAAATGTCCAGTGTCATCAGAGTTGAAAGACTCATGTATCAGGAGGGACATCTCTGTGTCTGAGGCTTAGTGAAGAGGTAGGGGATGGACATGGGGGGTGGGCATGCCCTCACCAGGCTGCCAGAGCCTGTGGACAAACACCCCGGTCCCAGGCCTGACACCCTGTGTCTGCAGAGATGGCTGAGGAGCAGGGGAGCGGGCATAAAGACAAAGGAAGGGAACTGGCATGTTGAGATCATGTGATAGGTGGGGTCTCCCTGGACGGGCTTCAAGTTGTGCAAGCCTGAACCGCCCAGCTCAGTTCTGCCAGGACTGTGGGGCCCTGAGCCAGAAGTGGGGCCTCACTGTTCACAAGGGAGGCTGGGAAGTCCTCGGGCTGCCCCGAAAAATACAGCAACCTTCCTCCAGGGCCTGTGGGGTGAGACCTGAGGAGAAAGTGCCCAGGAGTTAGCCAGGCAAAGCAGAGAGAGACCAGAACTGCATGTGCAAAGGCCCTGTGGCATAAAGTCCAGGTATACGAGTGACAGAGAGGGGACTCAGCTGGAACACAGAGAGGCTGAGCGTAGTGAGAGGTGTGGGGTGGGCAGGGTGCATAATGCAGACCCTAGGCCAGCAAGAGGTGTCTTGACTTCAACCCAGGAGCAGCATCAGGGGCTGGGGGCAAAGATAGGCTTTAAGGGGAGTGTGTGGAGCATGAAGCAGGTTGGCATCTTGCAGAGGTCACTCTGGCTGCCAGTGGGTTGTCGATGACTGAGGCCAGGGTCCCTTGGGCTGGAGCCGGGACTCCTGAGTGCAGAGGGATGGCAATGGGTGGCTTTGAGATACCTGGGAGGGGGTGACTGAGGGCAGAGGAAAGTGAGGGAGCTGGTACCTGAGGAATCACCCCCAGCAAATTCTCACACGGTCCCTTCAGAGAAGGAAGGTTTGAAGTCACGTGGTCAGTGGTAAAGATGGGAGTAGAATTCTGCACCCCCACTTTCTTTTTAACCCTGATTCTGCCGGCGGAATCCCAGGGCGAGGCCTGGGTGGGTGGGCAATGAGCAGAACAGGATTGGGGGGCGTTGCTGACAGGTGGTGGAGTGGGGGTGCAGATGATGTGGCCCCCAACGTGGAGACAACATGGCCCTTGGGGTCTAGGGCTGGAGGTGTCAGAGGAAGATGATGAGGGGTGACCAGAGTGTCGTGGCGGCTGACATGAGAAGGGGGCGGCATGCAGATGTGTGTGTCTGTATATACCGGCCCATGAGCACCTGCCTGTGAGGCTTGTTTCTGAAAGACTGGATAAGACCGGGGCAGCTGTGAGGTTGGTAGAGCTCCGGGGACCCAGCCTTCTGTGGTTGGAGCTGGAGGGGCTGGTGTCTTCCATGGTACCAGGTGGGCCAGGATGGGGAGAGGGGCATGCCCCGGAGGTCCTGGTTACCCTGCTGCCCCCGGGCCTGTGGAGCCCACCTGGTTCTTCTGTCCTCACCGCCGGCCCAGGAGGAGAGTGGTGGGGCTGGAGGGGGACCTGAGGAAACCTCTACTGTCCTGATGGGTGGGGGTGAGACCGTGGACACCCGGAGGCTGCCTCACTTTGCTCACATACAGCACGATGACTGTAATAACAGCACCTGCCTTATGGGGTTGCTGTGAGGCTGCGCTGAGATGACGTGTGTTCAAGAGCCACGGTATGCTGAGTGCTCAGTCGTGTCCAACTCTGCCACCCAGTGGGCTGTACCCACCTTCCCCCGCTGCCCCCAGGCTCCTCTGTCCATGGGATTATCCAGGCAGGAATACTGGAGTGGGTCGCCATTTCATTCTCCAGGAGATCTTCCCAACGCAGGAATTGAACCCAGGTCTCCCGCATTGCAGGTGGATTCTTTAACATCTGAGCCACCAGGGAAGCTGTTTCTTTCTTTCTTTTTTTTTTTTTGGAAGCTGTTTCTTAAAGCAAGGCTGGCCGGAGGTCACTTGGCCCTCCGCTGTCCCCTGGGGAACAGGCTGCAGGAGTTGTGTTTTCAGGTGAGGGTGGAACTTGAGTGTGGCCAGGCTGCTCTCCGGGACTGATATGCTGCCCGCCGAGGGGACTGGGCCTGGGCAGGAGCCGGAGCGGAAACCTCCCTCCGGCCAGAGGACAGGCAGGCGCGGCCCTGAATCCAGAGTCAGAGGCGGGAGAGACACCCGCCTTGCTTGGAGCGTCCAACGTTAGGACAAAGCCCTGAGCGCGGGCGCAGGCAGGTGCCTCCCGAGGGATGGAGGGAGGCCTCAGTCAGTCAAGGAACGTTGAGTGTCTTGAGGTGGACATTGAAACAGGCTTTCAGGCCCCTGATGAGAGGTGTGTGGTGGGAAATGGGGGCAAAGGCTGGGCTGAGACCTGGGAGACCAGGTGGAGGCTTGTGGTGGGGGGAGTCACCCCAAGAGCTGGAGAAGCTTCCAGAGAGCATTGAGCAAGGGAGTGACAGAGTCTCATTTGCTTTTTTAAAATATTTATTTATTTGGTTGCATTGGGTCTTAGTTGCAGCATGTGGGATCTAGTTCTGTGACCTGGGAGGGAACCCGGGCCCCCTGCACTGGGAGTGCAGAGTCTTAACCACTGGACCACCAGGGAAGTCTCTGACTTGCTTTTTGCAGAGCTCCTTCTGGCCTCTGCCCATTGGGATGGTGGAGGCTGGACCAGGCTGTCCTAGGAGAGAAGAGGATCAGATATGATAGGGAGGGAGTCGAGGGGTCCCTAGGCCTACAGTGCGGGCGGCTCACGAGACACCTGCTTTAGAGAATGACCATCAGAAGACGATGCAGCATGGTGAGCAGGAGACAGGGAGGACAGTGGCCCATAGCGGGAGGTGAGAGCCCACTCCCACCCCCATCCCCCCGTGGGTTCTGGGACCTCAGCCTTGGGCACCTGCTTAGAGACACGGTCTCGAGAAAGGGAGGCCCCTTGTGAGTTGGTGGACTGCCCAGAGGTCACCAAGAAGAGGAGGATTGAAGAAAGGCTTCCCCAGCCGGGACCTGGAGCAGCTCAGCGCCCGTGCGTCCTTTACATTTCTGTCGTGTAAGCTCTGCCAAGGAGTGAGGGAGGAGTCAGAGGACAGGCTGGAGGCGGTTTCAAAAAGTACCAGCATCTGCCTTGCATCCTAAGGTGTTTTGGGAACAAGACAGTGAAGCAGAAAGCTGGTTGGAAGGCAGTTTGAGCCAGGTCTGTCCCCACCTCCATGGGCTCTGGTCCTCACAGAGTCATTGGAGAGTTAAGGAAGTGAAAATACTGCACTCAATCGGGCTTTCTTGCAAAAAGAGTGCTGTGATGCAGGGCTGCAGATGTGGATGTAGCCCCCATTCTTTTAGGGTTTCCCAGGTGGCACTAGTGGTAAAGAACCCGCCTGCCAATGCAGGTGACTTGGGAGACGTAAGTTAGGTTCCTTAGGTTGGGAAGATCCCCTGGAGGAGGGTATGGCAACCGGCTCCATTATTCTTGCCTAGAGAATCCCATGGACAGAGGAGCCTGGTGGGCTATAGTCTATAGGGTCTCGTAGAGTGGGACACGACTGAAGCGCCTTAGCGCACACACCCATTCTTCTATCCACTGACCCTGACCTCGGGGTGCCCCACTGTGGAAATTGGAGTGGAGTACAGGTTGGCCTGGCTCCAGGGGCTGTGTCTGGGTTTCCTCGGCCTCTGCCCTCTGGTCGCCTTGAGAGACCAGGATGCTGGCCCACATGGACCTCCCGGGGACATTAGGATGGGAAGGAACCCCCTGCCCCTGAACTGGGTCCTGATGCCGAAGCAGCCAGGTCACAGCCTTCCCTGAGAAGCAGACACACATGGCCTGCCTGCCCCGGGGCCCATCACATGTCCCCGAGCTCATCTCCATCCCTCTCGCTGCAGCCGGAACCCCCTGAGAAGGAGGTGTAAACTAACCCACTGAACCATGCCTCCTAGGAGCCTGATGACTCCTGGGGCTGTTTTTACACCTTGTAAGTCTGGTCTGTGCCCCTGACAGCAGGAACTCTGAGGTTATTAAAAATCTGTCCAGAGGAACAGTGGGAAACCTTTGTAAGAGATGATTTCAGAGAAAATTGAAAAAAAAAAAAAAAACCACCACACACACTCAAAGACTAGGCTTACTGAGTCCTGGGGAGATCCCCTCTCATCTCTCCAGTTGTTGTTTCACAATCCACCTTTCGTGATCTAGGCTCGGGAGCCACTTCTTTCTGGAAAATCCTGGAATGGAAGCTTGGGGATAGTGAGATCTCTGAACGGTGGAGTGTGGTGCACGCTGCAGGGGCAGGATTTGAAAGGGAACAACTGGGCCCCTGCTTCCCTGGTGGCGCAGCGGTAAAGAACCTGTCTGCCAATGCAGGAGATGCAGGTTCGATCTCCAGTTGGGAAGATCCCCTGGAGAAGGAAATGGCAAGCCACTCCAGTAGTCTTGCCTGGGAAATCCCATGGGAAAAAGAGCCTGGAGGGCTATAGTCTGTGGGGATCACAAAGAGTCAGATACAACTTAGCAACAAAATCACAACAGACGGGCCCCTGGGGAGAGAACCTTGAATGTGTTCCTTTAAGCTGAGATGTGGTCCTGACCCCAGGAGGCACCCAAGTGCATTTGAGAAGCACCATCATCCCAGGCCAGCTGAGAACTGTCCCTTTGCAAGGAGGCACAGGGAGGGTAGGGGGACCATCAGACAGATGGCGGCCTGCCCCAGTAGAAGTCGATCAGCGGTGAGGGTAGGGCAGCGGTGGGTCAGGAGCCCGTGTTTGGTTGGCGTCGGCTCCAGGCTGACTCTTTCCCAACTCCTCTGCCAGGACCTGCACTTGGTGGCTTGTTAGTGCCCTCGCATGCATTTGCTGGGTACCCGCAGTGTGCTTGGCACGAGACGGACGCAGCCTTGGGTTCGCTCCCCGAGCCCCGCCTGGAACTCAAGCCCTTTCCCACCCCTTCTGAAAAGCATCCACAGGGACATCTCAAACCTGCCCTCATCTGTTCGAAAACCTGCAGTTCTTTGGTGCAGTTCACACTTTGGTAGGAAACAGATTACTCAGAAATGCCTGCCCACAGATCACTGTGCCCGAGTTTCAGACGGCTGACAGAGAGCAGGAACTGGCAAACTTTCTCTAAAAGGCCAGAGAGTAAATATTTTAGGCTTCACGGGCCACATCGTCTCTGTTGCAACTGTTCAGCTCTGCCTTTGTAGCCTGAAAGCAGCCGCGGATACCATGTAAATGAGCAGGCATGGCCGTGTGCCAATAAAACTTTATTTCTGGACGCTCAGATTTGAATTTCATGTAATCTTCACTTGTCATGCGATGCTATTCTTTTTTTCCCCCCTTAACATTATTTTTTCAACCATATCAAAACATACAAACCCTTCTTAGCTCATGGGCTATAAAAAAGCAGGCGGCAGGCAGGATTTGGCCCCTGGGCTGCAGTTTGTGACCCCCTAACCCTTTTGATCTAAAGGAAAGGGTCAGGAGACGTACCTGGTGAATTACCACCTAACTCTGTCCCCCGTGCATGCCTGGCAAGCCCCCCGCCCCAGCAGAGGTGCAGCTGCCTGTGTCTGCCCCAGACCCCCGGATGGTGGTTTCTGGGTGGAGGAGTGCAGCACAGGGCTGGACTAACCCCCCAGGGGGGCCCCGGGACCCTCACGAGCTGGTCGCTGGGTAGCAGAACCCAAGGCTGGGATAGCCATTATAGGTGAAGTGAGTGCCTAGAGGGGCCGGGTTCTCTGGAGCTGTGGGCGGCAGTGAGATGAGGTTCTGTTTTGAATGCATTTCTGACACCCCCTCGTTGCTCCCACAGGAACCTGCGCAAGGGATCCAGTGGCCTGGCCGACGAGATCAACTTCGAGGACTTTCTGACCATCATGTCCTACTTCCGGCCCATCGACACCACCATGGATGAGGAGCAGGTGCAGCTGTGCCGGAAAGAGAAGCTGAGATGTGGGTGTCCCCGAGGCCTGCTGTGCCCCCTGCCGGGGGTGGGGAGGGCCAGGGAGCCCCAACTCTGGGCCTTGGGGAGGGGGGTTTCACAGCATAGAGGGTGCTCCCTCTCCTAGGCTGCTCTGAGACAGCCTCCTTGTTGACACTCCTCAGCAGCTGGTGATTTTCTGGAAATAGAAGGGTCTGTTGGTGATGGGAAATTGGTTCGGACAGACCTGGTTCAATCCAGCCCTTCCGCCAAGCAGCTGTTGACCTTGAACCTGACACTGGGAACAAGGGCTGGACACGTGCGTGGTTCTGAGGCTGGATGAGACCTCAGGGGTGCTTTCATCGCTTGCCTTGGTCCACAGCCCGCCACCAGACTCAGCTTCACGGGGCACCCTCCACGGGCCCATGCCTCCCACCCTCGGGGCCCCTCTGGCCCTGGGTCTGAGTTCAGGGCGGGCAGCACCCCTCCCTCCCTGTGCACTTTCCCAGGACTCCAGCATCCTTCTGCACCCTGCTCCCAAGGCAGCAGTGTCTGCAGGGAAATGTAAACAGGGCCCAGGCTATACTTAGCTCGGGATGTGTCCTGAGGACTGCTGGGGGCAGGGGGATGGCGCCTGGTGTCGGCCCAGCTTCCAGATGGTTCCAAGGGCTGGGTCAGGGGTCATGGGGCCTGTGGGATGGGACAGACTCTGGTTCAAACCCCTGGCTGCCCCTCTGTTAATGAAGTGAAGTGAAAATCACTCAGTCGTGTCCCAACTCTTTGCAACCCCATGGACTGTAGCCCGCCAGGCTCCTCTGTCCATGGAATTCTCCAGGCAAGAATACTGGAGTGGGTAGGCCCCTCTCTCCAGGGGATCTTCCCAACCCAGGGATCGAACCCAGCTCTCCTGCATGGCAGGCGGATTCTTTACCATCTGAGCCACCAGGAAAGCCCCCGTTAATAGGGCAGCTGTGGGCAAATGCCTTCGCTTCTCTGAGCTTGTCAGCCCCGTCTGTGACACGGGCTCGGGGCAGGGTCGTGTGAGGATGAGGGGCAGAGATGTTTGCAGAGCGCCAGGCAGGGTAAATGCCGGGACGAGGCCTTCGAGAGCTTGAGGCTCCCTGAGGCTGAGCCAGGGGTGGAGAGGTCACCTCCCCTTCAGTTCCTGGCTCTGCTGGGATGCAGGCTGCTGGGATGTCAGCAAAGGGACCAGGTGACCTCACTGAGACAGAAGCAAGCCAAGCAGGTGTGAATGCCCCTCGGGGGCCGGCTTGGATCAGCCAGGGGCGGGAGGGAAGCAGCAGGGTCCATGACCTGCCCCAAGCCCAGGATGGCAGCCACCCTCTTTGGGTCTGTCAGGAGTGACACCTTGAAGTCACGCTGAGCTGACTTCCTCTTGATGAGACTGTGGCGTGATCCACCGGCCTTGGCTCACCTGACACCACCACAATGAGGCAGAGGTGTAGTGACTCCCATTTTACAGATGGGAAAGCTGAGGCTCAGAGAAGTGAGGTCGCTTGCCCAAGGTCACCCACCAGAAGTGGTCCGTCTGGCCCCATGCCCTTTCCCTTGCACCCTACAGCTTTGGCATTCGGGTTGCATTGCTGGGGGTGCTTTGCTCAGTTTGAGGGAGGGGGAGGTTGGAGGAGCAGGGAACCCAGGGCTCCCTTCTCATCCTCGCCTGACTCATTCTCCTCTCCCCGCCACCCCCAGTTCTGTTCCACATGTACGACTCGGACAGCGACGGCCGCATCACCCTGGAAGAGTATCGAAATGTAAAGTATGCTCCCGCGCCCACCCAGCGGGCCCTGGCGCCTCCACACACCGCGCTCAGCGGCCTGGCCTGAGGCCCGAGCTCACGGTGTGTCTGCCCCGCCCGGCAGGTGGTAGAGGAGCTGCTGTCGGGGAACCCGCACATCGAGAAGGAGTCGGCACGCTCCATCGCCGACGGCGCCATGATGGAGGCGGCCAGCGTCTGCGTGGGGCAGATGGTGAGGGCCCGGGGCCCCTGTCCCCACCCTCCACTCTCCGCCCGCCGAGCCCTGCCCGCTCTGAGTCTGCGCTGCTGGAAGGCCTGGAGGGCAGAGACCGCCCGTGGCCTGCTCGCCACTCCAACTGGGCCTGGCGCAGAGCTCCGCTCAGAGACCTCGCTGCTTTCCTGTCCCACCAGAAAACTAGGACTGAGGTCCCAGTCCTGGGGGGTCGGGCCGGGCAGGGGAGGCTGGGCTTGGGGGGCCGCAGACCCTACTGGGTGGCCTCCCTGGGCCCACAGTAGCGCCTGGCACAGCGCCAGGCCCGGTGGGTGTACCGCATGGGCTCGCTCTCGTTAATTTTATTCTTAATGAGGCGATTTGTGGCCTGGAGGGCAGGGGTCTCCTGAGGGCCCACGATCTGGTGTCCAGGGAGGAGCTGGGAGCCGCGGGGGTGACGTGTAGATGAGACAGGCTCGGCCATCGGGGCGTGTGGCTGATGAGGGTGGGAGGCCTCCCGCTGGTGTCAGAAGTGGTAAGTCATCTCTCAGAGCCGGGCTCTGGAGCCTGGGGTTTCTCCGCCCCGCGATGTTGACACAGGGCCCTCTGGGGTTGCAGTGTTGAGCAGCGTCCCTGGCTTCTACCTACTGGGCCAGTCACACCCTCCAAGTCATGACAGCCAAACGTGTCTCCAGACACAGCTGCTGTCCCTGGGTTGGTGGGGGGTGGGGGGGTGTGAAGTCACCCCCAGTGCAGAACAGATGGAGCAGAGGGCACTGGGAGGAAGGCCAGGGGACCAGCGCGTCCTGTGAGCGGTCACTGCCGGCGTTCACAGGCTCGGGTGGTGCTGTTGCGGGGAAAGGGGGTTGCAGGTTCCCTTGGGAGGTTCCAGGCAACCAGGCACCCCCCAGGGTCCTCCGAAGGGTGAGCACAGGCACCGTGCTAGGTTCTCCATGGGCATCACTTCATGGATTTGTAGCCTTGGTTCACTGGTTCCAAGTGAACCAAGGCTCAGAGACAAAGGAGTCTTCTGGGCTTCCTGGACAGTGACCTTGGACTCGGTCTTACAGGGGCTCTGAGCCCCTGGGGGGCTGTGTGGGCAGGCACGTGATCACCTCCGTGATGAGGTGTTCACCTCATCATGTTCCTTGATCCTTGTGGTGGGTCTCAGGTGGTCCCCTGGAGACCACCCCCTCTGGCTCCTACGTATTCACCATGGCTGCCGTCCCAGACAAAACCACCACGGCTTTGGGGTCACCCCAACCCAGGTGGAGGGGTGTTTTTTTCCTGCTGGAACATGCTGTTTGTGCCCAGGCCCGTCGTCTGGAGATGATGGGCCTGGGCCTGCCCCCAGGAGCAAGGGAGCTGTGGTCACTTTATTGACCTGCATTTTATCTGTCTGCTTCAGGGGCCCTGGGGAGGCTTCTGGGTTTGGTGAACCCACCCTCCTCAGCAGATTAAGCTGCTGCAGAAAGGGCTGGCAGCCTCGTTGGGGAGCGCGGGGATCCCTGGCCGGGCTGCGCGAGCCGAATCCCCACTTGATTTAATTACACTCTCCTCCGATAAATTGCTCCCTGTCGTACTCTAGTTTCAATTGGCGAGTTTTCTTAATTTGCTGTCGTGAAATCGCTGGCAGCTGGCAGCTGCTGATCTGCATAGAATCCACGCATCCTTGGAGCCCGTGCAGGCTTCCCAGGGTGGGTATCCCGCCACCGTGGGCATCATCTTCCTTAACTTACCACTCTTCTGTGTGCTTGTAAAATATTTTCTCTTGTGATCATCGACCAGATAAACACAGAGGCGTGGGGCGAGGGGCGACCATGTCCTTTCATACTGTGCGGCCTCTGAGGACACCTGACGTTTCTGCCAGAGACAGATGAGGCATCGCCCACCGTCGTGGACTTCCAGGGCTGGCTGTCCACTGCGGTTGGGATCTTTCCAGGGTGCGTCTCTGGGAAGCCTTCCTGTGGCTGGAGGGCGGGCCGGTTTTCCTGGGATCTCGGCCCCGGTGCTGCCCCAAGCCCCCGGCCCCTCCGCCTGCCTTGCTTCCACTGGGCGTCACCCTCCAGGCTGGGTCTCGGGCCCGAGGGGCCTCATCTATAGTTCACTCCCCTTGGCTGCCCCCAGGGACCTGGGGTGGGCAGCAGGCAGAGGGCAGCGCTTCTTCTGTCTGTTGACCCTGGTCACGAAGAGCAAGCAGCCGTAGGGACAGGGCTGGTCCAGGCCTTCTAAAAATCTGGCATTTTTCATAAAATTAAAAAGTATATCCCAAATTAGATTAAGAGCAAAGCCCACTTGAGGGGGCTGTTGGGAGATTCGCATCAGCTCATGGTAATCACGTTGGTGAAACACTTGTAGCAGACACATGGAGAGTGCCTGCTGGTGTCTTCTTCCTTCTTTTTTTAAATGAATTATTTACGTATTTATTTTTAGCTGCGCTGGGTCTTCGTTGCTGCACGCGGGCTTTCTCTCGCTGCGGCGAGCAGGGGTTACTCTCTGGTTGCGGTGTGCTGGCTTCTCACTTGTGGTGGCTTCTCTTCTCGGGGCTCCAGAGCACTGGCTCGGTCGTCGTGATGCACGGGCTTAGTTGCTCTGTGGCACGTGGGCTCTTCCTGGGCCAGGGATTGAACTGGTGTCCCCTGCATTGCAAGGCGACTCTTAACCACTGGACCACCAGGGAAGTCCCTGGTGTTTTCTTAACTACGCGTCAGAACGAATCTCAGAGCGGTACATAAAGAGAAGTGTCTCTCTCCTGGTCCTCCTCCCTAAAGAGACCTGCCTTTGATGGATTTTTCCTGACACAGATCAACGCGCACACTGGGTCTTCTAGTTCTGAGTTACACAACACAGCGTTCAAGTCCCCCGGCTTTCTCGTCCCCGTGCTGACCCCTCACGTCCCTGGGGCAGGTGGCAGCCATCTGTGGCGTAGGGAACAGCCTGCAAACGTCTTTCTGCTCCTTGTTTTTTTTTTTTTCCCACCGGGCGCGTATCTTGGAGCCTGTTCCGTATCAGCCCATCTGGGATCGACCCCTTCTTCGTGGTAATCCAGAGCCTGGATGACCACGCTTTCTTTGGCTGATCTCACGTTCACAGGCGGTGGGATGTCCGCCCGGTTGTCACGGGCACGGAGGGTGCTGTGGGTGGGGGTCGTGGGGACTTGGTCGCAGCGGCATCAGGGACAGGAGCCTCGCTTATCATGTTGTGCGTCCCTGGGTGCACAGGTGACTCCGCAGGAGGGGAGGCTCCTGGACCCCATGCCATCAGGCTGACTCACGGGCGAGAGGGGTGGGCTGTGCTGGCTGGCCCTTCATTCCCTTGGCCCTTTGCCCAGTGTCTGGAGTGCCGGTCAGCCCAGAGCTGCTCTCAGCCAAGCCTGGTTTGAGAAGGCAGGACGGAGAAATGACAGGGAGTGTCTGTTGGTGGCCGCCCCAGCCTCTGTGCCCACCCCACCCGCCTTCTTTTCCCATCCTTGTCAGCCCTGTCCTCCCCAGGGACATAGGTAGGGGGTGGGCCTGCACCAGCTCCCACCCCACCATCAAGGGGATGCCAGAGTTCAAGGTGACTAGCCCTGAGCTAGAGCCAAACAGTCCAGAATGTTCTTATGGTCCTACCTACATGCCCCATCCCCCTTTCTGTGTTGGAGGGTGGAGGTGGAGGGTCTCTGGGCAGAAACCACTTACTGCGCCCCGTTCTCTGTCCCCAGGAGCCTGATCAAGTGTACGAGGGGATCACCTTCGATGACTTCCTAAAGGTGGGTGCCTGGGAATTGGGGGTGGACATGGGGGCTGCACTGGGGGCTTGCGGGGGACCCTGCTGGTCAGGAAGAGACGGGCGTCTCAAGGGAACAGGGTCTAGCCTGAATGTGGCCTTTACAGTGGTTTAAACTGGTTTTACTTATGTTTATTGAAAGGGTAATGTTAGTCACAGACGGTCAAAACAACTTAGCAAGTGCGAAAGGGCCTCTGAGGGAGGCTCCGTTTTTCTCCCTATCAAGTCCCTGGTCCCCTTTCTCAGAAGCACCCTGTTGACAGCTGGAACCAGGGTCTGGAATGTTCCATGCCTGTGAGCCCAGCTCTTCTCAGCACGCACTGGTGCTGCCCACGTGCGGCCCTGCTGCCCTCCCGGGCCTCACAGACAGTGCTGTGTGCCCAGCTGTCCACCTTCCACCCTGGTTAGTGGACGTTCAGGCCTCGCCCAGCCTTCATGGCTGCAAATGTGCCTGCACACTGGGAATCTGGGTGCTCTGACTGGCAAGGAGTCAAGCCTGCCGGTGCTCTGCCCACTCTCTGGCCCTGAGCATCCCAACAGCGGTGCCCCCGCACCCCTTCAAGGAGCTGAGGAAGATGGGAGGTTAGGGCAATGATAGCCAGGGGCTCCTGGGCCAGCTGCCAGCACTCCCAGGCGGCCCTTTGGGAACAGGCCTGTGCCCAGGACAGGGCTGGGGACCCCCACCCTATGGCTGAAGCTCTAGGAAGCCGAGGGGCAGCCTGTCCAAGGGGTAAGAGGAGGGACGTGAGGAGGGGCGTGGGTGGTACAGACCCGGCCTGAAGGAGAGACGGGAAGGGCCTGCTGAGCTGGAGGAGGTCAGCCTCCCTCTCAGACGTGCCCTGCCCACTCCCCCAGGGCGGGTAGACGGGGAGAAGTTGAGCTGGCATTTGTGCCATGGGTGACCTTGGCATGCGGAAAGGTGGTAACACCCAGGCAAGAGCCAGAATGAGAGGTGAGAAGACAGGGAGGGCAAGGGCAGGTTAGGGAGGAAGGATGCTGCTTTAAGCCAGAAGACGAGATGAAATCCTTTTTGGCCTCAGAAAACCAGCAGTCTGTTCCCAGCCCTGCCCCGCCCGCCTCCAGCGCCCCCAGTCCGTGGCTGCTGGGCTTTTCCCGACCAGCCGGCCGCTCCTGTTCTCTGAGCGCCCCCCGCGACCCTCTCATCACCTTGGCATTTGGCAGAAACCACCCTGCGCATCCAGACCTCTCTTCCTGGGAACACCCTGCCCACCTAACAAGGAAAGCGCCTGGGACTGTGGGCGCATGACGGTGGCCGAAAGTGTGCCGAGGCCTCCCTGTGGCTTGGGTGCCCACAGGACTGTGCGTGCCCGAGCCTTGTGGCTGTCCCTGGAGATGTTGAGGGCGACACTGTGAGAGTCTGAAGTTCTTACATAATCAGGGAGACAGTGACCAGTCACCGCCCACCACACCCCTTGGTTCCTGTCCGCATCCTTCCAGCTGTCTCACCATCCGTGGTCCTCTTGGGCCCGAGTGGCCGAGGAGCAGAGTCCTGGGTGCTGGAGCCCGTAGTGCGGCATTGGGTCTGGTGGCCTGAGTGTCCGCTAGGGCCCTGGCCAGGATGGACCCTGATGGCCGTGCCAGGTATGTGGTGACAGACGTGGTCTTTGGCAGAAACCACCTTTCCTGGGCAGGAGCTTATCTTTCTGGAACACGGTGACCTATCCTTGGGAGGTTATAAAGACCTGTCGCGACCTTTGAATGAATGATGATGGCTTGATGAGATCTTACAGTTGCACAGCCCTTAACAGTTTACAAGCCGCTTCCGTGCAGGATTCCACGGGAGCCCCCACCACGGAGTGGGCAGCACAGGTGGTGGTCTCCACGTCTTTCTGGTGCAAAGGAGGTTTAACAGGGGCTCAGGAATTTGCATGAAAATCACGGAGCCTGAAGTGGTGGTGGGTGGCTCGAGTGACTTCAGCTAGGAGCCTGGATTCAGCACTTAAATAATAACTTGCTGTAACAGTCCAGAAGGAATCTGAATGTCAGAGCCCAGTTAACCAGCAAAGAGGCAGATGGAAGAGGTTCCGCACTTTGCTCTGGATCTCACCTGTGGGGCATCTTGGTGGGTGGCGGAGGTGGGCGGGCAGGGAGTGGCTGGGGGTCTTGGGGGGCGGGGATGCCCACTCATGCTGCTCCGTCCATGCTCCAGATCTGGCAGGGCATCGACATCGAGACCAAGATGCACGTCCGCTTCCTGAACATGGAGACCATCGCCCTGTGCCACTGACCGCCCGCCCCCACGGAGCGTCTGCACTGGGACCTGGGCTGCACGGGGGCCCCGATTGCTGCAGCCCTTATTGTAAATAGCCAACACGCCTTGCTCATCTCGTTTTCCCGCAGGGTATGGTGTGTGGGACTTTGCTGTTTTTATCTCAAATAAAAAAGGAAAAGGGTTTGGTAATGAGAGTGGCTCCTGTCTGTTTCCCACGTCCACGCAGGCGACCTGGCCATCTGGCTGCCCAGAGGTTGACCGCAAGGAGGAAGCAGTAGCAGCTAGTTCTCAAAGGCTGGTTTGCAGGGGAATTTTTTTTCTCCCTTCCTGTCTGGTGTATTTGGGGTTAACAGGTTGCTGTTTTCCCGACACAAGTGCTGGGAACTCATCTGCCTCCTCAGTCTCCAGCTCCTCCATGGCGGCTCAGAGGGTCGGGGGGCTTCCTGGGTGTCATGACCCAATATTCAGGCCCAAGGAGGAGACCTGAGCAGGGCCAGCCAAGGGGATCACCTAAGTTCACCCCATGGTGCTGGGGGGGGGTGCGGCCTGAGGACAGGGGAAGCCACACGGCCTGCACCCCGGGGTCCCCAGCACAGCAGCAGCTGGGGAGGCCACCGGCCCAGGTAAGCATCTCCCACACCTCTGGTTGTCACCTGCTGGCAGTGGAGGGTGAGGCAAGGGGGAAACACGGTCGTTCAGCTGGGGCGGTGGCTGTGGCCAGTGAGTCAGCACAGGGCTGGCCTTCGGTGGTGCCCTGGGGACCTGTTGACTCTCTCGGGCAGCGCTGTGGTCTCTGGTCACGTTCTGCTTCCTGGTGGTCCCTGTCACTGACACCCACTGGAAGGTACCTTCCTAGCCTTCTAGGAAAGCTCCCCTGATCATTGGTTACTGCTATTATTCTTTGTGCTCTTAAATTTGCAATTCAGTTTTGGTCTTAAGCATCTTTTATCTATCTTACACTCACATGTTAGGGTTCAGAACGTAACAGGCACGCCCTGGAGCCTTCATCCAACGCCCAGCGCCCGGGTCTACATGCCCCCGGAGCTGTTTCCAGTGAACACAAGCAGATGTGTTGCTTAGGACGAGGTGCATGTTGGTATTTTGAAGCCAAAACAGAGCCACGAGACAATGAAGGGAAGCGTAACCACCTAGCACAGAGTTGAGGAGCCTGTGTCCGAGGGCGGCGGCAGAGCTGGGAAGCCCTCCTTATTCAGACAGTGAGTGCTGACATGGGCATTCCAGTCCTGGGGAGCACGTGGAGGGGCCAGCTGGGACCTCCGACCCCAGCAGGGTCTGAGGAATGCCGGCTCCATGGACCTCGATGCACAGACCGGCAGCCAGGACAGCACCACCCCATCTCCATCTCTGGTGAGTCGAGAGCGGTGTGGAGTCACTTTTGGAGCTCTGCTATTTTTTGTAATTTTTATTGATTTTTGGTTTTTGAATGTAGTATAGTTGATTGACAAATTACGCTAACTTCTGCTGTACAGCGAAGTGATCCAGTTAGACATACATACGTACATCCTTTTTGTATGTTCCCTCCCACTATGGTTTTTCCCAGGAGACTGGATGTAGTTCCCAGTGCCATACTTTTGGATTTGCTTATTTAGTGCTGAATTCCACAAATGTTTTGACATTTTCAGGAGCAAAGCCCAAGGCCTCTGCTTCTTACCCTCCCGGTGCAAGCATTTGTGTGGGAGACTGGGATGTGATTGCCCCCACCCCTGACTCCAACACCCCTCCCCCCTCCTCCTGTTGCTGGGATCTGGCTGCCAGCAGAAGGAATTTAGAAAGACCTGCAGTCAGGAGAGCTGGTCCCGGCTAAGTGCTAGTTAGCGCTCGTCCAGGACGGGTCTCCAGTGAGACGCCCGCAGCCTGGCCGAAGCATGCATGCCCCTAGCCCCCTAGCCCCTGCTGAGTCCTTCCCCGCCTAGCACAAATACCAAGGGCCCGCGGAGTCTCTGAGCAGCAGGCCTGCTGGTGTGGCCAGTGAGGGCTGGATTTTCTGGGACTCTCCATTTGCTTCAGTCGTCGTCTTCTCAACAAAGGCAGTTCATGAACGTAGTGTTTTTGTAAACAACAGACCTTCCACCTGCCCAGCCTCCATTTGGGAGCATGGCCACTTTGGGCACACAGCGTACGTTTGTACTTGTTCAGACCACCAAGGGCCAGCTGGATGTCTTTGGAGCTTTGGCCATGGCTTACCTAAACTGCTAATGAGAAAGGGATTTATTCATCCCAAGCCTGGTCTGTACTGCCCCAGAGCTCTCCTGTAGGGCTTCCAGGGCACGGTGCGTGAGGTGGTGTTCTCACTTATTTGGTCATTCAGGGAGTGATCCGGGATCCGCTGTTAGGGCAGACCTGCTCCTAGGGAGGGTGGTTATTCCCCACAGTCTGCTGGCCTTTGACTGGAAAGGACGAGGGTCACTGCCCTGGGCACGAGTCTTGGCATGGCCCCTGTGACAGGTTGGACCGGTGGGTGTGCCCGGGAGGGGCTTTCTGGCTGCAGAGACCCTGAGTGAGTGTAGCTCTGCCCCCATCTGAAGTGATGCGTCTGTTGATTTCTTAATTTGCCTGTTGTAGAACAAATGCCCTTGTTTTACAGCTTTCCTCTTACTGGGAATTATACTCATGATTAATCAATGCTAAATCAAATATTTGAAGTCAGTGCTTTGAGGGCCTCAGGCTGTGGGTGGAGGAGATGGAGCAGGGACGTGTCCACAGTGTGCAGGATGAGGGTGAGGTCACCTCTCCACATTCTCCACCCACTTCCCAGGAATTGGGATGAAGGCAGGATCTAGTCCAATGTTGCCATATTACCAAGGAGAAAATGTTACTAGAACTCTGCTTTTGGCTGTTAGAAGAATACAGCAATTTGACACAAACATGGTCATGTGGTAGGTTTACAAAAGGGCTGTGTAATGGAAATCTAATATGAGAAGCTCAAGGGAAACCTGCAGCCACGTTAACATGAATTATGGATAAAGGAATGGAGTAAGATGGCAGGAGCTTCTAGTTTTGGCCGAGTACCCTCTAAAGGAACAAGTTACTGAGTTATGCCTAAACGTCAGCAGTTTGGTTATTTTCTGACCCCAGGGGCTGGGGATGTTCTTTATGTGCTTTGCTAATGGGAGGCAGGTTCATGTATGCATCTGATCCTTGTCACTGAGCAGGTGAACCCGTCTCTGCTGCCCAGGGTTCACCAGGCTGAAGCTCAACCACACACAGCATAGTGACTTAACGTAGGCTGATGGAGAGTTAAAAATACAAGTCGCCTTGGGAAGGGTACCAGAGACACCCGCCTTGCAAGCTGTCCTCCCACACCGTGACCTTGCGGAGGCCTTGGAGAGTTGAGTGGGAGGAGCTGGGGCTGTCACCATCACCTCCCGGGGTGTCAGTGTTGCCTTTGTCTCTGGGCTCTTCCGGAACCGGTGACCAATGCCAGGAGGGATTCACTGGCTGGAGGAACTTGGCCCCCAGGAGGACTGAGGACTCTGATGGGCATGTGGTGGCTGCTCTTCCTCCTAACCCGCTGGTGGACCAGGTCAGCAGGGACTGAATTTCCCGTCTTTACCCCAGAAAAGTCCATGGGGCAAGTGGTCAGGTGAGCGGATGCGTCATCAGAGGAGCAGCTTGCGGTGCCTCCCTCTAAAGGAATCCAGGAGGGGGGCGTTCGCACTGGTGCTGGGTGAGGGAAGATCAGGACAAGCTCCACTCTGGATGTGGGGGGAGCCTGCCCGCCCATTCTAGGGGTAGAGAAGTTCCCCGGTGGAGCTTCTGCTTGGAAGCCCCCGCCCAGGAGCAGAGGCAGGGAGAGAGCAGGTTGGCACCCACGTGGCACCGGCTGGAGCCCAATGAGAGGGGCCCTGCCGTTGCCCACCCCAGGCCGCGCCGTCCAAATCGCCCTGGGCCCTGCACAGGAGCCAGGGGTCCATCTGGCCTGGCGGCGGGTGAGGCAGGCAGGTCCGTGTGGTTGGCGCACCGGGGCCTGGCGGCTGGCACTGCTCACTCCCAGATGCTGCAGCTGCTGTGCAGAGCGAAGGCGAGTGAGGGAAGGCCAGCAGCCCCCAGCGCCACCCTTGTGGACCCGCCCGTCCTGACAGGCCCCAGTAAGAGAAGGCTGCATCCCCACCAGAAGGCCACTTCTCTCCGATGGTGAGCAGGGTGGGTTCGCTGTGGCCAGTGTTTGCCATCTCAATGCGAGTCAGACGCACTGTTCTCTCAAATAGAGGGCACCCTGGCTCTGGAGGGTACAGAGGACTTGGACCAGAACTCCACTCTTAAGGACACTGCGTTTTCCTCGAATCAGCTGAATCCAGTCAGCCAGGGCAGGCTGTCTCCTTGCAGGGGAAGAAGATGTGGCCATAGGATGTCCTCAGATGAATCACTCCCTGGGCAGCGGCAGCACCATCTAGTGGCTGCAGCTGGAATCCTTGGGGAACTGGGGTTTACCTTTGAGAATCTGAGGAAAGAGCCAGACTTCCTCCCATAAAAATCCCCTTAGGCAGTTTCACACACAGTGTGTGGGTCTCCTGGATCCTGGGCTAGGAGCCCCTCTAACAGTGGTTCTGGGGGAAAACTATTCAACGCGCCATGTGAGATTTTGGGGAGGAGTGCAGAGCTGGTAGAGTGGTGTATGGGGGGTGGGGGGCGGTGTGCTGGTGCTACACACCTTGCCAGGGTGGGGAGTCATTTTGGCAGTAAGTACATTTGAAAAATTTAGTATCAGAACACGGGACATGTTATAAAGTAGAAAAGCCAAAGCCGGAGGAGACAAAGGTCTCTGGCGTTCGGCCCTCTGGCTCTCCCTGAGGGCAATCCTGGTCTTCGGGGAAGACCTGGGGCTGAGGCTGAAAAGCAGGAGAGAGAGGTACAGCGAAGAGCAGACTTTGGGTCAGTCAGCTAAGAACTCAACTGGCAGAGGAGCTCCCACAAAACAGCCAGCGGGGACACAGGTAAGGTGGGGTGAGAAGACGGGGGTGGACGTGGGCCAAGATTTCTTGAAGCCATGGAAAGTGGCTGTTCACAAAGGAACTCTGAACCTTTCCCCATCAGGGCGACTTCTTCAGGGACAAAAAGTTTACTGCAAAAAAATGCTGACTGAGCTCGGCGTGCCTGGAGATTATAGTTTGGGTCCAGGAAACTCTTCACAAAGCCCAGGTGGTTTTCATGGATGGTAAATGTTATCAACAGGCTAGGAAGGAAAAACCCCACGCTTGTTAACATTTTACCCTGGACCAGCAGTGAATCAAAGTAGCTGAAAACTTTTTATTTTCAGTAAAATTTTCTGGGTCTAACTTCTTTTGAACTATTTCATTATCCTTAATTCCTGCAAAGCTAAGAGGGAGACTGTATCTGCAAAATGAACTGTGAAATCAGACTGCAAGGGAGCCGCTGCTTAAAGGAAAAACGACTTTCCCCAGTGGTTAAGACTGAGAGATGGAAGCCATGTAGCACGATGTCACTCGGGGGTCAGAGCAGCGAGAGTCCAGTACAGTACATGTGTCATCCGCCAGCTGCATTTGGGAAGTAATGGGGTTTTCTGAAGGGAAGCAGGAACCTCCACTGACACAGCCGCCTTCCCGGGAAGGACAGCCGTGCGCTCGGGAGGAGGGACGGGTCCCAGAGCCACTCTCTCTCTGGTTCTGTCATCCTCTCTAGCTGGATGTGCATCTTTTATGAACGAGGACCTTAATCTGAAAAAGATAAAAAAGCCTTCCGCAACCCTCAGGATTCAAAAGTTCTAGGACTCCAGGTAACAGTGTGTTTCCCAACCATCTGTACATGCTTGTAACAGCAGGAAAGCTGCACTTTGCTCTTGGATCAGGGTAGGCAAATCATCCCCAAGCTGAAAATATACTTACTCTGTTTGATAGTCCCTTGGGCCTTCTTTTTTAAAACCTTTATCAACAGTTGTATAATTCATCTTTTTAAAAACCTGCTTTTGGCTTTAGGATCAACTTCACTATTTGTTGGTGTTCATGAGATTTCCCTGGTGGCTCAGATGGAAAAGAATCAGCCTGCATTCAGGAGACCCTGGGTTGGGAAGATCCCCTGGAAAAGGGAATGGCAACCTACTCCAGTATTCTTACCTGGAGAATCCCATGGAGAGAGGAGCCTGGTGAGCTGCCATCCATAGGGTTGTAAGGAGTGGTACACGACTGAGCAACTAACGCTTAAACACTAGTTCATTAGTGTTCTTATCCTTAACTCCTTCCTTTTGTTGGGATCACTAGGACCTCTTAAGCTTTCTCAAGTGTCCGCTTAGTGCACTGATTTCCTGTCTTGTTTTCCATTAAGTCACAAGGTAACCCTGTCCCATTCTGGCCTCACCCCCTGGGTCTTGATGGTCAGTGCTTCTACTGTCTCCCTTCCTGGTTTCCATTTTTATTTCCCTCTTTAAAAGCAAGTCAGATCCATGTTGCTGTACAGTGGAAATCAACCCAATGTTGTAAAGCAGTTATCCTCCAGTTAAAAATATACAAGTCCTACGTTAACTCAGGAGCGCCTGGAGTCCCCGGTCTCTGCTTAGCGCTCTGTTGAAGCCTGACTGGAACCCACTGGGGCGGGGGCAGGGGCGGGGCCTGTCTGCTGGCGCTGCTCGTCGTCTAATCCGAGCCGCTCCTGTGGCCGCCGTCTGCGGTCATTTCTTGTGTGTGGCCTGTGGGTATCTGAAGGTACAGAATCCTATCTATAGCCACTGTGTTGAGCTTATAAATTAAGTATGTCTTCCAAATCCTTACATATTTTTACTGATTTGATCTGACCACCCACCATGAGCATGGATTTCTCTGTTTAGTTCCATCAGTTTTTCTGCTTTGATATTTTGTAGATATGGTAGGTGGCTGCTGGTTACAAGAGTCTTTAAATCAAGAGGAATGCAGTGGTTTGCCCTCTTAATCTTACGGAAATGGAAGCTATTTATCAGCATGAACAGGTCTCCTGTGTTACCCTGTCTTATCTCAGTGGGTTAACATATAACGGTTCCTCCAGTATTATCCCCTCTTCTCATTCTACTCCAGAATCCATCATCTTCCCCCTAGGTGGAGGACAGCTGTTTATTCATGAGTATGTAGAAAATGTCTACTTTGTATCACATGTTACAGACATCATAGTAAGCAAAAGTTATTAATGAAATTATTGTACAAATATATAATTATAAATCAAAAGCTACCAGGGTAAAGGACTATCCTCCCAGACTGGGGATGACCCGGAGTTGAATTCGTGACCTCAGATCCAAGAGCTGGGTGGCTGACGAGGCCTTGTCAGCTCAGAGACCAGCATATCCAAAGGCCCCCCAAAGAAGAGGAGTTTGGAGACTGGAAAGAGGGTGAGTGTGCTGGAGGAGGGTGCCACAGGGCCTCACCTGGGAGCTACAGCGAAGGCCTCTGTGCAGTGTACACAACGACGCGGGGAGACCCCCAGCAAACGGGAAAGCAAAGGTGCAGGGGAATGTGGGGGGTCACACAGTGCACCCTGGGGTTGCTCTTCTCCCCAACACTTACAGCCCCATGCGGTGCCCCTCCCGCTCGCCAGTGAAGCGCCTCCCTAAATACTGTCAGGGGGGAAGGCAAGTGCGAGGTCGTAGTTGTAACCCGGCATGGCATCACAGGACGAGCGGCAGATGGGTACCGTGCTCTGAAAGGCCAGCTGGTCCACTGCAAACGCATAGGCCTGGATCAGCCCCCGGTGTCTAGAGAAAGCACAGAGACAGCACAGTCAGGCCCAGGGCCTAGCCCCCGCGGCGTCTGCTCGAGACAGCCACTCAGGACGAATGTCCCAGTGTGTGCGACACTCCGACCCCGCGCCTAGAGATGAAGAGGTGAGCAGACAGGTTTGATGGAGGGAACTGAGTGTGGGGAGGCGCCCAGCTGGGCAGGCCAACGGTAGTAAGAAGGGCCTCTGAGCCCCTGGTGTGGCAGCCTCGGGCTGGGTATGAGGACTGGGCTTTGGCACTGTCGCTAGGCTTCTAACACCATCTTAAGCCTTTAGGCTTGGGCTCTAGGCATGTGTGGCCACAGCCCCGCTGTGCCCCTACCACCTCCCCACCCCTGCAGCATCCAGCTGCAGCAGGCACTCAGCCCGTGTTCCTGGCCACACCTATGTGTCTGTTCCTGACTTCAGTGAAAAGAACGGCCGTGCCTGAGGGTTCGCCCTGCAGAGAACTAGGTGGCCCAGGCTGTTTTAGTAACAAAATCAGGCTAAGAGTGTCTGTTCTGAACACCCACCCACCCAGGCCAACCCCCGCCTGAGCGCTGACCTGCGGTGGGTGGCGAAGTTGTCCAGGTCGGCGCTGCGCACCACCCGCTCGTAGGGCACGTGGGCCGTGATGAGGCTGTGGCTGTTGAAGGAGATGTGCCGCACGGGGTGTCTGGAACACATGGGGACGCTCGTCAGGGTAAGCCCGTGGGAACTCACGTCAGTGTCTGGCCTCACGGAGGCCAGGCCACACGCTGGGCCTACTCTGTACACGCGTCTCCATGGTCCTGTGCTCTCTGGCTAACGCTCCAGCACCTGGCGTGCTGGGACGTAAAAGGACAAATAACCTGAGACAACTTTTGACACCCGTGGTGGAGAACAGCCTCTCTCACGGGCTGGCCTGGGCCGGGTTCCCCATCTGCAGGGTCTGCCCAGTGCTGGCCACAACGGCCCCGCCAGGCTCTGGACTCAGGAGCCCCCTCACCTCCTTACTCTTGAGTGGACCCTCTGCTCTGGCCAAGACGCCTGCCCCGCCCCTGGCCACCCCCAGGACAGGACTCCCCTTCCGCCCCTCTCAGAGGGCCAGGCTGACAGAGCAGTCAGAGGGCTGTACTCTGGTTTGTGACAGCACATTCAGAACGTCTAGGAACAAAGTGGCTGAAAACCCATGTAGCAAAGACTTTGTTCATTTAGAAAAACTTCCTCCAGTGGAGCAATGGGCCAGGAGACATAGGATAGAAAAGCTGTCTAATGCAAGAAGATGCCTGCCATCAGAGTCCCAAGTGTTAAGAAGGTGGGCTCTATGCCCCTGAAAAGCAGCCAGTGTTTCCAGAGCACCAGAGACGTTATAAGCCACAAGATGAGACACAGTTCAGCACTGGGAGGAGGAACAGGAGACACCAGCAGAGACTACAAGGGTCTTCTAGGCCCAGTAGACTCTGGCCTGTCAGCCAGGCCCTCTGAGAAGGGCTGAGGGGGTGTCCCTGCCCCAGAGATGGCTGGGGGCAGGACAGGCTTCTTGGCCAGAGCTGAGGATCCTCTTAAGGTGGTGACGGAGTTCCCAAGTCCAGGGTCTGTGGTGCCGGCTGGACAGAATGTGTTCCTGGAGAACTTCACTTAGGGCCCAGCGAGGCAAGAGGAGGACGGGGAGGGGACAGGTCGGGGCTCAGTCCCAGGCGTGCCGCTGGCTGGCTGAGGAGGGGCGGGGGGACCTGGGGAGTGTGGCTGTGGTGGGCAGTGGGACCAGAGCTTGAGGGCATGGGGCACTGGCCCCCAGGACTGGACTGAGTCTGAGAATCCCCAGCAGCCTGAGCGGTATCAGCCTTGCGCTGGTAAATGAGGCTTTGAGACCTTCTCTGGGACAAGCGCTAAGCACTGGTGAGAACCGACAGGCATCACAAACGAGCTAGGAAGGTGGGGCAGGACACAGTTCTGGGCCCAACCTTACTTACCCTGGCTTCACCTTAACGATCCACCCGAGGGAGAAGAGCTTTTCAGGGAGAGAGAAATGAGCTCTGCTCAAGGGCAGTCCTTGTGGGCTGACCGGAGCTGCTGGGGGCAGCTGGGGGAGCGGCCAGGCTGAGACAGCGCTTGAGAAAAAAGTCAAGGCTGTCCTTCCGGCAGACAGTTCTGGGCGGCCACGGTGCGGGCGTTTACTGCCTTCTGGCACCACCTGGTGGCAACTCTGCATCCCCACGGATGGCAGGCACCCCAGCTGAGAAAGCTGCCGGCCAAGCACCGGCTATCACTGCCCAGCAAGAAAGCAAGCCCATCTTTTTACCTCGTACTTAACCTAGACCTGTGAGCAGACTTCACTTCCTCATGCAGTTGGCGGGGACACGCCTCGGTGTGCATCTGCAGCCTCAGCCATGGATGCTCTGCCCTACATGCACACAGAACCCCTGCCCCAGAGCATCTCATCGCCGAGGTGCTGATGGAAAACTCGGGGTGGGAGGGTGGGTGTGGGCGAGGTGGCAGCCTCGAGTCGGCTCCAGCTGACCCTGCTCAGGCAAGGCCAGCTCTGCTTTAAAGGTTAGAAGCAAGCTCAAGATGTTTAACAGGTGAGGCCCCCTTAAGTATCCCTTTACCTAGCCATCTGCTCTGCTTAGGAGAGTATCTGTCTCTTGAATTTTAGAGCTAAAGGTTAAAGTCACAAATTCCTCCTTGGTTGAACCTGAATTTTTCAGTGTGAAGTGCCCGTGTAAATAGCAATACTCCCTGGAGTGGAGGATGGGGGGCCTGGGCCAGCCCCACCCGGGGACGGATGGGGGGGGGGTCTGTCCCATCACGGTCTCTACCCAAGCCAGGTGGGAGCCGTCTTAACAGGTAGCAGTGACCAGCTCCAGTTCTGAACCCATTTCCAGAGATCTCAGCAGCTGGCTCAGAGGATCACAGCAAGGACACTCTGTGAAGGGAAGTGCCCGCCTCTGCAGCACCTGTGGGCCAGCCTACCTGGAGTGAACCTCCCATAGCTTCTGGCTCATCCGGTAGTCCCACACGGAGACCAGGCCCTCCTCGCCTCCACTGACGATCTTCCAGTCATCCATCTGGACCGCGGAAACTCCAAGCTGGTGGGCGGAGATGGACAGGGCGATGCTGTCAGTGCGGAGGTCGTGGATCCTCACCCTGCAGGGCCCAAGGTGAGCACAGAAATTAGCATTAGAGCCCAACGTGACAGATTCCTCTTCATCTGTGCACAGCAACCCTATGAAGACGAAGAATATGAAACCCCTTTAGTTACAAACGTCCAAATACGGACAGTAAACGTTCACCTCCGTGGTGTACTCTCACAGGAGGCTACAGGGCACTAGAAATGACCTACTTTAGAGTACCCACACCTACTCAAAGTACAGAAAAGTTAGTCACTCAATCATGTCCGACTCTTTGCGACCCTGTGGTCTGTAGCCTGCCAGGCTCCTCTGTCCATGAGATTTCCCAGGCAAGAATACTAGAGTGAGTTGCCATTTCCTTCTCCAGGGCACCTTCCCAACCCAGGGATTGAACCTGGGTCTCCCATATTGCAGGCAGATTCTTTACTCTCTGAGCCACCAGGGAAGATCAAAGCACAGAATAAGGATACAGATACCAGCTGTCCTGGACAGCAGCCCACGGAAAGGAGGCTGTGACCTGACTGGCATGCTGCCTCCCTCCATGGGGACGTCGGCCCGAGAAGCCCAGCATGGCAGTTTTGCTGTTTGTATACAAGACTGTTAAGGGCAAGATGTAAAACAGCTACATTTGTCTGCAGCCTGAACCAGTACCCAGTTCAACTGAAAAATAGCCCTTTTCCGGTGGAGTGGTATATGGTTCATCAGTGTCTTGTTGAAATTTGGAAAGGGGACGGATCCATAGTTGACTAAGCATAAGAGAATCATGAGAATATGTTGACACTAGGGAGTTGCTTATCCAAAGTCTTGAGATAATTACCTACCTTGTAATAATCTGAATTTAAGAACACCTTTAAAAACTACTTTCTATACAAGTATGTGCTGAATTTCCACCACCAAGGAAGAGACTAGTGCTGCCCTGAACAGATGCCACCAGCTGGCAGGGGAGCTGGACAAATGTGTCCCACACGGAGAACGTGGGGAGAAGGAAGAACTCAAAACACGTTCCAGGTCCTAGACTCCTACAGTTGTATGAGCGCACACAAACTACTTCCAGCATTCTGAGGGGAAATTGTTTCAACTGGAAATTCTACACTGCATCACTTACCAAGTTTGAGGGCATAATGAAGACTTTTTAAAAAAATTTTTACCAGAAAAGGACTCAAAGTGAGCTACCCGTGGATACTCTCTGAAAGAAACTGGGGTGGCAAAATATCAGAAGGACAGTGAGGAGCCCCCGCCCCAGAGTGAGGTATGAGCATCACCGAGAGCAGAGAAAGACCCACCGCGTCAGCCAGGCAGGCAGACTCACAGACAAGGACAAACCCACCTCTGAGGAGGAAGAGCCTCCAACAGGTCACAGAGCAAAACTCAATACATGCTGTACGTCAAAGGCACATTTGTGTGTGACAAGGAAGAGAGGTGACCATTTTAATACCTGAAAAGGTAGATTTCAGAGCAAAAAGCATTAGCTGAGAGTACTTGATAATGATGAGACAGGTACAGTGTACTACATGTTTCATAAAACTCGTCAGGAAAAAAAGCCCACATGTAAAAAGTATAAATCAAATATTCCAATTAAAAAACCACCCCATGATTTACACTTTTACATGTCAGTTTTAGTACATTTAATACACTGTCACACAGGGAACTCAACCAACCCAGTGCTCTGTGACAACCTACAGGAGTGGGAGGGAGGTTCAGAACATTATACTTAATGGCTGATGTGTATAGTTGCATTGTATGTAAAATAAAAAATAAACAATACCTAAGAAATTCATTTTTGTTTTGCTGTGCCCCTTCCTTCCATTACAAGAAAAGACCCCACTTAAATTAGCAATTAAAGACAAAATGCCTTATAATAACTTTCTCAACATGGAGCTCTACCCACCAAAACTAACTATAGAGGACTCTGAGAATTGAAAACAATTAAAAACATTCAAGATAGGCAGGCCTTTCTAAAAACATTAAAAAAAAAAAAAATCAACGCAACTGGTAAACTGGGGAAAATGCAGCAGAAAGGACTGGCTAATTTCAGGTAAAGAAAAAAATTTTCATTTAAACTGATACACCCCATTATTTTTTAAATGTTTACTCGGCTGGTTGGGTCTGAGTCGCAGCATCCTGGCTTAGTTCCTGAACAGGGACCAAACCCATGCCCCTGCACTGGAAGGTGATTCTTAACCACTGGACCAGGCAAGTCCCTGATGACCCATTATTAAACTGAGAGAAAAGAAAAAGTTTACAGGAAAAGAAATATTAATACTAATGGCTTTTAAACACGTGCAAGATGTCCGAGTTCACTGGTAACGAGAAAAATTATGCACCAAAACTGCAGCACCATAATACCACTTGTCAAACTGTCTACCCTGCAAAGGTAAGTTCTGCAATACTCTGAGATCTTCCATGCTGGTGAGTGCTGGATGGACAGGTACATCTGTATGGCTGATGGGAGCACAAGCCTTCTCTTTGGGGAGTGATCTGACAATATCCAACAAATTAAAAAATACACTTCACTTTTGACCTAGCAGCTCTACTTCTAGGATTTTATCTAGGTCACATCTAATACTGGGGCTTCCTCAACGACTCAGTGGTAAAGAATCCACCTGCAACACAGGAGATATGAGTCCGATCCCTGGGTTGGGAAGATCCCCTGGAGAAGGAATTGGCAACCCACTCCAGTATCCTTGCCTGGAAAACCCCATGGACAGAGAAGCCTGGTGGGCTACAGTCCACGTGGTCACAAAGAGTCAGACACAACTTAGCAACTAAAGAACAACACATCTAATATACCTGTATATCCATACACATATATATAAGGCCATTAGTCACAGCACTTTTTTAGTAGCAAAGATGAGGCTTCTGTTTCAGGTACCTGCTGACTATCCCAATAACCACCACTTAGTATTGCTGGGTAAGATGTAACTACATCCTTCTAAATGCCTTGATGAACTCACAGAACAACTGACCTCCCTAGGACCTATTTTAGAAAACCAGTCTGGAGAGTCTGGTGCCTGTAGGCATGTGTGGTAGGGGTGAGGCTGAGGGCAGGTCCAATCACAGGAAGCAGTGGGCCTGGCTCTTACTGCACCACAGAGCCAAGACTGGGGTCCACCCAAACAGGAGTATTGAGAAGTCGCTTCACAAAAAAGCAGTATAGAACTTCTAGACACAAAAACATAATCCTGCAATTAAAATCACTAGACAGTCTAGAAGCAGATTAGACAAAGCACTTATAAATTAGAAAATAAATCTGAAAAGTTACCTAGAATGGAGCACGGAGAGAGAAGCAGATGCAAAATGTGAATGAAGGGTTAAGAGACAGGAAGGACGGGAGCGGACGGTCCAGCTTATTTATGCCCGAAAGAAGTTTCCATAAGGAGAAAATACAGTGTATGGCAAAGAAGCACTATTTGAAGTGTTAATGGCTGATGTTTTCCCAGAATGAAAGATGGGCACACTCACACTCATGAACACTAATCAGAGTAACTTAAAAAGAGATACATATCAAAGAGTTTCATCGTAAAGTGGGAAACCACACACACAAAAAAAGAGAGGTCTTAAAAGCAACCTGAGACAAAAAGATGTTATGATTATTAGAGCATCGCTTTTGCATCGTCATAAGTCTGAGACTCAATGGTGCGCACAGGTTACCTACCTCTGTCAGCTGAGGCCGTGACAGTGCGTCCGTACAGGCATGATGGAGGCCCGCATAGGCAGGAGAGGATGAGGAGAATGACACGGACTGAGGGCCGCCGTCACCCACACACCGCCACGCCCCAGGCGCCTGGGCCCAGCCGTGTGCCAGGTCGGCTGGGGGGGCAGCTGCACCCACCTGACTGTGAAGGCCCCTTCTGGAGAATGCGGCTACCCAGCCTCCTCTGAGCAGAGACACTCCCAGGAGACAACTTTTCCCTATATATACTTTTTTGTGCTTTTGAATTAAATTTTAAAAGTGTAGATGACTTCTCTTAAAAGACTTTTAAAGATAAAATTCCAGAAGGACATACTGAACAGGTAACAGCAGTTACCATGGGGAAGAGCATCAAGGAGGAATGAGGGGAATAAAGGCAGCTTTTACTTCTTACTCTAGACACAGCCAAGCTGTTGAAGAAACGAGCTCATTTAGGACTGGGAGGGGCTCCTGGGGCCGTCACCGGGCCTTCACGTACTGGTCATGCTGTTTCCTAAGTGCCTGCCTGTGCTGGGGGGAATGCCCAGGCATTCGGTTGCTCTCTAAATTCTACACCACATACCCTGTATACACTTCCACGTAGGTGTTCTGTTTCAAATCACACAGGGTTTTAGAAACCTCGTGTCTTAGGACACAGAGGCGAGGTCCAGGGCTGCCTCCAGCTGTCAGCTGGACGACAGAGCTCCGTCAGCCTCCTCCCCTCCCAGTCCCGCTTCCCAGTGAGGAGGGTCAGTGACCAGAGAGAGGCAGAGCGAGTGTGAGGACAAAGAGCTCCCTGGGTCAGCATTTGGAGACCCTGATCTTTGGGCATTTGTGGGCAAGAGGAGAGAGAAAAGGTAAAGCTGCTGTGAAGGGAATTCTGCCTGCAGGCTACAGCTGCACGGCCTACTAATGGGAACCAGAAAAGGATGAGGGGGAGGGAGAAATTTTTAGCTCGAGTACTTCTCAGTGCATATTTGGGTAATAAGGGTCTATTTTGCTCTGGTGATTTTCATAAAGAGCTCCTCTGTTGAATATTTATACTCCCATCATTTACAGTTTGGCTGTTAAGGAAACAAAGGCAAACACAAATTTGGTCCAGAAGTTCAAAGTTTGCCATCTGTTTTCCTATTGTATTTAGATACCAGCATGGATGGCTCCAAACAAAACACAAATACACTGGAAGATACCACATCAGTGTATTATATCACTAAGGAAAACAAAGATGGGCCAAAAACAGACTCGAACTTCTCCCCGTAGGGAGAAAGGAAAGCACTTAGAAGACACCTCCTTAGAGAGGCAAGGCTCTGGTCTCTGGTAGACAGAGACAGCCACCAGGGCGGGAAGTCCCCATGGACCTTTCGTGGCCCCAACCTCAACGGCAGCGCTCCTTGGCAGGACGTGTACCCTCGGCGCACAAATCAAATGCCTAACACGGGGAAACAGGTAGCGCAGTGAACGGGCACAGACATGCCAAGACAACTGATTCCAGGGACACAAAGAAGCCCATGGTGGACACGGTGAATCCCCAGCCACCGTGCATTTCATCAACTTTGCCCGATGAAAAGAATTAAAAAAAAAAAAAATTGGTCTGAAAGCTGTAATTGTATTATGCTTAATATTCATGGTTGGGTTTGGAGGACTGTTCCAACACTCCCCTTCTCTCCAGCCCCTCTCTAATGAAAATCACACCATAGGAGTCAGCTCGAGCCCGCCAATTAAAACAAAAGACACCAGAACCTTCCAAAGACTCCCAACAGAGGAGCATCCATCTGATGGGCAGGAAAACGTGCTGGAACTGAGAGGGAGGCACGCTCTGGCTGGTCCTGTGCTAAGAGCTCTGAATAACTTATTATAACACTTGCAGATGGAGCAAGTGTAACATTTACGCCCCACTCGCTCTCCCTAACAGCCAGCAGCAGCACCAGAAGCCACCACAACTCTGCATTTGTCAGGGCGAGAAGCAAGCTCCAAGACTCTTTAATTAGCGGTCACAACTCAGAGCTTGCTTCCCATTGGTTTGGACTAAACAGTGCCTTATAATAATAAGCAACCCCCCCCCCCCCCGCAAAAAAAGGCAAAAATTGTATTTGATGGCAAAGATGAAGGCTGTTCAGACTCTGGCTTGGCAGTTTCATGAAGAAAGACCTGACCTTCAGCTATACTTCTATCCAGAAAACAAAGGCAACAAGCAAGATGGCATGAAAATGTAGTCCTTCTTTTTTAAAATGACCAAATTAATAAAGAAAACAAGTATTAAAAAAAAATAACATAATTCTGTTTTGTCTCATTCAAAGCTGGGCTATTAAAGAGGATTTTAAAATATAACATATGGCCAAATCAGTAGCTGTATCTATCTACTTATCTATCTACCTATACAGCAACAATGATGGCCTTTGGTGAATGATTTATTTTTAACAGCAACTAGAAAAACATGGATTTTCAGGCAGAACTGACAAGCTGAATCCAACCAGGCCATGGTCAGAGCTCTCTGTATTGTAAAGCTGTCTCTCTAGAGTTCTTTGTATTTTGCCCACAAAAGTAATAAGCCCTGTAAAAGTGATCAGTCGACCTTTCTGGGCCTATCTCCTTAGCTGGGCCAGCACTGGATGGTCTTAAAGAGCTCTGAGAGACCAAACACTGTAATCCTTACAAGACAGCCCATGACACCACCTGTGGACAAACATGAGATGTGTGTAACACCAAATTAACAAGGCTCGTTGGGAATATGGAAACATTGAGCTGACTGTAATATCCTTTAAAATTTTAATCAGATGAGCGTACCTAGCATAACCTCTCCACTTTATGGTCAGTTGGTTTTCAACAGTGCGGCCAGACAATCCAGTGGGGAAAGAATAGCCTTTTCTCAACAGACCATGGCTCTCCTAGGACAGTAGATGTCCATAGGCAAAGAAGAATGAGGCAGGACTCCCACCTCACACCATATACAAAATTTAACTCCAAACGCGTCACAGACCTCAATGGAGAGCAAAACCATAGAAATTCTTCTAAGTAAACATAGGAATATATCTGCAACTTTGGGCTAGGAAATGGCTTCTTCAATGATACCAACAGCACAAGCGGTAAAGAAAAACTGGAAAAGTTAAACTCAATCAAAATTAAAACTTCCATGCTTCAAAGAACACTATCAAGAACATGAAAAGACAACCCACAGAATGGGGAAACATATTTACCAGTCGTATCTGATACGAGGTTGGTATCCAGACTAGACAAAGAACTCATACAACTCAATAAATAAAAAGACAACCTAATTAAAGAATGGGCTAAGGATCTGAACAGACATTTATCCAAAAAGGCCAAAAAGCACATGAAAGGATGTTCAGTGTCACATATTTAGGGCAGCTCTCAGAGATAACAGTAAGTATGGGTGAGGGTGTGGAGAAACTGGAACCTCCACACACTGCTGGTGAGAATGGAAAATGGCACAGTCACTTTGGAAAAGAGTCTGGCAGTTCCTCAGATAGTTAATTAAACATACAGTTATATAAGCCAGCAATTCCCCTCCTAGGTATATATACACAAGAGAACTGAAAATATAATATCTATACAAAAATTTGTAGCTGAATGGTAATAGCAGCGTAATTCATAATAGCCAAAAAGTGGAAACAACCCAAATGTTAACTGATGAATGACTAGTGAGTAAATGTGGTATACTCACACGATGGAAAATGACTTGGCCATAAGAAGGAATTAAGTGGTGACTCGAGCTACAACACAGGTTTATCTTGGAGACATTATGCTGAATGGAAGGAAGAAGCCAGCCACAAAAAGGTCGCATGTTCTATGATTCCATTTATATGAAATCTCCAAAGCAGATCCATAGAGGCAGGAAGTGATTAGCAGTTGCCCAGAGCTAGAGGGGTTGGGGAGACATGGAGAGTGACTGCTAATGGGCACAAGGTTTCTATCTGCGGTGAAGAAAATATTCTAAGATTAAACCAACTTTGTCAATTTTACACGGGATTGTATAATTTAAGTTGGTGAATGGTAGGTTTGTGAATTCTCTCTCAATAAGCTAAAATTTTTAAAAATGAAGACTACAGGAGGAAAAAGCAATGGAATTTGTTGGTTCAGTGAATGTTGCCTTGGCAGCCCACTAACAACCTGACACACACCCTTACTACCAACTTTTTTCTTTTTTTTGGGCCCGCCACATGGTTTTCGGGGTCTTAGTTCCCCCTGACCAGGGATTGAACCCAGGCCCCAGCAGTGACAGTGCAGAGTCCTAACCACTGGACTGCCAGGGAAGTCCCACCTTACCTTATCACCAGCTCTTATTCTGGTTCTCCCCAGCAGAGCATTCTCTAGTCTGGATCCCTGGCTTCACTCATTAGAGAGGAAGGAGCAGCTCCCAGAGAGGAGACTGAGAGCAACAGAATGGGGAGGGACCCCACTTAATACAGCTCTCTGCTGCCAACTATCAAGTTTATTTTAATAATTTAAAGAGAGTAGGAGTTCGGATTCTGACTTCAAGTAAGCCCACAGCTGCCTGTCCTCTGCTGGATGCACAACCAAAACCTCTGGACAAAAAGGCAAGGACCTGAGGACCCTGGAGGGCTGCACTCACAGGTGAGACTGAAAGAAGCCCCATCTCCTGGTCAGAGGCCCTAGGAAAGGGGGCCCTGAAAGCTAGAAGTGTAGGGATGAAGAGCAGGAGGAACTGGAGACGGGGAGTCTGTGATACTGGGCGTGACTCCTGCTCACAGACGCTAAGCAGCACAACAAAGGCTCCAGCAAGACGGACAGCTCAGACTGAGCTTCGGGCGGCGCATGCAAGACAGAGTCAGAGAAAACTGAACTGACACCCACCCAAGGCAAGATACAAGTTGCAGTCTCAGCCTAACCAGGGGGACTGCCTGTTTAAAACAAACACAGAACTTAGCATCCTCCAGAGGATTATGCAACAGGACACAAAGCAGACACAAAATGTCCAGGACACATCCCCCATTACTTAATACTCCTCCCACCCTGAAAGCCCCAGGAAAATGTGACCCATTCTCCAGGCAAAAAACAATGTCAACCCTAAAATAACTTGTGACTTTAAAGCAGCTATTGGAACTATATTCCAGAAGGTAAAGGCACAGTGGTAAGAAAGGATGAGATTAGGAGCAGAGAAATAGAAACAATGGAAATTTTGAACCAAAGAGTATAAAATTCAGAAATAAAAAATTCACTAGATGGGCTCAATAGTACAGTGGAGATGACAAAGGAAATAGTTAGTGGATTCAAAGTTAAAAAGATAGATATTTGCAACCTGAAGAATGTAAGGCTTAGGAAGGAAAATGAATAGAGTTTCAGGTATCTGTGAGGTAAAAGATCTGTCCTTCACATCACTGAAGTCCCAGGGGAGAAGGGAAACGGATCAGTGTAGAAAAAAATATTTGAAGAAATAATGGCAAAAAACTTCCCAAATTTGATAGAAGACATAAATTTACAGATTCTGAATGTTCAGTGAACCCCAGACAAAGGTAAAACTAAAAAAAATCCAAAACTCACAGTGGTCTATTTCTTGCGGACTTTATCTTGGTAACCCAATCAAGTTTCTCACAACTGTTCTAATTTCTAAGTTATGGATTTATTTTTGCCTTCACTGAACAAATACAAACTTTTATTTAATTGAAAACACCATCCAATGTAAGAAGCACCATCACTTTATGTAATATTTTAATATGCTGCCAATTATTTGTAAGATGTTGTAAAAGACACAACCTGATTTTATAGATGTGAAAATGTAAAAAAACAAAAATCAGTGCATCTTAGAATAAATACAAAATATACAGAGTTAAAGGCTTCCCTGTTAGCACAGTTGGTAAAGAATCTGCCTGCAATGTAGGAAAACCCAGTTTGATTCCTGGGTCAGGAAGATCCGCTGGAGAAAGGACAGGCTACCCATCCCAGTATTCTTGGGCTTCCCTTGTGACTCAGCCGGAAAAAGAATCTGCCTGCAATGAGGGAGACCTGGGTTCGATCCCTGGGTTGGGAAGATCCCCTGAAGAAGGGAAAGGCTACCCACTCCAGCATTCTGGCCTGGAGAATTCCATGGACTGTATGTATAGTCCATGGGGTCGAAAAGAGGGACCTGACTGAGCACCTTTCACTCACTTCACATACAAAGTTAAGCCCTCTCTGAGCACCAGACAGACACCGCGGTAAGACACAAGCTTCGAGTCCTAACACTGGATGCACACTCCACCCCTCCTCCTCAGACGCTGCTTAACCACTCTTTCTTCTTGGCTTAGCAGCAAAACACAAAGTACACATTTAAAAAACCCTCACTGATCTAGGGTATTAAAACTCTTGTGCACAGCCCCACCTATAAAAGCCCACCATATCACCCTTCCCTCCCAACGAGGGCAAGGTACAACCCAACAGTAACTCAGTCCCCACACCCTGATCATTTTATAATCCTTTATCAGACTCAACTCAACTTCTAGTGACAAGCTAGGTGAACTACTTTTTCATTTTTAATTTCAGCCTATACCACGCCGCCTCCCGTCACCCCACAACACAACTCCTTATAAAATTCCACCCATGTTTACAAAGCTACTCAAGCTGATTTCCTCACTTTAATGAAACTTTCTTTTTGTTTTAACCTTGGACAGTTTTATGTACCTTTAGAGTCTATTTCATTCTCAAACTATTTATAAAGTACCAAGAGAATGCAATAGAAATTTAGTTTTTAAAATAAAAAAGGTCCCAAGGTTTTTAAACTGCATGTGTCACTAAGTGATAGCCACACAGCTCTCTCCGCAGTATTTGTCCCTTACTCTCACTTCTGAAATAAAACATAAGCTGTACAACCTGGGTGGGTATCTCTAATGAGATCCTACTCATAGTTATTAAATATTGAGCCTTTGGGAAAATCCCAAATGACATGACTCTATACACTTATAAAAGTACAGAGTTCAAAAAAAAAAAAAAAAAGTACAGAGTCCATATTCTTTCCTTTTTGAAAGTGAAAGTCGCTCAGTCATATCCGACTCTTTGGGACCCATGGACTACACAGTCCATGGAATTCTCAGGCCAGAATACTGGAGTGGGTAGCCTTTCCCTTCTCCAGGGGATCTTCCCAACTCAGGGATCGAATCAGGTCTCCCGCATTGCAGGCGGATTCTTTACCAGCAGAGCCACAAGAGAAGCCCTTCCTTTTTACAGATGCGTAATATTTTAAGCCCCATGTTTCAAATTCATGTTGCTAACACTGTAAATGTGATTCATAAACAACAATCCTACATACAGTGGTGACCCTCTGAGGTACCAGCAGTGGTCAAACTAGTGGCACACAGATCTAGAATTGGCCCTGATGAAATGCCATTTTGGATAGCCCCGTCCTCAAGTCCCGAGTTCATTCTTTTCATCCATAAAGACAAAAGAAAAGCCAAAGTGTTAGTCACTCAGTCATGTCTGACTCTTTTCGACCCCATGGACTATATAGCCTGCCAGGCTCCTCTGTTCATGGGATTGTCCAGGTAAGAATATTGGAGTTGGTTGCCATTCCCTTCTCTAGGGGATCTTCCTGAACTAGGGATCAAACCCAGGCTTCCTGCCTTGCCAGCAGAGTCTTTACTGTCTAAAAAAACCATAATGTTGGTATATCAATCAAAAGGATTTAACGTGGTCAGATTGGGCCTTCAAAATGACCAGAGAGCCCTCTTACACTGTGTGCCCGCTTCTCCTCTGGCAACGGGTATGTAGTCAGGTAGCTCTACTCCAGAATAAAACATCGGCTTAACCCAGTACGTGCTGGCCTCCTCACTGAGAGTAGGATGGGCGGCTGACAACAGTCAGGACGATCTGGCTGTAACTGTGCTTCTGGAGCAACCAGGCTGCGCTGTGCGGAGAGCAGAGGCCTCTTCTCGGGAACACCATTTGGTTTCCTGGCAGCCTTGCTGTGGTTGATCACCTACACGCTCATGCTGTCAGCAAACACTGAAGCATAACCCACAGTCCCACACCCTTCCATCTGGATGCCCCCCCAGAGCACTCCTGGAAGGCAGGGGTGCTGCTGGGCCCCTGGGGGAGCTCCTATCAGACACGCTTGGAGCCTTTGTCCAGTTCAGATCAGAAATGAAAATGCAAACAGTAAACCTACAAACTGGTTTGTTTTGTCTGCTGTGCCACAAGTGAAGCCAGTTATCAAGCCCAGGGATTTTCCTTTTTCTTTTTTTTAAATAAAAAGAAAACCTGCCTGCACGTATACTGAGGATTCTAATTCTTAAATATTAGAAGTATCAGCTGTTTCAGGACACCTTGAGGGGAAAAAAAATAAGATCAAGTATTTTCTTTCAGTAACGCATACTCACATTATCTTTTTGCTCTATGGGAGTGGGGCAGTAGTAGTGAAGGTCAGAAGTTGGAAATATTATTTGACAAAATAATTATTTTTGCAAGCTGCTGCACTGGTGTGACAGAGGTCTGGGATTTGGCACAAAGGAGGACCCGCCTCACGATCTGATACCCCCACCGAGCGGCCCGCCACCTGCAGCCCGGAGCCGGCCAGGGAGCGGCCGCCGGCCGAACCTGGCCTCCGGCCACCCTACCTCTCTTCAGGGCACTGGATCAGACGTGACAGATATCCAGCCAAAAAAAAGAAAGAAAGGAAAGGAAGAGACAAGGGGGAGAGGGGACAGAAAGGAAAAAACACCCCTAAAATTTGGGCTCTGTCCTTTCAAACACTCTAATCCTTTCGTGCTGATGGGTCCTGGAGCGGCTGGAGCTGGCACGGGACCCTGGAACGGGAAAATCCGACTCCCTCAGCCAATACGTTAAAGGGAAGACTGCTAATCAGCTAAATAGAAACTGGAATCTGTTCACATGAAGTCCCCCCCAACCCCCGCATCACCAGAGGGACACCATAGTGTTCTGAAACACACTCTTGACATCATTTGGCAGGCAACCCTGTTTTGCTAAACATGATTCATCCCTTAGGTTATTGTTTTTAATATTAGAAAGTGAGCTTTTAAATGCCAAACAAATTTTATAGCAGGGGGACAAAAGATATTCCAAGTGGTCTCACTGGACCTTCCACCAACTGCATCCACCAAATGGTCTAAAAGACCCCCTTCCCGTGGAGTTTCAGAAACAAGGCAGAGAGGCGGCTCCATCCAACTATTATCTAATACGAGACTTTGTTCTCTTAAGTTCACAGCAACAGTACTTGCGGGGTCAGGGCTGAACTCAGGTGGGCAGAGCTGTGAGTGAGAAGTGAGGAGGGTGAGCTCCGCAGGAGATCAAGAGAGCTCAGTGGGGCTGAGTGGCCCGATCTCCCGAGAAGCTGCCTGCGGCGGCCCGATACAACCATGTGGAAACATACCTCCGGTCCATGTTGCCGCTGACCATGAGGTTGGGAGGGCTGTCCCGGAGGTTGACACAGGTGAAGTCACCCAGCGCGTTGCCCAGCTTCGAGACACAGCGTTCTGCTTCCAGGCTGTACACCAGGATCTGGGGAGGAGGAGGAACACATGGGGGTGTGCGTTAGGTGAGCAGGCCCGCACAAACACCTTCCACTCAGCATCGCCCAGGGAACAGTCACACCACCTGCTCCCACAGAGAACAGGCTCTGCCTCCTGACCCCTTCCAGGTCACGACAGTGGAGGACGTCCCTGCCAGAACAAAAGGAAATGCAGAAGAAAAAAAACTCCAAAGAATCCCAGGCCAAGGTGCAAACAAACTCAAAGGACACACAAAACATGCCAAGTGGGGCAATTAGGTATCCCAATTTCCTAACACAGAAAAAGAAGCATGGAAACCAACTAAGGGTCACTGCTTCTGATTACATGATAGGGGAGGCTAACAAGAAGCCGGCATGGGTTATCTGTTTATCCCCCTCTGTATTTACACCACAGCAGGTAAAAGAACAGCAGAAGCATTAAGGAAGATGAAGCTTGCAGAGTTAACCACTAGATGACTCCTTTAAATGACAAACCAAAACATAAAATCCTATTTAAAACATTTAAAAAAAAGTTTTTTTTAATTGAGATACAACTGATCCTCCCCAGCACTTCCCCAGTCACTCTCCACTTGCTAATTATAGGACGCTCTGTTCCATAAGGTATGGAGGCAGGTAAGAACGTATCCTTGGTCTCCAGACAATGTATTCAGTATATCTGAACACTGCCTCTTCTCCAGGGCTTCCCAAGGTGGCTCAGTGGGTAAAGAATCTGCCTGTAATGCAGGAGACCTGGGTTCGATTCCTGGGTCAGGAAGACCCGCCGGAGGAGGGCATGGCAACCCACTCCAGCATTCTTCTCTGGAGCATCCCATGGACAGAGGAGCCTTGCGGGCTATAGACCATAGGGTCGCAAAGAGTCAGATACAACTAAAGTGACTAAGCATGCATGCATGTCTTCTCTCCAGCAAAAAGGGGGCAGGGAGGATGATTCATAAGGAATCTTTCTGAAGATTATTTAAGTCTCTTACTAAAAAGTAATTCATTTAACATTAAGTGCTCACTATGGGTCAGTAACTGTTATTTAAGTACTAAAGACACAGTCCTTGCCCCAGAATTTACAGTTCAAAAGCCTGCTCATTTACACACACACACACGAGCACACATTGTATTCTGTTGATCATGGGGTTAAAATTCATCACTAAACTCAAAAGTTTTAATGTAATATTTTATAGGGAGTCTCCTCTCACCACACACCTGAAAATGATATGCTATTTTTTTTGTTAACCTATACACTTACCAACTGTCAGTATACAGATTCTTATTTCAGAATTGAGACGTATTAATAAACTGACCCCACCTTGAAAACCATCGATCTCACTGTCAACATACATTTATAAGAACTGAATCTCTAGAAATTCCTAAGAAACTATTGCTCATAGTATCTGAAAGAAGAGAGGGCAATTTCAAAATGTAAAATGCCTTCTTAATCCACAAAGACTATAGAGAACATGCTAAATTTTATTTTTATTTCATGCAGTTGAAAATAAAATTTCTGAGAAAATTTCAACTATAAAATACCCAAAATAAGATTATATGGACCTAGAAATAAATCAAATCTGCTATCTACAGTGAATATCCTAAAAACCGCATAGAAATTAGTTCCTAGAGGGAGGGAAAAACAAAAACATCAGCAATCTCCTGGTCTACTCTAAAGTAACATTCCGCACTTACTTACATATCACCGTAGAGTTTTCAATAGGACTTGGACTCAATCTCTTGTTTTTAAAATACTTCAACATCGACAGCAGGAAGAAATGTCCACAGTAAATAGAAGAATTAAAATCTGATACTGAGTCTATTCCTATGTCTTTCCTTTTTCTGGAAGTTCTTTTTTGGCGGGAGGACAGGTCGTTTCTGAATCAAACAGTGGGATCTAATCCCTCTCCAAATATTCATCGTAAAGACGTCTAAGTTAGTAGTCAGGAGTCAAGGATTTTCTAAAGTGTTTAATAATTCAATGAATCAGAACTACCAGAAGAGTACCTTGACCATTATGTTTAGTTAAAGACCGCAGAGATTAGAAAACACATTACCCATCTCAGAGGCGGTTCTTCCCACGTTACGAGTCCCTCAACGACCTTTACCATCTCCCTCTCCCTCCGTGCTCTCTCTCTTTTAATAAGGTTGAGCAAATGGGACTTCATTTTATCTGATTGCCACAGACTAGTGAGATTAATTATTCATGCTCACGCTCTCCCTCTTGTTAAAGCCATGCATTAGACTAATTTTTCTCTTTATTGCCCTAGTTGGGTGAGTCTCAACCCATGGCCACTTGACTCACTCTCAGAGGTGTATGGATATGCTGAAAAGAGGGAAAAAAACGACCTGTAGTTAAAATCTTGGGAGAAAATGTTCTGCGCTAATGTGACCACCAAATCAATAGATGTTGCTGGGGGTTTTTTTCTTTGAAGTACCAAGAGTACATCATAAAAGGGCTTAAATAGTAATTACAAAGCAAATTTTTGTAGGAGTTGGATGTTTCTTTAAGATTTGTCCAGAAGGACTGAACCTGTTGTCTATTTTACAAAAGAGAACTGCAGGAGAGGCAGTGTGGGGTCTCTGGACACTGTGGGCTCTACTCCTTTCTCTCTGGCTTCCAGGTCGATGGAGAGGGCACCTGGGGGCAGCAAGTGTTGTTTAAAAAGCACTTTGCTTTTTCCATCTTAGAGATCTTAAAAGTATTGCTACAAAACCCTAGTCTCAGAATCCTAACTTTCATTTCTGTCAATTACTTAGATTTCTCTGAAATTTCCAAAAAATTTTTTTTTCTGATTTCAAACATAATATATAACAAGTTCTAACACAACAAAATCATGTAACAAAAACTTGTAACCTTCTGCATATCCATCTCTCAAAAAGAGCCACTTTAACAGTTCAATGTATACAGCTGTCCCTCAGTATCCACGGGGGCTTAAGACCCCCGGATACCAAAATCTGCCCACACTTATATAAAATGGTGTAGTGTTTATATGTAACTTATATTTTCTCATCTACTTTAAGTCCATCTGTAGATTACTTACACAACTAACACAATGTAAATGCTGGGTATATAGTTAGTTGCTGGTGCTCAGCAAATTCAAGTTTTGCCATTTGGAACTTTCTAGAATATTTTTTAAAATATTTTCAACCTGGGATTGGTTGAATCTGTGGATTCAGAACCTGTCTAGCTGACTGGGTACTGCTAGACTTTTTCCATACCCATGTCTGTCTTGTCTGTTGCTCCCTCTCTGTGTATGTGTGTGTGTGTGTGTGTGTAAAATTATTCTTTTCTTCAATGGGATTATTGTTCTGTGACTTGCTTTTCCTACTAAATAACATGAGAGATCTTTCTTTATCAGTACCTAGTAATAAGTTGATCTTTTTCTTTTTAAAGGTTGCATAGAATTTGTCATGGATATATAATTCCATATTGGTGGATATCTGGGTTGTTTCTAATTTTTTTAGACAAAGTAAATAACAGTTATCCTTAATTTGTAATTCTTTCTGCAGTCAGTCAACAAATGTCAATGACTCTTCTTCGTGCAGCAGGCACTGGAATGAACAGGGAGGGTGGATGATGTGCAGGAGCCTCGGCGGGCTGTCAGCTGAAACAATCCACCTCTTCACCAGACAGCGTGCAGCCACCAGCTGTCCCGCTCCTCCATTTGTGGGACTCACCTCTCCGAGGGGACCCACCTTTCCACCATGTCCTAGCAGGTGGCGATGTCACAGTAGGGGCAGCAGTACAGTCAGGATGGAGGTGGCAGCCACAGGCCCAGCATCAGGGAAACCTCAGGCAACACCCTGGTGCAGGCAAACCCTGCTCCTCCCAGGTGTGACCCAGACCAGCTAGTGTATCTAGCACTGGCTTCCCAACCAGACCCTGAAGGAAAGGGATGAGAAATGGCTCTGTCCCGGCAGTGGGGTGAGCTCAACGCAGGCCAACTTCACCCAGTAAGACCTGGATTTAGCTGCAAACATTTCTGACATCTGGGACTGCTATTCCCCTCATTATGAAACAGGAACCATTTGTGTACAGAAATAGTTGTGAAGAGATTATAGAGTCTTGCAGTCCCAGACTTGTGGTCATGCACTAATGACTGAGGAAAGGAACTCCATTTGTGCTTTTTTTGTTTGTTTGTTTATAATAGCCAGGACATGGAAGCAACCTAGATGCCCATCAGCAGATGAATGGATAAGGAAGCTGTGGTACATATACACCATGGAATATTACTCAGCCGTTAAAAAGAATTCATTTGAATCAGTTCTAATGAGATGGATGAAACTGGGAGCCCATTATACAGAGTGAAGTAAGCCAGAAAGATAACATTATAGCATACTAACACATATATATGGAATTTAGAGAGATGGTAATGATAACCCTATATGCAAAACAGAAAAAGAGACACAGATGTACAGAACAGACTTTTATTTTTTTTTTCATTTATTTTTATTAGTTGGAGGCTAATTACAATATTGTAGTGGTTTTTGTCATACATTGACATGAATCAGCCATGGATTTACATGTATTCCCTATCCCGATCCCCCCTCCCACCTCCCTCTCTAGCCGATTCCTCTGGGTCTTCCCAGTGCACCAGGCCCGAGCACTTCTCTCATGCATCCAGCCTGGGCTGGTGTTCTGTTTCACCCTAGACAATATACATGTTTCGATGCTGTTCTCTAAGCTTACCCAAAACAGTAAGTCTTCCTCACACTACTCTGCCATCTGTCAAAGGCATGACACCAGCACCAACGTTGCCCTAAGCAGCAGGCTCACCTCCTCTGGACTCCTCTCAGCTGTGCCCATTTTTTGCGACCCCATGGACTGTAGCCCACCAGGTTCCTCGGTCCATGGGATTTCCCAGGCAAGAACACTGGAATGGGTTGCCGTTTCCTCCCCCAGGGGAGCTTCTCAAGCCAGGGGTCGAACCTGCGTCTCCTACACTGGCCGGTGGACTCTTCACCACTTGAACCACCTGGGAAGCCCTACCACGGTCTCGTATACAGGAAATAATCAAATAGGGCTTGTCTGCCTTTCCAAAGAGGTGAGGAGTGGTCAGAAGGCTTCCTTACAAGACTACAGCTTTTTTAAAAGTGTTGTGAAATAAAGATAGTTTCTCTGCCACCATCTTAAAAAGGGGACGCGACAGAGAGGAAAGGTGAGGAGATGCTGTGCTGGACTGCAGCAAAGTGAAAGACAAAAGTCACAGGGAGAAGACCTGATTGCCATTCGTGGAGATGACAAAGTCTACCTACTTTCTTTTCTGATCTTTAACAACTCACCTCCGTCACTACCATATATACTCTTCTGAGGGGGTAAAGTCATGATTAAGAAGCCAAATTCTGGAAAGTAGAGCCTCATGCTCTCCTTTCTTCTGTCCCAATCAAGCTTATCTTGAGTTCTCTGTGAGCCCTTAGCAGAGCTTAGCCCTTGTGTCAGTGCTGACGCCATCTACCGTCTATGCCGTCCACCCCATCCAGTGTCCCCAAGGTGCCATCTAGAACTGTGCATTTGCTTCCTCCAACTTTTCCCCAGACCTGTGGTTCTCAAACGCTGGAGGGCAAAAGGGTCACTGAGGAGACTGATTTTACAGACCAGCCGAGGCTCTGTTACAAAGCGCCAGGCCACATGCTGCAAACACTGTCCTGGACTGTAAGTTCCTTGGGGCATGCAGCAGTGACGAAGGACCCAGCAAGTGCCAGGTACCCTGTAAGTGTCTGCACATTAACTACACGATTATCAGGTAAACCCAGGGCTTAGCACGGTCTGCGTGTGTGCTCAGTCACTCAGTTGTGTCCAACTCTTTGCGACCCCAAGGATTGTAGCCCACCAGGCTCCTCTGGCCATGGTGATTCTCCAGGCAAATATACTGCAGCAGGTTGCCATTTCCTCCTCCAGGGGATCTTCCCAACTCAGGGACTGAACCCGTATTTTCTGCATTGGCAGGTGGATTCTTTATCACTGAGCCACCTGGGAAACTCTACCATGGTCTGGTACACAATAAATACTCAGATAGGCCTTGTTTGGCTTAACATATTCCCCCATTCCTGCATGTCTGATCTTGCTGCCAGTTTGCACAAAGGAACCACTTCACTGTGCTCAAAACAGAAGGTTCCATAGATCTCTCTCCACAATATCCAGATTCTAGAACTCCCACACCGTATCCAGGCCCCAGGTTCCACCTCTGACAACACAGCACACTAGAGTGTCTGGAAAACTATCCTGTTTCAAACACTGAGGATGGCTGGTTAAGATTCATTCTTCAAACGTTCTGTTTAACTACAAAATCCGAGAAATTCCAAGAAGCCAGAAACGAAGAGAGCACTACAAGCAGAAGGGGAGGCAGCACTCAGGTCAAAAGGTGCTCTGGGGAAATGTCTGCTGGGGTCAGGAGCCTGGAAAACGGGGGAAACAGGGGCACAGTCTCTAGCCAGAGCCAGGTGGAGCCAGCACTGCGGAGTCTGCCTAAAGCTGGGGCCCTTGGACAGCGATGTACACTTGGCAAAAAGTGAGCCAGGAGCAAAACTCTATCCACTGGTGAAGGGAGACTCCTGCAGGTTCAGCTCAGGATGGAAACTGGTTGCCCTTGGGCCTGCAACCCTCACACAGGCTGGGGGCTTGAAGTCATATGACCTGCAGGGCCAAAAGACCCCAGGGCTAGTAATTATTTTCATGTCGGTAACATGGTTCCTGGTAGCTGGCTGAATACTGGCAGGAGGAAGACCCTCTCAACCCAGGTCCAGTAGGAGATCTACAACTCGAGATCAGCCAAGTATGAGTTCACAATTCTTAAAAATAAAAAAATTATTTTTCCTAGAGAAGGAAATGGCAACCCAGTCCAGTATTCTTGCATAGGAAATCAAGAACTGAGGAGCCTGGTGAACTACAGTCCATGGGGTTGTAAAGACTCAGATGCAACTGGGCACACACACATGTACGTGGCAAAAGCACAACCTGAAATGTCTATTAAGATATGTGTTAAATCAACTGTACTTCAATTAAAAAAAAAAAAAACAGGAAAGGAAAAAATTTTTTTTCCAAAGGCAGAAACAACTCTTTATAAGTGAGAGACATAAACCAGAAGAATAAGGCTTCCGAGGACATCAGATATTTTATCAGATGAAGAAAAATATGCATGCTGGAAATGTTTACAGAAATGAAAGTGAGGGATCAAAGGGGCAAGTTTGATTAAGTGACTTTGAAAAGCAAAACAACTTTCTAGAAATTAAAAAAAATCAATGGATGAGTTGAACAAGTAATTAAGAGTTCAAGAGAGAATTTGTGAACTGGAAGACAGATGAAGAAATTATTCAGGATGCCACAGAGAGAGAGGGAGATGGAAAAGATGAGTGGGTGGGGGAGGGCAGAGAAGGGAAAACAGTTTGGTCTAACACACATCTAACCTGAGTTCAAGACAGAATAGAGATAATGAGGGAGGGGAAATTTCAACAAGTCAACAGCTGAGAACTTTCTGCAACTGAGAGCAAAGAAGTGCCAGAAAATCCCTAACAGGGAGAACAAAACTAAATCCACACCTAGAAATAGTAGAGAGAAACCACAGAAAATTAAAGATAAGGAAAAAGCAGCCACAAGAAGAGAAAGAGTCCTAAGTGGGAATGGAAATTAAGCAACGTCTCAGTTAACATCAGTGGAAGTCAAAACCAATCATCTCTTCAAAGGTCCGAGAGAAAACACCTATACATCCTGGAATGACAAAGGACTGGTAAAACCACCTTTCAAGAAAGAGTATGAAATAAAGATGCTTTGGGGTAAAAACAGAAAGCACACTTGTGGTCAAGAGATCCTCAATGAAGAATATACTTTTGAAAGGTGTAAAATCATTCCAGAAGAAAATGTCTGAAATGCCAGGAAGAGCAGTGAGCAAAGAATAAGGTAAATGTGCATGAAAGTCCATGAGTGTTGACTATATACCACCACAACAACGCTGATTTGGGGTTAAATAAATAGAACAAACTCCATCTAGTCATTATTATTATCCAAACAGTCAAGTGCCATGCATCAGGGCAATGTACCAGGAGCACAAAGATGCCAGGTGCATGGGGGACCTCCAGCAATGTGGTCTGGTGTCTTGGATACCTGTACTGTTGTGTTTGGCACACAGGATGGACTCGGTATATCTGTGATGAAAGAATGAATAACTGCTGCACATTTACGCATGTGTTGATTATAGGCAAATGATACACCGGCCTTACATTAAAGATACGCACCACACATACAAATGAACACATTAAGCCAAACTGCTTTCCACCAACAGCAACATATTTAGCTGGTTTGTAAGTGGGAGGTACAGTTTCATCTGATACATATCTTAAAGTACAAGGACTAGTAATGCTCACTTAAAAAAAAAATACAAAAGAAAAAGACCTCTCAGTTTTGGGGCAGAATTTACTCATGTGAGCGACCCAGGTTGATCTCCTGACCTAACATAAATATGACCCACAGAAACGTGGTCAAAAATTTTACTACAAAAAATGCAGGGTCTGCTTATTGATGTTCACATACTAAGCTAAGTGAATCGCCTCTATAAATCCACAAATGAGCTAAGATTAAAAAAAAAAAAAAAAAAAGATGAGAAAGACAGACAACTGGGCTGGGAGGGCAAGCCGGTGAGAAAAGAGTAAATCATACGCAAAACAGCCAATAAAAAAATAAAAAAGCAGTTAATATACATGAATAATGGATGTCTGATTTAAAAGCAGTTTACTCTGATATGATGTAATTTTTGACAATCAGCCAGAGAGACTATTTTGTAAGTCCCTGCCAGAGATAAGTCAGCATGCGAGGCCTAGTAAGGCGGCGTATCTGTGAACATGTGGAAAATGACTTTCACCACCATCCCAAAGGTGACACGCTGCTGGCAGACAAAAACTTGCTTCTCAGGTGCTTTTAGCAGCAGCGAACACAAGCTGCCAAGCTGAAGAAATGGACCCCTGACTCGAGCACAGATCCCTCGGCCGCAGCAGCCCCGAGACAATTTCTATGACATGCTTCTGGCACGGTCCACCCTCAAACGTGACACAAAGGGAGCAGTAGCCTGGGCTGCTTTCATGTTTAAGTTTTAATTGGAGTGACAAGCCCACGAGGCCAAGATATCTCAGGGATGGGATGGTGCTGCTGAGCGGCGCCAGGCGCTGGGTAGGCAAGGCCTGCGTGTGCGCCCCAAAACCACGCGCCAATGCACCTGCAACCCCCGCTGTTCCAGGACTGGACTCTGCTCGGGAAGGCACTGCCAATCGCACAGACCATGCCAAACGTGGGGCTTTGTGATGTGGGCAGATGTCTACCAAGGGCCAGAGCGAGGCCAAACCGACACCTATTGTGACCTAAGCCTGAAAAGAACCCAGAGAGCAAGAGCACGCTCGGGTGACAATGCAGGCCAGCCTGTGATCCAATCTCTCCCCATCCCCCCTACATCCATAGATGCTGGAAATAATAAAGGAAGGCAGGTGTCCTCTGTGGACTGAGCCGAGAACGGCTGTCTGCTCTGCTTCAGGAATCTCTGTAGACAGTCTATGTTCTTGTGCTAGAAGAAGGTGAAGAGCTATAACTAGCAAAACAACAGGTCAATGGGGAACCTGAAATGAACAGGAGCACGTTCACTGTCAGAGCATTCAGTGCAATGAGGAGACTGTAATTGTTATGCGAGTGTGTAACTCAAAGCTGAAAATCCCCACATCCTTTCACGCACCCAACAGGCCTCATCATAATGAAGAGCGTACGGGGACAGTTTCAGAGCACTTCACGTGTAACTAATCACAGCCCCCGTGGGAAAGAAGGTTGTCATTAAATCTGTGCTTGTGGAGGGAGGAAAACCTAGGCTGCAGACTACAAAAAGAAGGCTTCAAAATTCAAGATAACTTGGACATTACTCTTTAACTGGGAAGAGTGCAAGTGAGATGACGGTAGTGTAACAACACTTGTGAACCTGTAGATTCACACTGTATATGCAGGTCAGCACAGTTTCTGACTTTGGCATCAATTTTCGACTGGCCTGGCAACTCCTTGCTTGGCCCCAAGTTGTGGCTAAACAAAGGCTTACAAGCAGGTAGACTGGCAGAATGTGGCTACAATCAGCTGATGGAGGAGCATGAAAAACAGCAGTGAACTTCTGGGGCCTTTGATGAAGGGCGCACAGTCCACCCCAGCTCCCTTCACACCCTCAAGATCTAACAACCTTTCAACGACACTGTATGGTCCATGTTGGTGTCGGCACAAACGCGCTCAGCAGTGTCTTGCACATAAAGACAAATATTAGCTGTTAACAATCATCATGATAGTCTTTTCACACAAATCCTGTCAGAATATCATTCCGTTTGGTTCTCACAACCAGTAAAGGAAGACTAACATTACCATACACATTTTGTGCATAAAGAAACTGAGCCTTAAAGTGACTTAAATACGAATAACTTGCCCCAATGACACAGGGAGCAGCAGCAGCCCAGGATGCACGAGGCAGAGCCCAGCTAGTCTCATTTCCAGGTCAGTGTGTGCCTGGCCACATGGCACCACACGACAAGCCTTTTCCAGCTGACGGCAGAGCTGCTTCCTGCACGTGGCAGAGGTGCCGGGCCTCACTGAGAACCTCCCGAGGCCTTCATCTGGAATGTGACTGCTCACATGTAGACTGAGCTGGGGTTTCCTTTGTCCATCTACAGAACCAGATTTACCCTGTAAATTAGTCACACACTGAGAGGATGAAGAGAGAGCAACTTTGTGTCCATTAGAAGAATGCATCTGCAACTCAATAATTGATAAGTTAATTATAAACCCACTAACAGTGCCTTATAGACTGAAGTGCTGGGAAAATTAATAAATCATATTCATCTACGTACTGAATAAAAAGCAAAAGCCCTCCACTCTGTAATATTTTCACGAGTCTAGTTTAAGCTGCCATGTGAACCTGAAAACAGTAAAACCTCTTAAATATTCTGAAATTCAAACTCACTCAGGCCATTTTCTGTGTGCCCTCTTCTCCTGCCCTTGACCAAACCAACACCATTTGTCTCAACTGTCTGGACATATGTACATGGAAAGCCTGTGGCCTATTGTACAGTGTTACTGTTCCTGCTGTAGGGTAAAGGCAAACATTTCTGACAGGCCCCCTTGATCTTCATTAACTAGAAAAACAAGCTGATTTTTAACCCTAACGGACCTTGTTGCTCCTCATCGGGCAGGAAGAAACCAAAGCCACATGTACTTAGAAGTTGACATAAATGCACGATAACTCCAAGTTCACTCTCTCCCATGGCTGTGGAATGGTAAACCAGGATGAAAACTCCACGTAAATAATTAAGAAAGCCATCAGAAAATTTAGGCCCTAAATAAAACTCTAAGCTTAATTCAAAAGACAAATGAGAAAAAAGGAAATGATCATCACATATGTCACTGTAATGGTCTTGTAAACGTGCTCAGCGATTTGAGAATACAGATCAATGTTTTTTAGAAATGAGAAAATGGTAAGAACGTCACAGATGAACGAAACAACGCCAGCGTGAGTGAAGACAGAAGACACTTCAGACACAGTGCCAGTCCTCTCGGACAAGGCCCCACATCCCGAAGAGACCGTTCACAGGGTGACCCAGCACGCGCGTTAACGTCCTGTGTTCGCCCTAAGCTCCCCAGCCCTCCCTACTCTACACGCATTCTCTCAGGACAGATCTTGGGAAAAGGAATCCTGTAACGCACATGGACTGCTGTAACTGCAGACGTGGCTTCGGCACAGCTCCCACCCCCGCCCGCCCCACCTGTGCTCACCTGTGCTCACCTGTGGCCCACCAGGACCACCCCAGCGCCTGGAAACCCTCCTCCAGGCCTGGTGCCTCTGCACTGGCCCCCTCGCGCAGGCTTTCCTGATGAACTCTGACCCAAGGCTGGTGGGGGTGGGGAGGCGGAGGAGGAGTCTGAATGGGTCCTGAGCACCAGCCATAAGCACGTTGCCTGCTCTCTCCAGGTATTCTCCCGTTTCCAAGTGGGAAGCCTGAGGCACATAAGCAACTTGCCTAAGGCTTATATATAACTCTAAAACCCTTGGCTCCGTGTCCAATGGTTATACCACTGCCTGACTTCACTGAAAATACTTTTCCCTATATTCACTTTCAGTCATTTCCTCACTCCCTCCCCAGAGTGGTTCCGGACCACTGGAGATCCTAAAGCAGTCTCAGCTTCTACAAGTGGCAGCATTCCAAAAATGGGTTTTGCAGAATCACCCACTGCGGGTGTAGAGAATCAGAGAGGTGGTCGGGTCCTCAAATGTCTCTAAGTCAGAGACGGGTCTTGAGAAGCCCTGAGGCTCTACAGAGGCATTTCAAGGTTTTCACAAAGATGTGAAAACTATTCATTTTTAACAATATACTAACAATTATGCCAATTACTGATATATTTTGATATTAAAACATGTAGAAAATGCATATGAATGTTCAGTCCTCATCTATGTATTCATCTATGCAATTTTCTATAATTACTCTGGAATCCAGCAAGTACACCGTGAAGGTCACCTTATAACCTCACGTCCATCGCAACATGGAGAAAACCATCTTTGTATTTGCCATGCTGCTGTTAAAGCCCACAAGATGGCGAGCCCCGAGGCAGATGTCATGTGAGACATCACTGCTTCCAGCACAATCAGAGATCCAGCATATAGTATGTGTTCAGTAAGCAGCGGTTAATGACAGCATCCTGAGCAACAGAAGTGGGACCTTTGGCAACATCACTAACAATCCAGAAAATGCGTCTCTGAGTGTTATTTTCTTAAACTTCTCCAAGCAGAAAGTAAATAAATATGAAAAATATTAAAGGTTTAAGGCGAAAGTAAAGAGGAAATGAGACATTTATTTACTTTGTGAACTTTAAATTTCAAATTAGTCATCCTGCTAGTAAAATACTGTTTTTAGTTCTCTTCTGGAATGGAAACTTGAACAAAAAGGAAGGCAGATTTCACATGCTGGTGTAGGTATGGAAAATGGAGCCGGGATCCATGAGCACTGCATTGGATACCAAAGGCTCTCCCAGACAGGTATCTCAACTTGTGATGTGGGCAATAAACAATCCAGAGTCTTTTCACGTCTGCGTATGGGGAATGATTATCCTAAGAGACGTTAGCAATTGTTTTCCAGTGTGATGTAAGTTGTGGAGGCAGGGCCAAGCCAGGGTCCTTGTCAAACACACCCAGCCTCCTGGATTACTTCACTCATGTCCCCTGATTAGGATGCGTGCCGTGTGCTGCTTAATACAACCTGCTGCCGAATGCCAAGCGCATTAGAACTAAATTAGGAAATATGTCCAAATACAAAGAATGATGCGAAGAGCTGTAAGTGGGTCTCTCTGTTCCTTGATGAGGTATGAGACTCAGCGTCAACATAATGCTCTTAAATAAGGCAATTCTATCTCCTAATCCTCCACCTCAGCGAGCAAAATTCAATTCAGGTAGCAAAAGAATTAAAAAAGATGATATGGCATCATAAAAACGTTTTCATGGATGGAAGTATTTTTGACAGGTTCAGGAAATATGAGACATAAAAACAAATTTTAAGGGGCTGTTTGGGCACAGAGGGCTGCATTAATGGAGCTGACACCGATCTCTGCCCTGCAACATGAAGAAGAGATGAGGCCAGAAGAAATGCTATTACACTTGTTTTCTTTTACAATCATATGCCACCTAGCAATGGCTACCTTTAAGATCATTTATGCCCCTGGTGTGTGACAACCAAAGAATGCAACGTCCAAACTTAGAGTCCATTTTCATCTACAAGTAAAAGGACCTTCAAGCAGCTCACCACACATGTCCCTTGTCCGGCAAGACACAGGAATTGAAGAAAAAGTACCAAACAAGTTCCTGCCAGCAATAAGCATGGCTTTAGGAGATCCTGTTAAGAGATTGCATGCTCAGTCATGTCCAACTCTTTGCAACCCCATGGACTGTAGTCCACCAGGCTCCTCTGTCCATGGAATTCTCCAGTCAAGAATACTGGAGTGGGTTGCCATGCCCTCCTCCACCAGGCGATCTTCCCAACCCAGGGATGGAACCCGCATCTCCTACATTGGCAGGTGGATTCTTTACCGCTGAGTTTCCGGGGCAGCACTCTGATTAGAGTAGGTGGCCCCAGTCTCCCGGATCTGATGACTGATGACCTGAGCTGGAGATGATGTAACAATAATAGAAATAAAGTGCACAGTAAATGTAATGCACGTGAATCATCCCGAAATCAACCCTCCCACCCCAGTCCGTAGAAAAACTCTTCCGCAAAACCAGTCCCTAGTGCCAAAAAGTCTGAGAACCACTGTGCTAGACAAGTATCAGGAGAGCAAGGGACTCCTCAACCCATCTCAGAAGCCCTCAGCTCCCCAGCAGACCCCTAGGATGGATCAGCTCGACACGACTCCACAGGTGAAGGAAAAAGTTTAAACCACCTAACCGCCTGAAGACTCAAGGAACGTGGGTGCTGGACAGAAAGTGAAAAGTCACATGTCCAGCCCTCCTCATTTTACAGAACAGAGGCAGGTGAGTCTACAGTCTTTAAAGAACCATGAGCTTCTCCCATGTGGCAGCCAACAAGCAGTGTGTGTTACAGTTCCTTCTGCCCTAATGGTGGTCTGACAGGGCTGTCGGGCCCACTGCACTGATTCCAGGTGAAGCCTCTGATTCCAGATGAGGTCATTCATCATCAAAGCAGAGTGCCACAAAATAATTTAAATGAGAGTCAGGACCAGACAGAGCCCTGATTATTCCCTCTGGCCTCATTCTGTTTGTGACCTTTTTGCAAAGCCTGTTGAGAAGAAAGATGCTAAGGAACAGCGAGGAGGATGGGATGCACGGCCATCCACCACTTTCCAAGGAACGCCTTCTACAGAGGGCAACAGTTATCAAATGATGAAGGCGCAGACCCTTCTGACCCAGCAAGTCTTTACTTTGAGGAACTAATCCTACAAATACGTTCACATGGACCAAGTGCTGTTCACAATAGCAAAAGACTGGGAACAAGCTAACATCCATCAACAGGGAGTAAGGTAGTCTAATTACTCAAGGGACAACTGCAAAGTGCAATGTCATTAAATCACACACACACACACACACAAACTACCATTAAGTTCTTTATTATGTTACAAGAAATGATGAAATGATCTCCAAAACATTTTGTTGCAAGAAAAAGCAAGATGCAGGACAAAAATAGTGTGTTTTACCATTTATATTTTTTAGAAAGAAGGGACAGAGGACATGTATGAATAATTTGCTTACAGACACATAAAATGTCTCTGAAGGGATTCACAAGACACTGTCTTAGCTCCAGGAAGAGAACCTGGGTGGCAGGTCGAAAGGAGTGGGAGGAGTCATCCCATCACACACCCTCCCTTTCGCATCTTTTGATTTCTGAATCAGGCAAATGCGTTACCGAGTCAAAAAACACTTTTTTTTCCCAAGGGTGTTTAAAGATCTGCTCTTTTAAGAAAGAATGAAAATAGATAATAGCCATTTTTCCATTACTTTACCTGGCCAAAGAAAAAGGTGGTAAACCCAGGCATGGCCTCTAATTCTGGCCTCTGAAATCCAGAAATCTGAGGATCCCTATGCCATGGGCAAACCAAGATGTAGCTGACCACTAACGTTTTCTCTGGTCTTTCCTACAAGAGCTGGACATGGCTGAGCCAGCTGTAATCACATGCGTTTCCTTAAATAAATCAAATTCTCCTAAGTCACTTGGCTTCATTTCCTTAGAAAACTATGTTTATTAGCTTAGAAACCTAAGTTACCAGACTACTGAGGCCTGTGCACAATGCTGTTTTAATTTTAAAATGCTGAAACACGACTGGTGTTCTGTAACTTTCTGTGGTGAATACGTGACAGGTTGGCTAGCAGGCATGTGAATGGATGAGTCTGAACCATTATTACTATGCTCAGACAGCTGTGGTATCTAAAGAATGCTAATGTGATTATCAGATGGTACAAGGATATTCTCCAAGTAAACAAAAATAACACTACTGGAATACTCCTACAGGTCAGGGAAACTTCAGTTCCCGCCAAAAAATTGACATCAACATTTGGACTTCACAGCTGCATTTATCACAGTCAATCAATAGTGGGCTCTAGCTGACCCCCAGTTCTGTATCTGGTAGAAACAAAGATACACCAAACTCTGTGTTCCCAAAAAGCCTTCATCTGAATCCTGGACATATGGCCAGAGGCAGACACAAATTCCCACATGGACGCAGCTCCAGGCTCACTCTGCTGCTAACAGTCTCACATGAACCTGATAAAAAGTGCTGTTCATGTGCTGCCAGGCTGGCAACCAACAGGACCAAAGTGTGGAACTCACAAGCCAGGTGACTAGGAGGCCACACTAAAGACTTTGAGAATTACAATAGTGCATCATGCAATGGCAGGATGCTACTGAAACCTCACAGAGCCACTGTGTAATGGCTTAATTCACACGGCAATGCTGATTTTTCTGAGGAAGCAGAAAACCCATTGAACATCATCAGATGGAAAGTCCCACCTCTGCAAAAATAAGGAAAGTTTCACAGCAAAGGCTTGGCTTCCCTCACGTTCGAGTGGGTGGCATTCATGTTGGAGAAACATCTTAATGCAGAGTTCTCACCAGCGCTACTAACAACAACAACCCACCCAACCCACCCAAGTGTATGAACGTTTGCTGGTGTACTCATAAAACCTCTGGATAACTAAATGCCATTGCCAGATTTCACAGAGGAGCTTAAACACATTCTTGTAGCAAATTTATTTCCACTCTTAAAACACCAATGAAAAACACCCACTAACAAGTGACAGACATTATTTTCTTTGCTCCAAAATCACTGCGGATGGTGACTGCAGCCATGAAATTTAAAGATGCTTGCTCCTTAGAAGAAAAGCTATGACAAACCTAGACAGCCTATTAAAAAGGAGAGACATCACCTTGCCGACAAAGGTCATCTAGTCAAAGCTGTGGTTTTTCCAGGAGTCATGAATGGATGTGAGAGTTGGATCATAGATAAGGCTGAGCGCCAAAAAACTGATGCTTTTGAACTGTGGTGCTACAGAAGACTCTTGAGAGTCCCTTGGACTGCAAGGAGATCAAAGCAGTCATTCCTAAAGAAAATCAACCCTGAATATTCATTGGAAGGACTGATGCTGAAGCTCCAATACTTCCGGCACCTAATGAGAAAAGCTGACTCACTGGACAAGACACTGATGCTGGGAAAAACTGAGGGCAAGAGAAGGGGATGGCCAAGGATGAGATGGTTGGATGGCATCACTGACTCAATGGACATGAGTCTGAGTAAGGTCCAGGAGATAGTGAAGGACAGGGAAGCCTGGGGTTCTGCAGTCCATGGGGTTGCAAAAAGCCAGACACGTCTTGGTAAGCAAACAACAACAAGTTTTTAGAGGGAATAGGAACTTCTTTAAATGAATTTTTATCAAATTAACACACAAATCAGCTAATTCTCATTATTAATGCTTTTCAATTGGGTTGGAAAATTTGAGAGCCATCCAAAAAAGTGCCTACTTAGACCAATATCTAAAGGATGCTCCAAGTCTAATTTTGTGCTGAGCTATCTCTTTAACTGGGGGCTTGGCTTCCCAGGTGGCACAGTGGTAAAGAATCTGCCTGCCAATGCAGGAGACACAGGTTCATTCCCTGGGTCAGGAAGATCCCCTGAAGGAGGAAATGGCAACCCACTCCAATATTCTTGCCTGGAAAATTCCATGGGCAGAGAAGCCTGACAGGCTATGGTCCATGGGGTCACAAAGAGTTGGACATGACTGAGCAACTGAGCACACACGCATCCCTTTAACTGGTTTCTCAAATACATCCACTACGACTGTATCACTATAGAAAGAGATCCACTCAGATAAGACAAAGAGAAATAGGACCTGTCAGCTGAAAAATTTATTAAAACTATGAAAGATTTAAACCAGGCTAGTATTAATTCAGCTATCACCTCACTACACTGAGAACTTGAGAAATAAGTGAGATAATCGAAACCTGAAAGCATGATGGATGAAAAATTAAGAAGCAAATAGTCTCTCTTCTTTCAACAAAAGAGCTTGCCAGGGATGGGAAAAGAGTGTTTTCAAAGGCTGACAAAGGAAACTGCCTTAGGAAACCAACTGCTATCCCTTTTCCCCCACTTTCCAGGAAGACAAAACACAGGAATTATATATCATCACAGACTTTCCAGCTAAGATACGCTGAACAGGCTCCGGCAAAGCAGGCCAGCTTGAGCACAAAGGGATCCCTTCTTACAGTGAGATGACAATGAGTCTCATGTATTTTCAACCACTTTATCTGTCTTCCTGGTTGAAGAACATATAACAGGAATCCAAGTCGCAAAACCAGTGAATGCTTAGAGAAGTGAGATGTGACCTCCCAAGAGACTACAAAGGAGAGACAAAATGTACAAACCACAACCAGAGGCTCGGCTCAGACTATGACTGCGAGAAAGAATAGGGAAGCACTCAGAGGCTGTTACGCCAGGCACTATGGGTAAAGTTTTACACACGTGTTTCTTTAATCCTAGAATTCTATGATGGACTGTGATGGACTCCTTTCTACAAATGAGGAAACTGAGGCACAATGCAGGCTAAGCCACCTGTTTAAGGTCACAGTGGGGAGCGGACGGCAGGGCTGCAAGTGGAACACAGATGGCCTGCATCCAGTCTGGCTCTCTCCCGGTTCACAACACTGCTACATGGGAAGGGCTCTTTCTACAGGAGAAGGACGATGTCAGAGGAGCTGCTGGCTCAGGGAAGTTCCTTCCCAGGGATTATACCCACTGCCAGCAGGGTCAGGAGCCAGCAAACGGGAGGAAAATCAAAACAACACAAACCTTTATCCATAACTCTCTCCGCTGATCCTACTGGGAGAGAGAGTTCTATAAGTCAGTTTTAAGACTAAGTACTTGGCCTACAGTCAGGAATGGTAAAATACTAAGTAGTGCTAAAATCGAGTCATCATGCGAAGAATTTCAATTAAAAACCTGTCTCCTTGTTTCTGGCTCAAAGAGTATCAAGAGGCGCTTTACACACTGTGGAAAAGGATGTAAATTTTGATGCAACCTCATCAGAAGGCACTTTGGCAATGTCCATCAACCTTCTGACCAAGCAGCATAAACGCTAGGAATTTATCCCAGAGATTTACAAGCTGCAGTGTGCCCTGGAGCACTGTCTATAACAGTCTACAGACAGGGAAAGCAACCTCAGTGCCCACCGATGGGAGCCTGGTGAGGCAGACTGCGCAGCAGGCGTGCTGGGATCCCAGGCAGAGGGCGCTGACAAGGAATGCTCTCCAGGGCACACTACTGAACAAAACCCGGGGCACAGAACAGTATGTACACTATGACCTCATTTCAAAGACTTGCTCTTCTAGTGTATAAATGTACCCATCTATGCATTAAAATTTTCTAGATGGATACCTAAAAACTGTTAATAGTTTCTTCTGTGGCGTAGGGCTGGGGAAAGGGAAGAGAAAGGAAATTACTTACCACTTTGTATCATTTTGAGCTACTTGAAATCTTTTTTAACCAGGCTGACTATATATATATCAATGTATACTGCCTGAACACATCTTTTAAAAATATACCAGAGAGATTTAATTTTCAAATTGCCTCTTAAAAAATAAAACTCATGTTTTTTTGTTAAATCGTACATCTTGCTATTTTTGTACCTTGTTTCCTTCGTACACCCATCCCAGACTCTTCACACCAAAAGCAGCCTGGTTGGCGGAGACATCCAGACACGTGACCGGCTGCCCGTAGACGTAATGGAGGGTTCTGGCAGAGTCTTCAGCTTTTAGCAGGTATACCAGATCTCCAGCAGTGGCCACTGCCACAGGGTACCTTTCAGTGTCTGGAACTATTTCAAGGTAGTCAACCTATTAAAGGATAAGGGTTATTTAGTCCATCAGGTTTCACCTACAATTCGTCCTGACTTGGTCAAAAATACACAATTCCTCCTGCATGTCAATGAGAAGATCAGTAACCCAACAGAAAAAGACAGGTCAAGGGCCAGTTCATAGGAAGTGAAACACAGTTCCTACACAAATGAAATAATGCTCATCATAAAAGAAACACAGCATACTCCTAATAGGAGAAATGCAAAGTGAAAATTCACCAAGATACCATTTTCACTTGTTGTGTCAGTAAAGATCAATTAGTCTATAAAGACACTGGGCTGGAAGTGGAGTGGCAGACAACCATATTTTTGGATCCCACTTATGGTTGGTGGGATGTAGTCTGGCCCAACTTCTATGGAAGGAAATCCTGGAACATTTTAATGCAACCAAGTGTGCATGTGCTCTGATGCAGCACATTTGATGATCCAGGAATCTATTTAAACATAAACTCATATTTATGCAAAACAACTATGTACAAGGTTATTTGCTGCAGCCTTATTTGGAAACAGCTAAGAACCAGAAAACCCAGAACATGCCTTACTAAGGCACTAATTAAACAACTTACAGTACACCGATGTACTGGAATACCATGCAGTCATAGAAAAAAGCACAAAGACATTCTTTATAAACTCTTACAAACAGATCACTTCTGAGACACACTTGGGAGGGAAAAAGCAAGGAAGCAAGGTAAGAGGACTTCACAGTGGGCCAAGGTGTGTAAAAGTGGCAGAGGAAGCCTGTGACACACTTGGGTTTGTACGTGCGTAAATCTAACAGTGGCCACCTTCAGGGAGGGAAATGAGCTGTGGGACAGAGCAGAAGGGAGATTCTCACTGTAAACCTTATTGTGTCTTTTAAATTCTGAACCATGAGGCTACAACAACTATTCAAAAACCAAAGTTAGTTTTTATTTCTTCATAAGAAACTGAATAAATGACAAAATTCACTCAGTTCCAAATTAGCCAAAACTGCATTTTCACGTTTGGGCAAATACCACAAATGTGTTGCCGGAAGTGTCTGAGTTACCTGCTTTCTCCCGGTTTCAACCTCATCCAGGGTAGGAAGGCCACAGGGAGCGTGCGGACGCCACACAGTCCTGCCGGTTGCACTGTTGCTACCACTTTCTCTAACTGACACGCACAGGAGGGGCCCCCTTTAAGAATAATGTGCTTTTCTAGATTCATAAGGGCATGCTTGCCCCAGGGCCATTTACATCGGGTTTCACCTCCCTGAATAAATTCTGAGAGGACAAAAGCAGAAGGTGAGCCACCTCTGTAATTATGAAAATCCACAGTCCCTGACAAGAAGCCAAGCGAGTTCAAAGGCCTGAATCCTGAGACCTGTCCAGAAGCGCTCGAGAGCGTAAACATCTGGGTGACTCTGCTAATCCTCAGGCCCGACGATGTGAGTGGCGGCCCACACCCCCAGCCCAGGGGCCATCACCCAGGACAGCTGTTCTGGGCCGGCACTACAGACCCGGGAACACTGCCACTGTGACTCAGGGAGCCTATCTGAGGGAGACAAAGATGGCCCAGCCACCAGCCCGGAGGTGCCTTTTCCAGGGATGGCCCTCATCCAGGATGAGAAACAATGAACAGTGTTATGACACATGCCTCCAGCAATGGCTGCTTGAGTCCTCTGTCCCCCATCCTAAACGTCACTTCTTGCTTTCCTAAAATCAACATCCTCAGTCTAGCTGTTAAATTTCACCTTCATGTTGGATTTCTGACAGACCAAGAGCTCAGACTGACTGTGACTGTGCCATTTGCTGGCAACTGGACACGACTTCACAAAGCTTCTGGTTGGTGCCAGCATGCCACCTGATTGCCAAGGCTGGATTTGCACTTTCTGGAGGGACTCACATCTTAAGTAATTGTCTGAGTTCATATAATCATTGTTAATCTACAGAGTTCTTTAGGCAGAGGCCAAACAACAGGCACTATGTGGTTTTAAGAAGAAATGGAAATATGGCACTTTTGCATTTCTCTAATAAAATCCCAAGAGGAGAATACAGCACCAGGCATTTTGGGGAACGCTACCCCCAAACCAGAGAGGCTTGTCGTTAAAGGGACAAGCGGCTTACAGAGGTAAAGTGATGATACCATGGCTTTTTAGTTATTCGTGTCTAATAAGATTTCCACTGGGAGCAAAAGGGAAAGGAATAGGATTTGTTCCAGGTCAGGCCATCAATTTATTATTCAGTGTTGGCTTTTCTGTTCACTCTCCTACAAGTGCCAAAATCAAGTTTGCTTTAAACCAAACCCAAATTTAACATAAACAGGTTCCAGCTCTTCCTTCTTACCATCACATCATCTCCCACAGTACAAATGTAGAGGCTTCGGCACAAATGAACTCAGAAACGGGCTCCATGTAATGAACTACTAAGGTGAGCTCAGTTTCACACACGGTGTTGAGAACACCGTGATCAACACTGATCAACACTGACTAAACCTATTCTCATTCAAGAATTACTCCCTGATGCCAAATGAGAAAACCTTCAGATGGAAAAAGTGTAGGAGGGAAACCTTCTTTCCCACATGGCCCAGGATATACCACTGCACTCATTTTCACCCACGTATCAGGCCAGATCCTGGTCTCAGATTCCCAGGGTGAACGTCCTGTTAATGTGAAGGAGGCTGAGGATGCCAGCGATGAGAAACTGCAGCCCCCAATGTCAGTCCTGGGGTCGAAATCACAACTTCTTATCTAGGGCAACAGCCAGTTCACCACTCGAAGTCTCTACTGACTTCTTGGTAAATGGAGGAAACAAAACTTCCTATTTCACAAAGCTCCTGTGAGATTTACGGAGAAAGAGTCACAGGAAGCCCTGAGTGGATGGGCGCTGTCAATATCATTTCTGTTTATATCAGACCCAGAGATTCTAAGAATGAAAAACAGAACAATCAGACTAAAAGCTCACCAGTTTCTGAACTTCAAATTCTGCAGCTATTTGCAAATTTCCCTCCTCATTGGGGCATAACATTACGACATCAAAAGCAGAAGCTGTGGCAATTGTTGCATCTTCCTGGCTGAGGGCTAGTGCTTGTATTCTTGCATCATGCTCAAAACGATGAATAGGATACTTTCCAGTCCTTAGATTCCAAATATTAAGAAATCCTATGTAGAAAAAAATAATTGAGGAATCAAATTCACTTAGTATGCACAATTATAAAATAATCATGTAACATAAAGAAAATAAAGAGATAAATAATAACTTGGTAAAAAAATACTTGCATCACACATAACAACGGGTCAATTTCCTTAATATACAAAGAGTTTATATGATTCAATAAGGAAAAAAAGCAACTGAAAAGTAAGCAAAGGACATAAGCATGTTATGTTGTTCACAGGAAAATAAATACAACTGACATATAGCATTTTAAAAAATATAAAAATTCACTCACAATTAGAAAAACACAAATTAAAACTATAATAAGATATTATTTTTCATCAGTTAAATTGACAAAAAAATTCAAAAAACATTTTCTTGCTGAGGATATGGGGAAACAGGCTTTTGTTAAACTGCTGTTAGGAATATAAACTATTTCAGCTAAGTCTGGAGGCAATTTTATAATATGTACCAAATTACAAATGTAGGTAGGATAGTCACTACAACATTTTTAACCATGTCAAAAGATTGGAAGCTATGTAAATGTTTACCAATAAAGAAATTCTTAAATAAGAATTTAAGAATTTAAATACCTCCATAGTTTATACCTCCATTGTTTGGAGTTTAAGCGAGCAATCAAAAGAGTCAGTCTTATATATATGAGCTATATGAAATGATCAACAAAATATACTGTTAAATGAAAAAAGGAAAGTACAGAATACTGGTATAGCACACTATGTTACGTGTTTTAAAACTGTACACACACACACAATGTATACTTGGATTATCCCAGAAGGACACACAAAAAATTTAACAATGACTGACCTCTAAGGAAAGAAACCAGGGGAAAGAGACAAGAGTAAAAAAGAATTTTTTTTTTTTTGTAGAAAAGAAATTTACTGTACATCCCCTTGTATATAAAAAATTTTCTCCAAAGCTATCTTTGCCAAAAAGATAAACTTTTAAAAAACTGTTTTATGAGAGATCTAAGAATTGTTTTTAGTTGCTAGGTCGTGTCCGACTCTTTTGTAACCCTATAGACTATAGTCCACCAGGCTCCTCTGTCCATGGGATTCTCCAGGCTAGAATACCGGAGTGGGTTGGCCATATCCTTCTCCAGGGGATCTTCCCCACCCAAAGATTGAACTCATGTCTCCTGCATTGGCAGGCAGATTCTTTACTACTGAGCTACCAGGGAACCCCTCTAAGAAGAATAGGAGGACATAATTGCTGAATAGTTTTAACATATGGCGTTCTTAACTTATTTTATTTGTCCTTTTGCACAACAAATAATTTTTTTCTGGTTTTGTTAAAATATAATTGACACATAACATTATGTAAGCTTAAGGATGATTTGATATACTGTGAAATGATTACCACGATAAGTTAACATCACCTCACATAGTTACAAATATCCTTTTCCTTATAATGAGAACTTTTAAGATCTATTCTCACAGTAACTTTCAAATATACAATATGGTATTATTAACTATGGGCTTCCCTGGTGGCTCAGTGGTAAAGAATCTGCCTGCCACTGCAGGAAACACAGGTTCGATCACTGGGTTGGGAAGATCCCCTGGAGAAGGAAATGGCAACCCACTCTAGCATTCCTGTCTAGGAAATCCCTTGGACAGAGGAGCCTGGAGGGCTACACTCCATGAGTGTTGCAAAAGAGTAAGATACGATTGAGTGACTAAACATTAGTGACTACAGTCATCACTGCACATTACACCCTCAGAACTGGAAGTTTGTACCTTCTGTACCCACCTTAAATCAATTTCTCTACCCTGGCAACCACAAGTCTGATCTCTGTTTCTTTGAAGTTTTTCTTGTTTTAATGATTCCACATATAAGTGAGATCATACAGTATTTTTTTTTCCTCTGACTTATTTCACTTAGCATAATGCCCTCAAGATCCATCCATATTGTTGCAAATAGCAGGATTTCCTTCCTTTTTTATGGCTCAATAGTGTTCCACTGTATACATATACCACATTTTCTTTACTCATTCATCTGTCAATGGACACTTAGGTCGCTTCCATGTCTTGGCTATCGTGAGAAATACTTCAGTAAACAGGAGGGTGGAGATATCTCTTCGACACAGTGATTTTGTTTCCTTCAAATGTACACCCAGAGTGGAACTGTTGGATCACATGGTAAGTGCTGCTGTTTATTTTTTGAGAAACCTCCATACAGTTTTCCACAGTGGCTGCACCAATTTACATGCCCACCAACAGTGCACATGGGTTCCCTATCATCCACATCCTCACCAACTGTTCTCTCTTGTCTGTTTTTTAATAATTTATTTGTTTTTGGTTGTGCTGGGTCTCTGTTGCTGCACAGGCTTTTCTCTAACTGTGGAGAGCAGGGGCTACTCTCTAGTTGGGGTGCGCGGGCTTCTCACTGGTAGCTGCTCCCGTTGCTGAGCACAGGCCCTGGCGCATGAGGGCTAAGCAGCTGCGGCTCATGGACTAATCGCTGTGGGTCCTGAGCTCCAGAGCACAATTGTTTAGTTGCTCAGTTGTGTCCAACCGTTTTGTGACTCCATGGACTGTAGCCCACCAGACGGGTTTGTTCCTTAGGTCGTGAAGATCCCCTGGAGAAGGAAACGGCAATCCACTCCAATATCTTTGCCTGGAATATTCCATGAACAGAGGAGCCTGGTGGGCTACAGTCCATGGGGTCACCAAACAGTTGGACACAACTGAGCAACTAAACAATTTCTTCTCTACCGCCCATCCATATATCCAGTCCTATTTATTACAACTTCCTATTATCTAAAGCAGATAAAGCTTTCAATTTCCATCTTTCTGCAATCCCTCTTTCCATTTTTCTTTGCCTTGTACTTTGTCTTTTACATGTCAGCAAAACTGGAAAACTCAGTAGCAGCCACAGGACTGGAAAAGGTCAGTTTTCATTCCAATCCCAAAGAAAGGTAATGCCAATGAATGTTCAAACTACTGTACAATTGTGCTCATTTCACATGCTAGCCAAGTAACACTCAAAATCCTTCAAGCTAGGCTTCAGCAGTACATGAACTGAGAACTTCCAGATGGACAAGCTGGATCTAGAAAGGGCAGAGGAACCAAAGATCAAATTGCCAACATCTGTTGGATCATAGAGAAAGCAAGGGAATTCCAGAAAAACATCTACTGCTTCTGCTTCACTGACTACGCTAAAGCCTTTGACTATGTGGATCACAACGAACTGTGGAAAATTCTTAAAGAGATAGGAATAGACCACGTTACTTGCCTCCTGAGAAACCTGTATGCATGTAAAGAAGCAACAGTTAGACATGGAACAACAAACTGGTTCAAAATTGGGAAAGGTACATCAAGGCTGTATATTGTTATCCTGCTTACTTACCTTATACGCAGGGCACATGTGAAATGCTGAGCTGGATAAATCACAGGCTGGAATCAAGATTGCTGGGAAGAATATCAACAACCCCAGATATTCAGATGATACCACTCTAATGGCAGAAAGCAAAGAGGAACTAAAGAGCCTCTTGATGAGGGTGAAAAAGGAGAGTGAAAAAGGTGGCTTCAAACTCAACACTCAAAAAACTAGGATCGTGGCATCTGGTCCCATCACATCATGGCAAATAGAAGGGGAAAAAGTAGAAACAATGACATATTTTATTTTCTTGGAATCCAAAATCACTGCGAATGGTGACTGCAGCCACAAAATTAAAAGACACTTGCTCCTTGGATGAAAAGCTATGACAAACCCAGACAGGCTATTAAAAAGCAGAGACATCACTTTGCCAACAAAGGTCCATCTAGTCAAAGCTATAGTTTTTTTCAGGAGTCATGTACAGATGTGAGGGTTGGACCATAAAGAAGGCTGAGTGCCAAAGAACTGATGTTCAAATTGAGGTGCGGAGAAGACTCTTAAGAGTTCCTTGGACAGCAAGGAGATCAAACCAGTCAATTCTAAAGGAAATCAACCCTGAATATTCATTGGAAGGACTGATGCTGAAGCTGAAGCTCTAGTACTTTGGCGATCCGATGCAAAGGGCCACCTCATTGGAAAAGACTCCGATGCTGGGAAAGATTGAAGGCAAAAGGAGAAGAGGTCGGCAGAGGATGAGATCGTTATATAGCATCACTGACTCAATGGACATGATTCTGAGCAAACTCTGGGAAATAGTGAAAGACAGGGAAGCCTGGCGTGCTGCAGTCCATGGGGTCGCAAACGAGTCAGAAAGACTGAGTGACTGAACAACGACAACTTCGTCTTTACACAGTAAATGCGATGAGCATAGGATCTTACTATAGGGTAACATTCAGCACTAAATAAATACAGCAAGTCAGAAGAAAATAATACATTTGGGTTGCTCTGCAAGCCTTTCAAATTGTCAGTAGGCTAAGGAGGTGATTACAAACAAAAGCTTCAAGTTAAATGCTGCTTCAGATGTAAAACAGTGTACCCTTCTAAGAATTATGATAAACGTGTTGGTAAGTGGATCGAGAAAGGCTCCACAACACATTCCTCTGGCAAATATTTTGGCAAATTCTTTCCATTCAGACTCAGAAAAAGGGCTCTACATGTTAAATGGGAGACAGGCACGTTCCAGGACGTGCCTCTTCCCAACAAGCCTGCACTGCATCTGTTTGCCGACCACACAGTAAAGCAGTAAAGCCTTCGAGTGTTCACACGCTCACCTGTCTCCTCTCCCACAGTGCTTACTTCCACCTCGGGAAGAACATCATCATCTTCATTTAACAAAAGAGAAGAAACAGAAGCTCTGAGTGGCTCAACAACTGGTCCAAAGCCACTTGGTAAGCGATGAGGCTGGGCTGGAAGTCAGCTAGAAAGTGCAGGGTGAGCGGCTGCATTTACAAGTGCATAAAATAACTATGAGCTCGATGAGTAATCGACATAAACTCAACCTGTGTTCTGCCAAGTGTGGAAGTTACTCAACCACAGTTCACTCGAAGCACACATGGAGTTTATCTATAAACACATTTTTCATTATTAATCAAGTATTGGTTTTGTTGGCATCATTTCCCCAATAGAATTGTATGCAATAAAATACCCTTCACCGCAAGACTGCAGAGCTGTTCTAAGAAGGGTCTTCCTAGAAAATATATTCCAGGTGCCATCCATTTAATGGTCACATCCTTCTCTTTTGAATGTCTGTGGTGTTGTGGTCTTTGTCAATTTTCTCCAACTATGAAGTGTGTAACTCAGCCAGACCCTCACCTGTCATCAGTGCCAGTATTGTTCACACAGTCCCCAACTTCACTTTAAGGTGTGTTAACATTTAGGGCTGCACTGTTCTCTTGATGAAGTGACCTTCTGTCATATGAAATGTCTTTCTGTTACGTTCTTCCCTCTGAAATCTACTTTGATATTGATAGAGTCACTCCAACTTTGGAGTAGTGTTAGCATGCTATGTGTTTTTCTGTCCTTTCACTTTGCCTTGTGTCTATCTAAAGTGGGCTTACTTGTAGATGCTGTGCAGTTGGTCTTGCTTTTAAAGGGTATGTAGACTACTAATCTTTAACGTGACTACTGGTAAGGGTGGGTTTAATCTACCATCTTGTCTTGTTTTCTATTTGTCCCATGTGTTCTCTGTTCCCTTTCCCCCTCTTTTTCTACCTTCTTTTGCAATGAGTATTTGGGTTAATTATGTGTTCGTTTCGATTCCTTTGTTGGTCTATTAGCCAAACTGTCTTTATCTTAGCGGCTACTTTAGACTTGCAGCAGTCATCTGTAACTCACCGGTCTGCCTTCAGGCAATACCGCACCACTGCACACACAGGGAGCCAGCACATTCCCTCCCCCCCCCCCCCGCCCTGCCTTTCTGCTATTGTTGCCATACTTTTTAATCTCTACGTATGTTATAAACCCCACATGCATTGTGATTATTTTTGCATAAGCAGGCAATTATCATTTAAAGAGAAATAAGAAAAAAAGCCATTTGTATCTATCCCTGTAATTACCACTTCTACTGCTCTTCCCACATCACTTGTAAGATGGTTAAGACTCCTGCAGTTTTTGCAAGATGTGCAATTTCACTTTCCCACTGTGTTGCTGGGTATCTGACCCCAAAATACAGAGACGAGGTGAGCAGGAGCCAGCACAGCAGCTGACAGGAGGGATGCCTGAGTGAAAGCTGATTTTATGAAAGGTCATTTTTTTTTTTAGTTAGTATAGTTAAATCATACTACTTTTACAACCTCAAAACTACAGGGGCTTCAACAGTGAACACTTGAATTATAAGAATGTTTTATAATATTACACTTGAATTATTACCCATGTTAACCAATACTTAGCCAAAAAGCAGTCAATGCAACAATACATTCAGCACATATATGAGCCCCTGCCCTGGCCCAGTCACTATTCTAAAAACCGGGAAAACTGCAGTGAACAAGACAAAATAAGCAAAAAAGTCCCTGACTGCCTGGAGCTGATGTTCTAGTGGCATCACCAAGCATCTTGTTTTGAGGGCATGCAGGAAGGATATAATCTCTACTCTCACAACATTCACACTGCAGAAAGACCTGTTATAGTCATGAAGATACAACTAACAAAAACATAATATATATACACAAAGTGCAACAGGACAATGGATAAGCTTAACTTTTTGTCCTGTTGACACACTATTTTAAGATTTCCAAAAAGGAGTAGCTAACTTTCACAGACATTTCAAGTTGAATTGAGTCCACATACATTGCATAATATTAAAAAAGCTGTAGTCAACACCTGTCAGAGCCCGATAAACTCCCTTCCCAAACAGGTGACAGTTTAAAAAATCTGATGTAAATTCACTTGAAAGGCCAAGTTTTATCACATTGCAGACACAGCACTAGCATGGATTTGGCTCCTAATATGGGTGGATTTCTGAAGTGGCAGGCATGTGTCCTTTTTCTGCTCCATTTCCTACGGAAAGTGACTGAACATCCATAAAGGTTTGCTGAATGTTTGTCTTATGTTTTAGCAATGGAACATTTGGTTGTAAGAAACAAATCCACTGGCTTAAATACAAAAGGAAACGACTGAACAGAAACGAGGCTAGTTCACAGAACCCAAGGGCAGAAAACATATCTGGACAGGAAAAGGGATCAGAACCGGAAGTAGAGAAACATTCAGACCCAGGCAGTTCATGTCCCGACGCACCACTTGCCTCTGCGTCTCTCTGTACTGCGCGTCCCTCCCCACCCGCCCCTCTCCACAAAGCAGCTTTCTCTCCCCCAGTTTCAGAAGGGCTTCTACTCCAAGCACACAACTGAGACTGAAAAATCGGAGCCCAACGGCTCAGCCGAGAACAGGAAACAGCCGCCCCCAGACCTGGGGTCCCCATCCTTGTTTACTGAGGCCAAAAGACCAACTCAAATGCTACAAATATGTGCACCTCTAGAGGGGCTTCCAAGCAAGGAGATGCCCCCAGAGGTGTCTGCCACCCTTACTCCGCATGCTCGGCCAAGGTGGAGCAAGAGAAAACTTCTCAGCAAATGCAAAGGGAGCTCCCTGTGGCTGCTCAGTGGTGACCGAGCGAACAGGCCGTCGCCACCACTCCCTGAACCAGGCATAAATGACCCTCAGCACCGGGGCTGGCGGCCCATCTGCCTCACACCAGGAAAGCTGAGAGGAGAGCAGGTGTATCTGCCTTTCCCTCGGTTCTGGGTAAAAGATGTGTAACCCTCAACCAGTGCTGGATCTCCACAGCACTGCTTCACTCATGAACAAAACAAAAAGGACTCAGACAAAAGAAACAGGGTCTCTCAAAAAACATGGAGGACCACAGCGAGGGAGGGCCACCAGCCCAGGAAAGTAAACAGGAGTTGGGCTTGGCAGGACCACTGCTCTCTGGGCCCAGGACCCTCCACCCTGACAAGCATCCGCGAGGCGGCGGGAACTCCAAGCTCACCCGAGCCTAGGAACAGTCATTAGTGGTGACATGAGTAACGATGGCCAGTCTTTGGAGGAGACATAAAGCCGGCTCGGCAGCTGTGGATGGGCACCGGTGCCAGTCTGCAGCACGTCCCTCCCACCTCCCAGAGGAGGCCAGCCAGAGTGTGGTAATGAAACTGCACAGAGTGGAGATGGGATCTCAATGAGTTTAAACTGATTTATGTTAGCTTTTGTAAAGCGCACACGAAATCATGAAAGTGCTACCACTGTGAAATAATGTCGACAATCCTTAAGACCTCCGCCTAATGGCACTTGGGCAGAATATTTATATGCCTCGTCGTGGGAACAAGGGCCATAATGGATACCATTTTTGTTTTATTAGGGATGCATATTTAAATTAATCTGCTATTTGCCTAAACAATTAGCTGCTTCTGTTTGCATGCACAAAGCCAAAACTGCAATTAGGCTTCCATCAAAAAGATAAGTCCCAACTAAAACTGTCCCAGTGGAGTCGTAAGAGCTCAGGGCAGAACTTCCCAAAATTACTTTTTAGCATAATGGTAATTATGTTAATTGCTTGAAAGGTAAATAACTGCTGAACTGGTTTTGGAAAAAGACAATTGGTATTACCCCTCCCCTTTGATCTTTTCCATGTACCATAAAATTTACAACAGGTTACCAGTTTAGAAAGTCAGAGACTGGTCACTTCTTGAACTGCAAGGTCTATCTTGTATTCTTTTGTGCTATCTCGATTAGAACTTATTTTAGCCATGAGCTTCTCTTCACTTGAGGTGGCGTAACCAACACCTGAGGTTTGGTCTCAGCTTCCTAAGAGTTAAGCAGACAGGATCATTTAACTGCAGTTCAGAGACACTCAGTGAAGCTGACTATTCCTAAAGACGGCTGGCAATCTCAATTTCCACCATGTAAGTAAAAACTTGCCTGTAAGAAATGAAGCAGGAGTCAAAGGAAATTCTGCAATGAGAAAAAGCATCTTAACAGAAATTTCAATTACACCCACAGCACTCACTGAATGTGTACCTCTTCACTCATAAGCCTACACAGCATCACCATGAAATGCAAGCCAGAGATGGAGGCTGGTGTAAAGTTTGAGAGGACAAAACAACTTCTGCTTTCATAGGAGAAGAGGTGAGTAGGAGGTTAAAACCAGTGCAAACAAGGGTCATAAGGTAGGGCTAACTCACAGAAGATCTTGAAAAAGATGAAACAGAATGAAATTTATTCTTTACCAAGATGCTGCATCCACATGCATGTCAGCCTTGACCTCCCAGTTGAATGTAGCTCTAAAGTTGAACTTTTGCTTCAGGCAGAAAAACTGTACACAGGAAGCATTTTGGAAGCTGCGTCCCAGACTGACAAGTAAGGGGATCTGAGTGGGCCTGTGGACCGATGAACTGACTGTTTAACGCATAAGCAAGGGAGCGGCCAAAGCAGAAACTGAGTCAAGGAGAAGGAAAGATGAATATATTCAGTAGTCTCAAGTGCAAAGCAGAAAGAATGAACATTCTAAAAAGAAGACTCAAAAACAGAGAGACGGGAAATTGAAAAGGAGGCAGATGATATGGTGTAAGAATACGACAATGTGACTGAATAGAAAAATTTACAGTCAGCAAAGTCAAAGGAAAAACAGACTGGCGGGGAAGAATTTGGACTGGCTCTTCTTCTGTAAGGGGGTGTAGTTCAAGAAGGCAGTTGATGCGAGAGAGGCGTCGCATAGAGTGGCTGTGCATACAGCCACTACCTCCAGCCAGTTCCTTCCTGCAACACAACTGAACGATGTGAACACAACACAGGCTGCATCTGGAAGAGTGCATCAGACACTGGGAGCAGCCAGCGTCTTTGGGGAAGAGACTGGGATAACTGGGGGAATCAGGACCCTAAGGTGGTAGGGAGAGAAAAAACTTTTTTTCTTACTACATGTTTTTTCTACAAGTAGTACGATATCAAACAATTTGTTATAATTTGTAGAAATATCTCTATACATATTAATTTGATCAGTGATGTTGAAAAGATGGTCATTTCTTTATCAAAGGATGTTGACACCTTTCATAAAAAAACATTTTTTCTGGACTTCATTCAGTTCCACTGGTCTATCCTCAGGCCAGTATCAACACTGTTTTGATTACTGATCATTTTACAGTAAATCCTCCAATCAGGTAGCATAAGAACTCCAGCTTTATGCTTTTCTCCAAGATTGTTCTTTGCTATTCTTAGGCCACCACATTTTCTTTCAGATTTTAAATTTTAGAATCAGCTTTTCAATTTCTACCCAAAAAGCCTATGGGGATTTTGACTGAAATTGGATTGAAGCTCTAGATCAATTAAGGGAGAGCTGGCATCTTAACAGCATTCAACCTGCCAATCCATGAATCTAATAATAACCCTCTCCCTTTATTTGTGCTTTCCTCAAATTTTTCTCAGTAATATTTTATACTCAGCATATAGGTTTTAAACATATATTGCTGAGTTAATCCCCAACTATGTTATATTTCTGATGCAATATCAATTCCAATTGTTTGCTGCTCACTTGAATACTATAGACTTTTGCATCCTGACCTAATATCCAGTATCATTGCTAAAGATATTAATATTTATTCTAGTAAAACACTTTTGTTGATTGCTTAGGAGTCTATCCATTTATTCACAATTTTATTCCCTCCCTAGCTGGATACCTTTTTCTTGCCTTACTGCCCTAAGTACGTGCCTCCAGCACAACATTTAACAATTGTAGTGAAAACGGACAGTCTTGCCCTGTTTCTGACTTTAAAGGGAAAGCATCTTTTACGACTAAGTACAAAGTTCGCTCCAAGTTTTTCACAGATTGTCTTAAGCAGACTGAGGAAGTTAGCTAAGTTTTTAATAATGAATAAGAGTCGGTTTTTGTAAAAAAATTTTTTTGTTTCATTGAGATGAACATACGGTTTTTCTTTTATAGTCTAATATGACGCATTATATTAATTGTTAATAGAATCAAACTCACCTTGAATTCCTGGGAGGAATCCTAACTGGTTATGATGTATTATCTTTTTAATATATTTGCAGGATTCAATTTTATAATGTAGTTGAGGATTGTGACATCTATGCTCATGAGGAATATCCATCTATAGCACTTGTTTTCAGGTGTTAGTTATTATCATTTCTTCTTTATCTAGCCTTAATGCTGGCCCCATAAGCGGACTAGAGAACTGTTCTTCTTAAGTCTATTTTACCCAAGTGTGTAGATTTGGTATTATCTCTTCCTTAAGTGTTTGATAGGATTCACTGGGCTTGCAGTTTTCTTTGTGGAAACTACTAAATTATAAATTTGATTTTTTTTTTTTTTTGGAAATAGAGCTATTCATGTTTTCTAGTTCCTGTTAAGTGAACTTAGGCAGTTTGTCTTTCAAAAAGTCAATTCATCCATTTTATCTAACTACTGGCATAAAGGTGTTCATAATATTTCATTTTAACTTTTTAATATTTACAGGATTTGTAATGACGTCCCGTCTTACATTCCTTATGTTGGCAATTAATTTCTTTTCTCTTTTTTTCCTGATCAATCCGGCTAGGGATTTGTCAATTTGATCAATTTTTTCAAAGGTATGGTTGTCCCCTTCATTGATTTTTCTCTATTTTTTTTCTCTATTCTACTCCATTGATTTCTGCTCTTTATTACTTTATTCCTTCTGCTTCGTCTATTTAACTTTCTCTTCTTTTTCTATTTTAAGGTGAAAAGCTATACTGTTGATTTGAGACTTTCTCTTTTCTAATATAAACAGTCAATGTTATAAATTCCCCTTTAAGCATTGCTTTAGCTACATCCCATAAATGAAATACTGTTTTTAATTTTCCTTCAGTTCAAAATATTTCCTAATTTCTTTGGTGATTTCCTCTCTGACTTATGGGTTATTCAGAAGTGTGTTGTTAAAAAAAAGAGAAGAAGTGTGTTGTTTAGTTTTTAAATATTTGGAGATTCTTCCTGCCCTAGCCCTGGAGTCAGCCATTACACCAAGAAGCTTTGGGTCCTTTTAGTAAAGAGCAATATTTTTCAAGACCTGAGCACTAGGTTGGCTTATCGCTACTGGACTGTTGCTGCTTCTATACCTTTTCCACAAACAAAGCCAGGACATACATGAAAACATATGCATACAAACATACATACATACATCTCTGGCTGCTTATCAATCAATACTGAAAACCATGCACTCCACACCAAGAGGTCCTATTCCAATCCAGCCCCACAGAGATCCTTCTGGCCATCCCCGTTTCATACCTGTACCTCCCTTCTCCAATAGTGAGACAACTGGCTCCTATTATCCTCAATACTCTTACCTGCCCAGTCTCTCTGTATGGTGCCAAACCTTCCGGACCCTCCAGGTCACTGTTCCCCTCGGGCTCCCTGCCCCACCTACCCCTGGCACCCCTGGGCTGCCGTCCCACTCCATGGGCCTCCCTAACAGCTCTGTGACTCAAAATACTGAATACAGTTCACAAATATATTTACCTCTGCTTTAACAGAGCCTAGGGTTCACAACAGAGTAAACATTACAACTAAAAGTGGAAGTACTGAAGAGGAAATTAAATTTTATGGCTTAAAATTAATTTTCTTGTAAAAAAAAAATCATGCTTAGTTTTCATTAGGTAGATTGAAGAACTTGGATAATTTATTTCTGTAGTTTCCACTATCTCCCCAAAGCTACCCTGTGCTATTTATTGCTCCCTTCTGTTCTTAATCTCAACTGTAGTAAGACAGGATAGCTACTCTGAATTCATGTATCATGCTGTGCCTTATTAAAAAATCAGTGTTCAGTAAAACCAGACCCCCAATAAACCAAAAGATTAACACCAACTCTAGTATCATTAATACAATGTGCCAGTGTTTTCTGCATGATAAAACTATTTCAAATTACTTTCATAGTAACTTCAAAATTTGTACTTATCCAAGAAACTGCTCATTTGCTATGTGTGTCTGAAGCATGAGAAAGTTGCTCTCCAGTGTTTCTTAAATTCAAGCGCTTACAGACCTCTAAGAATTCATCTATGGGCCAGTTAGTGTGAAAGACAAAGCATCACAAGGCACCGAGGTGATCACTCAGCGCCAACAGCCTGTGACTACAAAATGCAAATTCAATTAATGAGATCTCACAGTATGGTTCAGTTACAAGGTCAAAAGTTCCAGATTCCTTTTTAAAATGACCGTAAAAACACACAGATTCTAAAAAATTTCCTAGAGATCTCACAACTCCCACCCACAGTTTCATCTGTGGAGTGCCACTTAAGGAACACTGAGCTGTTATTTAGTTACAACACAAATGCAGTCCAAAGCATGTATAAGCAAGTGTAAAACAAATATAATTTAAAACCCCCCTGAGGAACAGAAAAACCTTAAAATAAGTATTTTTATTTGACATCTTCCTCCATAACATAATCACAGTCTCTATGGCTTGTCTATGAAACAAATTTTAACACCCTAAGACCACTCCAAGTGCAATCAACTATAAAGTTCAATGCTCTAAGAAATACTTCCACAGTACTAAAAACCACCACCTCAGTTCAGAATTCTGCATTTCAATTTTTAATTCCACTCTGAATATCTTTAAAATGTAAGCACTTGTACTATTAAGGAAACCGTTTAAATGTGTCCGTCTTTTAAAAGACCTCCACCTGAGGCACTTCCCTGCTGGTCCAGTGGCTGAGACTCTGCCTTCCAATGCAGGGGACAGGGGTTCAATCTCTGGTCAGGAAACTAAGCTCCCACAAGTCATGAGGGAACTAGAGAGCCAAGCACCACAAAGAGAAACCCCTGCAGTGCAACTGGAGAAAGCCCACAAACGTCAGTGAAGACCCAGAGCAGACTTAAAAAAAAAAAAAAGGACTCCACCTGGTATTTTTCTGGTTTTGATCAGAAAGATGTTTTATTTTGTTTTGTCCACCAAGTGTCTGAATAAGGCTCCTAAAACCAAAAGGTAGACAAAGGTTTCTGGCAAGAATTACTTACTGAGACTTTAAGAGAAAAATGACCAGAAAAGGAAAGCCTTGAAAAAAAAACAATCCCAATCCTCCACATTCAGGTATACTAGCCATCTCCCAAATAATTATGTTAATAATCCACTTCTGAAACTTCAGTTTTGATCAGGGGAGAGGAGCAGATTGAATACTGCATTCAAAGGTTATGTTATGACATTGAAATGTCACCAACATCTAAGAGACATAAGCAAAACTACTGAAGAACCAATTTTTTTATTAAGCATAAAATTACAACTAAAACTTTGGAAGCACCTAGTCTCAGTAGCCGCCTAAGTAAAACATGGTCTTACTGTTCACTGCTGAAAAGAAGCTTGGAGAGACCCACTCCCATCCATTGTACACACGTCAGGAAATGAGAAATCACAGTCACTCCAGCCCAGGGCAGGCAGAGTCCTGGACAATGGAGCGTGTGTGCGCGCAGACAACTGCACTGGGAGTGCCGCACGAGTGGATAAGCCACTCTGCCTGGCTCCACGGCGCCCCAGAAAGACGGCTGCTGGCTGTCCCACCTAGGCTTCCACGTGCTGAAGAGCACTGGGTCTCCGCTCTCCGCTTCCAGGGACAAATCAGAACTTCTTTGCACCTAAGAAGTGTGTAATCTCACTTCTAACCAAAGAGTGAGTTTTTGAGACAAACTCTGAGCGGGGAGCGGGTTTCGAGTACACTGCCGTTCCCTAATGCGGTGGCTCGAGGCCAAAGGCAGGCAAGCATGGAGCAGATGGAGTCCTGGCAAGGTCTGCACTGTCCCTGCATTAGCAGCATCTGCTCATTACTCAGAACCTTCTCCTGCTTTATCTAATGCTCCAGGAAAAGCATTCTGATTTGATTCATTTCGGTATGGTAACGTGCAACACAATTAGTGGTAAAATCAAACTGGAGGGCGGCCAGGGCTGACAATCGGAAACAAGGCAGAAGAAATATGAGGCCAGTGGGTTGGAATTCAAAAAATCACAAGTGTGGATCATCTTGCCAAATCTCACCACCCCAGGTGGATGTAAGAGTGTTCCTGCCGGGCAGGGAGGCTAAAAAGGACGTGGGGATGACTTACTCTCTCCCAGACCAGCTTGCATCTCCCCCTCTGGACCTGATTCCTTCTGTGGAGAATACATGTACAGACATACCATCGAAGGGGTCTCAACAGCTATGGAGCTTCCCTTTGGCACAACCAGGGAACTGAAGTTCATTAACTCGTTTTATTGTCTTATTCCTCTTTTCTGTGGAACACAGTCACAAATTTCAGACCCCCAAGGTGAATTTCCTTTGTGCCATGGCACTGCCTAACAAGTCCATGTTCACTGCTCTAGAGAGAAGCACTACAAAATGTGCATTTGATTATCTCAATCTGTCTTTGCCCAGAAGTAGCTACTCATGAATATGTTAGTACAAATATCATAGTTCCAATCTGCTAAACTGAAGTAAGACTAAAGACAGAGCCACCTGAGGTCTGGGGGTGGGAGGGGGAAATGAAAAGTTGTTACTTATCTCAGAAAGTAACAACTCCTATCAGTCTGATAAAACAAGCTGAGTGAGAGGAACAAGGAAACTCAGGAGCTATCATCAGAGAAACAATCCTAATGCTAAAAGGAGTGCATGCGTGCTGAGTTGCTTAGTCGTGTCTAATTTTGTGTGACCCCATGGACTGCAGCCCACCAGGCTCTTCTGTCCATGGGATTCTCTAGGCAAGAACACTGGAATGGGTTGCTGTGCCCTCCTCCAGGGGACCTTCCCGACCCAGGGATCAAACCCAGGTCTCTTACATCTCCTGCATTGGCAGGCGGGTCCGTTACTACTAGTGCCACCTAGCGCCACCTGGGAATACCAAAAGGAATTTGAGAGAAATCAAAGATTTCAACGCAGATGATGCAGCCAAGGAAGTACTACAGATTTTACCCACAGAAGGGTAAAATGAAACCCAAAATAATAAGACTGAAATGTGATGATGTAAATGTAAGCAACCAGACAGAACACTTGGACAAAACGTAACATCTAGAAACAGACTGAAATACTAAGAGTTTCATATGTAAAAATCTGTAAAGGTAGCACCTCAAACCAGTGAGGCAGAGATGGGCTTTCTACCAAGAGATGTTGGAAAGATATAATCAGATTCATATGCTATTCCAGGATGAACTCTACATTGGTCAAGATTCAAACATAAAGATGAGCCATAACACTGTCATCAAAAAGAACACAAATGACAAATGCCAGCCAGGATGTGGAGAAAAGGGAACCCTCATACACTGCTGATGAAAGTAAACTGGTATAGACGCTGGAAAAGAGTATTTCTCAAAACACTAAAAATGTAACTACCATATGACTAAGCAAGTCCACTCTGGCATATATTCGAAAAAACAAAACAAAACACTAATTTGAGAAGATACATGCAACCCCAATCTTCATAGCAGCATTATTTACAATAGCCAAGATATGGAAGCAACCTGTCCATCAACAGATATAAAGAAAACATGGTGTATATATATATACACACATACACACACACAACAGAATACTACTGAACCATCAACCATAAAAAACAATGGAATTTCCATATGTAATAACATGGATGGACTTAAGAGGGTATTAGGCTAAGTGAAGTAAGTCAAACAGAAAAAGACATGATATCATTTATATGTGGAATCTTAAAACAAGCTAGCAAATATAACAAAAAAGAAACAAGCTCATGGATATAAAGAACAAACTAGTGGTTACTACTGGGAGAGGGAAACGGGGAGGGGCAGAGACAAGACAGGGATAGGAGCTTAAGCAGTACAAACTAGTGTGTATAAAATTTTAAAAGTGACATGGATATATTGTACAGCACAGTGAATATAGTCAGTATTTTATGATAACTAAAATTGGAGTACAACCTTTAAAACTGTGAAGTACTATGTTCTACACCTGAAATTTATATAGTACTGTACACCAACTATATCTAAATTTAAAAAAAATTTTAAGCCCTAAAGTAACAGAAGAAAAAAATTACAAGTGGCAGGTACACAAGTTAAAAAATTCAACCTCTCTCACACTAACAGAAGTGTAAATTCAAACATTTGGATACCATTTCTTATCAAAGTGACACCTAACATTTTGAAATAAATAACTCTGCTGATAAAACTAAAAAAACTGGTTGGTAAGAATGCAAAATGATATAACCCCATTTTTTTTTTATTAGTTGGAGGCTAATTACTTCACAACATTTCAGTGGGTTTTGTCATACATTGATATGAATCAGCCATAGATTTACACGTATTCCCCATCCCGATCCCCCCTCCCACCTCCCTCTCCACCCGATTCCTCTGGGTCTTCCCAGTGCACCAGGCCGGAGCACTTGTCTCATGCATCCCACCTGGGCTGGTGATCTGTTTCACCATAGATAGTATACATGCTGTTCTTTTGAAATATCCCACCCTCACCTTCTCCCACAGAGTCCAAAAGTCTGTTCTGTATTTCTGTGTCTCTTTTTCTGTTTTGCATATAGGGTTATCGTTACCATCTTTCTAAATTCCATATATATGTGTTAGTATGCTGTAATTGTTCTTTATCTTTCTGGCTTACTTCACTCTGTATAATGGGCTCCAGTTTCATCCATCTCATTAGGACTGATTCAAATGAATTCTTTTTAATGGCTGAGTAATATTCCATGGTGTATATGTACCACAGCTTCCTTATCCATTCATCTGCTGATGGGCATCTAGGTTGCTTCCATGTCCTGGCTATTATAAACAGTGCTGCGATGAACATTGGGGTGCAAACGTGTCTCTTCAGATCTGGTTTCCTTGGTGTGTATGCCCAGAAGTGGGATTGCTGGGTCATATGGCAGTTCTATTTCCAGTTTTTGAAGGAATCTCCACACTGTTCTCCATAGCGGCTGTACTAGTTTGCATTCCCACCAACAGGGTAAGAGGGTTCCCTTTTCTCCACACCCTCCCCAGCATTTATTGCTTGTAGACTTTTGGATAGCAGCCATCCTGACTGGCGTGTAATGGTACCTCATTGTGGTTTTGATTTGGATTTCTCTGATAATGAGTGATGTTGAGCATCTTTTCATGTGTTTGTTAGCCATCTGTATGTCTTCTTTGGAGAAATGTCTGTTTAGTTCTTTGGCCCATTTTTTGATTGGGTCATTTAAATTTTTTCTGGAATTGACGCAGGAGTTGCTTGTTATTTTGATTAAATCCTTTGTCTGTTTCTTCATTTGCTATTTTTCCTCCCATCTGAGGGCTGTCTTTTCACGCTACTTATAGTTTCCTTTGTTGTGCAAAAGCTTTTAAGTTTCATTAGGTCCCATTTGTTTATTTTTGCTTTTATTTCCAATATTCTGGGAGGTGGGTCATAGAGGATCCTGCTGTGATTTATGTCAGAGAGTGTTTTGCCTATGTTCTCCTCTAGGAGTTTTATAGTTTCTGGTCTTACATTTAGATCTTTAATCCATTTTGAGTTTATTTTTGTGTATGGTGTTAGAAAGTGTTCTAGTTTCATTCTTTTACAAGTGGTTGACCAGTTTTCTCAGCACCACTTGTTAAAGAGGTTGTCTTTTTTCCATTGTATATCCTTGCCTCCTTTGTCAAAGATAAGGTGTCCAGAGGTTCCTGGATTTATCTCTGGGCTTTCTATTCTGTTCCACTGGTCTATATTTCTGTCTTTGTGCCAGTACCATACTGTCTTGATGACTGTGGCTTTGTAGTAGAGTCTGAAGTCAGGCAGGTTGATTCCTCCAGTTCCATTCTTCTTTCTCAAGATTACTTTGGCTATTCGAGGTTTTTTGTATTTCCATACAAATGGAGAAATTATTTGTTCTAGTTCTGTGAAAAATACCGTTGGTAGCTTGATAGGGATTGCATTGAATCTATAGATTGCTTTGGGTAGAATAGCCATTTTGACAATATTGATTCTTCCAATCCATGAACACGTTATGTTTCTCCATCTGTTTGTGTCCTCTTTGATTTCTTTCATCAGTGTTTTATAGTTTTCTATGTATAGGTCTTTTGTTTCTTTAGGTAGATATACTCCTAGGTATTTTATTCTTTTTGTTGCAATGGTGAATGGTATTGTTTCCTTAATTTCTCTTTCTGTTTTTCATTGTTAGTATATAGGAATGCAAGGGATTTCTGTGTGTTAATTTTATATCCTGCAACTTTACTATATTCATTGATTAGTTCTAGTAATTTTCTGGTAGAGTCTTTAGGGTTTTCTATATAGAGGATCATGTCATCTGCAAACAGTGAGAGTTTCACTTCTTCTTTTCCTATCTGGATTCCTTTTACTTCTTTTTCTGCTCTGATTGCTGTGGCCAAAACTTCCAACACTATGTTGAATAGTAGTGGTGAGAGTGGGCACCTTTGTCTTGTTCCTGATTTCAGGGGAAATGCTTTCAATTTTTCACCATTGAGGGTGATGCTTGCTGTGGGTTTGTCATATATAGCTTTTATTATGTTGAGGTATGTTCCTTCTATTCCTGCTTTTTGGAGAGTTTTAATCATAAATGATTGTTGAATTTTGTCAAAAGGCTTTCTCTGCATCTATAGATAATCATATGGTTTTTATCTTTCAATTGTTAATGGGGTATTACATTGATTGATTTGCAGATATTAAGAATCCTGCATTCCCTGGGATAAAGCCCACTTGGTCGCTGGGGTATGATTTTTTTTTAATAATGTTGTTGGATTCTGTTTGCTAGAATCTTTGGTTAAGGATGCCTCTAGTTCTTCAGTGAATGGCTGTAGTTTTCTTTTTTTGTTGCATCTTTGTTCTGGTTTGGAATAGGGTGATGGTGGCCTCATAGAATGAGTTTGGAAGTTTACCTTCTTCTGCAATTTTCTGGAAGAGTTTGAGTAAGGTAGGTGTTAGCTCTTCTCTAAAGTTTTGGTAGAATTCAGCTGTGAAGCCATCTGGTCCTGGGCTTTTGTTTGCTGGAAGATTTTTGATTACAGTTTCGATTTCCTTGCCTGTGATGGGTCTGTTAAGATCTTCTATTTCTTCCTGGTTCAGTTTTGGAAAGTTATACTTTTCTAAGAATTTGTCCATTTCTTTCAAGTTGTCCATTTTATTGGCATAGAGCTGCTGGTAGTAGTCTCTTATGATCCTTTGTATTTCAGTGTTGTCTGTTGTGATCTCTCCATTTTCATTTCTAATTCTGTTAATTTGGTTCTTCTCTGTTTCTTAATGAGTCTTGCTAATGGTTTGTCAATTTTGTTTATTTT